>NC_143504.1:11363333-12576666 GCF_051622355.1 Phaseolus vulgaris | reverse complement strand
AAAGCACCCTTGTGGAATGAGATTTCTAGGTATATGTATATACTAAACTTCTGAAAAAAGGAAGAAAAAACCACTGTTTTTGCTTTCTGTTTTGTTTTCAGACTCAGAACGAGTTGGAAAATGTATAGTAATGTTGAGGAGTGAGGAGTGAAGAAAAATATAGTTGTTCTTTCTGTCTTATGTTTTTTTCTTGGTGGTTTACAATTTTTGGGGGGTGGGAGGCTAATTTCCTCTTTGCATTTGAAAATGACAGGCCATTACTTAGAGATAACTGAGAGATCCATGTGGCTTATCTATTTCTAGTTTTGTCCAAGAAATCCACTGACTCAATGTGTATACTTGCACTGGTTTTTCTGTGAGTAAATAATTATGGGTGCAAGGATTTTCAGCACCCTGAAAGCCTGTCTTTGTTTTTAGTACTATTAGACCTAGCCAGCAACTTGCTCAGCTACTTAGGGCTATATATTGGAGTTTATTTTGTTGATTGAACTCGGGTAATTGTATTGCTGTTTCTGACATCTTTAATGAAGACAGAATGTTTCTATTATTTTAATCCTTCACCACACCTGGTTAATATACCAATATAAAGAACAAGATAGAATGAGAAACATAAGAACGCTTAATGGAGAAATCTTAAATGGATTTATAATTATAAGAATGGTAATTCCATGCATGCATGTCTGAAAAAGAAAAACTTATGTGCTGTTACGGTTTTTCAACCACACAAGTTGTCTTATTTCTCTCACCCAGATTTTATCCAAGATAGAAAAGGATGGGAAAAATAAGAGGGAACGTGATATGTGTTATTATTGTGCTGACTAATCTCCACTTACATTTTTAATGTGCATGATAATTAATAGCTGTGCTGTATGATCCACGTGTTTAGGATAATGGCGGAGGAATTTGGGTACCAAAGAAGTGGAAAGAAATGCAAAGAGAAGTTTGAGAATTTGTACAAATATTACAAGAAGACGAAGGAAGGTAAAGGCAGTAGACAAGATGGGAAGCACTACAGGTTCTTCAGGCAGCTGGAAGCGATATGTGGAGACCAAGCAAACACAAATCATGCCTCAACTTCAGAGAAAGGCCAACGTGGTGGTGGAAACAATGCTAATATTCAAACACCTACCTTCACAGTTAACCAAGACCACAATGTGGATTCTAATAATAACCCCAAGTGCTCAGAGAGCCTGAGCATCACAAACTCATCTGAATTGGAGACATCCTCATCTGAAAACAACGAGGAGGATCTTTCAGCCATTGCATTCATGATGAGGCAGCCAAGGGAGAAGCAGAAAGCGTTGGATGAAAGACACAGTGATCACAGGAGGTTAAGAAAAAGCTGGAGAGCCAAAGTGGAGGAGATTGTGGATTCCCACATGAGGAAGATTATAGAGACTCAAGATGCTTGGATGGAGAGAATGTTGGGCGTTGTTGAACAAAGAGAGCAAGAGATGACATCTAAGGAGGAAGAAAGGAAGAGGAAAGAGTCAACGTGGTTTGACCAGCAGGTGCATGAACTGTGGGCTAAAGAGAAAGCATGGGTTGAAGCAAGAGATGCTGCATTGATAGAGGTTGTGAGGAAACACGTTGGGATAGGACTTGAAGCATTACCCCTAGATGAAGCTATGGTTGAAGAAGCAGCAAATAAGAACAAGGGCCAAGGAAAGATTGACAGCAGTGAATTTCCCTCGGAGGGTGTGGATCAAAGAAGTAGCAGTAGGTGGACAGAAATGGAGATTGCAAATTTGATACAGCTAAGGACTGGTTTTGAGCAACGATTCAGAGAAAATGGGTACTTGGAGAATGGCCTTTGGGATGAAATATCAGCAAAACTGGGTTGTTTGGGGTTTGATAGGAGTGGAAGTGAATGCAAGCAAATATGGGATGAGATCAGCATCTCTCTGAGAAGGACAGTGGATGAGTGTGATGGTGGGAAAAGAAGGCCTTGGTATTTGGGACTTAAGGTGACGGATGATGATGATCTTTGACATATTCTTGTTATAACGCACACATCACAAAGCTTAAAAGGAAAACAAGCTAGGTCCTCAAAGGGTTATTAATTAGGAGTAATTACCAAGTTTTAATCATTCGCAAATCACAAGGTATTCTAAGCCATGTGTTTAACTTTATATTTAGTATAACGTATGAGGATTCATGCTTCACTGTAAGCATTGACTTTCTTGATTATGAATTTTATCCATGCATGCCTCAAATGCCAGAGTTCTGTTATTAATTATCTATTGTGCATTTATGTATGTTTGTAGCACCCTATAAGTATCTTCTGCACTCATGTGATTGGTTTTAAATTGCAGTTTCAAGTTGTTGTTAGACGACTCATTGTATATTTTGCAGAAGCATTTTAGACTTACAAGAAAATTAGAGGAGAAAAGCTAATTGAAAATAGAAGGAAAAAGGAATCTTGAAATAAAAAAAATGGTCACTGGAAAATCATTTGCATTGGATTATCATGCACAAATATTGTCCATTTCTAGTTTTTTTTTTAAAAAGAAATTGGTCAATTTTTGCCTCTTGTTATTGAAATGTAATGAGTTTTTAAAGTATTATGAAGTTGTACTGGTAAAAAATAATAATTTTAGTCGTGTCAACAATGGAGGCTAATCAAAATGAGACAAATTTAATTCAAAATAATTATATAAAAGTCGTTTCATGATTTTTTTGTTTTTGTAATATTTAAAAAAGCAATCCTATTTTAATATTAAAGGACAAAAATTATCCAAATTTTGTTAAAAACCTCCATTTTTTGCCAAAAAATAAACAAATTAAACGTGATAATTTTTTTTTTAAAAAATCAATGGTAGTTAATATGGAAATTTGAAAAGATATTGATTAGTGGAAGCAAGTGGGTATTTGGATTTGGGTGTATGCATGAGATAGAGAATATAAAGGACATGTGAAAGAATATATGCTGCCATCATTCACATGATGACCAACGTTGATAACTAGTTATCATTGTGGCATTTCCATGTAAACATAGATAAATATGTGAAAGAGAATTGAGAAATCAGAGCAATTTACCATTTTAACAAGATAGTTTCTTCACATATTGCAGTGTTAAATTAGAGTTTGTGTTGAGAAGCAATTTTTCTTTTTTTTAAAAAGCAAATTACACCAACACCCCATCAATAAGGATTCTCGTATTATATTTTAATTTTTGCTGCATCTCTTTTATATAATTACTGTGTTTATAAATCTGATTAGTTTTTTTACAGGCATATGTTTAAAATTCTCAATTTCAAAAAATTAATAATATTCATTTACATCTCATATCAGGTATATTAATTTTGAATTATCTAACAATTTCTTTTCTTTTTTACCATGAGGGATAAAAAAGGGAGATATAGATCTAGCGAATTTTTCCATAAAAAAGTGAAAAATATGTGTTTTGTCGAAGTGAATGCGTGTGGCAAAAGAAGAAGGGAAAAAACATCTACGATTAAAGTGAGGGTATGCATGTTGTCTTACACTGAAGATCAACTTCTTACGACAAATATACGATTAAAGGCTAAAACTTTTTGCAAAATTAGCTTCTGCTATTCTTTCTCTCTGTCTTACATGACGTCATTACTAGTGTCTACAGTAATCAATAAAGATTCTTTGTCACAGTAAACAAACAAACTCATCATTCTTTATAACAATATTTAAAAATAATAATAATAATTAATTTTAAAAAATAATAATTAATTATTATATTAATAAATTAAATATTATTTTATAAATTAAAAAATTATTAGTATTTAAAGTAATTGATATTATTAATAAAAAATTATAAAATGATTTTTAAATTTATATATAATATTAGTTACTAAATTTTTTACCAGATTTTAAATTAGTTTTTAATTAGATTAATGACTAATTTTATAATCTAAAATAGTTATTAATTAAAATTTTAATAGTTAATATTAAATTTCAATTTAAAAATTATTTTATAATTTTTTATTATTAATAAAAATTACTTTATCAATGACTTTTTAAGTTATAATACATCTTCATATATTTCTTCAAGAAAAAAATTAATATGAAATACATTTTTTATAAACTGAATTTAGTTTGTAAATTAAATTAAATTGAAAAATTATGAAAAAAAGTCTATAAATTAACTATACATAAATTATTCTTATTTGTGAAAAATAATGTTAATAATTCACTATAAGAAAATAATCCGATAAAAACTAATTTTTAGAGATAAAAAAATTAGTTACAATATTAACTAAATTAAAAAACATTTTAAAAACTAAAAAAAAATAATTTCTAAATTAGTTTTTATTATTGTTAAATAGTTTTTAAATTGGTATCTAATTAGTTACCAAGGTTTTAACTATCAATTATTTAGTTCTTAATTTTGGTAGAAAAATTTTGATTGCTAATCAGATATCAATTTAAAAATTATTTAACAATAATAAAAATTAATCTAATAAAACTAAAAATTTATTTTATTTATAAAATAATTTCTAATTTAATTACTATATCAACTAATTGTTATTTTTTTTAAAATTAATTTTTATTTCATAATTTTCTTCTAACGAATCCTCCAAATTTCAACATATAAATGATTAGAGGCAAAGGATGTTTATCTAAGCCAAAACACTTTGCTGGTTGATTCTCAGCTTTATTGTGCTGTCTGCATTTTTTTCATAAAGTATGTTAAAAGAAATAAAAAAAATTAAATGGAAAAAACAAATTATAATTATAGTCTGCTTGCATAATCCTAATTGGTTGTCTTTCCGTAAAACATAAACCTAATAATTAGCAATGTTTTAGTTTTATCTAGTTTAGGCTTAGCACAGTTCTTGATGATAACTTACTGCACGTGAAAGGTTACTCATTAATTTGAAACTAATAAGTAAAAATATAATAAAAAATATTTAAAGAATAATTCCAAAAGAGTGAATTACTTACGTATTATATTTGTACCGACAAATTTGTTTCATTTTGAGGTGATATCTATCAAACATTATATTCCTTATTAGTGTGACATTTCTTCAATAAATAACATGTACAAAAAATCATATTGGGCTTGTTCCGGGGTTTGAAACGAAAGAACTCTGTGTCCTATCACACACTTACGTCTAAAAACATGGTCTCAATCCAGCAATTAATGTTTAGTACGTGTGTATCTCAGAATTATGGAAATTTAGATTCTACAGTCATGGTGTTTTGAAGATCATATTTTGATTATTAAGTAGATATTAATTTAGAAGTTAATTTTGTAATATTTTATTAATAATATTTTTTTTAATTATTAATAACTTTTAACTTATAGAATAATATTTAATTTATTCATATAGTAATTAATCATTATTTTATTTTTACGATTAGTTTTTGTTTAATAATTTTTTTAGTAGTAAAATTATTTATTAGACTTTCCATATTTCTTTTGTTTTCTCCTGACTTTTATAATTTCTAAGGTGATGAAAATTCACTCAACTTTAGAATTTATAATGTCTCATATTTTTTTTTGAAAGTATGTGTATTGGTCTTTAGAATATAAATTCTCATATATATTTTATGAAACTATGTGTATTGGTCTTTTGGTTAACACCGAAGTTTTTAATATTTTAATTTTTGTTTTATTTGATTTTTTACCTGAGATTACAAAAGGTTTTGAGATGAGCAGAAGTGTTGGAAGAGAAAAATAAATCAACACTTGGAACTCCTTTAATATATCTGAGAATTCTAATCACTGCAGTATAGTGAGTAGTTGTAGGCTTAGCAAGAAACTGAGAAAGTTGTTGCACAGAAAATGTTATGTCAGGTCGGATATTAGTGAGATACATAAGCATTCCAATCAATCTTCTGTAGACTTAAATATCTGCGAAATGAACACTTCTCGTAGAAGATAATTTTTCATGATTATCAATAGGAGTGGGTGCAGGTTTGTAGGCTAAAAGACCTGCATCTGTTAACAATTCCAATGCATATTTCCTTTGATTCACCATTATTCCTTTCTTACTTCTTGCTACTTCTAGACCAATAAAATATATTAAATCCCCAAGATCCTTAATCTTGAATGTCTGATTCAAACCTTGTTTAATTCGAGCAATCTCCTTTTTATCATTTCCTGCCAATATTATATCATCACATACATAAAAGATTCTTCAGAAGAATTAATGAATAATGAATGATCATTCATAGATGGAGTATATCCCATAGAAAACAAAAAGGATGATAGTTTGGCAAACCACTCTCTGTTGACTTGCTTAATGCCATATAAAACCTTTTTTAGTTTACAAACTTTTCCTGGTGGAATAGAAGTCAATCTAGTAGGAGCAACCATGTATACATCTTCTTTCAAATCTCCATGTAAAAAGACATTGTTTATGTCTAATTGTTTCAATTCCCAATTATAGATAGAAACTAGAGAAAGAAGTAACTTTATGGTAGTCATCTTTGCTATCGGAGAAAAAGTATCAAGGTAGTCAATGCCTTCTGTTCACTAACCTTGTTTTATATATTTCAATTGTCCCATCAGCCTTATATTTTATTTTGAATACCCATTTTATTTTGATTTGTTTTTATCAATAATAAAAAACTAAATAAATAAAAGTACTAAAGATATTCCAATTAAAAAAAAACTTTACAATATACAAAATAGAAGAAGAAGTGGGTCTCTTGTATGGATATTAATTAATGTGATATAGAATAAGAGGGATATTTTGGAGTATCAGAGATCCTACAATTTTATATTAATATCCAAGTTGGTTTATTGAAAAATCCTAATATTATATTGTTATTTATTATTATCATTTAAAATAACTATGTGTTTTTCAATTTTTATATAATGTATTTAAAATAACAAATATAACATATCTTCATGTATAATTTAAAATATTATTATAAATGTACTAGTAGTTAATCTATTCTATGAAGAGATTTACTGATAGTTAATTTGATATCCTATTAAGAGAGGATGTGATTTATCTAATGTTCGTCATATAATATGTTAATTATTAACATAGAAATTTAATAAAAATTTTAAAAATCTTAACCAAAAATGGATGTTATTTAAAATCACTTAAAAAAGATACAAATTTTACAAGGTTTAACTTAATGCTTTGGTTTAAAAACATTTAAGCTTTGAACAAGAACAATAAATATAAAAAATATAATAAAAATATAATTTAAAATTTTACTACATTTATCATTATATGAATTATATATATAATATATATCAAATATTTATTTTCTTACTTATTAAAATTATACTTTAAATTATAGTATATTATAAACATTCGATTTTATATTATTATAGAATATAATATATTAAATATAGAAAATACATATTATATTATATTATTATACAATATCATAAATTATACTATACGAAATAGTTAAATTACTTATTGTACAACATTTAACAATATCATATTCTAAAATAATATAAAACTTAATGTTGGAGATCCCACTTCGACTAGAGATTAGAGCCTTTCATTGTATATAAGTGGGTGCAAACCTCAACCCTATGAGCCGGTTTTATGGGGTTGAGTTAGGCTTAAAGTCCACTTTCGTATTATGGTATCAGAGCATGTTTTCGAACCTATCCTAGCGAGTATTTGTTGGGCCTATCGTGTCACCCGCTATCGGACCACCCAAAATATATAGTCCCATAAGTGGGTGCAAACCCCTATGAACCGATTTTATGGGGTTGAGTTAGGCTTAAAGTCCACTTTCGTAATACTTAATACACACACCACTATATTTTTGTTATATAATATACTTTAACTAAAAATGATACTTTTTCATTAAAATTTCGTATAATTCAGTAAAATACTTTTTTCATATTATTTTAAATAGTTATACTATTTCATTATATTAAACTGTTATGGTTATTTGTTATTGAACGGTTTATTGTATTATTAATATTTACATTTAGTAAAATGCTAGACAAGTTTATTTATTTTTTAATAATAATCGTAATAGAATGTCTTATTACATAAAATATTTTCCTTATTTAATAAGCTAATGCTCTAAAACAATGGTAAATTGAATACTTATTTGAGCCAAACTCTTTCCCATATTGAGCAGTGGACTTGGAATAAAAGAAATTCAACATTGAAATATATTTTGTTTTGAGAAATGTAAAGAGTTTTGCTAAGGGGTCTACAAAATTATTTGAGTCGTAGTTTTCTTCACAGATAACATATTTTAATAGGAAAGCATCTAAAGAAGTGCATAAAGTTTGAAAAGGCAAAATGGAATTAGGGAAAAGAAGAATGAAATAGTGACCACACACGTTACCATTTCCAAAGTTATGTCTGGGTTTCATATTGGGACCAAACTTGGTGACATTAATTCATATCCAACTAAATAATTAAGAACAAAACCCTTTAAAAAGATCAATTAAATCTCGCCGACAAATTTGGCATCTCATTACAGGGAGCAAGCAAAACTAGTATGAACCAAATAATTTGTGTATAATCACAAAATTAATATCTTTTCATCACTGTTTGTGTTTGAGAGCTTCTTAATTACGAAACAGTACATAAATTTACTCAACCAAAAGTTATGTTTTTTTTATTATTTTGTGCAACTTCTGAAGTTTGTTGATTCATAGAGATACATTAAATACGACTATGGGAAACCGTGGACTAGGTAGTGGGCAAGACTAATTTATTAGGCTGTTCATTGTTAAGCAGAACAGCTTTTTTTATCTGTATTGAATGTCCTAGGGATATTATAATTAGATTTTTTTTATATGGATTTGAATATTTCTTTAATGTTTTAATTTATTTTATTTTTTTATTGTTGATAAAAAAAATAATGTAACATAGTATTCTTAAAAAATATGTTGCCTTCTAATCAAGAGATACATTTTAGTTGAATTATTACAATAAAATATTAAATTAATTTTTAAATATTAGTGTTGATCAAATTGTAATACTATTAATTAATGTTGGTTAAGCCAATTTTAATGTGACATACACTAATAAAATCATGAAATAAAAATCAAATTTAGAAATAAAAAATAATTAATTGTTATAGTAACTAAATTAGAGACCATTTTAGAGACTAAAAAACATTTTGGTTTATAAATTAGTTTTTATTATTGTTAAATGGTTTCTAAATTGATATCTAATTAGCAATCAAGGTTTTTGCTACCAAATTTAGAATCTAAATTATTGGTAATTAAAACTTTGGTAGCTAATTAGATATCAGTTTAGAAACTATTTAACAATAATATAAATTAATTTAGAAATTTTTTTTTTTAGTTTCTCAAATGGTGTCTAATCTAGTAACTATAGCAACTAATTATTTTTTGTCTTTAAAATTGGTTTTTATTTCATAATTTTCTTATAGTAATAAACGATTAATTTTTAAAAGAATTGTAAAATTATTTTTATCTTTTTAATTAAATAAATATTTATGGTAATGTCTAATTAGTGTCAGCTTATTAGTGAGGCTAATACAATTCATTTAGTGTGAGATGCTACTAGAGTTGGCTTAAGCAACTTTATGGTAACATTAGATATTTTTAACTTTTGTAATAAATAAAATTATTTATGTTAGTGTCACTATAATCAACGTTAACTAAAATAAATGTTAAAAATAAATAAGATTAACATTGATTTAGCGAATGCTAATTTTATTTATTTTTTGTATTTAAATTTATTTAAGTTAGCATTAATTTAATCGATGCTAATTTATATGATATGAATGTAGACATCTTTGTGACAATAAATAGGAACCATAAATTATTTTTAATCTAAAAGCTCAAATATAAAGATGATAAATCTCACCACTCGCAATTTCTCTCTCACACTTTTTATATAAATCTCTTCATACTCGTATCCTTCATTCACACTCATAAATATACTCCTAATCATCTCCTTAACTTACATTTTTTTTAACCACACTCATCTATTTCATCCACATATCTCCTTCATCCACACATATTTCCTAATTACTTCATTCACATACACTCATCTACTCCATCCATATCATCTCCTTCATCAACACTCATCTACTCCATCATCTACTATACTTTTTTTTTCTATTTTTTGTTTGTTTATATTTTATTTTGTTTAAAGATGAGGTGTTTTACAAGATTTTTTTTTTAAATTACAGTAATTAGCATCAGTCAAACTGACACAGTTTAAATTATATTAAAAATAGATTTTATTTAGCATCGACTTAATTTTTAAAATAAAAATATATATTAATTAACGTCTTTAATTAAAAATTGGTGTCAAATTAGACACTTAGAGTTGATTTTCAAAAATTTAACTCTAATAAATTAACATCAATGATTCTAGAATTACACACATGTGGTGCAAATATAATGTTATTGATTAATTAGCGTCAGTTTTGATTCACGTTAAACATCTAATTTTTTTAGTGAATTGAGGTTATATAATAAGCAAAATCAGTTAAAGTCGAAAAATGGATTGAATGATTAATAGTTTCACTATAAAAAATTTATTAAATAGGAACTAGTTTTAGAGAATAAAATATTTAGTTATAATATTGTCTAAATTATAGACCACTATATAAACTAAACAAATTATTGGTATCTAAAGTAGTTTCTATCATTAATAAAAATTTATAAAGTAGTTTCTAAATGGATATCTAACCATTAGCTATCAAGATTTTAGTTACTAATTATTTTATATTCTAAATTAGTCTTTTAGAACTAATTTAGAATCTAAAATATTGGTAGCTAATTTAGATACCAATTTAGAAACTATTTTATAATTTTTTATTAATAAAAGAAACCACTTTAGATACAGATAATTTTTTAGTCTCTAAAATAGTATCTAATTTAATCAATATAGTAACTAATTATTCTTTATCTATGAATTTAATTGTTATTTAATATTTTTCTTGTAGTGTTTAGTAAAAAAATGTTATAAATAATCTTAGGAACATAATAGTTATACACATTTTATTAAAATAATACAATTTTAAACATGTTTGTATGCTATTTTGTTTAAACAAATTAATTTTGTAAAAAAACATGTCATAAGAAGGAATTGCTTAATTATGTTTTAAAAACTTTTGGAATTTTTGCAATGTATTTTTTAATATCAAACAAGTAGATAATGTTTTTAGATTGACAAGGACCTGTCAAAAATATTTTCTAAAGATTGGTTAGTAGATATTTCATTCTTTTGTTAATATAGTAAAATAATATGTTATGAACAAGGACAAAAAAAAGAAGAATTCAGTCTTTGATTTTTATACTCGATAGTCTGACAGTATAAACTATGTCCAATTCTCAATCAATTGATTGAGTTTCACTTTGCATACTACTACTGCAAGTTACAAATTAAGTATTATTTGAAACTCAACACTTATAACTAAAAACCTAAGTATTATTTGAGCAATCAGCCACTCCTATCTAAAAACCCCGAATATTGTTTGGAACACAACCATTCAAAGCTAAAAATAAAGTATTTTTTGGACCTCAGTCACTCCTAGCTGACCTGATGAGTATTGTTTGGACTGCAACCACTCTTGGTTAATACAGAGTATTGTTTAGACTGCAACCACTCTTAGCTAATACAAAGTATTGTTTGGACAAAAATCACTCTTGGATAAAAAGAAAAGTTTGTATGAAAGTGTGATCACAAAAATTAAAAGAGTTTCCTCGCTAGAGAGTGATAGCGTCTTACGACGTATACAAATATGCACTCTCTTCTAGTTTACTATATGAATACAATAGTATTATTCTATAAAGCTTTTAAGGCTAAGGATTTTGAAAGTTGATAGTTGAATGTGTCACTTATCTTCCTTCAAATGATAACTTTATATAGAGCTTGGAATAAGAAGTCATTGCAAATCCCTTACTGACCATTGAAAGCTTTTGAACTCAGATAACTTCATTTTCTTTGTCTATCGAGTGTGAACATATAAGTGTATTAAATATGCACCATGCAACTCTAAATGTCACTCTCCTCTTTAAGTAACATCATCATAACTAACAGTACTTATTAACGCTAGGTCAAATAGCTTTATCTTTAAAACGAAGTAATGGTAGAAATTATACAACACAACTAATTGGGCTAGAGTTGAAGTGAGCTTGTGTGAGGATGGTTGATGAAACAATTGTTGATCAAGGATGATCTTGAAGCTTTGATGTCTCCAAATCCATGGTGTTTGATGGAAGGCTGGAGTTGCTGTGTGTGTGGGTGGGTTTTGGGTAGAAATGGTGTGTAATCCACTCTTTGTTTGAATCTAAAACAATTTGGAATCAAAACCTTTTTGAAAAAGATTGTTTTATAAAGAAGTGGAAAAACAACCTGTTGTTTTGTCATTTCAATCGGTAGTTTATTACTTAGAGGTTTTTGAAAAGGGTTTGAAACTGTTTGACTTGGTTGACTTTGGTGTCAAACCAATTCAATCGATTGTTTCGAGAATTCAACCGATTGTTTGTTGAAAATCCATAACAAAATTTTTGTTATGTTTGCAAATCAACTTTAAATGTTTTCTAACTGAATAGGCTCCTGCTTTAAATGTTTTTAACAATTTTTGGAGTATTTAAAATAGGATTGGGGTGTATTCTTGAACTTTAAGCTTTGTAATATCCAAGTGTATTCTATTCTCTTCTTCCTTGATTACTGTATTTCTGTATTTGTGTTGTCAAGGAGTGTTGTGTGTTCTTGAGGTGTTCAAGATACACTCTTGGTGTTGTTTGCCAAAGGTAGTGTGTTTCTTGTGGGGTTCAAGGTCACTTCTTTGGTGGTGTGTTTGTAATCTGAATTTTGGTTGCATAGTAGATACCCAGTGGTTTCTGGGGACTGGATGTAGCTCTTGGGATAAGAGTGAACCAATATAAATTGTTTGTGTGCTTTTCTCTTACCCTTAACTCATTTAATTTCTGTTTTTAAGTTGTTTTTAAATCTGCTGATATAAGCTACCGGTTGAATCGCAAAAACAACCGGTTGATTGTCTGTTAATTTTTTTTTTATCAAGTTTAAATTTTTTTCACAAATATTTTCTTATTGATTGTACTTAGACGATGATTTAGTTTATCAAAAAATCAAATTGTAACATTTTCGTCTGATGCATCATATCATATGCAACTAGTTAACCCCACTGAATCGTTTGTCTATGATATTTTCTTATTGACTTCAACAAATAATCAGACAATAATTATTTCGTCTAATGGATAATGACTGATGCAAGTTAAAATTTCAAGTGATAATTTTCAAATTTGTGTCTTCGCAATAACCCTCCTTCTTCAGTTAGTACAAATAATAACATGTAATGTAGAGAGATTAGGGAAGGAAGAAATACATACAATAATTTATATTGGTCCATGTATTGCAATAGATTACATCTAGTTCTAAATAAATAAATTAAGTTCCATTAGGCAGAGTAATGTTGCGAAGTACATCTCGAGTATTCTTTGAACTTGTGATCACTTGATAGTTGTCATTTTGCTGTGAATTTTGTTAGGTTTAATAGTGTCAAAGTTCAAGGGGGGGGGGGGGGTTGAATTGAGCTTATAAATTTTTTACACAGATTCAGTCTTTTTACAAAACAGAGGAAAAGAATCGATTTATTTTGGAGAGAGTACATTTATTTTTCTGTTTACTTTAACATAACAATACTTTAGTTATATGATTTCCAGATATTGAGAGAATTGATCAGCAAGCACAAATTCTCATTAATATGGACAGAAGAAAAACAGAGAGTTAAGTCAAGATACAATCCATGAATATAAAACCACACACTTGAAAGTACCGTGCCTATTGATAGACTTGATTTTCATAGAACAATGTACTTTCATTATCACCAAATTAGACACTAAGATTTCAACAAGTTATTCAAATTGGTTTTTCAGAAATCAAGAACAGCATGAACAATTGATAGCTGTCGTTTTGCTGTCAAATTAATATGATTCTAGCGTAGACTTGTCTAAGACTAGAAAGATGATAGTATAATTGTGGACAAATGTCCCCAAGTCATCTCCCAACGAATCCAATAGTAAAATCAGTTGATCACGGTTTAGAATCTATCTGCAAGCAATAAAAGTTAGCAATAACAAATAAAGATAAAAAGGGGGGTTTGAGATAGTTGTGCAAAAAATATAAAAAAGATTAAAATAGCAAATAAAAAGCGGTTGATCCCAAGTTCTTCCACCATTGAATTTTTCATTGGTTCTCCAAAGATTAATCTTTTCTCAATCCTCCAACAGAGCTAAACCAGATTGAACATGCGCCGATCTGATTCAACTGAAACTCACCAGTAAAGCATGCGTCTACTAGTTTAATTAATACCCACTTTGTTCCATGCGTATACTCCACGGGAATGCTTACCTCATCTCTCTTGAATCATGCGCCCAAGAAATTAATTAGAACGATGCGAACTAACTAAGAAACCAAAGTTTAAGACAAGGAAGACTCTTAATCATGCGTTCAAGTACAACCTCTCACAAAAACTAGTTTTCCAGGAGATTAGAAAATAAAAACAACTGCTATAGAAACTTAAAAATCGAAACTTCTATTGAACAAAACCTCAGAACTCAATGGGAAATTACAAAGGAATCAACCAAAAATATTTAGCCTTCCATGCGGAGGCAAAACAAAAGAATTACTAAGAAGAAAACCCTATGAAGCTCTCTCTTTTCTTCTTGATGCTTGTGTCCTTTTATAGGCTTTTCTGCTCCAAGGATCTTGGGAAAATATTGCAGTTTAGATTTTGTAAACAGTTTCCACTTTCCATAATTCTTTTTATTTTGCAGAAGATTTGCTTCCAATTCTGTTTCTGGAATCTTGTAGCTTTTATTTTCTCTTTCTTCTCCTCAGAATTTGTTTTCTGTTTTGATTCAAAGAAGCAACTTGGACTTTTGCATGTTTGGCCCATTCACAAAGGTAGATGCTTCCTCTGGATAATTTACTTTAAAAACACAAAATTAACAATAATAATAGTTAAGGCCCAAATAAACCCAATTATATGAATATTAATTAAAACAATGGATTTATTTATTATTATAGTCCAATAATCTATGATTAAGGCTATTGTGTGTGAATAAATATATGCTCATCAACAATCCCTGAAAGAACATATTCAATTTTAATTGAACAAGTTTATTTTTTTGTCAAATTAACATACGAAACAGTAAATGAGTGCAGAGATTAAGAGAGATTGAACACCACAAGATTATACTGGTTCACTCAAATGAGCTACATCCAGTCTCACATTTCCCAAGGTGAAATCCACTAAAAACAGTACAAAACAATTACACAACCTAATGTTCTTGAACACTACAAGAACAAGGAACACCTAGCTGAAAAATCCTATTTCAGCACACCCAACTCTTCAAGAAACTTTATCAAGAAGAGTCTTACAACCACAATTACAAAGAATAAAATGATGAAATTGAATACTCCTGGAAGGAGAATGCAGAATACAGAAAATATATGTAGAACAACTTGAAAAACCAGTGACAACACCTCCTACCAAACTTAGGTCTCTAAAAAACAAGCACACATTTTTCTTTTGAAAAACTCTTCCAAGAACACGTCAAATTATTTTTTAATTCTCTGAAAACTCTTAATCTATGTTTCAAACTCGTTTTCTCAACACACTTTTTAGTGAGATATGACTCTCTTTATATAGGAAATTATTTATAACATATTTTCAAAAAATAGTTTAAAAAGTTGTTATAAAAAGAACAAATTGAAATTATAATGAATAGATTTATTTTCAAAAAGACAAAGAGAGATTTTAAACTATTGCAACTCATTCATTTTGATAGCATGAAAAGGCTGAGCCAAGTTACTTGTGCAAAAAACAAAGTTATCAAAAAACTTTTAAAAAATAAGGCAGCAGTTAAAAAGAATCTATTCATTTGAGAAACAACATATTCATTTTTTGTGCAGTAAAGCATATTTTGGAAAAAAAACATGAGAAAAACATTTAGAAAACGTTGTGCTTGATCTTATCCTTGATAAGGGTTGAGAGGTGGGTCACGATGCAAAAAGCTCACTTTAAACACACTATAACCTATATACAAGACTACCCAAGTACAAAAGTAGTCTTCAAAGCAAGACACACACTTTGCTACATCAAACACATTGACTTGAAGGAGCCACATCCATCTTCAACAAAATTAAAATGATTTTAGCATAGACCTGTCTAACGCTTGAGAGATGATAGTATAATTATGGTCAGATGACCTCAAGTCGTGTCCCAATAAATCCAATAGTGAAATCAGTAAATCGGTGTTCAGAATCTATCTGCAAGCAAGAAAAGTTAGCAATAACAATAAAGATAAAAGGGTTTGAGATTGATTAACATAAAATATAAAAGATATTAAAACAACAAATAAAAAGTGGTTGATATCCAAGTTCTTCCACCAATGAATTCTTCATAGTCCATCTAAAGATTATCATCCTTCAATTCTCACATAAAGTTAAACCAGATTGAACATGCGTCAATCTAATTCAACTTGAAGCTCACCAGTAAAACATGCGTTTATTGGTTTAATCAGTACACATTTTTTCCATGTGTATACTCCATGGAAATGCTTATCTCCTCTCTTTTGAATCATGTACCCAAGAAATTAATTAGAACAATGCGAACTAACTAAGAAACCATGGTTTAAGATAAGGACGACTCTCAATCATGTGTTCAAGTACAACCTCTCACAAAAACTAGTTTTCCAAAAAAATAGAATATTAAAAAAACTGCTATAGAGAATTAAAAAAATGAAACTTTTATTGATCATAACCCCATAACTCAATGGGGAATTACAGAGAAATCAACAAAAAAGGTTTAGCCTTCCATGCAGAGGAAAAACAAAATAATTACAAAGAAGAAAAGAAACTAAGAAAACCTTGTGAAGGTTCCCTCTTTCTCCTTGAGGCTTATGTCTTTTTATATGTTTTTCTGTTTCAAGGATCTTGAGAAAATATTATGGTTTAGATTTTATTAACAATTTCTCAGTTTCCAACTTTCCAAAATTATTGATTTTTTTCCTTGTATTTAGTAGAATATTGTTTCCAATTCTGTTTCTGAGATATTGTAGATTTTATTTTCTCATTCTTCTCCTCAAATTTTGTTTTCTATTTTGATTCAAAGAAGCAACTTGGACTTTTGCATATTTGGCCCATTTACAAAGGTAGACACTTCCTTTAGACTGTCTAATCTAAAAAATACAAAATTAACACAAAATATTTAAGCCCCAAATAAACCCAATCATATGAATCTGAATTAAAACAATTGATTTATTTATTATTACAGTCCAATAATCTATAATTAAAGCAACTAAGTGTGAATAAAATTAGGATCACGATCACTCTTGGCTAATCCCTTGAGTATTCTTGACACGAGCCACTTTTGGCTTAACTGAGTATTCCTTCGACTTTGACTTGTAGTCACTCTTAGTTAACACTTTGAGTATTCTTGACACAAGCTACTCCTAGCTTAACTAAGTATTATTTTATCTTGCAGTCACTCGTGGCTCAACATGTATTCTTTCATATCATAGCCATTATTGGCTAACCCCATAAAGGAGTATTCTTTCCTAAGCAAGTTTTGGCTCAATGAGTATTGTTTCATATTGTAGAACCTTTTTATTGACCCTATCAAGGAGTATTCTATCTCAACCACTCCTAGCTCAATGAGTATTATTTCGAATCGCAACCACTTTTGGTTGACCCTATCAAGGAATATTATTTACCAAGTCACTCATGGCTTAACCGAGTATTCTTTAGGCATCAAACCACTCTTGGCTATTCCCTTAAGTATTCTTTAATAAGTCGCTGTTGACTCAACATGTACTATTTGTCAAACAACGACTCCTGACTAAGATATTGAGGATGAGGGTTTTGATGATTAATAGATCATTGAGTTTAACTACTTAGGAGGATTATGTCTTTCGACGATTACAAGGTTTAAGGTTACTCTCCTAATTTAGATCATTTTATTTACTCTATAGAAAGGAGTTGTGTCTTTCGACGTATACAATGGATATGTTCTCTTTCCTAAGTAGCTGGATGAATACTCTCACTGTTCTTCTTGAAACTTTTTCAAATCCATGGATATGGTAGATTCTCTACTCTCATCCCTGGGATCTTTCTCTGAAGCTTTGTGGAGGCATAAGAAATTTCAATAACATTTCAACACAATGCTACCTCTGCTTTCTCTTTCTTCTTCTTGATGAATGACTTTATATAAGCGTTGAAAGAGGATATATGTTGAGAGATCATTTATAGTCACTGAGAAACTTCAAATTCTATGCATATCCTTTATGCGTCTGAGCTGGGTTGCATTTGATGCAACTTTAAATTTGTTCCTTCTTTACACAACATCCTTATTTGTTGACAATTGTCTCCTTAGATAACATAACCTTTTGTACCTATTCATGATAAAGGTGCACACTGTACATAGACAATTAGGCTAGAGCTGAAATCATATTTGTGTCAGGAGGTGGTCAAGAAAGCAGGTTTAGTTCTTTTCCCAAGAGATTATTTGATGTTGACTTTAGGTTGCTCCTTTAATAGATCTCTTTGTCAAACAAAGGCAATGGAAATTTCTGCAATCATAGAATAAGCACACACACATATAATATATATATATATATATATATATATATATATTCAAGTGATACAATGCTAGCTTAGTTTATGTATGTATCATCTGATTTTATAAGCATATGATCTTATCATATTAGCACTTTATTAGACGTCAAACAGATTTCATAGTGTTGTATTGTCTGACAAATAGAACACTTGCTTCTTGCATGATTTATGCTTGAAATGATTTGTCTTATAGACGATGCATGATTCATGTTTTATGCTTTGTGGTTTTTAGCACCTAATTAAAATTACAAGGCGTTGGATTTTTCCTTTACAATTTCAACATTGATCTTTCACTCATTTCAATTCAAATTTGATTATTTAAACTCAATCTATTCTTCCATTCATATCAAACTCATAAACTAATATATGAAAAATTATAGGAAATTAAATTTACCCATTCAAACCATATTCAAAACTTAATTTAAGAGACTCTATATTTTAACATACATAATCTAGTCACTATATCAATATCTTAATAAGAATATCAGATTCAGAGCATTTAAAAAAATTCTTCTATTAATGAAAAAATCAAATAAAATTTGTATGCCTCACATTGAATATTTTTCTTCAAAATAACCATAACTTGAACCAATTTGTCCCAGATGCAATATTCTAATGCAAAACTGCTTAACACAAAACAAATTTCCTTTATTAAAAATGTGTTCAAACCACACATAACCCTGCTTAAAACTCAAGATACAATGATCACGTAATCTTCACATCCAGATAATTTATCCCAAGATTCTATGAAAACATAAATAGTTTCTCTTAACTATAGTTCCTTGTTCTAAAGAAAGTTCTAGATCAAGTTAGAGAATCACTCAAAATATATAGCAAAGTATCCAAACCTAACAAAATTTCAATATAAGTTTAACCAAGTTGAGAGAACTACTTTTCTTAATTAACTTCACAAAGATTGATGACAAATCCAAAAGAAATGGAAGAAAATAAAGAATATTTTAAGTAAATGAAAACCTACTCTATTTTAAAATTTAATCGGTTACAAATGATCCATATATAACTTCTAAGCTGTTGTGATATGTGATCAAATTATGAAATATATGAGGTTTGAAGGAAAGAAATCAAAGAGTGAGAACTTCCTAGAAAAAGAAAAAACTAGATGGAGGACACAAAAATAAAGAATAGTTAGAGATTTTACAATGTACATAAAAGTTGTTTGATTAAAAATAAATAAAAGAAAAGTAGTGAGAATTAATATTTCAAGATTATTCTTTTATAAAATTATTATTATTATTGTAAATATTTTTTACAATTATTTTTTATTGATAGTTAAATTTTTTTTACTATATTTAACAATGGTATGTTTTGTGGCTATTCACTCCCGTAGCATTAAGAAAAGAAAGTCATACTAAATTACTCCATAGATAAAGAGTCACCTATTCTATTCTTTTAACAATTACTACAATTTTAATTATTTTAAAAATATATGAATTTAACTCAAATTGTTTTTATTTATTTTTAACTCACGAAATTCAATATCACTTTAATTATTTACGCACTTTTAACTTTTAAATAATTTATACGTATATTTATAGTGTATAATAGAGAAAAAAAAATTATACGTTTCTTTATTAGAATCAATAAATAAGAAAAAACTGATGAACAAAAAAAAAGGAAGGAAATGAGTACTCCCCAATGAAACATTGTTTTTTTTTTCAGTGAAAAATTGTCCTTAGAATGTGCAAGTTTTTTTTTTGGTAAATCTCAACTTTTCTAATATATATATATATATATATATATATATATATATATATATATATATATATATATATTTGCATATTTATTCTTCCAAACCCCATTCCCACATTTGCATTTTTACATTCTTCCTTTCTTGTACTTGTATCATACCAATAAGTGATTGTAGAAGTGATGAGAACAATGTTTTTATGATTATACCCCACAATATTTTCTCCAAGGCACTTTCAAAGCAAACAGTCGTACAAATGTACTTCTTAACAACTGTGCTTAAGCACTAATTTCTCATTGACAAAGTTTCCCCCACCCACTCGCTCTTAATGGCTGCAACAATGCTTAAAATTAAACTCAACTTAATTTATCATGTCAATTATTCACTTCCAAAGTGCTATAGGTGCTGTATACGATTATTTTCGATGTAAAACTCATTAAATAAAATTTTAATTTATTAAATTTTAGTTTCACACGTCATTTTTAAAGCTTTTTATGTAATACTAGCGGAAATATAGAGTGCATGTGTATCCGTATTTTTTTTTACTCAACTTTCATGATGATAGAAATTTAACGTATATATAAAAATAATTTTAGATGAGTCGAAAATGAAAAAAAAAATAACATGTAAAAGAAAAATGATGTATTGATTAAACAACCTCTTTTTTTTTTCTTTTCCCGTAGAGTCTATCTTCTTCTTCAAGTTTTTTCTCTTCTTCCATTGGCAGTTTTGGAATCGGAGAGTGTAATGATCTTCACGTTAAAGTTATGATTGATTTGATGGTAGATACAAAAGAATAATGATTTTACCAAAAAATATAATTGTTTGAAATAGAGTGAAGAAAGTGATTGGAAATGAATGTTATTTTATTTGATATGTGAAATTTGATGTAGAAACGTGTGAGAGTATGTTTTTTTTTTCTTGTTATTGCCTTAAAATAAGGAATTAATAAAAAAGTTGGAGAATTAATTTACCTATAAAAACTGTACAATAATATTAAATTAAAAAATAGTTTTATTTTTTAAGTAATTAATATGAAATAATAAAATATTTCATTGTACTGATAAAATGAAATATATTAAATAAGATAGAATAAAAAAAAATTGTGTAAAAAAAACAATTATAATAAAAAATTCTTTTTATATATAATATAAATATCTGCTGGATATGCTTTTTATAAAAGTAATTATAATAAAAAATGCTATTATATGCCGTAAACGTAAATTATTATAGTTTATGTTTTTGAGAAAGAAGTTGTTGGACTCTAACTCTTCCTCTAAAAAAACGTGTGTTATAAATAGTCTATATAATATTAAAATATTTTAATATTCACTCTGGTACGGAGATTGTTGGAGAACTTGGTTTTATTTAGATTAGAAGATGTAATTAAGGAGAGAAAATGAGAGAAATAAGGTGAAAATTCACTATTATATATAAAAGTTTTAACAACAGTTAATTTTTTAAAAAACAGTCATCATCATTAAGATATTACTGTAAGTATTTCACTTACAGTTGAACTTGTCATTATTACTTGGAGTTACGGTTAAAGATAAATTCATTGTCATTATTTTAAACAATTGGTATAAAGTTGTATTAATAATGGATAAATAGATTGTTCTTTTAAAAAATAATATTTGTTGAAAATGGAAAACAACGACAACTATAACTAGAATCGTTATTCTATGTATGTCTTTTTTAAGTTTTTTTTTTCTTAATCACCACACTTAAAGAGCATTACTAAACATATTCACATGCAAAAACACTTGCTAATTTTCACATTAGAAACCAAAATTAATGAATGCACATGCGTATATAAAACATATTAAATATATTCACATGCACAAACACTTGCTAATTTTCACATGAAAAACAAAGATTAATGAAAACATACTTAAATACATAATAAATTCTAAACAATTGACATTGAATTTCTCAATTACTAAAAAGTAATAAGTTAAAAACTAATAATAAAATTTCTATAAAAATTTATACTACTTTTCCATCCATTAAAAATGTGTTATAAATATTAACAAAATATTTTACTCACCTTGTTCTGACATAAATAATGTTCGTGAGTTTAATAATTATGTTTTGTTAAAAAGCTTTTATATATATATATATATATATATATATATATTAAAGATAGTATAAGTAAGTAATAATTTAATTTATCTATTTATGAGTTATAACATTATTTGATTTCAACATCTATCAATATCAACCCATACAATGGTTGTCATACACTTCATCACATAGTAGTCACACTCATAACCTATTTTTTTATTACACTACAACTCACAATAAGCATTATTAGATCAATTAATGATAATATAAAAGTGAATTAATTATGCAATTTAAATATCTTCAAGTGTATCTCCCTAAAATAAGAACATTTAAAATTAGAATACATGACATTATATAAGGTTTATTATAAATAAAGAAATAAGATATAACAAAGGAGAAAAGGTTACTCTCAAACTCAACTCCACATCTCTCCAAGTAGCCTTACTTTATACCTTTCAACTGTCTTATTAGCCTTATATTTTATTTTGAATATCCATTTGCAACCTATGGCTGTTTTTTCTTTAGGCAGAAGGGCAGTTTCCCATGTTTGATTTGAATCCAAAGCAAATATCTCTCATTGTATAGCTTTTCTCCAACCGTCATGTTTCACAGCTTGAGAATAAGTGTTTGGCTCAACATGTGAAGAAAGAGACATAACAAAAGATGTGTAAGAAGGTGATAAATTGTTATAAGACAAACTAGAATTCAAAAGGTATTTAACTTTTGAAGATGTATTGGGAACATTAAGATTACAATGATAGTCCTTTAGATACTCAAGTGGTTTTTTTTTTATTTTGGTACTCACATTCGGACAGGCTAATTTGATTCAGAATTTTGTTTGGTGTCATGATCTTCATTGAGGTTTTGGTTTATATGGGACACAAACTTCTTCTGCAACCTCAATGTCTGACTCACAATTATTATTACTGTTATTTTCAGCATTATTACAAGGCACAAATGGCTTGTGATGGCTGACTCAAGACAGGTTGATCTTGAGTAAACAAAATTTGATCATGAATGTTAGGATTGTTAGTTTCATTGCTAGTATCTTGAACCCTTTGATATGGAAAAACATTTTCATAAAAGACAACATCTTTAGACACTCTAGATTGAATATTCAACAAAATACATCATTTTCCCCCTTTTAAAACTAATAAAAAACACATTTGATGCCCTTGAATCATTTTTTTTTTGTTGACAAAGTGCTAGCATAGCACAAAGATCCAAACACCTTTAATCCATTAAAATTTGTTGCATTTTTGTAAAGCATTTCATGAGGAGAAGAATAATTTAAAACAGGTGTTGGAAGCATGTTTATAATATGTCAAACATGTATCATAAAGTATGAACAATTTATTTTTTGATAAATAAGATTGTATCATGAGAGCTCTTGCTACATTTAATATATGATTATGTTTCCTTTCAACTATGTTATTTTGTTGTGGAGTATTGACACATGATGTTTGATGCACTAATCATTTGTTAACAAATAAAGTAGTCATGAAAAATTCAATTTCATTATCACTTCTTATTATTTTTATTGTTGTCTCAAATTGTGTTTGAACAAAAACAACAAAATTTTCCAAAGTCTTAAGAACTTCAAATTTTTGTTTTAAAAGAAAAATTCACGTGTACCTCGAATAATCATCAACTATGGTCAAGAAATATTTATGACCATAAATTGATGGTATTGAGTATGGTCCTCATACATCTACATTAATCAATTCAAAACATTTTTTAGATTTAGATGTACTAATAGGAAATGAAAGTCTTTTTTGTTTTGCAAAATGACAAATATCACAAACAATTGATTTGTTATATTTAACAAAAGAAAATTTAGTCATTATAACATCAATACATTTGTTAGAAACATGTCCTAATCGAAAATGTCAAAGGGTTTCCAGATCACTAGCACTGACATTAACAGTATTGATGGTATGTTCATATTTGATGGGTTTGATTTGAAGTTTTTGATAGGATGGGATCCTGAGTATATAAAGGTTATCTTGCATCTTAGCTGAACCAATTATTTTCAAGGAGTTCTTGTCCTGAATGTGACAACCATTAGAGTCAAAGGTAAGAACACAAGATAAATTATCAACCAATTTTGCTACTGAAAGAAGATTAAAATTGAAACAAGGAATATACAGAACATTTTCTATGACATAATTTTGATTGAGAAAAACAGTTCCAGAATAATTGACAATGACTTGATTTCCATTTGGTAATTTAACATAAATAAGATTAATTTGATGATATGAAGTGAAATGAGTTAAGGATGAACAAATGTGGTTAGTAGCATCACTATCAAGAATCCAAGAACTGAAGGAAGAAATAAATTTATTACCAGATTGTGTTTAGATTGTGTTGTCATGTTGGAAGGAATAATAGAGACTTGATTAGAAATATTGTCACTAGACTTGTATTGTTGTGAGAGAGCTAATCATGTTTGATACTGCTTAGCAGTCAAACTAATTTGTTGAGACTGCACTTTTGTCTTTGAACTAACATGGTAAGGAGAACAAAAATTTTGTGAGGGATCAAGAACTTCACCCATGATTAAAAGTAGCAACTTGAGCTCTGATACCATATTATAAATAAAGAACTGAGATAAAACAAAGGAGAAAAAAATGAAGACAAAGCATATGAGAATGAATATTTCTTCTATTTTATTTTCCTTACTTAGATCAAAGCAAATATTCTAAATATATACCAGCATTATACTCATTATAGGTCTAGTTAAAGAGACATAATGTAAAATAAAAGTCAATAAAGACTAAATAGGAAAAGACAAATTAAAAATTAGATATAAATACAAAAAAAAATATCTAAAAATTAGAAAAGACAAAATTAATATTAACTTTCTTCTAGAAGCCTTATATTTATATCCTTTGTTAAGGTTTTTGTAATAGATGTTTAATAAATTTGACTAGTTTAGTATTTGATTAAAATAAGTAAAAAGTTTTTTTTATACCAAAATAGGGTGATATAACCAATAACTAATTAGTGACACATGTACTAAAAATATATAGGTACTACAACATATTTAAATAATATACTATAATTTATTTAATAAAGAAGGATTTATTTTGTGTATATATATGAAGTAAATTATTTTCATCCATTTATTAAATCATTGTTGATTTGCTCTTTTACATGTGGAGTAAAGTAAACTTTTTTATACAAATTTTATTATTTTAAATAGTAAAGTTTTACAATGAATTCTTTTAACAACCATTTTAAAATATAAAAACAAACAAGCAACAAAAATTATAAATGCACATCTTCCAACATGCATAAAGAGCACCATTTATGAGACAAACAATATTGGCTTAGTTTGTATTTGTCCAGATTAAAGATGAAGATGCGAGGAAGAATTAAAATTATTATAGTTTGGTAGAGACGAGGAAAGAACCTCGAAGATGATGAATAAAAAATAAACTGTAAAAATAACTATTTTACTCTTGTTTGTATTGTATATAGACTGAGGATATAATGACTATAATATACAATTCAAATAATTTATTTTCTACCAAATTAAATTATATTTAATATACTTTTTCATACTATTTATATATTTTCTATTCAAATAAATAATGAATCACCATGTTATATATTTCTCTTCTATTTTTATCATTTCTATATTTCCTTTATCTAAATCAATATTAGAGAAAAAATATTTTTTTATTAAATTAAAATAATTTTATAGATTAATTATTAAATTGGGTAAAATGTTAAAAAATTATTAAAATAAGAAAATCATGTTACTTTGTGTAGTTTCAGTGTAGTAAAATTTTAATTAATATGAGAATTTTGTAAAATTTTATCTATTTTAATAATTAATCTATAAAATATCATATTTGAATAGTTAAATGTTGAAAGTAAGAAATATAATATTAGAAATGAAATTTTGGTAGGGTGAGTTTGTTGGTTGAAGAGGGAGAAATGCGGTTGACCCTCTCTAATGGATGTGTCCCTAACCCTTCATCTGCAACGGTTTGATATTAGGTTTTGAGGGTTTGACACGTATTAAAACAATGGCACGTAAGGTAAGGGTTGTGAATTACTGTAATGGTAAGTGATGCATTTAATGTTTTAAGGCTCTTACCTGTGAGCCGCACCATTTGTTTTGTTCATAAATTTTGCATAAGTTGTTCATATATCATGCTATGTCCAAAGTCTTGAATCAAAGTTGTTGAGTCCATTAAGTAGCAGTCACCATCAAAACCAGTCTCAACACAACTGCAGCAGTAACCAAAAAGTACTTACCACCACCTCAACCACCTTCATCTCTTCGCTTCAAAGTGCTTTAATTAACTTCACCTACAATTTCACGCTGCCTTCCATTTTTATACCCTCCATGCATTCTTCCCTTCACTTATTGATCATCTCCTCCAACAACTCTCTCTCCCAAAAATGCTGACTCTTTCCTCCTTCACTGCCTTCGCCCTCTTCATATCAGGCCTGGTTTTCTTCCTCACTCGCAAAACCAAATCCAAAAGGTTGAACCTTCCTCCAGGACCCCCCGGATGGCCTATTGTGGGCAACCTTTTCCAAGTTGCTCGTTCTGGGAAACCTTTCTTTGAGTATGTCAACGATGTGAGGCTCAAATATGGCTCAATCTTCACCCTCAAGATGGGGACGAGGACCATGATCATCCTCACCGATGCAAAGCTGGTCCACGAGGCCATGATCCAAAAGGGGGCAACATATGCCACCAGGCCTCCTGAGAACCCCACCAGAACCATCTTTAGCGAGAACAAGTTCACTGTGAATGCGGCACTCTATGGCCCCGTTTGGAAGTCACTCAGGAGGAACATGGTGCAGAACATGCTGAGCTCCACCAGGCTGAAGGAGTTTCGCACTGTCAGGGACAACGCAATGGACAAGCTCATCAACAGGCTCAAGGCTGAAGCAGAGAACAACGACGGGGTGGTTTGGGTGCTCAAAGATGCCAGGTTTGCTGTGTTTTGCATACTTGTGGCTATGTGTTTTGGTTTAGAGATGGATGAGAAAACAATGGAGAGAATAGACCACGTTATGAAGAATGTTCTCATCACCTTGGATCCCAGAATGGATGACTATCTTCCAATCCTAAGTCCCTTTTTCTCAAAGCAAAGAAAGAGAGCATTGAAGGTGCGTAGAGAACAGATTGAGTTTCTAGCCCCTATCATTCAGCAGAGAAGGAGGGCAATCCAAAACCCCGGTTCAGATCACACTGCCACAACATTTTCCTACCTGGACACACTCTTTGATCTGAAAATTGATGGGAAGAAATCAGCACCCTCTGATGCTGAATTAGTCACACTCTGCTCAGAGTTTCTTAATGGAGGCACAGACACAACCGCCACTGCGGTTGAGTGGGGCATAGCACAGCTCATAGCGAACCCTCACGTTCAGACAAAACTGTATGAAGAAATTAAAAGGACGGTGGGAGAGAAGAAGGTGGATGAAAAGGACGTTGAAAAAATGCCTTACCTACATGCTGTGGTGAAGGAACTCCTAAGGAAGCACCCTCCAACACACTTTGTGCTCACACATGCTGTGACTGAGCCAACCACTTTGGGAGGGTATGACATACCCATTGATGCAAATGTTGAGGTGTACACTCCAGCCATTGGTGAGGACCCCAAATATTGGTCCAACCCTGAGAAATTTGACCCTGACAGGTTCATCTCTGGGGGAGAGGAGGCAGACATAACTGGGGTCACAGGAGTGAAGATGATACCATTTGGGGTTGGGAGAAGGATATGCCCTGGCTTGGGAATGGCCACAGTTCATATTCACCTCATGATGGCTAGGATGGTGCAGGAGTTTGAGTGGGGTGCTTACCCTCCACAGAAGGAGTTGGATTTCACTGGCAAGTGGGAGTTCACTGTCGTCATGAAAGAATCTCTAAGAGCAACCATCAAACCAAGAGAAACACTGCAGTTGTAAAATTTTGCCGCTTCTGCTTTTTACAGATAACATAAAACCTTTATTATTATTACTATTATATATATACACCATCATGTTTGTGGTTATTTGCCTACAACTGCAAGTTTAATCTCATCTCTATTGTCTTAATTGCTCTGCTTTGTCCGGTGAAATTTGTTTTGGAGTTGTCATAAAATGGATCTCTAGTGGATATTTACACTTATCTTATTTATTCTGTGAACATACTTTTTTGAAGAAATCCATATCTAGTGAAAGCTTTTGTTTTAGTTTTCTTCTTTTTCTTCCTTTTTGCTGTTAAAACAACAAAGTGGCAATGGAAGCCAAACTATGAGTTTAATTTTTTGGATTTTTAATTAATAAACACAAAATTTTATCCGTTAAAGCTTAGTACATATTCTTTTATGTAAAGCTAAAGACATCTTAAATGGTAAACAAAGGTGTAGATGTGAAAATGTTACCCTTTGTCGATGATACATGGTTTATGTGTCAAGTTAAGTTGATCCTAGTCATAAAAAATATTTTGCTTGTATTTGAATTAGCATTAAGGTTGAAAATTAATTTTTTTTAAGACTAAGCTGGGAGGGATAGAAGTAGATCAAAATAAGCTACATAGATTTTTGATTATGTTGAAGTGCAGTAAATGAGTATATCATTCACATACTTAGGTCTCCTCCCTTTAGGGAATAATCATAAAGAGGAGTCACTTTTGGAATGCATGATTTAGGAAGATTAGAAGGAAATTTAGCTAAGTGAAAAGGAAAGTATCTAAGTTTAACTGACAGGATTATATTGCTAAAATCTACTATTACAACGGTACCTTTATTGTATTTATCCTTATAGTTGCTATCAAAAGTGAAGAATGACATTAAAAAAGGGGTGGGGACATAGAAATAGGAATGTTGCATGGGTAAATTGGGATAACATAGGCAAAACCAAAGATAAAAGGGGTTTAGGTGTGAGAGAAATTGAAATGTTTAATGTAGTCTTATTAGGAAAATGGAAGTGGATTGGGGAAATAAAAAAGTGGATTGTAGAAAGTTATTTTCGAATCAAATTATGGTTTTTGGAGGAGTTTAGATGGCAAAACTGAAAGTGAGTATGAATCTTGGTGGTGGAGAGACCTAAGGAAGGTATGTGAAAATAAACAAAAATGAAATTTGATTTGCTAGAAACATTGTTTGGAGTAGAGAAGAGGAAATCAAATTAGGTATTAGGAGGATAGTTGGCTTTCTGAAATCTCATTATTAGAAAAAAAATCCCTAGGTTGTATGACAACTTGCTTTCTAAGGAAGCTAAAATAGGAGAGATGGGTGAGTTAAGGGTCTTGGAGGGAGGGTCTCGGAAGTGGAAATTAGAATGGCGAAAACAATGGTTCGAATGGGAGAAATATCAAGTAGCTACATTAATGGATGAGATGGGAAATTCACCCTATAAATAGGAAATGATGATGATGATTGGGATTGGAATGATACTCTCACTAACTCATATTCTTTTTGAAATCAGCATATAATAAAATTAGAAATGTAAGAATGAGGAGAGATGATGATGTATTCGACGAACTTTAGAGCATTATAGCTTTACCATATGTCTTACACTTTGTAGCGAAAGTGATGTTAAACAAAGTAACAACACAAGACAACTTAGTCAAAAGAGGGGTGGACATCATAAGTCGATGGTGGGTCATGTGTGTAAGAGGTGAGGAGTTTGCTTAACAATTTTTTAAAAGCAAAAGAACATGGAACATTTGGAGGTTATGCTATAAATGGGTTGGCATTGTCACAACTCAACCTAATAATGCCAAAAAAAATATGTTTCTTCAGTTTAGTTTGACAAGGATATCTAATCAGGACAATAAAGTGTGGACATGTATGTGAGTTGCTATAATATGGTCTATTTGGACACGTAGAAATATTATCATTTTCAAGAGTAAGGTAGAAGATTTTGACGAGGTTTAACTTGACTCAAGTAAAGACTTGAATTTGGATCACAAATAAGGTACCAAAACGATGTTCACATATTCTAATTGGTGTATGATCAATTTTATGTATAAAACCCCTTGGAGGATAAAAAATTGAACTAGCAAAATGTAAGTACCTAGTCCAGGGAGAAGGGGGATCTTAAGATAGGGTAGGCAAAAGAGTGAGGTGTATTGTTGATACATGGGTTCAAACACCTTTATCAAGTACATGAAAGAATGTGATTGTTTTAGGGGTACAAAGTTTAGGGGTTAGTTATAGAGGGTTCAAAAATGAGAAGTCTAATAGGACTAAGAATAAAAGTGTATTAATGTTTGATTGTCCGATGAGCTCAATGTAGGCAGTAAATTAACATAGCAGTCTGGTTATTTGTCTTGCTCATTTCTTGGGCATGCCCTTTGATCTTTTTATGGGAATTTATATTCAATATCTTCTTTGTATACATAAGCAATTCTCACAGGTGTAGTTATGAAAACATGTAATCAATGATGCGTTTTATGATGAAAGGTAAGCAGATGTAGTGGAAATCATTGTGTTATGATGGATTATTGTTCTTTCTAATATCTATTTTATTTCCAACTATATTGTCAAGATAGACATGTAGCTCGAGGTTAATCTACAAGGTGGAAAGGTGGATCAACTCCTATGAAGTATACATAATTGTGTTGGTTACGTTGAAACAAGCACATGAGGATGGAAACACGAATCACCTGCCAAAAAAAAGATCAGAAAATTCACTAGTCACACCAGAGGTTTCTGGCTAACAAGTTTTTTTTAGTTGTGTTTGTTGGTCATATGATGGCATAATTGTGTTTTTGCTTGTATAAACCTGGATTGTGGGCAAATAATTTTCTTAAAAGTGTAAGTGGCCAAATATTCTTAGGAAAATGGAAGTGGATTAGGGAAAGTTATTTTGGAGTTAAAGTATGGTTCTTGGAGGAGTTTAGATAGCAAAAATTAAAGTAAGTATGAATCTTGGTGGTGGAGAGACCTAAGGAAGGTATGTGAAAACAAACAAAAATGGAATTTGGTTTGCTAGAAACATTGTTTGGAGTAGAGCAGAGGAAATCAAATTCGGTATTGGAAGGATAGTTGACTTCTTGAAATCTCATTATTAGAAAAATTTCCTTGGTTGTATGACAACTCACTTGCTAAGGAGGCTAGAATAGGGTTTGGAGTTGATAGGCGCTGGCGGCGCGGGCTCGAAGGAGATGGTCGTCGGCGGTGATGTTTCGGTGGGGAGCAAAGACGAAGGATATAGGGGGGAGGTGAGTACGAAAGAGAAGGAAGATTGTGAAAAGTCACCATGCGAAAATGCAAGTGAAGGCAAGGGAACTGGAGAATTATCAAGAAGAGGAATGGGAACGAGAATCATGTCGGGGGCCACACCAACAAATTTTTCTTTGGAAAATCAGCGGGAACTAAGGATAGAATCTCAAAGTTTAAATAACTACTTATCTGATATTGTAATCATGAACTGTAATAGGTTGTTTTGGATGAAAGACGACTTTTCATAAGCTTTTAAAGTCTGAAATATTGGAAAGGAGGTGGGGTTTTCCTTTGTGGGAGAGGACGATGTTGTTATTGGACATTTACGAGCTATAGAGATTAGAGACAAATTTGCAGATAGGAGGGAGAACTCAAGCATGATGGAGAACAGTTTGTCTGATGATGAAGCTAATTAGTATGAATATTAGGGGAGTGGAGGAAGCATCAAAAATAAATATTTGGGCGAGTTGATTAAGAAAGAACAAAAGGATTAGGTGTTTTTACAGGAGACAAAATGCAAGGAGGTGTGGAGGAAAGGGATTTATAAAATGTGGGGTACTAATGAAGTGGAAATAAGGCTGAAAATAATGTTGGAGGGGTCATCACGGTGTGGAGGAGTAGCTGTTTTCGTCTTAGTACAGTTACTAATGGGAATAATTACAGTATTATTGAGGGGGATGGAGGATAGGAGAGCACATACAGATCATTATTGTTAATATGTATAATCCTGGCTCTTTAACAGATAAAAGGGTAGTATAATTCTCGTTTGAGCTAGATTTCTTTAAATAAACTTTTGGAACAGAGTTAAAACAAAAAAAAAAGATTTAGGGAAGGTTACTGAGAGAAAAAGAAAGAAACTTTGTTCTTAGGAGAAAAATTTGCTTTGATAAGCCTTCTTATGCAATTCAGGTCAAGAATGAAGATTGGAGAAGCTATCATGAAAGGCTAAATGCTTTTAAACTTGGGATTGAATGTAACCTACTCTAATCAAATGTATTATTGGTGATATATATATATATATATATATATAATATTTTCTTTTCTACCTGTTCTTGGTATTTTCGTTTCATGCTTGTTGTTTGATTCTATCTGATCAATAAAGTCTTGATTTTGATCCTTAAATTTAAATGGAAAGTATTTTTAAGGATCTGAAATAAACGAAAATATTTGATAACTAAGAAAGGGGGATTACAAGAATAAAAAGGGAAGAAGTGTGGGTGAATCTTATGGAAGGGATGAGGGATAACACAATTAGAAATTGAAGTGCAAATATGATAATCTTTTGTTAAGTGTGCACTTTGTTATCCTGGAAAAACCAATTTTTCTTTTAAACTCAACCTCATTACAACCTGAAAAAGACCTCAAGATCTATGTTTGTAAAAGTGTTTGTAATCAACTGGAAATGAAGGGCAACCTTAAATTAGCTTAGAAATCAGTGAAAGAGGATGGAAAACACTCACCAATGCGGAATTAAGAGAGAAATTCCTTGGTTTGATTGTCAGTAAAGAGTAACAATTGTTTACCTTGGAAATTGAATATATTTTTATCTTGTCTTGGTTTGAATTGATTGGAAACATCATACTTTTTTTCTTTTATCCTATGCTTTTTTCATAAGTTGTTCTGATATTGAACTATAGATTTGATTTCTAAGGAGTTTTGGGGAGGAATGAACTCTTACTTTTTGAGATTCAATTACTTTACTTGAGGAAAAGCAAGATTCTAGGTTGGGGGGAAATTGATAAGTGCCAATGTGTAGTATTTGTAATTGAGAAAATTGTACACTTTGGAACATTAATTGTTGCTTAATGTAAGAAAATTTCCCTAATCTGGAAATTATTGAATCTGATTATATATTTTGAACGAGGAAACAAATGAAGATATTTAATCCCAATTTTTGTGTAAATTTCATATGAATGTGAACATTAGAAAAAAGAAAGCAAAGACTTATAGATTGGATCACAAGAAGAAGTAAAGAAGGAAATTTAAAGGAAGCATCTTGCTCAAGCTAGAAGATTTAACTGAGGCTAAAATTATCCAAATTAAGTTAATTGTACAGTACTAAACTAGCTCAGGCTAGAATCGCTCGTCCAAGCTAAAAAAACATCGAAAGATCTAGCCTATGCTAGGTTAACTCGCTTGAGCTAGATTTCATTAAATAAATTTTGGAACAGAGTTAAAACAGAATCAGTGAAGAGAGATTTAGGGAAGTTAGTGACAGAAAAAGAAAGAAACTATGTTCTGGGAAGAGAAATTTGTTTTGATCAGCCTTCTTATGCAATCCAGGTCAGGAATGAAGATTGGAAAAGCTATGATGAGTGGCAAAGTGCTTTCGAACTTGGGATTGAATGTAATCTACTCAAATCAAATGTATTCTTGGTGGTGGTGTGTGTGTGTGTCTATATATATATATATATATATGTATATATATGTATATATATGTATATATATGTATATATATATATGTATATATATGTATATATATGTATATATATGTATATATATATATATGTATATATATGTATATATATGTATATATATATATATATGTATATATGTATAATTTTCTTTTGTACTTGTTCTTGGTATTTTCATTTTATGCTTATTGCTTGATTCTATCTGATCAATAGAGTCCTTATTTTGATCCTTAAATTTAAATGGAAAGTATTTTTAAGGATCTGAAAGAGACGAAAATATTTGATAATTTGTAATGTTAGGAATAGATTTCAGATTATTAATTGCATCATAATTTTGATCATAAAGTTGGATGATTTGTTAGATATTCCCCTAAAAATACTTTCCATTTAAATTTAATGATCAAAATCAATACTCTATTAATAAGATAGAATCAAGCAATAAGCATGAAACGAAAATACCAAAAACAAGTAGAAAAGAAACTATTATATATATATATATATATATATATATATCACCAAGAATACATTTGATTAAAGTAGATTACATTCAATCCCAAGTTTGAAAGCACTTAGCCACTCATAGCTTCTCCAATCTTCATTCCTGATCTGGATTGCATAAGAAGGTTGATCAGAGCAAATTTCTCTTCCCCTGAACAAAATTTCTTTCTTTTTCTCTCACAACTTCCCTAAATCTCTCTTCACTGATTCTGTTTTAACTCTGTTCCAAAATTTATTTAATGAAATCTAGCTCAAGCGAGTTAACCTAGCTTAGGTTAAATCTTTCGGTGTTGTTTTAGCTTGGGTGAGCGATTCTAGTCTGAGCTAGTTTAGTATTGCACAATTAACTTAATCTGGATAATTTTAGCCTGAGCTAAATCTTCTAGCTTGAGTGAGATATTTCCTTTAAATTTTCTTCTTTACTTCTTCTTGTGGTCCCATTTATAAGTCTTTGCTTTCTTTTTTTCTAATGCTTCACATTTATCTTAAATTTGCACAAAAATTGGGATTAAATTTCTTCATTTGTTTCCTGGTTCAAAATATATAATCAGATTCAATGATTCTCATATTAAGGAAATTTTCTGACATTAAGAAACAATTAAGTTCCAAAGTGTTCAATTTTCTCAATTATAAATACTACACATTGGCACTTATCACTTGTATAGATCATTATTGTTAATATGTATAATTCTGGCTCTTTGACGGATAAAAGGGAAGTTTGGGAGGAGGTCCGAGAGTGGAGGATTGAGCAAAATCAAAAGGCCTGGTGCGTGGTGGGGGACTTTAATTCTATTAAGAGATTACGTGAAAGGAGGAATGCAAGAAACGATGTTGATTACAGTAAGGAGATGAGAAGGTTCAATGATTTTATCGAAGGTATATAGTTGATTGATATTCCGATGGTGGGAAGAAAGTATACTTGGTATAAACCAAACGGCCTAATTAAGAGTAGAATTGATTGAATCTTAGTGTCAAAGGAATGGTTGGAAAAGTAGCCCAACAGTAAATATTCTGTCTTAGACAGACTGGTGTATGATTATTGTGCTCTGGTGTTAAAAACAAATATCACAGATTGAGGTCCAAAACCGTTTAGGTCATTAGACATCTGGAAAAAAGACGACAGGTTCAAGGATTTTGTTAGTAAGAAATGGGCAGGGTATGAAGTGCAAGGAAGTGGGATTTTTGTTTTTAAAGAGAATTTGAAGATGTTGAAAGTTCATCTCAAAGTATGGAATAAAGAGAAGGAGAAGAGAAAGGAATGGTATTAATGGGGTGAGAGAAGGAGGACAATGGTTTGAGGAGCAGGAAAGGAAAAGGTTAGAGATTTCTTCAAACAAAATTTGGGTTATTAAAGAAGTTTTGTTGGGATGAGCTTAAGGTTGACATCATTACGGCAGTTTGTGATTTTGTGGAAGGTGGAAGATGACCAAGGGGGACGAATGCTTCATTTATCTCCTTGATTCCTAAAGTTGACAATCCATAGGTTCTAAACGATTTTAGATCGATATCCCTGGTTGGTTGTGTGTACAAAATTGTGTCTAAAATTATGTCTCTAAGGTTGAAGAAAGTTCTACATAAAGTAATTGACAGTAGGCAGTCAGGGTTTCTGGAGGGTAGGGGGTTAATGGACAGTGTTCTAGTGGTAAACGAAAATCTGGATGAAGTGAAGAGGAGAAAGACTAGTTGTATAGTCTTCAAAGTTCACTACAAAAAGGCATATGACTCTATCAAGTGGAATTCTCTTTACTACATGATGGAAAGGCTAGGTTTTTGCGGAAAATGGATTGGATGGGTTAGAACATGCCTCGAGTCTTCTTCGGTGTTTGTGCTAGTAAATGGGAGTCCTACACCGGAATTCAAACTACATAAGGGGTTAAGATAAGGTGATCCTTTAGCACCTTTTCTTTTCCTCATTGTGACAGAAGGGTTAGCTGGGGTAGTAAGGAAGGCAATTGAGAAAGAGTTTCTCGAAAGCCTGGAGATTGGCGACAAGTCTATTAAGGTTAATATGCTACAGTACGCGGATGATACATTGTTCTTCTACAAAGCAAATGCAAAAAGTGTGTTTGTCATCAAAGCCATTCTAAATTGTTTCGAACTAGCTTCAAGTTTAAAGGTGAATTTTCAGAAGAGTAACATGGGGGGGAGGGGGGAAGTAGCCTAAATTTGTTACAATAATGTGACTATCTTGAATTGTGATATGATGAAGATGTCATTCAAGTATTTGTGGATGCTAGTAGGGGGTGTCACAAAAGAAGCAAGTTTTGGGAAGGGATGGTGGATAGAGTGAGGAACAGGTTAGGTAGATGGAAAGACAAGTTTATTTCAATGATTGGAAGACTCTGTTTGATAAAATTTGTGTTATCCTCTCTTCCCCTGTTCTATCTTTCTATGTATAAAATGTTGGTTATAGTGGTGAAGGAAGTAGTGAAGATATAGAGGAATTTCTTGTGGGGTTGGGGCTCAAATGGGAGGAAAATAGTGTGGGCTTCGTGGAAAAAGGTATGTGAGTCGAAGGAAGTGGGAGGGTTGGGAATGATAGAGATTAGGTGGTTCAATGTTGTTTTGCTGGGAAAGTGGATATGACGGTTGGGGTATGAGAAGAAGGGCATGTGGAAAGAAGTGTTGGATTCAAAATATGGAGGATGGAGGGACCTTAGGGATCAAAAGAAAAGTAACTTAGATTTTCTTTAATGGAGGGATTTGAAGGACGTGTAGGCGATTGAGAGTTGGAAAGGCAAGTTTGAGGATAATTGCATGTGGGAGGTTGGGATTGGGAGGCAAGTTTGAGGTTATGAACCTCAAGACCAAATTTCTGAGGCTTTTTTCAATCTTCTTGGATAAGGAATCTTTCCTTTGGCAAGGAGGGGAGTTGAACGAAAATCTAGAGTGGGTTTGGAAGATTGATTGGAGGAGGAATATGTTTGAGTGGGAGAAGAATCAGGAACAAGATTTGTTGCATCTTTTGGGAGAGAAGAGCGTAAACATGGATAACGAGGATACTTGGGTTTGGAAAGATGGCGAGACAATGGTGTTCACAATCAAATCTGCATATAAAATCCTTAAAGAAGATGTCCAAGGGGAAAAGGGGGAGTTATACGTGAGTTTTTGGAAGATTAAGGCTCAACCATCAGCTCTTGTTACTGCTTGGAGGGTTCTAGAAGACAAGATTTCGACTAGAGAGAATTTGGTAAGAAGAGGGATCAGGAAGGATAGTTGCATTTGTTTTCTGTGTGGGGAGGAAGAGGAAACTACGTCTCACCTCTTTTGCACGTGCAGAGTTGCCTAGCTAGTATGGTCCAAGTGTTATGAATGGATATGGGTGACTTCGACAGATCATTGGGAGTCAAAAATGCATTTTTTGAATTTCAGGATTAGTGGGGCGAATAAAAGTGTTAACCAAATATGGGGTTGTGTGTGGGTAGTTGTGGTAGTTGCGTTGTGGAATCGTAGAAATAGGAAGATCTTTAAAAGCGGCACGATAGACCATATTGAAATTTTCACAATGGTGCAACTTAAGGTATGGTCATTGATCCTGCCTGTTGACCAAAACGATGGAGCTTTGCCTCGTCAAACTTGGATCGACATATGCGCCGTGTTTGCCTCCGTCCTTCGCCGCGATCCACCTCAAGAACCTGCAAAAGAACAGAACGGCGCCGCTGCGGCCGATCGCACTCCAACGCCCAAGTCAGCGACTGAACCACCAAATACTAAGAGTAACACTCAAGAACTCTCGAGGAACCGTGAACCAGTTCTCTCTCAGTATACTCTAGAACTCGCAAGCGTAAAGAAGACAATCTGAACGTGCGTACCTCAGAAGTTCGTTGGGAAACTCTTATATACCTGGACACTTTCTCTCTCCTGGCAGTTACACATCTGGACACGTGGCTCGCATCCAGCTGTACACGTGCCATCATCTGGAGCCTCCTTGACTTGGGCGCTGCTTCTGACTCTCTTTTGGCTAAGTTACTTATGCATGATACTACTCAGTGCATAGTTGCCTTGGAGCGCGATCTCTTCTGGATTGGCGAGTTCGGGTGCCTTCGTACACACCTTCCCTGTGGTCTCGCTGGCCGCCTTCATGATCTGCACCACCTGTTCCACCGTGTGTGATCGAGCAAGCTGTCCCCCGACCTCATCCTCTGGCCAGCTGGGAAATGTCTATCTGCCTTCATCTCCGGCGATGTGCTTGTCTCGGCGATCTCTAGTCACTTGGTCGCCTGGGTTTACATCTGGCGACCTCAACTTCAACCCGGTGACCACCGGTTCTGGTGTGCTAGAGATCGGAGCACGCCAACTTAACATCTGGCGACTACACGAGCCCCCCGACTTCCTTCCCTTCTGCCAGCCAGGCGTCCCATCAACACGCCTATACAATAGCTTGATGCCACGTCATCACTTCCGACTACCAGGGCGATACACAAGCCCCCCAGTCTTAAGCGAAGACTTGTCCAGCGAAAAGACTAAAGGAGTCACGTCAATACCGATCTACGTGGCGCTGGCGCAGAATTCCAAGCGGTTGTACTTTCTGCTTTCCTGACGCTCCACCAAACACTCCTCTAATCGCTCGACACGTGGCTTCATCAACGGTTACCTTTAATTGCCGTTTGCGTTTCCAAAACCCATTCGAAAAACCCTTAAACCCATTTCTCTTCTACTGTTCCATCACTTCTTCGTATTCTCAAACGCTTCAAGTTTCTTCTGCAAAAGCTCACGACGTTCTTCAACCCCTTGAATCATCAACTTCCTTCATCGTTCTTCCGATCATAAAAGGTACTTCCTTTACCTCTTCTGATGATTTTTCCTGCATTTTAACCGATTCGCATCATCCATTAACTGTCTGGTGCATACGCTGTGGGCTGTTTCTTCTATTTCTCCTTTCTCGTAACTTAGGGCTTCGTCTTCATTACAACGAACCTTCGTTCGTTCGTTTTTCACCCTTCTTTCACGATCGAGCTAGCCTCTGCAAACCCTGGTCACCTTTTCTTTTCTTCTTCCTTTGCAGTTTTCGCGATGGCTCGCTCAAAGATCACCCCAAATCCTCCTCCCTCGTCACGAAACCCTTCATCTCAAGCACACAACCCACCGCGAGCACCTGGTGCTTCTTCTTCCCAGGCTGAGAGGCCTGCACCCTCTCGTCCTAACTTGGCTCAGGCTACTCCACCTGTCGCCGGAGGAGCCTCTGTTCCTTCCCCAGACTTCAAAAAATTATACCCCTGGGCCACCCCGACCTTGCTGAAGGAAACCTCCTCAGTAAACTCTGCTGGGGCAGTTCTTCGATTGAAGAAAGGGGACGAGCCTCACCTGTCGTTCCACAAGGAGCACGACGACAAGATGATGGTGCTACCTTGCCTCCCCGACATGCCAGTGTGCGCCGACGACAAAGGGAACAACGGCGGGTTGTTTTGCTTCGTATACACCACTCTGTTCAAGAAAGTGAAACTTAGGTTTCCCTTCACTCGTTTTGAAAGAGAGCTACTTACCGAGCTCGACATCGCTGCCGCCCAGCTCCATCCCAACAGTTGGGCGTTCGTGCGGGCGTTCCAGATTATGTGCGACCACCTGGGGCTGCCAGCGTCAGTGGACGTCTTTCTCTTTCTTTTTGAAGCCAAGCACCCAGGAGATCGCCTGTGGGTGAGTCTTAACGGGATTGCTGGGAGGTCAATCCTCTCTATCTTCGAGCAATCTTACAAAGACTGGAAGGGCAAGTTTGTCCAGGTGCGCCCAAACGACAAGGACGCCTCACTGCTCGACGGCTTCCCCTTGTATTGGGTAAAGAAGGGGAATAAAGAGTCCAAAGGAAGCTTCAGGAGGCCAAGGAGTCCTGACAGCATGGGTGTTTTGGACAAGGATTTGTGCTTCTTCTGGAAAAGCGTGGCAGACGCCAATATTACCTTCCTCACCACCACGCTCATCTCCTTTGAGTTCTTCGAAGATCAACTCGAAGTTCGCATAGGTTAGAACTCACCTCAACGTCTAAGTCATTACACTTGTCGTTACTTCTGCTAACTGTTTCTGGGCGTCTTGTGTGTTGTGCACAAGACTTTGGTTTTATTTTCCGCACCACTTATCTGCTTTTGCTGCATACTTGACTTATGCATTTATCTTTCTCTCTGAGCTAACCCATGTATCTTTGCATTATGCAGATCGCATGTTGGGCCAAGGAAAACTTGCTGAACTGAGGGCGCTCGCCCGAGCCCACGGGTTGGCGTCGGGCTCTCAGACCGTGCCAAACTTAGTGGTGGAGATCGCCGCTGCACAGGGCAGGTCGCCACCCAAAGGCCCAACTCCTCCCGAGGCCCAGCCCGCCAATCAGCGCAAAAAGCTCGTCCTTAGGAAACCAAAGAGGAAAACCCCTCAAGTGGTTCATGAGGACGAAGTAGAAGACGACGAGGCGACTGAAGATGGCCTCATCATCAAGAGGAAGAGGGTGGCGCCTTCTTCACCATCTGCTCCACCTCCTCCTCCAACATCAACACCACCTTCCACACCAGCCCCACCTCCAACATTGCTTCCTGCACCAGCTCCCACTTCGCCAGTCCAAGCGGTTCCTCTGGCATCCGCACTTCCTGTGGTTGAGGCCGCCGAGCCCAACTTCATGGAGAACCCCCCGAGCGCCTCCACGCCTTATGTATCAGCTGGAGGGGGTCCTCCTTCAAACACCTCAACCGCAAATGCTGCACCAGTCGGGGATGAGGGTGCTCACAACTCACCTATCATCATCACCGAATCCCCGACGTCGCCACCACGCCAAGAAGCACTCATTGAACAACCAACTCAAGAAGGTGGCGGCGAGAACCAACAACAAGCCCCCCCGGTGCCTCCACAAGCAAACCTCTCTCTTGAGGTCAAAAGGGTGTGGGAGCCCTTCTCAGCAAAATTGAAGATGATGGCGGAGGATTTCCCCTCCATCATATCCAAAGCTGTGGAGAGTTCCACCAAGAAGCTCCAAGATGACATCTTCACACTCCGAGCGGAGAATCGCAGCATAAGGATCGAGGCGGAGAGGTTATCCTGCAACCTAACACTCGCCGAAATCAAACACTCCCGAGTGGAAGATGCTATGAGCACGGAGCTCCGGGTGGCACGCAAGGAGGCCACCGATCTACGCCATAAGGTCCAGCTCTTGGCTCAAGAGAAGATTGAGCTGGAGAGCAAGCTGGTACCATATCGCGTCAAAGTGGCTGACCTGGAGGAGTTGATCAAAGCAGACGCCGCCAGGGTAAAGAACCTCGAGAAAAGGTCAGCCGATCGGGAAGTCTTCTTGGGGAAGGTGGAAAAGGAGAGAGACGACACCGTGGCCAAGCTCGCCGAAGCCAACGAAGAAAACGGGAAGATCGCCACACAAAATGCCTAGGTGCAGGCAGAATCCAAGAAGGTTACTGAAGACCTTCTTCAAGCTCGGGAAACAATTGAAGAACTTAAGAAACAAGCTGAAGAGCTGAAGCAGCAGAACGAGGGGCTAAAGAAACAGATTGAAGAACTTGAGCTGAGCTCTGCCCAGATTCTTGCTGCTGGATTCGAGGCCGCCCGGGAACAGTTCGCCTGCCTGTACCCCGACTTGGATCTTACCATGGTGTCTCTCAACAACGAGGTGGTGGACGGGAAGGTTGTTCCTTCTGAAGATTGATTGCTTCCCTCCATCCACAATTCTTATGCTCTCTCCTTACACATAATTGTAATAGACTTTCCCCTTTTCTGTATATGTACCTTGAACTGATGTTTACTTTATGATAAAGCCTTTGTATTTCTTCTCACAACTTCTCTGTCTGCTTTATCTCTTCTCGCATAATTCACTTCAACGAAATTAACTTAGTAACTTCGTAAGCGCAATCATATACTTAACTGCTTCGAACCACCGATTTTCGAACAAAAACTCTCTAACAACTTGTAACCTCAAGGTAATGAACCTTAGCGTGAAATCACTCTTCAAATAACGAACTTTAACTTAACTAATGGCTTAAGACACCGCTCATCCGATCTGCCTTATCAAAACGGGCCTTGACTTTCTCGCTATTGCTTGAATCTTTTCTGGCCGCCAAAGACTCCTGGTGATATCAGCTTCTTCCTGCCTTCATAACTTGGCCATTGTTCCTTTATCTGGGGGTAGAGGCGCCTTTCGGATCCTTCTCTACCTCCCTGAGCTTCAGAACAAAAGACCGGGTGGCTAGGCGTTCTCTTCGAACCTACCCTAGCCACCCTCCAAACTTCTTCCACCCTTCACACTATACCTGAACTCGTTCAAGACGAGAAGGATTTTCTCTTGCCTGAACTCGCTCGTCGGCGAGAAGGTCTTTAACTCGCCTGAACTCGCTCATCGGCGAGAAGGTCTTTAACTCGCCTGAACTCGTTCGTCGGCGAGAAGGTCTTTAACTCGTGCCTCTACATTGCCCTAGGGGGTACATCTTCTCTCCCCCAGAAACACTGAGGACTTTTGCTGGTGCCTCTACATTGCCCCAGGGGTTACATCTCCTCTCCCCCAGAAACACTGAGGACTTTTCACTGGTGCCTCTACATTGCCCCAGGGGTTACATCTCCTCTCCCCTAGAAACACTGAGGACTTTTTACTCTTTCTCGCCGGCACTCGCTCGACGGCGAGGAGGTCTTTATCTTGCCTCAGGACGCGCGAGGGCGTTGAGGTCTTTTAACTGGTGCCTCCGATCGCCGAAAGACGATGAGGACTTTAACTTTAACTGATGCCGCCAATCGCCGAAAGACGATGGGGACTTAGAAACTTTTCAGAAAGCATGCAATATATCTTTAACTTGCCTTAAATCACATATAAGTGACAAGGTCTTTCTTCAAAACTTCCGAAAAACAACAAGCATGCAATCTAAAACAACTTTAAGCTTCGAAAACTCTTCTTTATTGGGTGGCCTCATTAAAAACCCTCCTTAGGGAAAAAAGAGTGCCCCCTTCAAACTGTTTTAACAGAAACATTGTAATATAACTTCGTGTTTGTCTTTACTTACAAAGTTCTTAACTGTAATATAACTTGAGGTGCGTGGCGTTCCAAGTGCGAGGAATCGCCCCTCCTTCCAATGTCTCTAAGCGGTAGGCGCCGTTCCCGAGCGCCTCGGTTATTCTGAATGGTCCCGTCCACTTAGGCGATAGCTTATTCTCCATCTCATACTGGTGGGCTTTCCTCATCACCAGGTCGCCCTCTCTTAACTGTCTTGGCATCACCTTCGAGTTATATCTTCGTTCAATCCTTCTCTTCACCGCCTCAGCTTTCAATCTCGCCTCTTCCCTGACTTCATCCAATAGGTCCAGGTTCAACCTTCTCTCCTCATTCGAGTCTTCCTCCACGAAGTTCTGGAATCTCGGCGAGCTCTCCTGGATCTCCACTGGAATCATTGCGTCGCACCCATAGACCAAGCTGAACGGGGTCTCATGGGTTCCTGACTGCTCGGTGGTGTGGTATGCCCAGACTACACGGGGTACCTCCTCAGCCCAACTTCCTTTGGCTTTCTCTAGCCTTCTCTTCAAACCTCTTAGCAACACCCGATTGGCTGACTCTACTTAGCCATTCGTCTGAGGGTGCTCGACGGATGCAAACACTTGTTGAATTCCCACCCCTTCGCATAGCTTCTTCAACAGGTGACTTGCAAACTGAGTCCCATTGTCCGACACCAGGCGCTTGGGCACACCAAACCGGCACACAATGTTCTTCAACAAGAAACCTTCGATTTTGTGTGCGGTGATCTGGGCCACTGGTTCTGCTTCGATCCACTTGGTGAAATATTCAATCGCCACCACCAAGTACCTCATCTGCCTGATCGCCAGCGGGAATGGTCCCAGGATGTCGATTCCCCATGTATGAAACGGCCAAGGGCTGTAAATCGACTTCAACTCCTCGGGAGGCGCCTTATGCCAATCGGCGTGCTGCTGGCATTGTTTGCAGCACTGTGCATACTTCTTGCAATCCTCTCTCATCGTTGGCCAGTAGTAACCTGCACGGAGAGTCCTCGCGGCCAGAGCTCGACCCCCGACGTGGCTTCCGCATATCCCTTCATGGAGTTCTGCCATAATTCTCGTACATTTCTCGCCATGCACACATTCCAGGAGTGGGTGAGTGAACCCAAACCTGTACAGCTCGCCATCAGTCATTGTGAACTTGCTAGAATTCTTCTTTATCTTTCTAGCTTCTGTCGGGTCCAGCGGGAGAAGGCCATCCGCCAAGCATCGTTTGTACTGCGTCACCCAGGTGTCTGGCTCATGGGTCGCGCAGATCTGCGTCATGTTCACCCTCTCCCCCCGACACGCTCTTATTCTCGGCGATCTCAAGGTTTCTTGAGTCAAAGACCTGTGACTCCTCGCCGCTTTTTCTGTCAACTTGCTTATCTGAAGAACCAGGTGATCTTCCACAAATGCTCTCGGTGTCTTCAGAGTTTCTTGAATCACCGTCCTCTGCCTACCCCCCTTGCCTGAACTGGCGAGCTTAGCTAGCAAGTCAGCTCGGGCATTCTGCTCTCTGGGCACATGCACCACTTCAAAGGAGGCAAAGGAACTCTTCAATTCCTGTACATACTCCAGGTAAGCCGCCATTTGTGGATCTTTAGCCTGGAACTCGCCTGTTACTTGCCCCGTGACTAGCAGCGAGTCACTCTTTGCCATCAGCACCCTAGCTCCCATCTCTTTGGCCAGCAAGATCCCGGTGATCAGCGCCTCATATTCTGCTTGATTATTGCTGGCCTTGAAGGCAAACCTCAAAGATTGTTCGATCAGCACGCCGTTGGGCCCCTCCAAGATGACTCCAGCACCGCTACCTTGCTGGTTCGACGATCCGTCCACTGAAAGCACCCAACGGAAATCATCCCCTTCAACTCGCGTCGCTTCAGACGAGAGCTCGACCACGAAGTCTGCAAAGATCTGCCCCTTGATCGGACCTCGGGGCTCGTACTTAATATCAAACTCCGACAGCTCCACTGCCCACTTTACCATCCTTCCCGCAACGTCGGGCTTCTTCAAGACCTTCTGGATGGGCAGGTCGGTCATTACCAGTATCGTGAAGCTATGGAAATAGTGGCGTAACCTCCTCGCCGAAAAGACTACTGCCAGTGCAGCCTTCTCTAGGGCCTGATACCTCGTTTCGGGCCCCTGCAGCACCTTACTAACAAAATAAATAGGCTTTTGAGCCTGATCTTGGTCTTGGGCGAGCACCGCACTCACCGCCCTCTCAGTTACAGCAAAATACAACCTGAGAGGGGTTCCTACCAGCGGTTTGCACAAAACCGGCGGGCTCGCCAGATATTCTTTCAGCTTGACGAAGGCTTCTTCACATTCCTTCGTCCAGGCAAACTTGTTATTCCGCCTTAAGCACTGAAAATAGGGATGGCCCTTCTCTCCGCTAGCCGACACGAAGCGAGACAGGGCGGCCATCCGACCTGTAAGCTGTTGTACTTCCTTCACGGTGGCGGGGCTCCTCATCGCCAAGATGGCGGCACACTTATCAAGGTTGGCTTCTATTCCTCTCTCAGTTAAGAGGAAACCCAAGAACTTTCCAGCCTCCACGCCAAAGATGCACTTCTCAGGATTCAGCTTCAACCTAAACTTGGCGATCGTAGTGAACAACTCCTCCAAGTCCGCAACGTGCTTGCTTTTCTCTGGCGAGGTCACGACCATGTCATCCACTTACGCTTGCACATTCCTTCCCAGCATAGGTGCAAGTACTCGATCCATCAACCTCTGGTACGTGGCCCCCGCGTTCTTCAGCCCAAAAGGCATCACCTTGTAGCAGTAGCACGATCTCTCGGTCATGAAGGCAGTCTTCTCCTCATCCATGGGATGCATCTTGATCTGGTATACCCCGAGAAGGCATCCAGGAAACTCAACAACTTACACCCTGCAGCACTATCCACCAGGGCGTCTATGCTTGGCAAAGGATACGAATCCTTTGGGCAAGCCTTATTCAGATCATTGAAATCGACGCACATGCGCCATTTTCCATTACTCTTCTTCACCAGCACGACATTTGCCAGCCATTCAGGGTACTGGACTTCCCTGATGTGGCCTGCAGCGAGGAGCTTCTGGGTTTCGTCCCTGATCGCCTGCCTCCTCTCTTCATTGAACTTCCTTCTCCTCTGTCGTACTGGTCTCACCAAGTTGTCCATCGCCAAATGATGGCACAAGAAGTCGGGATCGATCCCGGGCATGTCCGAAGCGGACCATGCAAACGCATCCAGATGCCGCTCTATCACCTTGGCGATCTGGTTCTGGAGTTCGACCTCCAGAGATCTTCCCAGCTTGAAGATCTTTCCTCCGATCTCTCTCTCGAGCCACTGCTCGACGGGTTTTGGCCTGGTTTCTCTGGCGATCACCGCCCTGGTGATTCCCAGCTCCCTCGCTTCCTCAGGGCGATTCCTCGCCTCTTCTTCCTCCAGACCGGCGTTCCCCTCCCCCAGCTCAGCGTCCACCATCACCACGTCTCTTCCGGCGGTCTCTTCTATCATCGTCGATCTGGGCTTCACACCAGTAGGCGGGGTGGTTGTCACGTAACTCACCGACCTCTTGTTTTTCAGGCTATTCTCATAGCACTTCTTCGCTTCTTTCTGGTCGGACTTGATGGTGATCACCACCCCCTCCATAGACGGCAACTTCACCTTCATGTGTCGGGTCGACGGTGTAGCGCCTATTCTGTTGAGCGTGGGTCTTCCCAGCAGAATGTTGTATGCTGAAGGAGCGTTCACGACAAGGTATTTGATTTTCTCTGTTCTCGAACCCGCCTCATCTGTAAACGTAGTCCTCAACTCTATGTACCCCCTGACCTCTACCTGGTCACCAGCAAAACCATACAAACACCCTCCATAGGGCCTCAGCTGGTCAAGGGGTAACTCCAACTACGTGAAAGTCGGCCAGAACATCACGTCTGCCGAGCTTCCTTGGTCCACCAGAACCCTGTGGACCTTCCTTCCTGCTGTGATCAACGAGATGACTATGGGATCGTTGTCATGAGGCACAACGTCCCGAAGATCTTGCTTGGTGAACGTAATGTCCACATCCGGCGAGTGGTCTTCAAACATATCCACCGTCATCACAGACCTCGCGTACCTCTTCCTCTGTGATGCGGTGCATCCACCACCCGAGAAACCTCCTGCAATGGTGTGGATTTCCCCGTGTGTAGGCATCTCGTGCTGCTGAGCCTCCCCACCTGCTGGTTGGGAGCTCGACGCGCCCCCTGTCCTTCTGTCCAGCAAGTAGTCGTTTAGGAACCCGCTCTTGACCAGATCGTCGAGCTGGTATCCTAAAGCCAAGCACGAATCCACGGTGTGGCCAAAGGCCTGGTGGAACTCACACCAGGCGTCTGGCTTTGGTCCCAGCACCTTGTCGCCCACCTTCTCGGGCGCTTTCAACTTAGCTGATATATTGGGAATGGCGATCAGGTCCGCCAATCCCATGACAAACTTGTGCTTAGGCGGGCAATTGTACTCCCGGCGTGCTGGTTGAGGGCGCCCTTGGCCCCTGCCCTTGTTCTTCCTCGGATCATAAGGATGGCGAGTCCTCTGATCCCTTCTAGCCGCCGCTGTCTCCAGCACCTTCTGTGGCTGGATCCTGGTCTGGGCACGTGGCCTAGCGGGAGTCACGCTGCCCCTCTTCTCGGCGACTTCACTCTCATCGGCGATGTGGGCCACCGCAAGTCGCCTAACCTCAGCAAACGTGGCAGGGTGAGCCCTGATCAATGCCTCGCAGAATGGTCCCGGCAGCACGCCCTTCTTGAATGCGTAGACCAGCATCTCTTCATCTTTGGCTGGCGAGCGGACCATCTGCGCCCCAAAACGATTCAGGTAGTCCCTGAGAGACTCTCCCTGATACTGCCTTATATCGAACAAATCATAAGACACCCTGGGCGGTGCCTTGTTCACGATGTACTGCTCGACGAAGATCTTTGAAAACTGCTGGAAATTGGTTATGTGACCTGTAGGCAGGCTCACAAACCATTCCAGCGCCGTTCCCTAGAGTGTGCTCACGAACATCTTGCAGTACACGGCGTCTGATCCTCCTGACAGCATCATCTGCGTATGGAACGTGGTGAGATGAGCTTCAGGATCCTCCACGCCGGTAAAAACAGCCTTCACAAGTACCACACTCGCAGGGATAGGCGTGTCGGTAATCGCTTGAGCGAAAGGCATAGGAAAAACGCGAGGCGGCGTTGACGGCGCGACCTCTTCAACGACTGGACGCCCTCGCTGCTCCTGAAGAACTTGACGCAGTTCTTCAGTCACTCTGCTAAGCTCATCATTCCTGGCCCGAGAGGCGACCGGGTCCTCGTGCATTCTCGCCTGCTCTATGCGCGAGGCTTCCACATTCGCCAGCAGCGAACGCATGATTTCCACCATCTGCGCCATAGTCATGGCGCCTTCAGCAGCAACGGGCGCAACTGGACTTGAACGGTTGCTTCTCATTTTTCTCATGAAAACTTGGCAAATCACAGAGTGCAATGAACAACACCTCCTTCAGCGACGATCGATTCAGCGATCAATCGGTCAGAACTTCGCGAAACTTCGAAAGAAACCTCAAGAACACAGAAAACCTCCACAGAAACTCACAACTCCACCGAAAACCAGCACTTCTTCCACGAAAATCCAAACAAGCCAAAGAACTCAAATCTCACCGAACAAATCTCGCGTAAGCAGCAGAAAACGTCACCTCACCGAAAGAAAACCCAAACGAACGGTGGAAAACGCGAAATTACCGAACAAATCCTAGATGAACAGCGGACAATGGTTGCACCAGCACATAACCACACAGGAAACTGCAAAAACCTCCAAGAACTCACACTGTGGATGGGAACAGGTTTTACACGTCCCCACGGTGGGCGCCTGATGATCCTGCCTGTTGACCAAAACGATGGAGCTTTGCCTCGTCAAACTTGGATCGACGTATGCGCCGTGTTTGCCTCCGTCCTTCGCCGCGATCCACCTCAAGAACCTGCAAAAGAACAGAACGGCGCCGCTGCGGCCGATCGCACTCCAACGCCCAAGTCAGTGACTGAACCACCAAATACTAAGAGTAACACTCAAGAACTCTCGAGGAACCGTGAACCAGTTCTCTCTCAGTATACTCTAGAACTCGCAAGCGTAAAGAAGACAATCTGAACGTGCGTACCTCAGAAGTTCGTTGGGAAACTCTTATATACCTGGACACTTTCTCTCTCCTGGCAGTTACACATCTGGACACGTGGCTCGCATCCAGCTGTACACGTGCCATCATCTGGAGCCTCCTTGACTTGGGCGCTGCTTCTGACTCTCTTTTGGCTAAGTTACTTATGCATGATACTACTCAGTGCATAGTTGCCTTGGAGCGCGATCTCTTCTGGATTGGCGAGTTCGGGTGCCTTCGTACACACCTTCCCTGTGGTCTCGCCGGCCGCCTTCATGATCTGCACCACCTGTTCCACCGTGTGTGATCGAGCAAGCTGTCCCCCGACCTCATCCTCTGGCCAGCTGGGAAATGTCTATCTGCCTTCATCTCCGGCGATGTGCTTGTCTCGGCGATCTCTAGTCACTTGGTCGCCTGGGTTTACATCTGGCGACCTCATCTTCAACCCGGTGACCGCCGGTTCTGGTGTGCTGGAGATCGGAGCACGCCAACTTAACATATGGCGACTACATGAGCCCCCCGACTTCCTTCCCTTCTGCCAGCCAGGCGTCCCATCAACACGCCTATACAATAGCTTGATGCCACGTCATCACTTCCGACTACCAGGGCGGTACAGTCATGGATGCTATCCAAAATTCTCAATGTAGGTTTTTCGTATTCCGATTGGTGTCTTAAGCCTCTGGTAAGCATGAGATCTATCATGAATGGCTAGGTGGTGTTTTTTACAGGGTGGGTTATATAAGGGGTTTGTTACGGGGTCAATTTTGATTGACTAGGTTGTATGTTTCTATTTGGGCATGGAGCTAAGACGTAAGATGTTTGTATAAGGGTTTAGGTATCCCTGAAATACCTCCATTTAATTAATTTATTTTTTAGTGATAAAAAAAAGGCTAGAATAGAAGAGATGGGTGAATTGAAGGAAGGGTCATGGAAGTGGAAATTAGAATGGAGAAAACAATGGTTCGAATGGGAGAAATGTCAATTAGCTACATTAATGGATGAGATGGAAAATTACACCCTATAAATAGGAAATGATAATGATTCGGATTGGAAGGATAGTGTCACTAACTCATATTCTTTGAAATCAACATATAATAAAATTAGAAATGCAAGAATGAGGAAAGATGATGATGTATTCGATGAACTTTAGAGCATTATAGCTTTACCATCTGCCTTACACTTTATATCGAAAGTGATGTTAAACAAAGTAACAACACAAGACAACTTAGTCTAAAGAGGGGTGGACATGATAAGTCGAGGGTGAGTCATGTATGTAAGAGGTGAGGAGTTCGCTTAATAATTTTTTTTAAAGCAAAACAACATGGAACATTTGGAGGTTATGTTATAAATGGGTTGGCATTATCACAACTCAACATAATAATGCAAAAAAAAAAAAAAAAAACATGTTTCTTTAGTTTAGTTTGACATGGATATCTAAACAGGACAATAAAGTGTGAACATGTATGTGAGTTGCTATAATATGGTCTATTTGGACACATAGAAATACTATCATTTTTAGCAGTAAGGTAGAAGATTTTGACGAGGTTTTAACTTAGCTCAAGTAAATACTTGAATTTGGATTACAAATAAGGTTCTCAAGCGATGTTCACATATTCTAATTGGTGTATGGCCAATTTTATGTATAAAATCCCTTAGATGATAGAAAATTGAACTAGCAAAATGTAAGTACCTAGTCCAAGGAGAAGGGGGATCTTGAGGTAGGGTAGGCAAAAGAGTGAGGTGTACTATTGATACATGGGTTCAAACACCTTTATCAAGTACATTAAACAATGTGATTGTTTGAGGGGTACAAAGTTTAAGGGTTAGTTATAGAGGGTTCAAAGTGAATGAGAAGTCTAACAGGACTAAGATAAAAGTTTATTAATGTTTGATGGTCCGATGAGCTTAATGTAGGCAGTGTTAATTGACATGGGAGTCTGATTTTGTCTTGCTCATTTCTTGGGCATGCCTTTTGATCTTTTTATGCGAATTTATATTTAGTGTCTTCTTTGTACACATAAGCAATTCTCACATGTGTAGTTATGAAAACATGTAATCAATGATGCGTTTTATGATGAAAGGTAAGAAGATATAGTGGAAATCATTGTGTTAGGATGGATTATTGTTCTTTTTAATATTTATTTTATTTCCAAGTATTTTGTCAACATAGACATGTAGCTCGAGATTAGTCTACAAGGTTAATCACATCAGAGGTTTCTTACTAACAAGTTTTTTCTTAGTTGGTTATATGATGACATAATTGTGTTTTTGCTTGTATAAGCCTGGATTGTAGACAATTAATTTTGTTAAGAGTATAAGTGGTCAAATATTCATACGGATAAAATACCATAATTAAAAGGAAAGTGAATGTGTGTTGTAAGAGATCTGTGACATTGGAAACAAATTAATTATTTTATTATTATTTTTGTTTTTATTTTATCTATAAGGGTTATAACAACCTAGTTACCTCATTATTTATAAAATTTGTTATTTATGATTAAAAAAAGACATCAAAGATTAAGTAATGTTACTTAATAAAAATTATTATTGTAATATACAAAAATGATTTGTTTTACCTGATAATGATTGCTTATATAAGCAGCTGTTATATTGTTTTTGTAATTAAATATATTAATTAAAAAAAATTAAGTATTAATACATCGATGTTAAAAAAATAAATTAAACACCTACATTATTAATATCAATATAAAGATAATTTTTTTACCGATAATTAAATAAATTGATAACATAAACTTCACACAAAAATTAGATGGTATTAGAAATTTAATATGTATGACTTGTTTGTAATTCAATTACATTAAACATAACTGAAATATAAACATGCGCCCTTAGTAGATGCGGAAGAGTTATCACCAAATCCTTATCATTAGTGTTGTTGGAAGAGCTATCAAGAGACCTTCAAACCAAAAAAACATAGTAAAGTAACAATTAAATTGAATAAAACTATTACAATATGTAATTATAACTTAGTAATTTTATTTAACAATAAACTTTTTAAACTTAACTCAACTTTATCAAATTGATTTATGAGATAAAAATGATATCCACTATTATTACCGTCAATAAAGATGAATATTTCTTGTTTGATGTGGTGTTTCAATGGATCGCACATAATCGCAATGGAAAAAGGGAAGTTCTGATGAACTCTAATTTTAAATGAAAAAAAGACAATGACTGTAAAATAGAGAAAAGCAGAGAAACGAAAATACAAAGAAAATTCTTATTTACTTGTCTTAGAGAGCAAAATACATGATGTATATATAAGAAAAAGACTAAGACCTACCTGAAACATAAAAAAAAAAGTTGAATTAAACAAACAAAACCTAATAACTTGAAAAAAAAAATTAAATATGTTAATAACTATAAAATATTATTTATTGAAAGAAAAACTTAAAACATAAAAACTAAATATGTTAACACTACTATAAAATGTTTTATATTTAGTTATCGAAAGGGAGTGAGTGACATAGGAGAGTCTTATGAAACTTAATTTATGAACAGTAAAGTTAGAAGTAAGGTTGAAAAAGGAAGTTGAGGTAGTGAATTTGGTGTATGAGTGTGGAAAGTGATGGGCATGTAGCAGAAGAATACCAAAATAGTGATACGATTTGGACATAGAAATAATAGGGAAAGCAATGGTTGAAGAAGACAACTAACTGCCATGTTAAACATTTTGCACTGAGATCTTATGTACCACTCACCTCATACCTACACATACTTAAAGCATATGTTTTCTGGTTGCAATTTATTAACCCATATTTTTCTTATTCAACCTTTTTAGCTCACTTTTTTATTTACAGCTTTTCGTTTTTAATATCATTCTAGCTAGTAAGAATGGAAAGAGAAACAAAATCAAACGAGTTGTTTGAAAAATACTCTTATATATATATATATATATATATATATATATATATATATATAATTGATAGGGTTGTTTGAAATTTAATTATTAATATGAATATAATCAATTTAAACGAGTAAAAAAGTGGTAATTATTATTATTATTAATATTAATAGTACACCTTAACATCATTATTTTATCATAATTTATTCAAAAGAATTTACGAGTTCAACAGAAAAATTTGTAATTGAAATTACAAATAGGTAGATGAACTCAATTGATTATATTCATATTAATAGGTAACCAAATAAATTTTTCATATTGTATAACCTAAATACCTAATCTTTTTGGACTATGATATTTTGATACCCAATAAGTTTTTTACATTCAATATTTTATTATTTATCTTTTCTTTACAATACAAAAAAAAATTAATAATCATATTAACCTTAAAATGAGTTGTGAAGTGGTTAATGAAGTATTAAAAAAAATCTGAATTTTTTTCTCATCCTTCCAAATTAGTGAAAATACCTAATCCTAATCCAAGAATATGCGTATTCTTTAAAAATAGTAGTTCAGCTGATATAGACAGCATTAATCTCTGCAACTAAACTTTAAAATAAAAAAGTGGAAAGAATAGATGATTATATTACATTCCGAAAGTTTTGTGTAGTGAACAAACATACGAATGAATAATGAATGAATCCTTTAACCTTGTGGGGGTTAGAATGGTCCACACTCTCTTCCTACCATTCTAATTTTAGAGGTTGAGAACTGAGGACACAAGATCCACACCGTCCAACAAATTCCCAACCATTATCACACTCCTCCCTCAACCTAAGCATATCATATTCAACCAATTCTCATCCACTTTTATAATTTCAAATTTCATTATAATTTTAAATTTCAAATGAGTGCCCCAGTTTGTGGAGGTTACCATTAGACCCTTAAAGGTTCTAACCAAGTAGCACGCAAATCCCAAAAACGCATAGTTTCTCTGTCAAAAATAACTTCGTCAGTCGGAGAACGCATTAGATATTTACCTAAACTTGTAGGTTCTTGAGCATATCCTACATTAGCCCCAAGATGTTGGTCTTTAACTAAAAAAGTAAATGCTTGAGCTTGAGAAGCTTTTGGACCAGAACTCGTACCTGAAATTACATATTTATAAATGGTTTGATAACAGTCCGACAACAAGTGATATAATAAACTTAACAAATTTTTACTAGAATAGGCTTTTAAACGGTTCTAATACCATATATTAAGAAATTGACTTTAAGTCTAATTCAACCTTATAAAACCGGTTAATAAGGTGAGATTTGCATTCACTTATATACTATGAAATGTTCTAATTTATAATTTTTAGCTTATGTAGTATATCCAATAGATGTGATAAGAGTAACAAACTCTTATTAAGATGAACTCTGATACCATAAGAAATAAACTTAAAACTTAATCCAATCTTATAAAATTGACTTAAAAATTTACACTCATTTATATATTATAAAATATACTTTATATTATTCATAATAAATTTCCAACCATTTATAAGAAAAAATAAATTAAAACTTTGGAATCACATGTCCATCTCAATTGTAACTGAATACTTTCCTATATAACTTTTTAGGTGACTACTGATATAGATAATTTTTTTAATGAATTTATGTTTAATTAGATTTTACAACAAATTTTAAACAAATTTATAAAATGTGTTATTAATATTTAATTTTGTTATTCTTATTACTAGTTATAGTTAAATATCATGGACAACTTTTTCTATTAAATACTATGGATTTTGTTATAACCTTAAAATAAATGATCACCATAAAAGTTTACTCTGATCAAATAAAAAATTATGTAAGATACATCTAATTAATGGTCAGAAAGTCGTGTCTTGATAGCGATTGATATTTCTAAACTAATTTTACATGAAAACTCTAATTCATTTATTTAATACATGTCGAAATGTTTTGATAAAGTCTACGAAACTCATAAATAACCCTCATGACATCACATGCTACAAGTGAATATATATATATATATATATATATATATATATATAATAAAGAGGTCTATAGAATTATTGGATTGACTTTAAATCCTTAAAAAGTGTATTGTGAGAGTTGCATAAAAGCTGTTAAAAAATTGTTGAAGAGTAGCATAATTGCATCATTAAAAATGGTGAAAGTAATAGCAATAGTGTGGGTTGAGGAAGAAAGTGTTGTTGGTTGGAGTAGAAAAGGAAGTGTGAGGCATTTAGCAGTGATGAAATAAAGAAACTGTTGAGTGTGGACCACACTCTCCTAACTTTCCCGCCATTAACTCAAGCTGCTTTCTGCTTTCCACACTCATAAATACAAACTACTTTGCCATTTCTAATACATACCATAATATATTTCTATATAATAAATAACTTTCAAATACAAAATTTAAATTATAATTTAATTAGTATGGTGATTGTAATTTGTTATTGTTTAGATTGGTGTTCCTATTATTGTGATGGTAATTATTCCTGTTAGGGAGATGAGACCTAGAGAACTGTTGGTTGATTTCGTCTCCACCTCTTTTGTCGGGCAGTTGACTTGTTCCTGAGTCTCGTTCCTCCTCCTCTTCTCGTATTGCTTCTTCAGGTCTCTGGTGAATGCCGAATAGGGGTACCTGCAGAAGGTACTCCGACGTCCAAGTCAGCAAAAGGGGGTGTTCAGCACTTGAGAGTGTACAGTAATTAATGACGTACCTGCTTCTTGGAATATGTGCTATTTATATTACTGTAATTGACCAGGTTAAGGAGTGGGTATGTATTTAGGATTGTATTACCTAATTGCTAACCACATATTAGGTTTGTTGAGTCTGTTTAGGTGTGGTAAGGTTTATACCATCAGTCGGCCCACCGAGACTAGATCCTGGGTCGATTGGTTTGCTAGTAGGCTGAGACTCTGGTTAGTCGCTCGGTCCATACCGATACAGTAATCAATAAATAAATGAATGTTTAAGTTAGTATTTTTAACATGGGTGGTGATACTTAGCACCATATACAATAAAACACATCAATTTCACACTCCAATAAATTATTATTTTAATTATATTATTTTATTTTTTAATTTAAAATATTATTATATTATTATAATTAGTTCTCAAAAGTATGTTATTTACTATTTGGTGTTAAAAGAAACTTTTCCCTTTAAGTGATATTATAAAGATTAACATTAATCAGTATACATCTTAGTTTGGCCCAATCTTCAACCTTTACTCATAATGGGTAAGGTGAGGCAAGAAAGTACACATAAAAAAGTTCACATAGTAAAAAAAAATACATAAGAAAATGTTTGATTGGTAATAGTGAACCATGACTTTGAAACAACTCATGAATCATGCTTTAAAGTAAAAAATCCTGTTTAAAAAAGAAAAGAAAAATTATTTAAAAGAATATGTATACACATACAACTTATTTACTTAATCCAAATTCAGGTTAATATTAGTCAAGTTGAGTTTAAGTCAAGTTAGATCATACTAAAATCATATTAAGTTGGTTGAGATAGACCCATGATAGGTCAAGTTGGATCGAGCCTAAGGCACACTAAGTCTAGTTTAGCTGAGTTATGTTAAATTCAAGTTGAGACAAGTTAAGTTAGGTTGAGACGGGTTCAGCTAAAGTCGAACTAGGTCAAGTCAGTTTCTAGTCAAATCTAGTCGGATCCAATTCAAGTAAGATTGAGTTGGATCAAGTCAAGTTAGGTTGTGTAGGGACGATATCAAGTTGGATCCATGTTGGACTGAACCAAAGTCAAGACGAGTCAAGGTCACGATGAGTCATGTTGAACCAAGGTTAGCACGAATCATCTTGGACTCATGTCAAGTTAGGTCCAAGTCATAAATGATCTAATTTGATTAGGTCCAAGTCAAACATGAGTTGAGTTTAGCCCACTCATTTGATAAATGGATCAATAAAAAAAAGATTTATTTTATGAGTAGACAATTTCTTCCTGCACCTTACCAATTGTGACATGCAGCTAATCCACTTTTAAAATTTCCAAAATTAGTCTTCATTTTGAATTTGAAAATTCATAATTCAAAAAATACTTTCCAAAATAAATTAATGTGTCCTGAAAATAAAATTTCATAATAAAAATCAAAAATCAAAATCTCATTATAGAAAAGCAAACCTAAAATGCAGAAAGTATGTTCCAGAAAAAAAAATTAAAAAACAAAATCTGAAAATACATTCCAAATAAGAATTTTCGAAATTCAAAAAAAAATCAAATCTAGAAACGTGTTCTAAAAAAAAGGTTTTGGAAATATTTTTGATCCACACTCACTCTTTTATTTGAGAGCATCTTTGTCATTTAACATATAAATTGGGTGTACGTTCAAAATTGAAAAGGTGCAGCAAGTAATTGCCTATGAGTAAGTTAGGGTTGATTCATAATTTATAGGTCAAATAGATAGCTCTACCAAAGATATATGATCAAACTCATAAAATTACCGTAGTATTTTTTTCCATCTTTAACTCAAAACCCTAAAATAATTATTTAATTTTTTTTCTATATATATTATTCAACTTTTCAATTTCTAATCAATCTTCACACACTTAAATTCCTAAGAAACTTAAACATCTATTTAATCTCATTATACATTTCCTCAAACTTATAGAGATTTAGACAAATATCTTTTTTAATCTAAAATTAACTTCTCTTAATTATTTATGCAACACACTCCTTATTAATGATTTTAAAAAAATTACCCTATATCTTTATAAAGAATGATAATATAAACATTAAAAAGATAAGAGATTGTACGCATTTAGAAAACACACACATAAGAGATACTAGTGTAATTACTCGTCTGTTAATAATAATAATAAGAACAACTATTATAATAATAATAATTAATAATAATAATAATAATAATAATAATAGTAGTAGTAGGTATAAAAAGTATCTCAACCCTCCAAAATGGAAAGCTTTCATGGTATCAAAGGAAGGATTGTTTTTTCATGCACCTCCATGCTTTCTTGTGGCACCCCATAAGTTTATGTATTTCAAAAATATCATTCTTTAATATTATATTCTTTATTATGTAATTCAGAAGTCTTATGTAATTAGCTTCTGAATTATGTAATTCGGAAGCTTTTTCTGATTAACTTTCAGATTATATAATTTGGAAGTCTTTTCTATGCATGAGATTAACTTCTAAATTGTGTAATCCGAAAGTCTTTTTTTTTAGATGCTTGATTAGTTTCCGAATTAGCTTCTAGATTATGTAATTCAGAAGCCTTTTGTGATTAACTTTCGGATTACATAATCTGGAAGTCTTTTCTATACATGAGATTAACCTCTAGATTATGTAATCCGAAAGTCTTTTTTTTAGATGCTTGATTAGCTTCCAAATTACATAATCCGAAATTCTTTTCTAGATTGAGATTAGTTTCCAAATTATGTAATTTAGAAGTCTTTTTTCAAATGCGTGATTAACTTCCGGATTACATAATCCATAGGCTTATCTCAAATTTAAAAAGGACTTCTAGATTTCATAAAACTAAAAAACACTTTTGGATAAAAAAAATCTTTTGAATTATATATGGGAATGACACAAAAGGAATATTGTTTTGAATATTGTTTTGAATTATATATTATATATGGGGGAAAAACACTTTCGGATAAAAAAAAACATCTTTTGAATTATATATTATATATGGAGATGATACAAAAAGAATATTGTTTTGAATTATATATTATTTTGAATTATATATTATATATGGAGATGACAAAAAAGGAATAAAAATTTGATATGGGGATGGCACAAGAAGGAAGGTGGGTGCAGGAAGAAGCAGTCCAATGGAAGACTTAAATTTCTCATCTGAGTTGTACAAAAGTGAAACAATAAAGGATCCAAAAAATAGGGTGAAAATTCTTGTAGGCTATTAACACTTATATTAAATCAGGTAAAAAAATTTATACTTGGGTTACAACTTTTATAAAAATCTACCTAGTTAAAAAAAAGTTTTAGACCATTTAAAAATATTTTTTTGGACATAACAAACTTCTCTGTGTAAATAAATATAAATATTAATTTGTTGGAATTATTGTATACATAGGAAGTGAAATCTATAAACTTGTTAAAATATAAATAAACATCCTATTTAAAAAATATTATTATAAATACACTTGGTTAGAGTTTAAACAAAAACTTTTGGACTAATTCTCCATGCACCATATCAATTCAAATCCATATTTAAAAAAAAATATTTTTCAAATATTCATATTCGTAAATCAAATCATATGTCCGATAACTAAAATGAAATACGAAATCTAGAGTATATAACAATCCCTTCCAAAATTCTACATCCAGAAGCAAAAATGAAATTGTCTTTTAAATTTTATGTTGGTGCATGTCTTAGATGATATGGTGCAGGAAGAAATTGCCAAACTTTTGCACCCGTACCTAAAAAAAAAAGTGAAGAGGGCCACAAAAAAGGTTTGTCATTCCTCCCTTAAAAACCGTCCCTCTAGATTGACCCTTTTGCCCAATCACAATTCACAAATACACAACTACCAAATATTTTTCACAAGAAACTAAGGACCATACTCATTGCATCTTCCTTCAAATATAAAGGTATCACCAAATGTTGAACATAAAGCCAAGATACATTAATTGAACAGTATGGCTTGCATTGATACAAAGGTTTGCTGGGGAAGAACACAGCCAAAGCTCCACCTGATCTTCAACTAATTCTAGCCTTAGGAAGGGAAAAGAGAGAGAGAGAGAATTCAAATGCTGTTTAGTATCGAGGATCAACAAAATAACAGAGGAGAAAACAGTAAAGGCCAGCCCGGGAGAGGGGGTGTTCTCTGCTATATATACAGTAAAAGATATTAACCATCCTTTCAGACTGCTAATGCCTTTCACATTTTCACTCCAGTTTTGAGACATTAACTTTTGTACTAAATGTATGATTTGAAAGTATCATATTGAAGCTTTGATTTCCATGAAAACGATCAATTCTGGAAGTTTGATGGACTCTCTACATGCTTCTTCGCCTCATCTTTAATGAAGTCACCCTCACTTAAACATGTGATATTGTCCATAGAAACTGCTCCCCCACCCTCAGCTGGAAAATTATCTTCTTCTATAGGATTCACCCCATGGTTGTCAGGGGTTCTTGCTGGTAATCCATTATCATCCATCATACAGTGATAATGACGCATATCAAAGGATTCTATGCCAGGTTGTAAAGCAGAGCTGAACAAGGGTTGCATTAACCATTTTCTATCTGGAAATTCACGCAACGATATCCGACACACGGGACACGTGGAATTCTGCTGCAGCCATAGGTCTATGCAGGTCACATGGAAAGAGTGTCCACAATAAGGGAGGATACGCAGCATATCCTCACCTTGGTATTCTGAGAGACAGACTGTGCATCTTCAAAAACAATGATATTGCATGTTCAAAACCAGGAAATAATTAACTGAATGAGAACTGTCATCAATAATCTCATATCTGAAACTTGTTAAAAACTTAAAGCACTCCCCTCAATTAAGTTCCTTACAACATGAACCACACACATAAGAACTTCATATCAGTTTGTATCGTTTGTAAGAATAACAACAGACCATTAGGCCCAACCACTACCAAAGCTGTATTTAAATTTCCAAATTCATGACATGATTAGATTGCACTGGCATGCCACAAGTTTTGCGAACATAACTACCTTTTTGTCATAATGTGTAGGAGGCTATAATGAAGGGAGTATGTGTGAAATATTAAAGGATCATCAGAATATGAAGAGAAAGAGGTAGTTAGTAGGCAAACCTTGTGGGAGGTCACTGCAAGTTATTCATATCATAAATAGTTTTTGTAAGAGTTGGTAATATGCCATGCTAAACTTTGTAAACATCTCTTTCCTAACAAATACTATTAGATAGTTCCCACCTGTTTCTATCGTCTACCAAGAAAGAGATGGACTTAAAATATGAATATGACCATGTCATGATAAAATTAGACTTGAGAGGATCCATTCCCATGGCATAATCGTATAGAACAAAGAAATTCACTCTAACATAAGCTTCTTTTGCAGGAAATCAACAAAAGAGATGGTGATAGGACAATCTAAGCAAGACCCAGATAAGAGTTAGTCCTAAGCAAATGGAAGATATCATCATCATATCACTTTCTCATGCGCGATACATACATTTTTAAATTAAAGAACATAGGAGCAGAGGTGGCATCAGAACCCACAGAAAAAATGGCTATAACCCCCTTACAAGGTGCAAAACCTCCTGTAGTTTAAATGCCTTTCAATATATGGGATTGACACCTTCATTACAAATTCCTGTCCATGCAATTCTTTTTAACTTAACTACTGAAATAGGCATAAAGTACCTTATATTATTTTCCCATAAGAGTATCATACAGTAAGAGATTATTAAATTAACATCATAGACAGGTTGGACAAAAATGAATGAACAAATAAATGAGAAACAGATATAAAACATACTGAGAATTTTCTGCTGCAGCAAAAAACTTGTCACTGTACTTCTTTGTTGGAAATTTGGCTACAGTCACGCGTTCGAGACCATGGCAACCCCGCTCCATCTGAACACGGAAAAAATGTCTAATTCATAATAAATCCAATTCAAATAAAATGACATCATATTTATTGGGAAAACAACACAAAGTATGTACTGCATCAAAAAGTTTAATTACTGTGTTCTATCAGTGTAAAGTGTAAAAAAAAATATGTGTGTGTATGTGTCATGATTAGTATCACTTTTAAGATAATTATTGTAAATTTAACAAATATATTTTGTAATTGGATGATAATGTAAAACCCTTTACATTATTGCCAGGTGCATGGTCGATTTGATCAATGGACTATTTAATCAAAAGTGAAAGAAAAAAATTTACTCTGTCAACCAACTGATAGAAATTATGCTAAATTTGTTGACTTGCACAGGAGTTACCATAAAAGTCATGACTTCTAATTATTTTCGAGTGTAGTTTTTTACACTAACAGTGGATACAACTTAAACTCCAAAAAACTAATGATCCTGTAACGAAAATTTTAATATTAACTTGAAAACGCAAAAAATGTGCACCATGCTGAGATTGGATCTGGAGACAATAGGAAAGGATCTCCTTGCAGCATTCAAGTGAATTCGAGCACATATGAGCCTGGTGCAGACGAAAACAATGAACATGGTGCTCACCGCGAACCCAATCACAGTCATCACCAAGTTAATCCCAGAAGAAATCATTTTTCACAATAAAAAAAAATCCCAAATTGATAAAGAACCCTCCAATTTCAGATTCTAGATGAAAAGGCCCCAGTTGAAAAGTGAACACTAACAGACACCGCCAGCATCTCCCTCCGTGGGTTTCAGAGGAGAATCTGAAGTGGGCTAGATGCGGTGGCACTAAAGATGCATGCTTTTCTCGGTGGGTATGGAGGTTAAGGGTGAATCAGAGAATGGGGGTATGAGAGGGTGAGAATTGGGACTGTTGTATTGTCCCAGTGAGACAGAGAAAGCAAACCCTAGAAGGCATAGTGGGTGAGTTGATGAGAGTGAGAGTGAGAAAGAGAAAAGGGTAATGATGGTTATGATCAAGATTTTTTAGATCTAAATCAAGTTTTGATTACTGTTCTTTAGCTATGAAACAAAGAAGATGAAGGATGATGACTCACTGCTGCTGGAGACTTTTTATTTGAATTTAGGCAAGAGTGTTGTGCTAACATAAATATTTTTATATTATCATCTAATATTTATCTGACCAAGGACAATCTCAATGAACTAAATTAATATACAACTTTAATTTAAGGTCTTTAATTTTATTTTTCCAACAAAATATTGGCTTAGGGAAGGAAAGATAAAAAAATAAATATAAAAGCAAATATATTAAAAAATATAAAATTAAAAAAAAAATTGTGCTATTAAATTTTCATCACTATAATATATGTTATAATCAATGTGTATAATTACCTATATTCATAAATATTTAACTATTATTTATGTTTATATAATCAATTATATTTGTAATTGTAATTATTTTGATAACCATATTATTAATATACTTTATTATATAATAAATGAATAGTTAAAAAATAAAAACATTAAAATAATCAATAAAAATAATTTTATTGTTTTGTTAATATATGCGTTATTTTATAAAAAAGTATAATTAAAATAATAAATAAAATAATTAATTTGTTAAGAATTTATTTTAATATATTTTTATTCTAAATTATAATTTTTGTTTTATTAAATTTTTTATGATAAATTTTTACTTTAATTTAACATTTATGTTAACTTTAACTTACATTTTCAGAAGAAAAAAAATTACATTAAATTATTTTTAAATATTTATTTTCTAAATTATTTTATAAATATATTAATATATAACCAAATTTATTTTATCAAATACAACTTTTTCATTCATTTTTTTTATTTTTTCCTGTTTTTTCTTAATTAAACAATCTTAATGTTCCTTGTACTTTCTCTTTTTTTTTCTTCATTTTCTAGTCTCATCAATTCAACGAAAACTACAAGATCAGTGTTTTTAGTCTAAAGAAAAGTTTAGTGCCTATGATGTTGAGTCAAAATGATAATTTCCAATAAAGAATATGTGCTCTACTTTCTTTGCAAATTTTAAGAACAAAGGTAGTAGTACTTTTAGTATATTATTGAAATTTTTTCTCCCTTCTTTTCGGATCACATCAGAAGGTTTTCTTCTCTCTTTTTTTTCTTCTCTTGATCCAATCAAGGAAGAGAATAGTGATTAAACAATTAACTAATAAACTAATAGAGTAGAAAGCGAATAATTGCTTGATTAATTAAACCAGAGAGTGGTTATAAAGTGAGAATCAAGTTTAAATTTAATAATTGAAAGATTCTTTATGAAATTATATGTGATAGTTACTTGTATCTCCTCCTTTTTCAATTTCACCAATTTTCACTCATCTATTTTTGTTTACAAATTTAGTCTATATGTTAACTTGAGATTAACAAATAAAAAATATAATAAAATCAATCATGTATAGTTAACAAAATTTAAAATCAATCATAATTTCAAGTGTTATTATTTTACTTGGTAGTTATTCACATACTTTCATGTTATTTAAACACTGTTTTTTTTAGTAGTATTTTACTTTTGAAAAGAAAGGAACAGAACAAGTTTAATAAGTGTATTTTTCATAAAAGTGGAGTTGTACTTCTGTGATGTCACACCTTCCCATATTTTTCCATTTGGGTTCAGAATCATTTGGTCCAGTTTTTACTAAGTTTGACAAAAGGTTATTAAAATGACATTACACTAATCTCAATGAACCTTTCACAAATGTGACGATATATAATATAATTTAGTTTTTTTTGTTATTCAAATTATAAAAAAATACTATTTATCAGATAGAGATTGATGGAAACTGACTACTCTGCTTTGACTATTGAAAATCAACAATCTCACCTCCCCCCAAATCTCTTGCCATGGTTCTTGCTGCTACAAATCCATAACAATTTCACTTGGTTCTCTCTTGGTTTAAAAAAATTATAAATTTCTGAATAATTTGTTGTTACTCAAAACTAGATTTGTTATTTATTAATGTTAAATTTTTCAAATTATTTTGCAGATCAATCTTTTTATTTTCTTTGGTAGTCATAACTTTAGGTGTGAAGGGAAAAAAAGTGAGAAGTGAGTTAAACCCATCTTTTCGGTTGCTTTTGTCAGTATATCCGAAATCTTCAATTATGAGCTTGCTAGTGGGAAGCATGACATGATATGGAGGAAGTAAAGCTGAAAAGGGTGTTGAAATTTTCCAAGGCATTGATTGGGACTGAGGAGGAAGATCTCAAGGAGACAAAGAGGTGGGACAAGAGGCCTCAGAATGTTGCAGAAACAGGTTTTAGTTAACAAGGCTAGGTTTTTGTAATACTGTGCACTAATAATGAGATCAAAACCAGATAAATTTAATCACAAAACATGAGTTTGGATTGACTTCAGAGCCTTTAAAATGGATTGAAAGTTTTCTTCTGAAAAGTCTATCAAAATCAATTTCCTTTTACCTTAATACATATTCAATCTGTTTGAATATAAAACTATGAAACTTTGGAGAAATTCTCTGCTAGAAAGAATCTATATTTCTAGAAGAAAAAACTCTCGACCACTTGTACCTTTTATTCAACCAAACCCATAGTTTGGTCACTCATTAATTTAATCACATATCAAATGACATTCAATAATTTAAAGTCAGTTTATATTTTGTTTTCAACCTACCAAGAATATGTTTAATTCAACAAGAGAGAAGGGATGCCATTTTAAAGTAGGGATGGTAGTGAAAGGGAAAGGAGGGATGTTTTTTAATTGTGTGGTAGAAAGGAGAGAAATTTTAAAAGAAAAGAGGCAAAATAATCCTTTTCTTATTTGGTTCACAAGAAAAGAGGAAAAATTAACACAAATAATTTTCTTCCACACTTATAATTTTAGATATAAAAGATAAATAAAAATATTTTTATCAATATACTTTAAAATATTTTAACTAACCTCCTCTTTTCCTCCTGATCCTTCCAACCTCCTCTTTCCTCCTGATCCTTCCAATATTGAAGAGGAACAGAAAATAGAAGAGAAAAAAGAATTTTGTTCTCCTAAAAACTGAACTAAACAAAAAGGTTTAAAAAAATCCCCTCTCCTTCCCTACCCTCCCCTCCATTTTCTTCTATCACTGTGAGATTAACACACTGAAACATGTTTCACATTATCAAATTTAATCTCAGGTTCAAATTATCAAATCTAGAGATAAATCTGCGACAATCTTGATGACCAATAAATAGTTCAGTTCGGCATTTAAAGTAAAAACAGTTCAGATTAATGGAATAATTTAGAGTGTATTTTGTCATACAAAAATCTCTTCCCAACACAACTATAGAGAATACAGAGAATCACCTTAAAGTACATAACAAAGAAAAACCATTACTTTTACACCAAGCTTAGCTGCTAACCTAATGAAATTATATATACATGTTTCATCTTAAATGATCGTCATTAAATGAGAAACGATTTGCAAGAGGAACCCCAACTGTGCTATTTGAATAGGGCCTTGAAACTTCATCACCAAATGGCATCTGTGGTGTTGCATTTTGATAGGAGGGATTGATGGGAAACGTGGGATACGAGTATTTACTGGAAGATAGTGGACCTCCATTTGAGAAAGGATCAAAAGGAGACTGACTAGAACTAAATCTTGACCCATTTTCCAAGTATCGGGTGGCAAGAGCTTGATCATTAGCAGACGGGCTCATCAACATTTTGCCAGAGTGAGGAGGATTGGTGAAAAACTGACCAACAGAAGTTCTAGACATGGTTCCATTAAGATGATAGTTTGAACCAAATCCAGTAGTTGGATCACGGACATTGAATCTAGGAGTTGCTTCATCAGAAAAATCTGTTGGTAGTCTGAAGAGACCAGAAAACCCGAAAGGAATTTCAAATCTATCCTCATTTTTACTAACAGAAGGCAACGGTTTAGCAGTGTACCCACCCTCTACTACTGGCAACCTATTAAGTTCCTGTTGTAGGGATATTCTAGCTTGTTTAAGAGATTCAAGAACACCATCGAATTGGTGAGATTGTTCACGAGTAACTAATGCATAGAGATCCTTTTGGTTTTTTGAAGCATCATGTTGGTGCTGGACACCATGAATATCAGTTGGAAAGGAACTATGTCTACCTTGATCTAGATGGTTCATATCAGAAGACTGAGAGTGGCCATTTACCAATATCTCATTTTGATTTCCCTTCAGTGGGGAGTGTGAGTTTTCTTGACCAAGGAAATCAGAAGTGCTAAAAGTTGTGCTCTTCTGGTTTCTGTAAACATCTGTATCATCGTGTTTTTTTGGCATAATTTCTCTGCCCTCAGCTTTGAGTTTTTCTTCTGATAAGCAAACACCCCCGGGTTCTCCTTTACTCTCTTCAGCCTTTGAGGTAACCACCTTAGCAGCATATGGAATCTGAACCTTGCCTTCATCTTTATCCTCAGTCATATCTGAGTGATTGCCCGGGTCACATGAATCCTGGATAATTTAGGATCCAAAACTAAGTTTGAGACTTCAGGTGATTTACATGGAATGAGAAAGCATTAAATAACCTATTTTGAATCATAAAATCATCAGATGCACAAGGTTAATAGAAGAAAATAACATGAACTGTATTAACTGAACCATCAGGAGAATGAAATTATTACTTGTTTAATATAGTGGAAGCATAGATTAAAAAGCTGACATATAATACACAAAAAACACTCTACCTCAAACATTTTGATCAAACCGAGCTTCATACATGTGTTTCATTGAATTTGTTCACTACATCTACTTTTTCAAAGGTCTTCCATATTTTTGCATGTGAGCTTACTATAATCTTTGGATAAAAAACAGTTTTCCTATTTGTTACTTAATAAGTTACTTCACTACTTACTCTAATTCTAATGTTATGTTTGGTCGGAGAGGAGAGGAAATTAAGAGGTTGGATTTAAGTTAGTATGTTTGGTGAGAGAAGCAGCGAAGAGAAAATTAAAAAGGTGATCTAAGCAAACACTTTTCTACTCTATCTCTCACTCATTTTCACGCTTCTCTCTATCCCTCTCCTCATATGTTCTTTATTTCTCTTCAACCAAACACATTTAATTTTTTATTTTATTTCTAGTCATTAAATTTATTTCCACATACTCTATTTCTCCCCTCTCTACCAAACAGACCATAAATGACAACTACAAAATACATTGGTAAAAATAAGAGATATAAGACTAATCTTGAACCTTCAGCATTAACTTTCTTTAAAGCATCCATAGGAATATGCGTTCAAGAGCTTATTATAATAAACTACATTCTTCTAATTAAATTTGAATTTAGCACAAGGCAGATTAAACCTATACATTGTCCTCATTTTAATTTTATCAAATATATTCAACTGCAAACGCAAATGAAATTATAATAAAATTTGTACTTTTCAACAAATAACACTTCAAGCCTTTCAGGACCTGAAGGATTGTCCAATGCACCTATGTTTTGTGTTCAAGATGATATTTTTGTTACATCTATTTCCTGTATTAAATTTGCAAATTGCAATTACTCATGTCAAAATAAAGACAAGTAACTTTTACTCAACATTGACTAACAGTCTAACACTGTACAATTAGTATATTGCACGAGATCACTGTGCTCTCCTCCCTTAACCAAACTCTTGAAAGAAAAAATACAAACATTAAAATAAGACAATAAAAACCAATGAAGAAAAGCTAACAAATCCTTCGAGATTAAAGGAAAGGAAGAACATTTGCTTTACACCAAATAGAAGTCAATCACCTATGCTATATTTGGCATTACATTGAAAACATGGTGCCACCAAAAATTTTCGACCACACTAGAGAGTAGCGCTTTAAAGCTGCCATAGTTTTCAACGAGATCCACCATACTTCCAATTGTTAATATAACCCCGTCAGCTGATCCAATGAAATCTCCTTAAAGATACATGAGTTATGCTCCAACCAAATGTAGCAAAATTTAGAATAAATAGCACATTGCCACAAATTAAATGACATTCTCTACATAGAAACATTTATAAACTAAACTGGAGTCTCTAATTCTGATTTAATGTCAAACTATGCCTAAAATCATTTGAACCTTCCTGCAATTGTCATAAATGCAACAACCAAACACCAAGTTTCAAGAAAAAACACTTAGAATATGGTAAGTCTAGCTGAATCATACCGGTGTTGTGCTGTTATTCTCTCTAAACTTCTCCTCCCATTCTCTTTGAGCCTTCTCCATTGCTTCATATTGGTCAATAAGTTCGGCTTGGTGTTCAAGAGCCTTTTCCATTTCATTCTCTCTTCCATATCCATCTATGTGATGATTTTTGCTAAGTAGGTTTGCCTCTGATCCATCCTCTTCTTGAATTTTAGATTCTATTTTCAGGATGTTAGATCCACCATCTCGGAAATTTGGAAATCCTTCAGAAGAGGATACAAGTTCATTTACTTGGCAGTTAACATGAACAAACTTGCCTCTAGACTCCTCCATTACTGACCTGGGAAAATACAAAACATACTTATCAACTTCACAAGCAATCAGGAAGACAAGTGTTACAAGAGAAAAAAAAAATGCAAATTACATTCAGGGGTTATTCATATATGAATTTGGAGCATAGAGGACAAGACTATAAAAAGTAATATAATAAACACTCTCAGGCAGAAAAACTAATTTATTAGTACTTTTAGCATTACCAATTTTCTGAGACACTTCCTCAAAAGGTATGTAAAAAATGAGGGATCAAGAATTTATCAAAAGAAAAACCAAATTTATAGGCACAGTTATTTTAAAATCAGATTTGATTGCAAAACAGTAACTGAGCAACCAGAGGTATAACATAACCCTGGTAATTGAAAGGCCCTAAGCCTATTAGTTGGAACCAAGTCTAAACTAGAAAAAAGCATATTTTTTGTTAATTGAAGAACAAGCAGGAAAATATCAGTGTTCTCTGTGGAAACTAGTCACATAATGGGGATAAAAAACTTGATCAGAAAGAAAAAAGGTTACGACTTACCTGGGTTGCCTATGTCTTATCTTGCGACATGACTTTCCAAGGCGATGCTTTGGTGAAGAACTAAAAGATGAAAAACTGCTTTGCCTCCTCACATTAGTACTCTTGGTCTTGTACTTTTCAAGAGAATGGGACAAATCATGGCGTCCTTTCCAGGACAAACTTTTACTGGATACTAGTGAAGAATCTTCATTGGAACCAGACATTTCATCTGACCCATGTTGTCTTCCTTTTGATTTCATAGGCCCCTCATCCTCTTTTGCACACTCATTACTCATACTAGAATCAAAAGGATTTTCAAGGTCTGAGCCTGAATCAAATTCATCAGATACACCACTTATCCCTTGACTCTCCAAAATGGCAAGAACATCAGCAGTGGCCTTCTCAGCCATCTTCCTCTGAAGAATCACCATCCTTAGTTGTTCCTCCAATTCCATGACCTGATTAAAATAATGGAGAAAACATTTAGTGTCAATAAGGGAGCATTAAAGGCCATTTTGGGTACAAAGTGAGAGGAGCTTTTCAGAGCTTCTCTACTGAAAAAAAAAAAAAACTCTATATTTCTAGTAGAGAAGTTCTCAAAAAACTCTTCTGACCAGTATCCAAACAGTCCCTAAAACGGATCAGGCATGTTTTACTCCATAATACAGGAAACTTAAACTTAACATACCTTTTCTGCCAGTTCATCGGCTCTCTGTCTAGCACTTTTTGAGATGGACCTTTCAGAAAGCAATCTTGCCCGCAGGAATTCAATAGTCATTGCAGTTGAATCCTCCGTGCTGGAAGCAATCCTAAGCAACACACATTTAATTAATATAGTTCAAAAAATATCTGATAGGGAAGAAAAATAAAAGAAAACTGATTGTAATGCTAAGTCGGTAGTGAAAATCCTAAACAACTATTCTTTAATTTATGCTGACTAAATTTGGAGGGAGGAAGGACCTTCATGGCGACTTGTTATATCCTTCCTTCCTTTTCTTTCCTCTCAGTGACTTACCTTGCCCCAGTCCCTCTCTCCAGCCAAAGATAAATAACAATGAAGTTCAATAACAAAATAAAAATAGAGGAGTTCATACACATTAAATAGAAAGTAAAAAAAGCCCTTCTCTCCTGCCAAAGAAAATGTTCACTTATTTTAAGAGTGTTTTACTTAAGGAAAATGTCCTAAATTATGCTATACCCAGCAGTGAGCAAACAAAAAAAGCTGAATGTGGTACTTAAGTCATAAGACTCTCCCACCCAATAAGCTAACATTTTGGGGGATGAGCTCCCTTCATGGACTTGTAATGCAAGAGCATAAGAAAAGTAAATATCTATTAGCAGAGTTATGTTAAAAATTTAAAAGCTGGACTAGTTATTGAACTAGTAAAAATATATTGTCATGTTAGATGGTTCAGGCTGTGGAACTATGGTTGAACAGTGTCTCATGTGTGTTATTCAGACAGAAGATGGATATATCTGTATCTATCTATTTATCTATATATATATAGAAAGAGAAAAAGATACTTTTTCCACTTCGCATATGGGCTTTATATTCTCCATGGCATCAACCATAAGTTTGCATCCAGTTTGAGCTGGCAAGTAAACTAGGTTTTGCTATTCCTTATTGAGCTTCTATTTCATTCCTGAGATTCGGGAAAAGATGAAATAGGAAGATGTGTTTCCAGAACAAACAAGATACGGGTTGAGAGGGGGAAGTTAGCAAAGTTAGACAACATTGAAATGGGCATAAGAGAATGCATTGATGTACCAGATCAGCTAATGCTCCCAGGTTAATGGAATGTATTCCATCAGTTGAATGAAGACTTGATTATTGGTATAATGATTGGTCCAGCACGGATTGAAATAGGAGACGATTCCACAGAAAGCTTTTGAAAACGCAGTGCACCAATGCAAAACAGAAATGAGAAGAATACAGAGATGAAACGAGCATCTCACTCCCAAAAGGTGCCCCAAATAGGTCTTCTACATATATATATATATATATATATATATATATATATATATATATGCATGCATCAGCTATAGGTAACTACTGGATTAGTGATCAAATTAGTCATAACTAAACATCAGGAAAGAAGTTCAATTTCCTTGTGGCCAATTTTAAGTTTTTTTTTCAGAATAAGTTTTGTTAGAATGACAACTGTCAGATATATTTGTGATTCTTCTAACAGTCTCTGACAGTTGCAACTAGCTGATTTATGTAGGGTTACATTTGAGACTGTTGAAAGAGAAAAAAATAAATGTGAGAGATTATCAGAACTGTCTATGGATTACACAACAGAATCCATTTTATATAAGCTGATGACTATAAATATAAATAATTATAGGATATTCTATTCCTATATACATGATATGACATACCTATAAATCACCTTCCAATAAATCTAATTCCAATCAGATATTCCTATAATTATAAAGATCGTAACTAACTAAGAAAATAAATCAAAATATAAAAGAATAAATCCTAAGTGATCATCTAAGATGCTCTAAAATATTCTAAGACAATATCATTATATTTCTAACAGAGAATTTAAGCTCTCATCATTCAGAGACACTAGTTTCAAATTTCTAATCAGAAAGCTTCTACTGCAAGATTTGGATATCTCTTCCCATCTCCTTCACTTTCTTACATTTCTCTGTTTCTTTCTCGCACAGTTTATAATGAGTTGGATCAACCAGACAGGTTTTTGAACTACTGGTCTAAAGTTATTTTAGGGCCTGTTAGTGTGCTTTTAAAATAAAAGGTGTTTTGAAATTAAAAGACATATTTATAGAATTTATATTACTTATAGAAGTTTTTCATGTTTTATTAAGCTTAAACAAACAAGCCCATCAATATTGGTAGCTTCAAGTAAATGATAATGGGTAGAATTTAGATCATATTTATTTTGATTTTATACTTTACGTCCAAGGATTCCTAATGTGTTTGGATTAGAAGTAAGATTAAAAGGATTACATTTTGCCATTGGTAATGAGTAAGAGTTAGGCTTGAAAGCATGTAACCTAGAAGGGCTTAGGTTGCACTATAAAAGCAAAACCTCGACAGTTGTACGGCAGACCTTTTCCTTGAATCATAAATCCATAATTATAAATAACTTTCTTTTCCTGGTTTGTTACAGAAGAAACAGCCCATTCATTGGCTATGTTTAACTGATCGTCTCTCAATCCTTGAATCCTTGCCCTATCTAGAAGCCTTGTACTACATCAGCTTGTGAGCCATGAAAGCTAGTGCCTTTGCTGAGACCAGAGAGTTGGGCAAAGTGGGAGAGGCATCTTATAAAGGAGCGACCAGGGGAAGGACTATTCTGAGTGTGTAGCTGCAGTTGACCGCTGTGTATCCCAAATTTGGAAGGGAAATGTAACTTTATGTCCAAAACAAGGAGGCATAACATGGTATTTAAGCAATGAGATACCGCAGGCTAGTCTTCTAAGATTGGCTTTCCTTGTGAATTTGAATATAATCTAATAGACGTGTCCAGAAAATTGGGTTCAAACTTGAATTCCGAGGATAGATGAAGTCAATTAGTCCTAGAGTTCCAAACTAACATGAGGAATGAATATCCAAGGGAAGAGGGCATTCTCACCCATGTGTCAGTAACAATTACTACTCGCCGAACCAACACAAGTGGAACCCAACTAAGTCCTAGGTCCAGAATTAGAAAAGTATAATTCTCAAGAACAGACCCAATACGTCTCTCTAGAGCGACCTCACAGTTAGATTCACAAATTTCAATTAGATAGATCTTAAACTTTCTCTGGATTACTTCGAATAGTAAAAACATGTCCGAAGAACGAAGCCAAAAACTAAAATCCAACCAAATCACACACAAAACAAAAATTCCTCACGCACCAAATACCAATTATGGAAAACAATAAATCACACAACAAAGGCACCAAACCACAACCAATAAACTAAAAACTCGAAACCACTACGAAAATAGGAACACCATCAAACTCTTTCCATGAAGTAGACGAGAAGAAAGCAAGCTAGAAAAACTTCAAAAGCATCAAACACCCTCACAGCCGAAAACCAAAAACAGAAAGTACGAGGCGAAGCAGCATAATAAAGAGGGGAAAGACGCGGGAAAATCGAAAATACCTCTGATCTTGCGGATCGTGCACGGAGTTTTGCATGATCTTGGGCAAAGTAGGAAATCCAGCTGGTGGAGCAAAACCCCAGAAATATGATTTACAGTAAGATTGTTAATATGGTGAAATTGCGAGTGATGGAAGAGAAAGTAGTTGTGAAGAGAGAGAAAAAGAAGTTGTGGTGAGAATTGAGGAAGTGAAGAGAAGAGAAAAAATGGTGGGAACCATGGAAGGAAGGATCTTTGTCTCGGTCGCTTCTCTTTCCTCTCTCACCTTTTTCTTTTCATTCTTCTTAATTATTGTTATTTCTATTTCTATATTGCGAAATTTTTATTGTAGCTTTTTAAATTGTTTTCCCAAGTTCTTACCACGTCAAAAGAATTCTATGTTTATTTTTATTTAATAAATTATAATAAATAAATAATAGTTTTAACTTTTAAATTGCATTTTTAATTATAATGCATCATTGCTAAAGGTGGTTAAAAGAGTATATTCCCTTGCATAATGATATTTTAAAATAAAACTATTATATATTTATTTTCAAGTGGAAAGATTTTTCAATTACTAATTTGTATTGATATTAAATAAATTTTTTATTCAGTAAAAATAAAATAATTTAATATAAAAATAATGTAAAATTCAGCAATATTTTAATAATAGAATTAGAAATGAATTAGATAAGAAGTTTGTAGATAAAAGTTAAATGTTTGTTTTAAGTTTATTTTTAAAAAATCCATTTTATAAAAGTTCTCTTTATGCATTTTCTCTAACTAAATAATATTTGTTGTCAAATTTAGACCATGCAAATCTAGTGCAATACCTATTAGTTTAGAACAATTGAATCTTGGTTTTGGTAATTAATTTATCTTTGAAATTTTTAAGTGGATTTTAAAGATGATGTATTATGTAGGGTGGAGTTTTGAAAACTTGTTTTATTGTTTGAATTTCTAAATGAGTCTCGAGTATTTGTTGAATAAAAGGCTATTTTGATCGAAATAAAATAATTTAATAATTTTTTTATATATAAAGTGTTGTTGTTTGTTGTATTGATTATATGAAAGATAATGTTAAATGAAATGTGCGATGAGAATTATGAGTTCAATGCACAAAGTTCAATTACTAGTGAGTTATATGGATTTTTGTATGAGATTATAAAGATAATATTGTTATAGTTCTTGTCATGATATCATTTTGGTTTAGTTATTGAGTTTATGAGGTTGTGATTTATTGATGATGGAAAAAACTTTGAAAAATGTTTGTGTTTGGATTGTTGAAGTTGCTCTCGAGTTGAATATTGCTCGATAACTCAAGTTGATAAGGTGAAACCTAATCGATATGTATTAATTATAGTAACTATATTATGTTGCTTCAATGATAGGTTGGTTGTTGAAGCGATGTGATGTATGAATTAAGTATTGACTTGTAGCTTGAGCAAAAGAAATGTTAAAATTATTATATCTCCTTCGGAGCCATATATAATGCTCAAGCGATATGACTAATAATTTAACCTTTATGTCTAAACAGTTGAGCAAGAAGTAAGGAGTTGTACACATGTTGTACACTGGTTGGACGCTCAGGTTCTTATGATGGTGAAAAAAGTTTATGGAAATTGCAAAAGTACTTCCAACAAGTGGTCATCACTAAAGTGTTGGTGGTAACACTCAAGCTACCAACATTCAAGCAATGAGATAGTTGTAGGAGCGATGAGAGACTTAGGATGGTGTTGCTCTCATGTTGTATTTTGCTCAAATAGAGGTGTGTCACTCAAGCAAAAATGAGTGTTATCTAGTTGTAAATGATGAGATCGCTCAAGTAAGAGGATGTCACTCAAGTGAAAATATGTTGAGATGGTGATGATTTGATTTTTGTTTGACGTATTTATGTATGATTTGATGTACAAAAGGTGAACTTAATTATATATTATACAGATAAATATATAATTGATGTTGAGATGTATGTCGTGTTTTGTGCATGACTTGTTCTTTTTAGATGACCTTTCATGGATGATAAATTATGAAGTAATGTCTACATATATAAAAGGTGCTCCTGATTTGGTAATTGGACATCCATACTAGGTAGGTGATGTAAGGATATTCATGGTTATCTAATCATGTCATAACATATGACTACATGCGACTTTAATGCTTTAATGCATTTATCCGTATAAAGATGATATTATGTATTTACTTTATATTAAGATTCACTCTCTACATGCTTATGTGTTATTGGTGTTATAGGTATTTACATGGTAGTAGACTCTTAAAGATTGTGGTAAAAAATATATACTAACAGTAAATTATGTAATATATAATTATAGTTTTATCGAATTAATATGTTAATTATAGTTTACTCCGATAAAGATTTGTGGTAATGAAAATATATAAATATTATATTAGATTATGTGATATATAATTATAGTTTCATCCTATTAATTAGCATGTGAGTTATAGTAACATTACAAATAACACAAAAAAAATAAAAAATTATAAAAATATTTCTTTTTCATACTGTACTAAAGGAAAATAACAACTTTGTGTCACTATATGTTGTTAAAAAATTAAAATTAATAATAATGGTTTTAGTTAAAATAATAATGGTTTTAATATTTGCATAATTTATTTTTTATTTTAATATATTTTATAATGTGCAAAATATGTAATAAATGTAAAATATGTAAATCAAAGAATGTCTTTTACATATTGTTATATTTTTTTAAGTTTCAAAATATAATTAAAGACAAAATAACAATACAAAAAGTATGTATACCAAATGAAGAATATATTTTTATCATTATATATATATATATATTTGTATATTATTACCAGAGGAAATATATTGGTAATAGTCTTGAGTGCATCTTTTTACGATATTTTATAAATAAACATGTATTATTTTATTTATTAATTGTCATAAAAATAATTAAATATATAATTGATTGTATATGGTAGTAAAAATATGTTATGATAAGAAGTTTAATTAATCAAACATTCAAAACATTTATAATTTTATTTTAATTAAAAATATGAGCATATATATATTTTTTCACTATTTTGTTAGTTTTTTCCTATTTTCTTTTTTCCTCCACTATGCTTTACTATTTTTTTTTCAAATTATATAATTTATTATGACTTTTATATTATTACCCAGAAATATTAATGGAGATAAAATTGGAAAACCACTTAGATACAATTTGTTTTTATTTATCTAATCTATCATTTTTTGTTAATTACTTCACTTCAGACCCTGTTTCAGAGGGATTTGTAAAAGAAGCACAGTGCAGCGGTGGAAGCAGGGTTGATCGTGATTTGAATTGCTACATCACAAACCTTTGATTCGAACAGAAGGAATTACAAAATAAACAAAAGAAAAATGTATTATTGGGTAAGTGCTAATTCTTCCGATTTCGCCGGAACCCCTCCCCAACGTCGCAGGTAATGAACTGATTCCTCATGTCTCTTATTCTCTTTGATGTTGCTTTCTTTTTTCATAATCTCAGTTCGTTTCATTCGTATCACTGGCAGTGGTCACTCCGCTGTTAATATAGGCAAATCTAAGGTTGTCGTGTTCGGAGGCCTTTTCGACAAGAAGTTTCTCAGTGATATCGCTGTCTATGATACTGGTAATGCAATCCCTTTTCTTATTTTCGTTGTTTTTCATTAAAATTGAAGTGTTTAATTTGATGCAAAGTTATTAGCATAACAATTTTACACTCTCCATCTGTGAGAAATTATAGTTGACTTGACTTTGACTTTATAGTGATTGTGATTGTGGTTCGATGCATATACACAAAATCGAACTCTTTATTCATTTAACATATTTTAGAGGCCAAGCAATGGTTTCAGCCTGAGTGCACTGGAAGTGGTTCAGATGGGCATGTAGGTCCCAGCCCTCGGGCTTTCCATGTTGCCGTTGCCATTGATTGTCACATGTTCATTTTTGGTGGTCGTTTTGGGAGTCAAAGGTTTGTGGTGCATCTCGGTGTTTTATTTCTTTCATAACTATAATGTGTGGTATAATTCGTGGTGTTTAAATTTTACAGGTTGGGGGACTTTTGGGTTTTGGATACTGGTATGTATTTTGTGTGGTCATTGTTGAGTTCATGCTGTGAGGGAACTTTCTGACATTTTTAGGACTGACATTGTTTTGGCGTGCTGGGACTTGGAATGAATGATGCTGTTCCAGACATATGGCAATGGTCTGAACTAACTGGCTTTGGAGACTTACCATCACCACGAGATTTTGCTGCAGCTTCGGCTGTTGGAAACCGGAAAATTGTTATGTGAGATAGTGTTTAATTTGAACTTTTTTTTATGCTAATTAGACTGTGTTGGAGTAAATCAAAACATGTAATGAGGTGGATTCTGTGTGATGCAGGTATGGTGGATGGGACGGAAAAAAGTGGTTAACTGATGTTTTTATCTTAGACACTAGTATTATTTTTATCTCCTACAGTGTAATTACCTCCTTATCCAGTTGTAACCAAGTATAACATAATTTTCTTCTTCTCTTAGTTTCTCTTGAGTGGATGGAGCTCTCAGTTTCTGGAACATTGCCACAACCTAGATGTGGGCATACTGCCACTATGGTTGAAAAACGGTTGCTTGTTTACGGTGGAAGAGGTGAAGTGACACAGTTCTCCTTGTTTGGATGTTGATCTGTTTTTGAGATTATAGTCCTTCTATTAAATAAAAAGAATACATTCTGTGTCACTAGGCAATTTTCGTGTGTCAAAGAGTATTTTATCAGGGGAATATTTATTCTTTTCCCAGTTGTTGTTTCTATTTATGTTTTTGTGGGTTTCAATGTTAAATAGAAGTGCGGGTCTTAATTTCTCAAACAATGATCAATTTGTGCCATTTGGTGAATTTCCTCACTTTCACTATCATTTCAGTTTTAAGAAGTAGTTTTAGTATAATAGTTTGGGAGCAAGGTTTAGCTCTTCCTTTTTGGTTTAAACTTAGGGGCAAAAATGGTGAAATTTTAGATTAGCACGATGGTCATGAAGCAATACTGAAGATACTCAAATTTTTTAGTGAAACTAATAAATTTCAACTCGTTCAAATGTTGATTAATTTTTTCTATATTCAAAGATGCACCGTTGTTGGATTGCTAAACATCATAAAACTTATCCAAAAACCCATTCTGTAGTCTATTTCTTTCTCTGACACATTATGTTAGACTTAGTTTTGAATGTGCAACTTTTCTTCTTCTCTAACTTGTATGTAAATAAATAACTGCTCTGAATTGATGAAGGGGGCGTACAAATTGATTGCTGTAATGCCAATTTGAATTTATTAGTTGAAATGAGTGCTATATCCTGACTTTAACAGGAGGAGGCGGACCTATTATGGGTGATTTATGGGCATTGAAGGGCCTCATTGAAGAAGGTATGCATATTTTACCATCTTTATAATTGAATTACACAAGGAAGACTATGTGATAGGTCTTATAAATACAAGTTTTATGGTTACATAATATCTTAGAAAACACAACTACATTGGTAACATTATTTCTATCAATTTCTGAGATATTAAACTATCTCCTATAAGAACATAATATCCTAAAGAAGAATGTCTATTTCTAGTGTAGTTTGCATTTGTAAAACAAGTTACTTGCGCATGTCTTCTATCTACAATTTTTGCATGGAAGTCCTTGGCTTAGTTCACAAATAATAATGCCCAAGTATGACTACTGCTGAATCTTTTAGAATTTGTTAATCACACTTACAGCTGCTAAAAGGATACATGTTCAATACTTAGTTTTATGACAAGTATTCAATCTGGTTAGGTTTGGTAATACTCCCTTGTTACAGATAAAAGCTTCACATTTGACTCCATGTTCTTTCTCTAAGTTGGCTGTATGACTTTCCAAGGTGTTCCAAAATATATAAGGTGCATTTCCTCTTAGAGATTACAACATTGGTAGAAAGAGCACCTGATATTTCCATTTCATTCAACATAGCATGTGTCAATGCCCGAGATAAATACAGCAGAGCATAGAAGTGACAGAAAAAAATGCAAGGAATGACAGAAAGTGCTGGTTTAAAATGCATAAATGGGTTTGTATTATGAAGTGAACATGTAGTAGGAATGGAACCTGGAGAATTGGCAGCAAGAGACCTCCATTTTCTAATATGTCTTCAGTAGCAAACGATGGGCTATCATTTGTTTTAATTTAAGTGTCCATTTCAAGGGATTTTATATGGAATTGGAACATTTTCAATGCTTATTGGTTCTATGTTTTCTTATATTTTCTTTGGAGAAAGTCTTTTGATCTGTCTACTTCTTACTCACATCTTTAATACAATTTCTTATTATACTAAGAAATATTTATTTCTTGGTAGTGTTAGGAATCAACACTATTTTAATAGAAAACAAAGAAAGTAAATCTGAATTTCTCTAATTTCACCAATCATACAACAAAAGATACAAAGTGAACTCTCCTTTCCACTGGATTAATCCAGTTACAAAACTCAATTGTCTGAAAAACTCCCCCCTAAACTTCCCCCCATAAAAAGGGGTCCTAATTTCTAGCAAACACTACGCTGTAAAAACTACCTTACAACTGTATTCTTAGTTATTTTTTTAAACCTCCTCCTATAATAAACCTGCAATCCTGTCTTATTGTCAACATGTTGTATTTGCTTCTGTCTATCAGGTAGCTTCTTAATAAGATGGGTTATGTACTTATAATGTACTTATACTTCTTTCTCTCGTCTTTAGTACAATTTCTTATGCTAAGAAGTATTTATTTCTTGGTAGCTTCTAAATAAGAGGGGTTATGTACTAACAATGTGTATTTGTTATGGAGGAAAGAGAATGAAGCACCTGGATGGACTCAATTAAAGCTTCCAGGTCAAGCACCCTCTCCCCGATGCGGCCATACAGTTACATCTGGAGGACATTATGTAATCTCATTTGCAAAATTCTTTTCTTTCTAGTTTTTGATAATTTTGTAGATTGCTTTCTTTTTTTTACTGCCAAACATGGATTTCTATACTGTTCCCACCTTATCCCGTAATAGAATAATCTACATTTAAATATCATTATCATTATTCTTTTTTATGGTGGGTTGGGGGTTGAATAGATTGGCTATTCTGTGTATTTGAGAGCTGAAGACTAGCAGCTTCCTTTTGAAATTAATGTTATATAAAGGGAGGTATTTCATGAACATGAAGGAGATTGTGGACTAACTGTTTAGTGCTAGGAGTTTAGAATTGTCTCAACTCAACTACTTCTTCTAGTTATGGGTATACTGGAAATGTGATTGTTTCCTAGTGTTCTCTACCATACCTCTGTAGTTTAAGGTGGAATGTTCACTAGAAGGGGCTTTGATTGCTCAGTAGCCCTGGTGACCAGTGAACACGTTGATTGCTGGTGAAGGTTATTTAAGTTTAAAGAGCTGCATGAACTTGTTTCCAAGGGATGTAGAATTTCGTTTGTGTGGTACTAGGAAGTTGGTTATCTTTGCTCTCCTTTTATAGTTTTCCTTAGTGATAAATTCTCTGCCTTACTTGTCTTATGACTTTCTCTTAGATTCTTACGTGTGCTCTTGTTCAAGAGATATCAAATGTTCACTTTTAATGAAGTTTTACCAATCAGAAAGAAGTTTATATTTATCAAGTTGAATTATAAGATAGATTATGGTTGATGTCATCAAATAATTTTTTATGCTGTTGTGATTCCCCTTTCCCCTCTAGATTCTTTAATACTTAATCCCCAGTCAGAATTGTATAAATTTACTGCTTTAACCTGAAATCCTGTCATTTATTTATTCCTTTCATTTTTTTTGGAGAGGATTTTACAGTTGTTGATGTTTGGAGGCCACGGAACTGGTGGATGGTTGAGTCGTTATGATATCTATTACAATGACTGCATTATATTAGACAGAGGTGAGAACTTTCACTATACCTATCAGTGTATGTATCTGTTAGGAACCAAGAATTATAAAGAGAATAAAAGAAAGGTTTTTATTGAATAGACAGAAAAGAACAAGAAATAGGAGAGCACTCTCTCCTTCAAGGGCTTCCCCTTCACAAAGAACTAAAGCTCAATCTACAAAAATATTACACACTGCCCCTCCCCCTCTCCTTCTTTCTTATTTATATCTAACTAGCAAATCAAATAACATTCTCATGACTATTTTAATTCTAACTTACTCCTCCTCTATTTGTAACCTAACAATACACTCTTCCAAAAAACAACCTTGTCCTCAAGGTTGGAACAGTGGAACCTTGACTTCGTGGCTCATCTTCAACACCATGATCTTTATCTACTCTCCTGAAAGTATTGTGATATTGTCTATCATAGGGAGGGAACCCATTGGCTACTGCATGCAAATTCAGGTCTGGAGGCTTAGGTGGTGGTGGGAATGAGTGGGGGTTTTGTATAAAAGTCTCTGCACCAGTAAGTTGAAATTCCAAGATTCTGATGTCATTGATGTTCTAGCCACCTTCATTATCAAATCTTGATCCCACAATGATTTCTTATGCATATGAAGTAAATCTGAATTTGGGAAAAAATGATGCTTGGTTGCACCTCCACCTTCAACTTTCTTACTGGTTAGCTCTATAATTGGCCTATCAAGAAAAAGATCATTACAACACATAGTCTTCACTTTCTTTATTGATGCATCCCCTTCTGCCCTTATCATTTCAGTTTCTCTTGCAAATCTCACTTCATTGTTGGTTTTTTCTTTGCTGCAGAGGGTGTGATTCTTCATATCTGAACCTTCTCCCACATCTTGGGTCTTCTTCTCTTCATCATTAACATATTTCTCTCCTCCCTCCGACATTCTGTCTCTTTTCTTGATGTCCCGACGCAATTCTTTAATTTCTTTCAAGTCCAGAAGGCTTTCCTTCAAGAACTTGGTGTCCCTTCTAACAGATTTCTCTCCTCCCTCAGACATTCTGTCCCCTTTCTTGATGTCCTGCAGCATTTCTTTTATCTCTTTCAGGTCCAGCATGCTTTCCTTCAACCCCAGAATTTCCGCTCTCATTTCCAAATTCCATCTCCCCTGTTCGCTGATAAACTTCTCTACTGCCGCCATTCTCTGTTCCATCTTTTCTTCCTCACTTTCTGTTTTTCAGATCCGGCAGGTCGGACCAATTAACCAAGAATTATAAAGAGAAGAAAAGAGAAAGGTTTTAATTGAATAGAAAGAAAAAAACAAGAAATAGGAGAGCACTCTCTCCTTCAAGGGCTTCCCCTTCACAAAGAGCTAAAGCTCAATCTACAAAAAAATTACACACTGCCCCTCCCCCTCTCCTTCTTTCTTATTTATATCTAACTAGCAAATCAAGTAACTAACTCATGACTATTCTAATTCTAACTAACTCCTCCTCTATGTGTAACCTAACAATCACAATTGTTGTATTATTTATTAACTGTTATAAGTTATAACTGTTGTCTCTGTGTCAATTTACTTTGTTAAAGCCAACTTGTTAATGGTCTCTGGCATCCTTGCACATACATTTCTCACATACAGAATACGGTTGGGGATTTGACTAAATGTTTTGAGGGATAAAAACAGATGATGTATGTTAGTTGCATGAGGGAGTCTAATATTTTCATTTGTGTCAATGGAAATCTGAGATTCTGGTTCCTGTTCAGAAGTCGAATTTTATGAAGTTACCTGTAGTATCCAAGGAAAATTAGCTGCAGTTTTGTTGCTCTTTTTTTATTTATACTTTTTTTTATTATCACTTTGTAAGCATTAAAACTAAAATTTATCAAATAAATATTTGGCTCTCTTCTCAATATCCAGCATCCGATATTTTTTTGTACTCTATAATAGATTAAAACTTCTCACACAACTGACATTTTTCTTTATGATGTGAGCTTCATGAATCTTCATGAGTTGGAGAGTTACAAACCTATCCTTTATTGCTGTTGGAACCTTAATGATACTCCATGAAACATTTTACATTTTTGTTCAAAGAGTAGTTTTTATTTTGAGGTTTTGGATGAGTTACCTTATTTTTAAAAAAGAAGCAATAGGTTAATGATGCACAATAATGTCCTTGAAATTCATGGTATGATACATGTTGCTTTAATTTTTGCTGAAGAGGCTTGTCTGTAAACTATGATATTCAAATGCATGATTTTTTAGACAAATCATACATGGCACCTTTCTGTTCTATTTAAATTATGACAAAGTCCTGCACAAAATCAAAGTTTTTACTGGAAAAGTGGCCTATTCTAACTTCAATTACTTGGTCTGTTCGGTTGCAACAGTTTCAGCACAGTGGAAGCGTCTCTCTATAGGCAGTGAACCCCCTCCTGCTAGAGCATACCACTCTATATCAGTTGTCGGTTCACGATATCTGCTAATTGGCGGTTTTGATGGGAAAACGACTTATGGTGATCCATGGTGGTTAGTCCCTCAAGGTATTCATTGTTCTATCATGGTCTACAAAGCAATTGCTTTTGTTGTCAAATACACTTTTTTCAATTCTAGATATTTTCACTGAAAAACTGTGCAAATAGAGGTAAATAATTTTTTTTGTTTGACAATGAGTTCTTTCTCGGAGTACTGTTTTTGAGTTGAATGGAAGGAATATTCTATTCCTTGAACTTTTCTTCTTGTACTGTAATTTAAATACTCAATCCAGAATCTTCCTCTCCAGAAATGCTTTTTTAGTGGAGAATTTTCATTAAAAAGAATAAAAAAAATAAAAAAATAAATTCAGAAGCTAAAAGTGGCATTCTTAATTCCTCTCATTTCTTTTGCATGTTTCACAGATGACCCAATTGCAAATAGATTAACTGCATCTCCACCCAGAAATATTCCTGAAAGTAAGGAATTTGCTTTTAACGATGATTTTCAACCTCAACTAAAGGTATTGGTTAATCTTGTTTTGCTTGCACTCATCCCATATTTGTCTTAATCTTAAGTTTTATTTTTAAAAAATGAATTTAATATAGAAAAGAAATGTCTTAACTCCTTGGTGCTTCTGTTTCTCCTTAATGTTTCTTATAATTTAAAGAGAATGTTCATAATTTGGGTTAAATAAGAAAATTAGTAAATATAGTACTAAGTATTTCTGTCGATTTATAGTGGAGCATTGTCACTTCTCTAGGTTATTAAATGCTTAATTTTGCTACTGTGCTATCTAAGTGTTAACACTTTTGAGTTCCTATCTGTTGTTTTTAATCTTTAAAGTGGCTTTCATTTAACATAGTTTTTCAAATCACAATCTTTTCTCATTTTGATTTTGTTTAAGGAACAAATAACTTAGGAAAGAATAGAATCAGGAATTCTCCTACAATGAAAAAATAGATGGAATAAAGACACCGGCAAATTTAAATGAGTCAACTCAAAGAGCAACCCAGTCTTGACAAATATGAATTGGAAACACCCTTAAAAAAAATCCATGAGCAGGAACACATAATGAGGCTAAGGCAAGCCAATCCATTTTCCAATAAAAGTTATGGAGGAGAACATTAATGCTAAAGGATCCAGGAATTATGTTTCAACCACACTTTTATTGACAGAGCACAATGTGTGAAAAATGGTTAAGTGCTTCTTTCAAGCTGAGGTATTGTCCTTCAAGGAACTGTATGCCTCTAGTACTTTAGCCATGACTTTGTCATTTAGACAAGTTACTCACCTCTAATTCTTTATTGAAATATATTATAAATTCAATTTTAAGTATTCATATCTGTACTAAACCAAAAAAACAGCCTACTAATCTCTTATGTGATGCTAAAAGGATGGAAACAGTAATGATAAATTGATAACGAAATAATTACATACTTAGATTTGGATCTTGGACTCTTGGTGGTCAAGGGTTTTTGTGAAAATTAAATTTTAAAAAATGGGGAGATAGTGGAGGCCAATGAAGATGAATATGAAAGCATATGTTGATAAAGACAAAGCTATCTTTGATGACGTTGGAAAGGGAAGCTTGCAGTTGGTGTTAGTAAAGCAAGTAAAAATAATACTAGGAGCCAAACCTCAGGATAATAAGCAGAGTCATCATCAAAAGGCACTGGCTGCATTGTAGAGCTTAATTTGGATGAAATCAAATGGTGTTGATTATTGAAAATGACTGGAAATCAAGTGGAGATGAAATGGATGTGTTGACAGCTGCGGATGTGAATCTAATGATGAGTTCGTGGATGTACTCTAGGATTGATTTCTGTTGTTGTGATGGTATTAGCGACCAAGGGTTCCCTAACCTATGTTGTTTATGTCTTTTTGTTGAGCTTTTTCTTTGGCTAAGACATTTATGTTTTTTATTGTGATGTTCTAATTTATATCTTATTATCATGTTCATCAATTTATCACTTTAATGTTTATAATATTTTATCGTGTAGCTAATTTTATAATGAAAAATTAATTTAAAATGCTCAAATACTTTTTTCTTCTGTTTATTGTGCCCTTTTTATGGTGAGGTGTGTTTTTTTGGGCACTCCAAAGGCAGTATCCCCTCCTCCCAAGCACAGTTTTTGCCTTTTTATTATTTGCCAATTCTCTTTTTTGGTCACGTCCTTTTAGTGGCACTGGCTTGGCAATCTTGGATTTCATTTGTTAATTCTAAGTAACACATTATACTCCTGGATTAGTTTTCTGCTGACACCTTTGTCAGGAAAGCCAAACAGAGAAATTTCCTTTCTCTGAATTACAAAGACGATTGCAAATATCAGTTTTGGCATCCAATTCCAGCCTTGAGATTGTAAATGAGTTTGAAGATAAAGAGCTTCTTGAAGTAGCATCAAGATTAGCAGGTGAAAACGTTTCTACTAATTCAATGGTAATATTCCATTATTCTTTTACTTGCATGAAAATTTTCTATAAGTCCATATCATCGTAATTTTAATTGAAATAGTAATTCATGTTTTAACAAGGCGATTGAAACAATTCGTAAACACTGGAGAAAGTCTGAACCAAATATGGTTAAACTCAAAGAGATTGGACCATTGCTTCGGGATTACCAACGTCTTATATACAGGCACTATCTGTAAGAACTATATCTTTCATCCAATTCTTTCTGTACTGTTTTTGCATTTGTGTTTTGGAAAACTTGACGAGCCTCCTATTTTCGGCAAAGTTTAGGGCAGATTTTGGCTTGCATGCTTATTTATTACTTCTTTTTTTTCGGTATTCGTATGCAATTGATCACACACCATCTATTGTCAACTTCGTACTGGCCTAATCTGCTACCTTCTATGTTCGCAATGAAGTTGCTAGGTTGAATTTTCTAAAATTTATTGATCTACTGACAATCTTTGTTATCTTGCTTGAGCAAATCCTTGAAGAGTGGATCTTGGAGATCTTAGCATAAGGTTTAGAGAACCCTCTAGTAATTAGTTATCGAGGAGAGTGTTTATTTTTTAATGCCAAAATTGGAGAGGTCTGAAAGAAATTGAGAGAATTGTTTTGATTGAAAAAGAAAAAGAATCTTCAAGCACGTGACGCAAATCGAGTATTTACACTACAAGAAAATCATTAAATAATAACCAAATTTAGAGACAAAAAATAATTTGTCACTATATTAACTAAATTAGATACTAATTTAGAGACTAAAAAATTATTCATATCTAAAGTAGTTTCTAAATTTGTATCTAAATTAGCTACCTAAGTTTTAGCGACTAATATTTTAGATTCTAAATTAGTCTTTAAAAGGACTAATAGAGACTAATTAGAATATAAAGTAGTAAGTAGCTAAAACATTGGTATCTAATGGTTAGATACTAATTTAAAAACCATTTTATAATTTTTTATTAATAATAGAAACTACTTTAGATACTAATAATTCTTTTAGTTTATAAAATGGTCTCTAATTTAATCAAATAGTAACTAATTATTTTTGTATTTAAAATTAGTTTCTATTTAATGATTTTCTTGTAGTGATATTTGTTTATGGATTATCCCTTTTCTTTAATTGAGTGGTGAATAGTTTGGCTTATGTTGCTTGTTTGTCTAACCTCTTTAGAGAAAGGAGTGCATCTGCCCAGCTACCTGGATTTAGTGAACAAGTGATGCATCAATTTTACCATGTCAAAAATGCTACTCAGGTATATTTTTGTGTTAATGGATAGTCCCTTTTACCTGTGCTTTTGTTTCTCCTTGGATATGCCTTTTTACTTAAAATTATTCTGCAAATATAGTTTGATATTCTCCTTGGATATAGTGATACCAAAATCATAGATATTCTTCTTGGCTATATTTCAGTAGTAATCTTCTGAGTACCTATACAAATATTATCAAATATGCCAGTGGCACTACTTTGAAAATTGAAACTAACGGTACATCAGGTTGTCTGGTATTGCTTTTTTGGTACACATTGTTGCAGAGACTTTATTTTTTAAATTTGGTTGAAGTCTGTGATTAATTACATTAAATACGAAAGTTACCCTTTTAAACCATTATATAATTTCTGTCATTTTTTTTATGTTTAACTACACTACTTTTTTATTTTCTCATTGTCTCCTGTTATTCCTATCGCAGTTGCGCATGGACGATATTCCAAAACTTTTGGCAGAGTACAAACAGTTACCTATATGAAGAATACTTGTATGAACAGTTTCTAATTTATACCGAACCCAAAGCATGGATCCCAAATAATACATTATTCAATGTACATTGACCTCGTTTAATATATATTTTCAACATTTCAATATTCTTTTTCATACTTTGGCACATTCATCCTCTAAACTTAGCTAACTGAAAATTATGTATATTTACTTTCACACTTATTTTGAGAATACATAATATATTACATTTGTGAGAGGTAATGTCTGTAGTAATTTATATAATTGCTTTGCTACACTACACACGAACATATCTAATAATCTAGGAGTTCAAGTGATCCAGATTATGTCAAATTTGGTCTAATTTTAACTTAATTTAAGGTTACAATTTTGAAACTCTTGCATACTACTTGTTATCTTGATATAGACAAATTTTAATCAAAATGCTTAAAAATGTTTATCCTAAAATAATATTTCATTTGTTAAGGTTATAATATAGACATTTTAATCAAAATATTTAATTATAATGTACCTTATCAAACATATGAATTGTAACACTGAACTTTTTTTTCAGTCATTTTAAAACCTTGCAAGATTATCTCATCCAAGCATTTGTAGATTCATGTGCATAACTCATTGATTCTATATGTTTTGTCTGCAAATTGCCCTTTTTCATTCATTCAATCCAGTGTGAAGAAACCATTCAATTATTTTTCCCTTTTATTCTCGTTGTTCCGTCCACAAGGCATTTTGAATTTTGAATAATAAGAATGCAATGACATTTAAAAACAAGCCACTGAAAATTAAATATACCAAGCAAATAAACACAACACATCCACGCATAGGTTATGGTTTCAGAGACAGAGACTCTATTATCTTGCATAGCTCGTCCAGTTTCTTCATCCTCATTCTTTCACTCTCAGTCAGCATCTATATAAAGAAGTGCAAATAAGGCAACAGATACATGGTTACCAGAACAGTTAAAAAAAGATGACAAGAAGCAACGTGAGAACTTGTATAAATTAGTTTGTACTTATGGAAAACTCATTTAAAAATCTTTTTGAAAAAGCTCATTTAAAGATATTGTATGCAATATACCTCAACTAGTGTAGCTACTAGATGAGCCTTCTCTTTGTTTTTTTCATTTAAGGCTTCCAAGGCTTCTTTACACTCTTTCTCCTATCAGAAACATACCAAAGATTAGTTTTCACTCTTGCCATATAGCATACATTAAATACAAAACCACCCCATTTTTAACACTGTTCATGATTTTTTTTCCCTTCAAAACAACGAGTTTAATTGTCAGAAATGGTAGTAAGTATGATTTAACAAGTCTATAAATTTATTATACATATCAGTTTGTGATTAGATAATAATGTAAACAAAATTGCAATGTGTTTAGGAAGGAATAAAATGTTCATGTGTAAACTCAGCTTTTAACCAGTGAGCAAAATATACCTTTTTCTGGTAGTTAAGTCCCAGTGGCTTTAAATCTCTGTTAGCCAAGTCAATCTTCTTGCGTACCATTGCAACTTCCTTCCTCAAGGGATCGTCAAGCACTTCAAGCTCCTAGTAGAGAGTATCACAAGAACAACTACTGACATATTAGCATAGCTTGGATTTAACTTCAAGAACTGAAATATCTTCATCAAATTGTATGTATTAATTAACACTTTTGAGGACTAACTAATCTCTGAAAGACTAAAATATGATCAAGTTAACACATATTCAGGACCAAATTGTATATGCCAACACTTCCAAGATTTAAAGATAAACAAGATGTCAATTTCAGGACCAAACTCTGAGATGTAACACTAATCATGCTCAAGAATTTTTACTCCACCACGCTACTTTGAGGATTGTTTGGTCTTGGTATTGAATCCACTAACAACACTTTCCCTTCACTTTTTCGAAAAATGTTTATATGTCTGCTTATGAAGTTAAAAGAAGAAAATGATGTTGTCCATGTCATGAAACTTACTTCCCAAATGTGTGCCAAGCGCCTAGTCTCTTCTTCAGCACGACCAAGTTGGAGTTCAACTTTCTCTCTGACCTCCATTTTCTTCCTCTCAATTTCTTCTTCCTTAGATTGAAATGTGGAGATTGCCAGCTTTGAAATCTCCTCATCCTCATACTCTTCTGCTGATAGCCTCCCACTGCTTCCAATGCTGCCAAGGTTCTTCATTTTCTGCATTTCCTCTCCGTTGCTGCAAACTAAGCCCATCTGCTTCCCCACAAACTTGGTCGTCCAATTATTTTGCTGTTGGTTTATTTCAACAAGAGGCCTTTGTTGCTTTCACTTCAATACTCTTTCTTCACATTTCAACAACTTCTTCTCTCTTGACTTCTAAATGCAGTAAAGAGACTCCCAGGAGCTCTTTGTGAGAAAAAAGTTTGTTTCTTTAACAAGTATTTGATGCATTCCTGGAATATAATTGATCCTGGAGATTTCTTAAGAGGGAAACTGATAATGGCACTCAAGAGTTTGTAGCAAAACTAAAAGTAATATGATATTACATCCACAATAAACACCTACCTGATGATGGACTATGATGTGGTCTTGCATTGTTTGTTAACAGATTTGCCTTAGAATCTTTGCTTTTCTCAAAAGGCATTTGCAAAGTTGCAATCTTAAATTCAAAGTCAGATAATGGGAAGGAAGAGACTGAATAGGGAAGCAATGTACGTGTTTGGGGTGCTAACTTAAGTTCCTTCATTCATAAGATACATTTGGGAACACTACCAGATTACAAATAGTAAGAGAAATAATTTTTTTATTGAAATATGTGGAACCTATTGAAGGATGAACATTTTTAAAATTACATTGTAACATGTTCTTACAACAGGGACCAAGAACACTCGAAATAGATTAACAAGATTAATTCTTTATGCAAATCCTTCAATCTTGGGCTGGACACTCGGTTTCTCTTCACGACAGGTGTTCTCGGCTTCTCCTCACGGCAAGGGCTCTCGGCTTCTCCTCACGGCAAGGGCTCTCGGCTTCTCCTCACAGCAAGTGCTCTCGGCTTCTCCTCACAGCAGGGGTACCTGCAAGTCGCTCCGATGCCAAAGTCAGAAATAGTTTAATGTTCATAAAATAAAATCACTCTTACCTTTTTCTTACTCTGAACTCCTATTTATTGGGTTTCTTTAATGGGCTTTCCCCTTTACTTTTGGGCTTTCTTTCTATACCTTTTTATTATTTTCACACCCCTCATGTAAGTTTTATCTTAATTGGGCTTTTATTTTTATAATAATATTTATATTTTGTTTTATTCTTTTATGTATGTCTTTTTCGCTTTCGGTCTAAACCTCTCGGTTTTAGCCTAACACCTCTTGGTTGTTCAATATGTAGTTCTCGGCCTAAACCTCTCGATTTTAGTACATAACACATTACACTTATAAACTGATGTCTTCTGATGTCTTTTCCTCCCCAATTTTCAAAGCAACATTTTTCTTAACCCTTACCAGGTAAATTTTGTGAATCAGTTCTCATCTTGGTGAAGTAAATTTAACCTTAGAAATCACAATCTATGAGACTCGAACACTTCTCTTAAATGATGTATCCGTGTCGGACACACGTATCGGTGTTGACACTTGTAGGACACTTGTCGGTGAAATGTTCAATTTAAAAAATATTTGTTGAATTTTTGAAAATTTTAACACGGTTCTAACACAATTTTAAAATGTATAAATACTATAATTTTTTCAAAAACTCAAATTTATTGTATAAATTTTTATTATGATTATAAAAATAAGAAACAAATTCTTTTAAACCAGTCATGAAAAATATCTTCCTGCTTTCAAAATAATCTGAAACATACTTTTGCATATAAATATTTATTTTCAATTTATATAATTCAAAATTATATAATATATAGATCAATATCCCCGTGTCCTACATTTTAGAGATTATACGCATCTCCGTGTCCGTGTCGTGTCAGTGTTGATATCCGTATCTGTGCTACATAGATCACAATCATAATTAACACTTTTCAGTAATACGTTTTTGACTGAATGAGTTAAGATAATGACTCGATTAGTTAAGATAACTCTACGTCAAACTTCTATTATTTTTTATTTATATTTTGTTTTCTTACTTCTATGTTTGTTTAGAAATAATCTCCTACTTTTATTTTTTCACCTTCATATTTTTTTTACTAACCTAATAACTTTTTAAAATCTTTATACTTTCTAAAATATAACAACAAAATATATTAATTAAATAAAAACTAATTTTAATTAAATAAAAACTAATTTTAAAGAAAAAAAATAATTAATTACTATATTGATTAAATTAGATACTATTTTATATACTAAAACAATTATTAGTATCCAAAGTAGTTTTAAATAGTAATAAAATTTATAGATCAGCCTTTAAATTTGTATATAATTAGCTACCAAGATTTTAATTACTAATTAGTTTGTATTCTAAAACTTTGATAGTTAATTATATATAAATTTAGAAAAAAGTTTATAAATTTTATTAATAATATAAATTACTTTAGATATTAATAATTTTTTTAATATCTAAAATAGTATCTAATTTAGTCAATATAATAACTAATTATTTTTTGTCTTTAAAATTGATTTTTATTTAATGATTTTCTTGTAGTGTTAGAATAATATAATCCAAAATTTATTTTTAACTATATTTCTGGATTAACTATTTTAGAATAATATTTTCGAAAAAAATTTAAAACCTATTTTAATATATTCTACCAAAAATGTAAATTTTTTTTATAAAAATATTAAGGGATCTATTCAATTAGGATTTTAAAAGGTTTTAAAACATTAAAATAATCTTAGTGTAATCAATCAACATTATCTTGATTTTATTTTAGAGTGCACCAAAATTTTCTAGTATAAGATTTCAAATAACTAGGAATGTAATGTTATTCAAACAATTTCATATAGAAACTTTTCTAAAAAGATTTACACATATTCTTCTCAATCACAATTCAATTATCTTTCAATTTCAAACTTTCTTCTATATCCATCACTACAAGAAAATCATAAAATAAAAATCAATTTTAGAGACAAAAATAATTAGTTATTATAATGACTAAATTAGAGACCATTTTAAAAACTAAAAAAATGTTTGGTTTCTAAAATAGTTTATATTAGTGTTAAATGATTTCTAAATTAGTATCTAATTAGTTACCAAGGTTTTTGCTACCAAATTTAGAATCTAAATAATTGGTAGTTAAATTTGGTAGCTAATTAGATACCAATTTAAAAACTATTTACCAATAATAAAAAGTAATTTAGAAACTAATTTTTTTTAGTGTATGAAATGGTCTCTAATTTAGTTACTATAACAATTAATTATTTTTTTCTTTCTAAAATTGGTTCCTATTTCATGATTTTCTGTGTATTTGTTTTATACTATTATTTAATATTATTATTACTTTCTACCATCAATAATTTATCGATTATTATTGTTAGTATCATCAAATGATTGTTTAATAAAAAAATGTGTTTTTTTTTCTTTTATTAAGTGACTTGCTTTGGTTTATCAAGCTTTTAATTTTTAAAACTATGATCTTATGATTAACGAGTTAAAAATTCCACTATCGAGTGTGTGTCAATAACTTTTAGTGTATTATTTTTTAATAGTTAACTAATAAAAAAAGTATAAAGATTCCTATAAAAGTTATTTTGATTAAAATATTCTAATTAAATTATAGAAAGATATTAAGAGAAAATAGCATTAAAATAGTTGGGTTTGGTACATAAGATATTAATATAGTTTTTATTCTTATTTTATTATATATATATATATTATTAAATAAAATTTTATTTGAAGTTATATGAATTTTGGAACACCTATAAATTGATATGAAAAATTTAGAAAATATGTTCTGACACAAATATTTTGGAACAGATAAGAATATATATACATATATATAATATAGAATTATATTTAGTTTTTAGAATAGAAAAACATTTATTACTATAAATAAATGTTCAGTAATTGGATTTTATTAGTTCATTAGTTGTTATGTAAATAATGTTGTATAGATTTTGGACGAAATTATGAATTAGCGACTTTATTAGTTTTATTATAACAAGATAATATAAGTATTCCTAAGAACTCTTCAATTTCTTCCAATCTTATGCAAAACTTAACTCCTAAAATTTAGTATTTTGCCTATGAAACTCTATGACTAATTTTTTTTAATAATAATCATTATAAGAGTAAAATAAATCTAGTAGATGTGATTTTTTTTCTCTGTAAAAAAGACATTACATTATGTTTTTCATATAAAAATTATATTACACTTATATTTTCAATTCTTAAAAAAAAAATTATATTTTTTAACAGTCCCCAGGAAATAATATTATCGTACTACTCAGTTAATAAAAACTAAGAATCATAATCATAATTATAATATATATATATATATATATATATATATATATATATATATTATTTGAACAATTATGTCCTCGAAATAAAAACATTAAAATATAAGTATTTGTAGACCATTAACCTATGGAAGCATGTTGATTTTTTACTCTACTGACATAAAAATATGTTTTCATATCATATAATCATAATAGTAACATACAACAGTGCAAAAACATGAGTTAACGAAAACATCATAATAGTATACATATTATCATCACCAAATCATATTTATACTTAATTAATTATTCATATATTTATATATATATATATATATATATATTTATTGGGATGATGCATATAAATACAAATGAATTTATATTTAGTCACACAACATATTATGACTAAATATAAGATGTTTCTAAAAAAAATTTAACAATGATAAACATGTTTCATTAAAGACTAATACCTGACACATACTAGAATAAGACCAATGCCTCAATATCAAGATGATATAAAGTATTTGACATTAAGATCAAGATGTACATCTACTTACCAAGTTTAATATAAACCTCCTTTAGCTTCTCATCACCTAAAGTCTTGTATGCATAACTATACAATAATGAAGCTAGAATACCTCTATTAAGTGAGGGAATGTTATTAGATCAAAGTTTCACAAATCCTTTGTTTGAGTTTGATTATGTGCATAAACAATGAAGTGTCAAAACATAATCCTTTTAAGCATTAGATCATGTCAAGCAAAAATGTTCAGTTTAACCTAACAAAAATTTTGGGTTCCTCGAGTGGACGTACCAAAGAGGCTCAATACCTAACCTTGGAGATGTAGATCCAATGAGTCCTAAGTCATGAGTCAACCATATATAAGAGACTTTGACACCACCTTCAACCCAAAAAGTTGAAGGTGGTGTCAAGGTCTCTTATATATGGGTTGACTCATGATTTGAGACTCGTCGAATCCATGTCTCCCAAGTAGGTACCAACAATTGGCGTTGTTTGTGGGAAGTTTTATACGAGTAAGAGAGACTAGTAGGTAAAACATTTTCAAGGTGGAGGGGAAGTTTGCAATGTGTGGATGAGACTCATGATAAGTGACAGATTTTAGTAATATTTCATATTAAAATACAGGCACTTATGAATATTAATTGATAAAATAACTATAATATAACCCTTAAATTATGAATTTAAACCTTTTTACATATTTTGTGATTATAATTTGCATAAGAATGGTTTATTCCCAAATTTGTGTTAATTTCAAGATTATAGGGAAGAATGGAGATGAAAGGGAAAAAGGAGAGAATAAACAAAGCTAAAAAGGGAAAACTGGAACGCTCCAACACTCGCCCAAGCTAGAAGCTCCTAGAGGATCTCACCCAAGCAAGCCCAATCTCACCCAAGTGAGATCACTCCAGTGACGTTGGACCTGTTTTCGTCAAACTTGTTCAGGCGAGCCTAACTCGCCCAAGCGAGAACTCACTTAGCCCAAGCCCAACTAGGTTAAATATAAGGCATGGGGTACAACCATAAACATCATTGAGTGGATTGGAAAATCAACTGGGAGAATAGAAGTTATAAACCCTAGAGGAGGCAACCATAAAGGAGAAACATCTTGGATCTTCTTTTCTTACTTTCCATGCTTGTAATGGTCAACATGAGTGATTAATTCTACCCTATGGGATTGGGAGTAATTTTTTCAAACTCTTATGTATTGAGGTGATATTTAAATATAATATTTCGTTCTTGATTGAAGATTGATATTGTCATTTTATTTGTAATGCTTTTTACCATGATCAAGATACTTAGATTTGACTAGAAAGTACTTCTAAGTTTCTGACCTAAATGATAATGCTTAACATATTTGAATGCTATGAATAAATTTAAAATGTTAATTGCTATCAACATCTAATCGTAATGATAATAAGTTTTTATAAATATGCGAGGAATCGATATTTAGGAAACTCCCTTAATAATTTTATATGCAGGGAATCGATATAAATGAATTTTATAAGGACATCAACATTAATCAAATGATAAAATATTACCATGCTATTCAAAATACAAAAAAGTAAGAAGGATGAACCCCAATCCTAATTTTCCCAATTGAACCAACAAACTCTTTGATTTACTTTCTTTACAATTCTTGCAATCATAACAAACTCCCAACAAACTTTATTATTTTGTTTTCTCTTTAGTGAATCTTGTACTTGATTATTCAATTGTTCCTTATGGGTTCGATATCCGTCCTTAATGACAAATTATTACTTTTGACAACACGGTGCACTTGTTGTAAAATAAGTCATCAACTCACACTTGGGAGATTGTGAGGAATTCAAGTATGGAGTTAGGAGTCTCACATTGGATGGAGATTAGTGAGATGAATGGTATATAAGAAGAAAGACCCATAAAACCTAATGCCATAAGGTTTTTGGTTGGAAATGATGTTAGGTATCTTTTATATGGGTTGACTCATGGCTCAAGACTCGTCATGTCCATATATCCCATGTTAGGTACTAACTCTCCCTGGTACATGTCCACTCGAGGAACCCAACAATTGACATTGTTTGTGGAAAGTGCTATACAAGTAAGAGAGACTCATGGGTAAAACACTTTCGAGGTGGAAGGAGAATTTGCAATGTCTGGAGACTCACACTTAAGGGAGAGATTGGTAGGAATTCAAGTATGGAGTCAGGAGTTCCACATTCAATGGAGATGAGTGAGGTGAGCAGTATATAAGGAGAAAGACTCACAAGCCCATTGTCTTAAGATTTAAGGTTGAAGGTAATGGGTTGGATCATGACTTGGGACTCATCAGATCAACATTTCTCAGGTTAGGTATCAACTCTCCTTGTTATATCAACTTGAGGAACCCAACAATTGGCGTCGTCTATGGGAACTATTATATGAGCAAGAGAGACTTATGGGTAGAACAATTTTGAGTTGGAGGGGGAGTTTGCAATGCAGGGAGGAGATTCACTTAAGGGGAAAGTTGTGAGGAATTCAAGTATGGAGTTAAAAGTCCCATATTGGGTAAAGATGAGTGAGATGAACAATATAAGGAGAGAAAACCACAAGCCTAATGCCTTAAGGTTTTTGGTTGGTGGTGGTGTCAAATATCTTATATATGGGTTGACTCAAGACTCATCAAATCCACATTTGTCATGCTAGGTATCGACTATTTCTGGTACGTCCACTCAAGGAACCCAACGAGACACAAAAGTTATGTGTTGTATGTTTTGTCTAATATACGCAAACACTTTATGTGTGCCTTTCGTCTCATAAAGTTTGTTCTTCGAAAAACATAAACGAGTGTACTTCATCTGACAAACACAAGCCTTGAGCATTTGATGGTACATGTTAAATTTATAAATGCTTATTTTATGCTTACTTCTTCTTTCTGTCAAGAGGATCTCACAATGTTTTTTCAACATCAAAATCCCTTTAAGAAAATGTTGAAAGTTTCCCAACACAATAAATTTTTCTACAAAGGAGAGATGTTAATGTAATAGAGTTAGCTAGCTGTATCAAGCCATGCACTTTGCTCAAAAGGTGGAGAAATCTATCTACCTAGGACTGTGAGGCTTTGTTGTATTTTTTAGGTGTTACCAAAGAATCCACGTACATTTAATGCTTAAGTAAAAAACATTATGTCTCAATGCTTCAAGCATGGTCAAATGGAACAAGAAGTAGTAATAGAATAAGACCCTCACAACACAATGAATCCAAAGGATTTGCAATGACTTTTTTAATTCTCAAGATCTATATAGTGAGAAACAAGAAAAACACAATAAGGGAGGGTTGAATTATATTTTAAAATGTTTCATAGTTTTTCATAGTTATTGTCTAATTTTGTGTTATCTAACAATAAGTTTGGTTTAGATTAGACGATCTGATGGAAGTTTTTCACAAACATAGTGATGACAGAGCCCCCAGCCACACACAACCACATAATAAATAGGATGAAGACCTAAAGGTTATTTATCAAATTATTTGCAAAAATTGGTCTAATTGAGCTTTTGTTTATTTGTGTAGGCCCAATCAAGAGGAAAACTCTAGGATGAAGGAATGTACAAACATATCCAAGAATACCCCTAACTCATCAAAACATAAACTAGAGCTTCGGTCAGAAGAACACAAGACGGCTGAGTTTCGGTTGACTAGTCAACATTATTTTTGGGCAAAGCTTTAGCTTAAAAAAATTGTATAAAGTTGTTTAGGATTTCATGGGCCATGCATTGGACCTAGTAGCATAAAATAATTGGACCAAATATTTGGGCCAAGTAGAATATGATTTTGGAATTGTATTTGGGTCAATAGTAAAATAGGTTCAATTAGGGTTAACCAAATATTCTTTCGCAAGCCACTACTGGTTTAACCAAAGTATTATTTCAACAAGTCACTCTTGACTTAAGTCAAGTATTCTTTGAACCAAAAGTCACTCCTAGCTTGAGACATGAACAATGTCTTTGTGATTAAAAGATCACAGTTTTCACTCACTAGAGAGTGTAGTGTCTTTCGACATATACAATATTGGTTTAAACTCTCTGTATTAGTTTGCAGGGATGAACACAAATAATGTTATTACAAAGTTTTGGGTGCGATAAAAATGGTAGAGTTTAACACTTGTAAAGTAATGGTTATTTTATCTTCTCTTTAAAAACATGTCTTTATACATGCTTCAAGAAAGTAGTTGTTGCATTCCCTTTTCTATCCATTGAGTATATTTGAATTCACTTTATTTGTTGTCTTCTTCTTGTTCTTCCTTCATAGTCTAACGAGCTTTAACATTGAGGAGCATTAATTTCTCTTCTTCAAACAATTTTCCTGATAGTAGGCAATACTTATATTCCCCAATAGTAGAACCTTTTACACCAAATAATGGTAAAAGTGTACACCGTACAAGACAAATAGTTTGACCAGAGTTGAAAATAGCTTGTGTTTAGAGAGTTGATGCTCATTTCCGTTTTAGCTTAAAACCTAAGAGATGTTTGAATAGAGTTTTTTTTTGTTTGGTGTGGATCTCTTTAGTGACAGACATTGAAGACATTCTTTGAGTGATAAACATTAAGCTTCAAGAATATTATGAGTTTAAGTTAGTTTATAGTCTTCATGTGTATTTATCTTTTGATCATCATCTTTTTTCTATCAAATAGAAAGGGTATTTTGTTTTGTGCTCTTATCGTCTACCATACAATGTACCTGTATGATTTGATCTTCGTCTAATTAGATCCAACTTCATACTTTATTGGTTTAAGCACTTAATCAAAATTGTGGGATGTTGGACTTTTGCTCTAACATACATAAAGAAGATGCTTGTAAAGAATGAAGGTTGACAAAACTCTTACAATGAGAACATGAAAAAATCATGTAGTCTTTAGAAATCCTTAGCCTTGTAGTTGTGAGGAAGAACATTGTTCATGTTCATATCTATTTAGAAGAGTGTAAGATATTTGTACCCATTGTAAGATGTAACTTCTCTTTCTATCGAGCAACCTTGTGATCTTTTAGATCACTTTCTTTGTAAACCTTACAGTTTTAGGAAAGAGTTGTCGAATTCGAAAAAAATACTTAATATTTAGTCATGAGTGGTTGCATTTCAAAAAATACTCAAGTTTTAGCTAATAGTGGTTGGGTTCCAAACACTACTCGATCTTAGTCATGAGTGACTACATTTCAAACAATACTTAGTTTTAGCCAGGAGTGGTTGTGTTTCAAACAATACTTAGGATTGTTAGCTAGGAGTGATTGAGTGTAAAAACAGTACTTAAGTTGTTTTATCTAAGAGTGGTTGAGGTCCAAACAATACTCACGTGTATCTTCACAGCGTTAGTTTGGTTATGGAACTTGATTGTGTTGATCAAGAACTGGATGTAGTCAGGATTATCAAACGAACCAATATAAAATACCTTATGTAAATATCTCTTAACTCTTATCTTTTTTATATTTCATGTTATTTATCTCCAACTAATCAAAGAACGAAACTTTTACGAAAACAAGTATTTTGAAAAGCATGTTTAGGCAATGCATCTGTTACACTTGAAGTTGGGTATGTATGCACATCATTCGACACAACATTGTAAAAATTGCTTGATAGATTGTCTATCAAGTATAAACTTCTTCTATTAGCATTCAAAAGATGAAGTTGTGAAAAGTTTTTAACTTCAAATTTTAAAGTAAACTAAAAAATTAGACATCATAATCAATTTATTTTAAATATATTAATCAAATAATACTAGTCTTACATTTTCTTATACTTTTTCTAAATGTTAAAAAAATAGAAAACATATGTCTTTCGGAATCTTTAAAAATAATAAGTGTAATTACTTTGAAATTTTTTATAGTCTTATAGGCTTAGAGTTTTACTTTTGGTCAACTGACTTTTGTTTTTAAATTGAGTTTAATCTTCTAAATTTTAAGACTGATGTAAAATAATTCTTTCTTTAGTTTATAAGCAATTTTGTTACTTTTAAAACTATCATAAAATAGTAATTTTTGTTTTGAAATATTTGTATATACATAATTGACAAAGTAGCACTTAAAAATTGTCATCATAATATTATTAAAGAGTGGAAAATTATAAAATAATTTATTGAATCAAATATATCGTTTATTGAAAAGTGAAAGTTATATTTAATAACAAATATAGTAACAAAATAATAGAAAAAAAATGAAACGAAATAATTGATTATATATAATATTTATAATAACTATAATATCTAAAAACTAAATAACTTGTTATATAGAATATCTATACTATCTACTTATATTTTATTTTAATATCCTTCCTTAAGTTGGAGAATAAATGTTGATGATTCCTTTACCAATGAAACAATTGAAGACAATAGTAGAAAAGACATTTGTGACATGAATGAGAGTCAATAATTGTTTTTTGAACAAGTTTATCAATGAAGTGACAATCAATATCTATATGTTTGGACCTCTCATGGTGAGAGGGATTAAAAGCAAAGTGCATGGAAGAATTGTTATCACAAGAAGAGCAAAGTTGTGTCAATTGAAATTTCAAAATATTTGAGTAATTATTGTAGCCAAACTACTCATTGAAAAGAAAACACGATATTCTAATCCTACTAGAGACTAGGACACAATACCTTATTTGATAGACTTCCAAGAAATTAGAGAATCACTAAGGAAAATACAAAATTTAGTCGTTGATTCTTTGGTATCTAAGCAACTACCCCAATCTGCATCAACCTATGCTAAAATATGAGATTTGTTGTTGCCTCGGAAATAAAGACATTGATCTAGAGTGGACTTCAAGTACGGTAACAAGTGATGGATTGTGGCTAAATATGTGGTTAATAGATTTTGCATGTTGATATGTGTATCGTTTAGAATTCAAATCAATATTTTTATGCAGTCAACTATCCAAAGAGATTCGTCTGATGCTCATTCATGGATTGTCTAACAGCGAGGAAAGGTAGTATAGAAGGTCTATTGACCCCAAGTCGTCTCCCAACGAACTCAAGTGTGAATCCAGTGAAAATTAACTCTTAATATATCGGCAACACAATTGGATTAGTAATAACAATAAAAGATAAAAAGGAGTTTATGTTTGTTTAGCAAAAGAATATAAAAGAGATTAAAAATAGTAAAGAATGCAGGTTGACTCCTAAGTTCCTCCACTAATGAATTCCTCACAGATCATCTAAAGATTATCATCCTTCAATTCTCATATAGAGCTAAACCAGATTGAACATATGTTAATCTAATTCAACTTGAATCTCACTAGTAAAACATGCGTCTACTGGTTTAATCAGTACACACTTTATTCCATGCGTATACTCCATGGAAATGCTTATCTCCTCTCTCTTGAATCATGCACCCATGAAATTAATTAGAATAATGCGAACTAACTAAGAAACCAAAATTTAAGATAATGAAGACTCTCAATCATGCGTTCAAGTACAACCTCACACAAAAACCCGTTTTCCAGGAGATTAGAATATTAAAACAACTGCTATAGAGAATTGAAAAACAAAACTTTTATTGATCAAAACCTCAAAACTCAATGGGGAATTACAAAGGAATCACCAAAAGGTTTAGCCTTCCATGCAGAGTTAAAAATGTTGCCCAAAGAAGCTTGGATGAATTCAATTTGTCTTAAAGACTTGAAGTTGTGCGTGTGTGTTTAGTTAGGTAGATTTTAACGTATACCTTTGCATTACATTATGATCTAAGTTACTTGAAAGGTATTCTCCTTGAAAAGTTTTGTTTTCTAAATCTATGTATTTTTTAATCAGTTGATTCATGTTTTAATCAATTGAAATTACTTTTATTCAAGTCTGTTGACCATAGTAAATATATTTAACAGATTGATGTATTGTATCAACCGGTTGAAAAGACTTAAGGTTTTTAAAGGATTTAAAAATGATTTATTTTCTGTTTTGTCTTTTTTTAAGTGAAATCAATCAATTATTTCAATAAAAGAACTAGTTTAAAATTTGTTGTTTCATATGTTAAAAAAAAAAAAATTAGTTATTTCAAAAATCAATTGAATGTTTTTAACATAATTTTGTTATATTAACCACTATGTTTTTAATTGATACAATTGTTTTCATTAAATGATCAAACTATTTTTACAATTATTATACTTTATATAAGGATGTAATTTGATAATTTTAAACAATGATTTTCATAAGAAAGAAAAACAGAAAGTCTTAAAATCATTCTTAGAGATTGAGTTTGCTTCTTGGATCATTCTTGTTCTGTAAAGAAGGTTTATGGGTTTGCATTTCTATTGTTCTTCATTCGTAATAATCCAGGTGCATTCAAACCTTATTTTTTTAATGGTATTTTGGTGTAAGCAAATTCAGATAGCGTTTCTGAATTCTGTATGTGGTTAAGAGTGTTGTGTGTTATTGTAAGGTTCAAGATCAACACTCTTGACTATTTTTGTAAACCTTGTGTGTTTGCTTTAGTGAATTCTTAGTGGTTTGCTGAGGACTGAATGTAACTCTTGGTGTAAGAGTGAACCAGTATAATTCTCTCTTTCTCGCTCTAATATATGTTTTTATCAATTGTTTTACAGTTTTCTATGTTTAAATCAATTGGTTAAATTCTCGTAACAACTAATTTATATTTTGAATATATGCTTGACGTGCTTTTTATAATCAGTTGATGAATAGATCAATTAGTTGATTTTATTAAGTTTTCAATTTGACTCCAATATTTACTAAAATCTTGTGAAAACAATTTACTCCCCTCTTGTTTTAGGCCACCTATTCTAACAAAAAATACAAAGATAAAAAATGCAGAAAAATAAACAAATGAAGTGGCTTTGCACTTAGAGACATTGGTCTTCTATGTGTTTTCTATGGTTGATGCACCACTTTTGGTGGGGAAGATACTGGAGAAGATATTGAAGAAAATATTTCCTACTAAGGTGGAGAAAATCTCTCATGCTTTGCATAAAATCCTCTCAAATATTTGCTTTTGTTTTGATTCAAAGAAGCAACTTTGACTATTGCATACTTGACCCATTCACAAAAGTAGACTTTTTCTTCAGACCGTTTACTCTACAAACACAAAATTAACAAAAATAATAGCTAAGACCCAAATAAATCCAATTATATGAATCTTAATTAAAATAATGGATTTATTTATTATTATAATTCAATAATCTATGATTAAAGTTATTAAGTGTGAATAAAATTATTTTCATCACATATGCAAACAAAGTGTGTGAATTGAAAAATAATGTCTTGTCTGAAAATAGTCAAATACATAAGTCATTCAATTAATCTTCTTTACACAAAGGAATCCTCCAGGGTCACTACCACTGATACTAAGTTTTAAATTAAGAACCATAAGTAATGTAGTTGATTTACAAGAAAAGATAAAATATATTTTCTTTGATTAAAGGAGACACCCTTGCTAGATTTTATAATTTCTAAACCTAAGAAATATTTGAAAGAACCAAGAATCTTTAGTTTGAACAAATAACTTAATGTCAATTATACCTTGTCAACACAAGAAGAATCAAAGTCTACTAGGATGATGTCATCCACATAGACCAACAAAATTATTAGAGAAGAACATGAACCATGAGTAGATAGAGAGTAATCATTTTTAAACTGTGTAAAATTATGTTGCAATAAGGTGGAAAAAAAACTTGCAAAACCATTGTCTAGATGCATCTCTGGTTCCATATATAGATTTATTCAACTTGTAAAATAATATTTCTATTAGTAAACAAAGAGTAATGATTTGTAGACTTTGTAAAACCATGTTGCAATAATGTGGAAGAGAACTTACAAAACCATTGACTAGATGTTTGTCTCATTCCATATAAGATTTATTCTCGATTTATAACTCTTGAAAATATTCATGTATACTTCCTAAAATAACTCATCATTCAAAAAATTATATTATTGGTATTTAACTTTGTAGGCTCCAATTTTTTACACTAAGAACAATTAATAAGACTCTTACATAAATAAGTTTAACCATTGCTAAAAAAAGTATCTAAAAAATCAATGACTTTTTTTGTGTGTAGATTTTGGTTACTAATTGAACTTTGTATTTACAATTTATATGCATTGTTTATCTTGTAAAAAATCCAACATACGCTACTATATTATGGAAGCTTAATAACTGATTATATAGAATATCTATAATCTATAATTATATTTTATTTTAATAAATAATTTTTAAGAACAGACATTTTAAATTTTAAATATCAAAATGACATTTTTTTTACAGTGACGTATAACTTACGCATACGATAAAAAATATTATTTTGTGTTAGTTTGTTTTTTCTTAAAAGATTAAATTAAAGTTTAAAGATAGTAACAGACCGAGTGAAACATAAAAATAAAGTAAAAGAGTAAAATTATAATTTATTAATTAAATAATATCGAATTTGGCATTTGACCATAACAAGGTGGTGCGAGCAGAAACGAAAAGCCATGAATCTGAAATATCAAAGTTAGAGTTTGAGTTGAAGTGTTTGAGGCATGAACCCATTCATCCATCACACTCTCTTCTCTTCTCTTTTCGATTCTAATCCTCAATTTTCTTTTCTTATAACTACACCTTGAAATCCCTATAGTACCCACTCAAACTCTCGCCATGACTCTGCAACTTCTCTCTGCGTCGATTCAACTTCGCGCTTTTCCCAAAAAGGTTTGCCAACACCAATAAATCTCACCTCAATCATTAATCGCTACTTAGAATTTTGCTTCATCTCTATCTGCAATCCCCGGTCAAAGTATTTCTAAGGTTAGGGTTTCTGCATCGGTAGGGTTTCTCACTTTTCCTAAGATTCCTTTGGGAATTACCTAATTCAACCGAAAGGATACGTAGGATTTGCGTTTGTTTGTTGAATTGAGTATGCAATACAGTAGACGGCGCGAGGAAGGGCACGCTGCACCGCACCGATTCGAATCGGGGCCCGACCCGGGTAGAAGAAATAGGAGAGACGGGTCGGATCCGGTGCAGCAGAGGAAGATGAGCCCTCTGAAGGTGGATGGGGCGAGAAGGGGTGGTGGTGGGAACAAAGGGGGTTCTGATGGGTTTCAAGGGAGGGATTATGATTGGCAGCGTGTGGGTGGTGGTAGAAGGAGTGGTAGGGGTCGGTCAAGGTCACCTCCAATTGAAACAGTAAGGAAAAGGTCACACTTTAATGATGGGGTTGGCCATGATAGAAGTTGTTCACCACCACCACCAGGTCTGAGAGCAAGGTATGAGTTGTCAAAAACCATGGATTACTCTGTTAATAATGGAAACTTGGATGCAAAGCGCATTTACCTTGATGGAGAGAAGGACTTGGTTGAGGGCAGGTTGGGTGGTGGGCAGGGTGGTATGGTGGATCAGAAGTTTGTGGTACGTGAAAATGAAGTTGGAGGATCCTATAAATATAGGTCTATTCCAGATATGGGTGTAAGTGTGACAATGAGGTACGGAGAAGCTGGTGGACACTTGCCTCCACCGTCCAGGGGTGTGTCAACTGGGAGGAGATTTGAGCACGAGAGACTACAGCACAGAGACGGACCACCTATGGATAAGATACCCGTCACAGAATCCCACAGTGGGGCAGATAAAATTATTCTTCATGCTAGGGATGTTTCATATTCTTCCTTGTCTCCCTCTTACACGAAGGATTTTGCAGGCACTTCTCACATGAGGGATTATGGAGGTTCCTCCATAGAAATGTCAAGGAATGAATTTCTATGCTCACACGGTGATGGCATCTGTTTATCTGCATCTTATGATATGTCAAGGAGCAGCGCTAAATTTGCAGAACCTGCAGGGTTTAATGGGCATGGGCAAAGGGCAGTTTTAGACCCTGCTAGAGCCCTTGAAATTGGGTCAAGGAATATGATATGTCACCAACGATGTGAGTTTAGTCCTACCAGGACTGGGGATGTGGATTATCTTAATTATAAATCACATGTAAGGGCAGCACAGGATGAGCGTTTATATCAATATGATGATTTACCTAGAAGGATAGCGCCTCATGGTCGATTGGACTATGAGCAAGCTGTAACAGAATACGATAATAGGGAGTTTTCCAGACCTTATATTCCACTCCCAGATTTAGATAGAAATGGTAAGAGTGAAGATTCTTATGGAAATCAAAGAAGGGCTATTGTACATGATCACCCTGCAATACAGAAGCCAAAGTATTATGACTATCATGATGTGAGAAGAACATCAATTACATCAATGCAAGATGAGGTTTATCTTCGATCTGGATATCATCTTGAAAACGGAAAAAGAATGCCACAAGAGTATGAGGTTTCACATATGGGTGCACCTGAGGCTGACCGATTACCAATTTTAAGAACAGAATATGAATCTCGAAGAGATGTTCGGCCAGGGCTCCAGCAAGAAAGGTTTCAAAGTTCACCTATGTCTAAACATAGTTCAGAAACCTACAGACAAGCTGTCAGGGCACCGGAAATGAGACAGGATCCTGGAATTCATGAGCACTCAGATAGACTTATGAAAAGAAAATACAATGCCAATGATGAAATAGATGTGCATGATTTAAGGACCATAAAATCAAGTAAATGGGGTGCAACTGAGGAATTCCATGATGCATACGAAAATGAAGAATGGGTAGATGAGGAAGATATGGATAAATTGTATTCATCTGGTAATGTTGAATTTAACCCCAAGATATACAGGAAGTATAAGAACGAATATGATGAGTTGGAGAATGAAGAAGATTTTCCATCTGACGAATGGAATATACCTCAAGGTTCTATGGGACACATGAGGAATTCATTTCAATTTCGGAAGTATTCCAATCAAAATATAAAGCATCATTCAAAGTCTAGTTCTTCAAACTGGTATAAATCCCAGCATTTTTCTAAGAGAAATGCAATTCAAAAGCAACCTAAAGTTTGGAAAAAGTATCATGGATATGATGAGAATAAGCATGCAGCTAATGATGAATCATCTGAAGATTGGATAAGTGCTGCAGAATCTGAGCCAACTGAGGGCTCTGAGGAGTTTAATCAAATGGTACATGAGAATTTCTTAATGTACTCCAAGAAGTTGAATCTGAACTTATATGTGCAAAGAAGATACCAGGACCATGGAAAAGCGGGTAGTTTGTACTGCATTGCTTGTGGCAGAAGGTCTGTTTTCTTTTTCTGTGACGCTGTTTTATTAAATGGAGCATTTCTGCTCACATATTGCATAAGGAATCCTCTAGTATTTAACTCACAGATGGAGTCAAGTACATGTGCTATTATTCCAGGAATCACGTTTTAGGTTCCCAAACTTTGGAACTAAACATGTTGGTATGTATAATTGTTGTACTTTACTAAGGCAGATATCTGGAGAGTTTGATAGCACCAATCCATGACAATAGGATCAAACATTTGGTTAACTGCTGTGGGAATGAACATTAGTCACAAAAGCTAGCTGAATTGGTGTCTTTGCTTTTAAATGACGGTGAAGTTAGATTTAAATTTACTGCCTTGTTGCTTGGTTTTGAAGTTAGGTTAGAATTTTTGTTAGCATCTTACTGTATTTTCAAAATGCAAATAATCTGTTAAGAGTATTTATTTTAGCCTTTAGATGCCTTGGAGATTGCAGATTAATTATATTTAGGATGGAAAGGACAACAGCTATGGTAATCTGGGACAAGAAATTTTATGTGGCTTCTGATCTTCAAAGGGTAAATGGTAGAATTATTGACTTAACATCTACAGCCACTAAAAAGATTATCCTGACATAGTGACATGTCATGGCATAGTAATGATAGAATTCTGGTTGGCTAAAATGGCCTAGACCTTTGATGACTTCTGGCTAAAACTGATCTTCCTGGAACAACTAAAAGCTGTGAGTTTTGGGTTTAGATTTTAGCAGCAGGGGATGGAAGCTTCAGATGCTCACTGACTTGGGCTGCATGTTTGTAGTGATTAAGAATTTTGGAATTGTATCTAATGAGGTTCTAATGATTTTTCTAGTAGGAATTACATGAGGGAATTTATGATTTTCTTAATCCTTTAGGAATTTCTGAGTGAAAAAAAAATCGTAATCTGAGGATACTCAGTCAAGTCATATGCTATCATATTTCTGTTAACTGTTTGAGATTATGATTTCCTAGTAGTATGCCATTTACCTTTTTTTTTCTGACTGACTTCAGTTATTAATCTTGAGGATACCACCAAATTTTATTTTATTTTAATTCTTGTCATTTCCCCCAGGCTTCAGACTTGATTTTTGTCTGTTATGCTGTAATAGAAATAATGTATTTTCATCTTTCTGAATTCCGTATGTTCTGTTTTATATGCTTGAAATGATTTTATAATGTATAAGTTACCAGTAAGTGTTGTCTTTTAAGTGTAATTATCGTTGTTGCAGCTCTTAACAAGTTTATATGTCCCATTTATCCCTTTTAATGGTAACAGCTCGTCAAAAGAATTCATGGACACTCAACGTCTAGTAACTCATGCTTTTATGTCCCATAAGGCTGGGTTGAGAGCCAAGCACATGGGTCTTCACAAAGCAGTTTGTGTTCTGATGGGATGGGACATTGCTGTTCCTCAAGATACCGTAACTTGGGTTCCCCAGGTCTTACCCCCAGCAGAAGCTCTGGCTCAAAAGGAGGATTTGATCCTTTGGCCTCCAATTGTTGTCATCCATAACATATCCATGTCTGATCAGAATCCGCAAAATTGGAAGGTTGTAAGCATGGAAACAATTGAGGCGTTTCTAAGAGGTAATTTGTGTTTGGATATTATGATAGTATGCAATATTAATTATTCAAGTTAAAACATAATTTATAGTGAACCAAATGTTGACTATTTTGATTGGATTATATGCATTAATCATCCACTGGAATATGCATGTTTAAAATATTGCATATTGAATTTAGGTTAAAATAATCAGTAGACCCTTGAGTCTTTTTGGGAATTTTTAATTAGCTCTCTAAACATAGAAATAAATTGTAACTGGGTTTTATATCGTTTTTTTTTGTAATTGAGTCCTAGGATTTTTAAATGGAAATGAATTGTTTATTTTAAGCTGGATGCAAGCGTCATAAACTAACATCAGGCATCCAAATACAAATAAGTTACAAGATCAAGGGTCTAATCACATTTTTTTAGTTGGGAACCTAATTATTATTTTTATATAGTTTAGGGAATTACTGATTAATTTAATATGAAATTTATATTACATGAACCTTGCATTCCTCCTTGGAATTTACTCATTGTTACCTGTTAAACTGTGCATTCGGAAGTTGTTTATTTATTTTAACCTCTCAGGCAACGGTTTTGTGAGCGGAAGAATCAAACTATGCTTAGGGAAGCCTGCAGACCAAAGTATTGTATTGGTGAAATTCCTGGGCACGTTTGGTGGGCTGGGAGATGCAGAGAGGCTTCATAAATATCTTTCTGATAATAATCGCAGTAGAGCTGAATATGAGAGAGTAAAATCTGAAGGTATTAAAAGCTGTAACATGCGAGAGACTGACGAGGGAGCCAAAGTGGAGAATATTCTTTATGGTTATGTTGGAATTGCTGAGGACTTTGACAAACTAGATTTCAATAGTAAGAAATGGAGTATGGTAAAGAGTAGGAAGGAGATTGACGACCTGGATAAAGCTCCTGTTAAAACTGATGACAGACGGTAGTTACAGCGATAGTTACAGTAGCGTTCAATTACATAATCTATTTTTCCATATGCTTCTCTTACCAGTTTATATGTGTGTATATATATATATATATATATATATATATATATATATATATATATATATATATATATATATATAGTTCAGGAACTGGAATTTCATTTCAAACTCCTTTGTAAGAGATATGTGTTCAGTTTCTGAATGCTCTCACCGAACTTGACTCAAATCTTATGCACACCATCCTGAGCATTGTGGACTTTGATTTAACGATTGCACAGGTTGAATTTCACCAAATCAATGTTCTGAAATTGATATTTGATCAAACTAAGGGTAAGGCCAAGCTTCAAAGAAACAGTGTAATGTGATGATATGCCATGTGGGACTACTACATCTTTCTATATTATGTGAACGCTTACAATTTTTGAATGCCTACCTTCTACTCTTCTTTTACCCTTTCTTTGGATTGGGTTTTGTTTGAATTGAAGAATGCAAAATGAGAGATTAAAAAAATGAAAGAAATGACTGAATTTTGTTTGGATTAAAAGAAATTACAAAGATATTTTGATGTTATTTTATTTGATTATTTATTTATATATATGATTATATTTACGAAATGTTTTAAAATGAAATATCACAATGATTATATTGTGACCTAATGAATTATGTTCTGCTTTTGAACGTGAAACATGAAAAAGTATAAAAAAAGTAACATGATCTATTCATAAGTAATTATGTTATGAATGTAATTGATTATCTCTTTTTTTCTACTCTTATTGACTTTACGTGGAAAGAATATCCAACAACGCTATTTGGGATTTTGACTCCGAAATTCTTATTGTTTATAACCATTAATAAAGAAATTGAAAGTTTACTAATTATTTATTACATAATTTATTACTAATTTTACTCTTATCAATATAATTCATTTTATTAATATTATTATTTATAAAAGTCACATATAATAAAATAATTGACTTCAAATATTATATAATTATAACATTATAAAATTAATAAAATATTTATTTTATAATTTCTTTTAAATTAGATTTTATTTTAATAATGATTATAATATTTATTTTTGTAATTGTTTTTTTATTATATGAGCTTATATTTTCACTAATATTATTATTAATAATAATATTTTAATTTTTAAGATTATATGTGCAACATTAATCTCTATTTTTTTTATGAAATTTTTGTTAATTAATTTAAGTAGTCGGTCCTATTTAATCTTCTCACCCATACAAGAATCCTCATTTTGATTTCACAAATTGTTCGTTTCATGCTTAAACAAAACTACAGTTGTTCGTTTAAAATAATTTATGCAAAAACTCTATAATTACACTAATGGTATTTTAAAGATATTTAATTTTTCAGTAAAAAAAAGTTGCTGCAATTTAAGAATCAATATGAACGAACAACTAAACTAATAAGATTAAGTTTAACATAAGGAGTTGGCCTATCAGGGCATGACAAACTAAAATTTGAATCTACGCTGAAAAAATTGCCCACATTCAATAACCAACAGATTCTTAAGTAGAATTATCTCCGAAGAAATTATAAGAAAATGATTAAAAATGATAAGAAGAAGAGATGTTTCTTATTTTTACATCACTTTATGTATGTATAGACAATATATAAGGAGTTTCTCCCTCCAAATTACAATCTAATTAGGTAGGATACTAATCATGAGATTCTATCATTATTAAATTAATTGCATATAATTGGTACAATATCGTACAATATTGCATATAATTTGATAATTATTATTTTCTTAATACTCCCCTCAAGTTGGTAGGTGAAGATCATGAACCCCAACTTGTGTCGTAGCGTAAAAAACCGTTCCTTGCCCAGTGCCTTTGTAAAAATATCTGCGAGCTGATACTGTGTCGGTACATATGAAGGATTGATTATCCCAACTTGTAATTTTTCTCGCACAATGTGAGAGTCTATCAATGTGTTTGGTGCGTTCATGAAATACTGGGTTTGCTGCTATATGTAATGTCGCTTGATTGTCACGGAAAAGTTGAGTTGTTACATGGCACCTTTAAATCCTGCAACAGATATCGCAACCAAACTATCTCCAAACAAGTATTGGCCATCACGCGGTATTCTGCTTCCGCTGATGATCTTGATACGTTTGTCTGTTGTTTTGACTTCCATGAGATAATAGAAGAACCAAGAACAATACCCAGATACTGATCTTCGAGTTGTCTGACAACCTCCCTAGTCTGAGTCGCAATAAGGTTTCCGTGGATCTGTATATATTGACTTAGGGTCCGAACCAAAAATGCTATGTCAGGCTGAGTAACCGTGAGGTATATCAGTCGTCCCACGAGTCGCCTGTATTTGATTGGATCCTTTAATAACTCCCCATCGTCTGGTGTGTGTTTTAGGTATTGTTCCATTGGAAATTTTTCTGAACGAGCACCTATGAGTCCCGTATCCTGCAAAATATCAAGCGCATATTTTCTTTGAGACATGTAAATACCATCTTTGGAACGGGAAAATTCAATCCCTAGAAAATATTTTAGGTCTCCAAGATCTTTAATGCGAAATTGTTGTAATAGACAATCTTTAACACGCTGAATTTCTGCCAAATCATTTCCTGTCAAAAGAATATCATCCACATAAATCAAAAGGACAGTAAATGATGAGTTATTCTGTCTTGTGAATAGAGAGTAATCTGTCTTGGACTGTTGAAATCCTACAGATTTAATCACATGAGAAAATGTTGAAAACCATGTTCGAGATGCTTGTTTGAGACCATAAAGGGATTTGTTGAGTCGACATACAATGTTCTCCCCCTGTCGATGATGCCCGGGTGGCAAGTACATGTAAAAAATTTCATGCAATGTGCCATGTAAGAAGGCATTTTGCACATCTAGCTGGTGAGTAAACCAATTTCTGGCTGCTGCAATGGTGAGGAGACACCTCAAAGTTGTTAATTTTGCTGTTGGTGAAAAAGTTTCAGAATAGTCGACACCTTCAATCTGAGTGTACCCCTTTGCGACAAGGCCCGCCTTATATCTGTCGACGCTACCATCTGAGTTGTACTTTATTTTATAGACCCTTTTGCATCCGATGGGTTTCTGCCCAGCGGGTAACGGTGTCAAGGTCCACGTTTGATTTAGCTGCAAGGCGGAAAGCTCTTCGTCCATTGCTTTTTGCCAATTTGGATCAATGATTGCTTGAGCATAAGTGTGAGTTTCTTTGGTGGCTGTGATGTTAGCAAGATATGCACTATGTGTAGAAGAAAATCGTGAATTAGAAAGAAAATGATGCATAAGATACCTGGTCCTATTTGGCCGGTCTTGGGCAATGGTCGAATGATTGGCTTGGGATCCTGTTACGTAGTCTTGAAGCCAGGAAGGTGGGGTTGATGTGCGACTAGATCGTCGAACAGGAATGTCGGTTGGAGAAGGTTTGGTAATGGGTGCTAGACTTCTTGGCATGGGAGAAAAAGGTTGGTCTACTGGAGGTTTAGGTGTATTATGAAGAGTAGGAGATGAAGGTTGGTTTGATGGAGGTTCAGGTGCATTGTGATGAGAAGGAGAAGAGGGTTGGTTTGATGGAGGTTCAGGTGTATTGTGACGAGTAGGAGAAGTAGGTTGGTTTGATGGAGAAGAGGATTGTGTCTGTGACTGTTGGCAGAATGGGAAAAGACTTTCATGGAAGATGACATCTCGACTTGTAAAAAAAGTGCCTGCATCTATATCAAATGATTTGTATGCTTTTTGACTGTGAGGATAACCAACGAAGGAGCATTGTCAGGCGCGCGGATCAAATTTTTGCTTAGGTGAAACAACAGTTGCGTAACAGAGGTAACTAAAAGCTTTTAGGTGAGAAAGTGAAGGTGGTTGATTATATAGTAGCTCAAAAGGTAATTTATTTTTTAGTAAAGGTGATGACAAACGATTAATGATATATGTGGCGGTTAAAACGCATTCTTCCCAAAATTCTAATGGTAAATTGGACTGAAATAGGAGGGCCCGTGCTGTGTTTAAAACATGTCTATGTTTGCGTTCTACTACTCCATTTTGTTGAGGAGTGTAAACGCAAGTGCGTTGACATTCAATACCTTTTTTGAGAAAAAAATCATACATCGAAATAAATTCCAGTCCGTTGTCAACGCGAATGGTTTTAATAGATGCCTGAAATTGATTTTGTGCAAATGTAATGAATGACTCTAAGAGATGTTGGGTTTCAGATTTGTGATTCATAAGAAATAGCCAAGTACATCTAGTATAGTCATCGACTATAGTGAGAAAAAAAACGTTTTCCAAAATGAGTTCGGGTTTTATGAGGACCCCAAATGTTACAATGCAATAGATTAAATGGAGAATGAGATTTTATTGTGCTTAAAGGAAAGGGTAGCCTTGTCTGTTTAGCTTTGGGACAAATACTACAATTATTATTGTACCTGAATGGAGAGATGGGGCCCAGGCACGGTCGGTTGACATAGTATAATTGTTGACGTGTCGATCTTCTTCTCCTTCGGTCGGTCGTTCTTTCTTGGTGTCTCCTTCGGTCGGGCGGGGGAGGGTAGCTGCGAAGGCACTCCGACGCTCAAGTAAGTATGAGATTCTAAGTGTGATTTAGTCAGTGAATGAAAACGTACCTTTCTCTGGCTTGAGCACAGTATTTATAGGATTGCCTAATGGGCTTTCTATCCCTTGGGCTCAGGGTGGTTATGGATAGGTCTTGCCAGTCGTGCTCCGGAATACCCGGGGAACATATCTTCTCTAAGCGCGTTCTCCTTATTTTTCGAGGGTGTATCTTAACTACTTTGGCTTGTTACATAAATGCCCTTGCATTTATTATACATTTGGTCAGTCGGCCACGTCCGTCCGGTGTCTACCGGTACACTTGCCCCCCAGGCTCGAGGTGAATAAAAGTCGAAGAGTCGTAATGATTGTTGTGCATTTCGAGGTGTCAGGCATTAAATGTAACGGAATGACGGGACGTTCGCTTTTGGTCGGATGGGACAGAGATCGATCCGACGGTGGAGATCGAGTGACAGTTCGACTTCCGACTGGCTGAGGCCGTAGGATGAATGTGCATCTGACGGTTGAGGGAAGAGGAGGAATGCTATAAATAGTGTTTGCATTTGGGTGAATTGTGTGTTTTTGTGAATCCGGCATCCGAGTCGCTCCGAGTGCCGAGTCCATATTGTGAACGTGTGTTGCCGAACGAGCTAAAGTTGCCGACCGGCTGTGTGTTTCTGCGCGTTGAGGTTAGTTATGTCGTTTCAACATTCCTCAAATAGGATAGTGAATATAGAGGCATCTGGGAGTGAGGACTCTTCGTCCGGGAGTGGTGAGAGTACAAGTGGGTCGAGGGGTCCAACATATGACTGGGTGGACATTAGCGTTAGGAACTTTCCTACGATTTTTAGAAAACCGGACGACCTAGATAAGGTGATAGCGAGGGCGTCGGTTGTGCGGTTTGGTTTACCCTCGGATGTTTTAATAGCTAAAATATGTGGGTATACCGATCGGGTTTGCCATGGGAGGGAGAATGCACCGGTAGATTTCTTCTATGTGTATACAACTTTATTTACTGATTTGAGAGTGACCTTGCCGTTCGATGATTTTACCATGGACGTTCTACGAATCCTTAACATAGCTCCGACGCAACTTCACCCGAATTCATGGGCGTGTTTACAAGCCTTCCGAATGGTGTGTCAACTTTTTGAGTTGACACCCATGGCGGAAGTGTTTTTGTTTTATTATAGTACATATCCGGTTAGTCCGGTAAGTTGGGTTTCCTTGGTGAGCCGCCCGGGGAGTGTGCGATTCGCGGCGTTTACCACCTCTTACAAGAATTTCAAAGAGAGGTATTTTAAGATATTTGTGGAACCGGACGGCCGGGAGTATTTTTATACTGCTGAGGGTGGAACGAGGTTCCCATTTCATTGGATGCAGAATCCCGTTGCCCTTAACTCTAATTTCCGTATGGCCGTGTCGGTGCTGGGTAAGGCTGTAATGGCAATATTCGACCAGCTCCCGCATAAATTGCCAACAAGGGAAATAATTGCCTTATATGCGTCGTCTGATCCCTGGGCGGATTTTATTGGTATGTGATTGCAAATTTTTTGTGATTGAATAACTTCATTAATAGTGTTTAATTCTTGTGTGTTTTGCAGAAATCATGACACGGACGGACGCATCCTTGAACGAGTACATGAACAATTTGTGCCAACAGAGGAACCGACAGGGGGGTTCGCTTGAGACAAGTGGGGCGTTGGCTGCCCGACCGACTACCATGGTGCCTGTTGCGGGGACCACAGCTGCGGCCGCAACAAAGAAAAGGGGGCGACCCCCTAAGGAGAATCAAGAAGGCCGACCGGGGCCATCCCGAATGGTTGGTGAGCCTTCTTTATTGACGGCTGGTTTGGAGATTGCTTCCCACCTTCAAACAGAGTTGACGACCGAGAAGAATGAAGTGCTCTCCACCATCCCTACAACAAAGTTAATGGTGGAGACTTTAGAACTGCAAAGTCGGGCGCTCGTGGCGAGCCGAACGGTGATCGAGGAACTCGAGAGAGTTACGACCGTCACCGTTCCTCGCTTGAAAGAAGGAAGTGACTGAAGCAAATCAAGCTTCAAAGGCCTCGACCAGGATGGTCGAGAAGCTGAAAGGCCAACTGGAGGAGGAGCGGGCGGCCGTAAACACGTGTGAAGAGCAGAAAAGGGGTCTTGAGGTGCAATTGAAGGATGGGGCTGACCGGGAGGAGGCCTTCAAAGTTGAAGTGACAAAATGCCAAGACTTTATGCTCCGCATAAGTGAGGAGTACTTCCGGCTGAGTCTTCAACAGGCGGCTTGTTTACATGGAATACCGGTGGACGACGACCGGTACGATATAGAGAAAATGGTGGTTGACGGAGAGCTGGTGCCGACCAACCCCATTGACAATCCGAAAGAAGAAGCCGAGGCGGAGACTGCTGGGCCACAACCGGACGCCTCGTTTGAAGAATTGATGAATAATATTCAATGATATGTTTGTTGGACCCGGCATGTGGACTATATAATCTTGTATCTTGGATATTTGTAATATTTATGGGTATGTATGTATAGTTCGTAGGACGAACGAGTGATGATATCTGAACAATGTTTGGTTGGCATGGCGATCTATAATGTTAAAGCAATATGATGATTCGGACGCCGAAAAAAGGCATAATTACGTTAAAGTAATAATGGTAATTCGAATGCCGAACGAGGCATAATTAATTACATTGAATAATGATAAGTCGGATGCCGAATGAGGCGTAATTAATTCTGATTGCGTTAGAATGTGATAGTTCAGATGCCGAATGAGGCGTAATTAATTCTGATTACGTTAGAATGTGATAGTTCGGATGCCGATCGAGGCATAAGTAAATGTGATATTTCAGGTGCCGAACGAGGCATAATTAATTCTGATTACGTTAGTAATAATGTGATGATTCTGGTGCCGAACGAGGCATAATTAATTACGTTGAATAATAATTTGGATGCCGAACGAGGCATAAGGAATTCTGGTTATGTTGAAATAATCTAATTCGGATGCCGAACGAGGCATAATTAATTCTGATTACGTTAGTAATAATGTGATAATTCTGGTGCCGAACGAGGCATAGTTTGGGAGTGAGAAAAAAATAGGTGGTTTATAGTGTCTCGTTAAAAACTTCTCGGTCGTAAACCCTTAGGGAAAAACCGACCGAGCGAGGAAAGAGTGCACTTGTATTAATTCAACTGTAATAAAATTTGAGATGCGTGGCATTCCACGTTCTCGGTATGTTCTTTCCAGATAAACGTTCTAAATAATAGGCTCCGCCGCCTGCCGTGTCTGCTATGCGGAATGGTCCTTCCCAATTGCTAGAAAACTTGTCGCCTTCCTTCCGGGCGTCACCTCGCATTCGCCACACTAAGTCACCTTTGTGGAACTGTCTTGGTTTAACTTTGGAGTTGTATAGCCTGGCTGCTCTGATTTTGCATGCTTCCTCACGAATTCTACATTTGTCTCGAAGTTCGTTGATAAGATCTAGAGCAATAAAGAGACTTTCCTTGTTTAGGTCAAGATCAAGGGTTTGTCGGCGGAGGGAAGGTTCTCCAATTTCGACGGGGATCATGGCTTCAGTGCCATATGTTAGGCTGTACGACATTTTTTGTGTGGTCGTCTGAGGGGTACAACGATATACCCAGAAGACTTCTAGGAGTTCTTCAGTCCAGTTATCTTTGGCTGGGCCAAGACGTTTCTTCAGCTCGTTCAGAATGACCTTGTTGGCGGCTTCTGCTTGGCCGGTTGTGGGTGTTCGACGGAACTGGCGATGTGTTTGATGTGGAGTTTCTCGTAAAATTCAGCTAACGTTCGGTCGGTAAACTGCCGACCGTTATCGGTGATGATGATCTGTGGGAGGCCGAAACGACAAACAATATTTTTCCATACGAAATTTTGGACATTGCGAGCGGTGATCGCGGTTAGAGGTTCGGCTTCAATCCACTTGGTAAAGTAGTCAATGTCGACCAGCAAGAATTTACATTGGCCTTTACCGGGGGCGAAAGGGCCAATGATGTCCATACCCCATTGGACGAACGGCCACGGTGATAACATAAAATGGAGTTCTTCAGGTTTTTGGTGGGATAAAGTGCCAAACTCTTGGCATTTAAGGCATTTTTGGACGAAATTGGTGCAGTCGCCTTGGACGGTCGGCCAGTAGTATCCCGCCCGGAATACTTTGGTAGCCATTGTCCGCAAATTCCCTCGTGCAATTCTCGGACGACATAGGAAGCTTGGTCGGGTGTCAAACATTTAAGGAGTGGTCGGGTATCGTCCTCTTTTTTGCGGGAGTCGGTCGTCCGGATTGGTCGTGTAGAGTCGTCAAGTTGGCTCACTTTTCAAACTTGCGACATAACATTCTCTAGCGGTTTTTTGATCGACATGGATTGTTGCAATGTCGTTATTTGCCGAAGGGAATTTCATGGCTAAGTGTGGGGTGGAAACAATGGCTTTTAATCTGTTGATGGACGGACGACCGAGCAGGATGTTGTAGGAAGTTTGGGCGTTAACCAGAAGATATCGTACGTTTATTGTTTTGTGGAGACTGTCTTCCTCACCGAAGGTTGTATATAAGTCGATATACCCCTTAGTGTCGACCCGTTCACCTGAGAAACCTACAATTTGTTCGTTATAGGGTTGAATATCTGCTTCTGGGATGCGCATTTTCTTGAAGATTTCCCAGTATAATATGTCGACCGAGCTACCTTGGTCTACCAAAGTCTTGGCAATTGCGAACTTGTCAATTTCCACGGTGATTACCATAGGGTCGTCCTGGGCTGGATCTATGGCTGTGAAGTCGTCGTCGGTGAAAGTGATCAGAGGTATGTGTGGACGCCTCCTCGTGGTAGCATGAGCGGACTGGATGTCCCGGAGATGTTTCTTTCGGGCAGAATTTGAGCACCCGCCACCGGCAAAGCCCCCGGCTATATAATTTGCTTCGTGGTTCGATTCGCCCAAGGTAACGGGTCCAGCAATCATGTTGATGACTTCGCGGACTCGTTGGCGAGGGCGGGCGTTTCGGTCGGGACTTGTGCTGCGGGCGCGTGTACGCCGAACGGGGTTTTCACTGCGTTTCCGCGAAGCCTGGCTATGGTCAGTCCGACGTTTGTAATCGTTACGGTATAACCGGTCGACACCACAGGATGGACGGTCGGTACTCCGTGGTGGGGATCTTGAATTCCTTGTCCTCTTGACGAACTGCCGCAAATGGCCAGCCTGGATGAGCTCTTCGATTTTGTCCTTCAATGCCTGACATCCTTCGGTCGGGTGGCCGAAGTTTCGATGGTACTGACAATGCTTAGCGGTATCTGCATTTGGTGGCGTTTGATATCGTTTCAGTGTCGGGATTAAGTCCGTTTGTAGTGCTTCATCTAGGGCTCGTCCCCACGGAACAGTTAAAGGGGTGTAACTGTTAAACATGGGAATTCGGCCTCCTCTGTTCCGGTCAGATCTTGGAGTGGCTCGGTCGGTACGTTCGATCTCGATTTCTCTTTCTTTGCTCGGTATTTGGTCTTTGAGGACTCCGGATCCGACGGCTTTGCACCGTTGGTGGTAATCAATGTGTTCCTCGATTTTCATGAATTTGGTTGCTCGAGTTCAAAGGTCTTCCATGTCTTGAGGCGGCTTCTTGATGAGACTTTCAGTAAAACGGCTCGACCGGATGGCCGAGACCAAATGGTGTAACGCAACTTCCTGTTTGAGCCCTCGGATGTTCATACATGCTTTGTTGAACCTATCTGAAATGGTTCTGAGAGATTCACCTTTTTCTTGTTGTACCGCTAGGAGAGACATGGACGACATGTGATGCGATCGGCTGGTGGCATATTGAGTGGAGAATTTCGCGGCTAGGATGTCAAAGTCGTCAAGGGAGTTCGGAGGCAGCTCTGTAAACCAGGTAAGAGGTTCTCCCTTAAGCGACGTGGGGAATACTTTACACCACACATTATTATCTGTGGTATACAAAGTCATTTGCGTCTTGTAAACATTTAAATGCTCGTCCGGGTTGGTCGAGCCGTCATAGAGTTTAATGGCGAGGCCTTTCCATTTGTCAGGAAGTGGTGTGGTGATGATTTCGTCTGTAAAAGGATGACCCCTTTTACTTGACTTTCTTTCAACTGTTTCAGCTCTGGAAGCAGGATTGGTGTCGGCTGGTGTAGGTATGCGAGAGGCGGTTCGGTCGGCCATATGGGATTGGCCTTCTCATTCGGGATTATCGACCTGTCGCTGGAGTCGTGCGTTATGCTCTCTCAATAAGGCGATTTCTTCCTCTTGGCGGCGTCTATTCTCTTCGTGATGACGACGGTCTTCCATCCCCTTTTGCCGCAGTTCCTCCATCTGAGTTTGGAGGGTTTGAATCATAGTCATCTGTTCTGCCATAACGTCGTTGTTGTTCCTTGTCGCAACCATTATAGCTTTAAAAATTGAAATTTTGCCTCAGCCCCACGGTGGGCGCCAATTGTACCTGAATGGAGAGATGGGGCCCAGGCACGGTCGGTTGACGTAGTATAATTGCTGACGTGTCGATCTTCTTCTCCTTCGGTCGGTCGTTCCTTCTTGGTGTCTCCTTCGGTCGGGCGGGGGAGGGTACCTGCGAAGGCACTCCGACGCTCAAGTAAGTATGAGATTCTAAGTGTGATTTAGTCAGTGAATGAAAACGTACCTTTCTCTGGCTTGAGCACAATATTTATAGGATTGCCTAATGGGCTTTCTATCCCTTGGGCTCAGGGTGGTTATGGATAGGTCTTGCCAGTCGTGCTCCGGAATATCCGGGGAACATATCTTCTCTAAGTGCGTTCTCCTTATTTTTCGGGGGTGTATCTTAACTACTTTGGCTTGTTACATAAATGCCCTTGCATTTATTATACATTCGGTCGGTCGGCCACGTCCGTCCGGTGTCTACCGGTACAATTATGAATGAGAATGAGATTTTTACTGATAGGGATAGGTAGTAAGGAAGATACAAGTTGTAGACACGCCGGAGAAGGATGTCCGAGGCGCTTGTGCCATAAATCAGGGTCGGTCGGTATTTGAGATGCGTGGGCTTGGTTTGGAAGATGGGACATGTAGTATAAGCCTGCGTGTTGTTTACCCGAGCCAATCATCCTCCCCGTAGCCAAGTCCTGTAAAACGCAACCATGTGGAGTAAAAACGACACAACAATTTAGTGAACTAGTTATCTTACTAATGGACATGAGATTTAAATTAAAAGAATGAACACAAAGAACATCTTTGAGAGTGATTTTGTCATTAAATTTAATTGTGACTGTAGATGTGATGGGCGTAGTTGATCCTGTGGGCAGATTAACATTTAAAATAAATGATGATGAAGTGTGTGTGAAAAATTGTGAATCAGATGCAATGTGATCGGTTGCTCCGCTATCCAAAATCCATGGTTTCGTAAAAGCAGAATTAGAGGAGGAGTTGTGGGCAAGTAGACCTGCAGAGCTAACAAACATGTCACTTTTACAGGTATTGTTGAACGAGTAAATAGCCTTTGCCAATTGCTGAATTTGTTCGGCACTGAAACCTTGTACAAGGTTTCTATCGGACTCATTAGTGATGCCTTCTTTGCCAGACATGATTTTTTATTTAGGGGATAAAAATGGAGAGGCTGTCAGGGCACCAAGATCGGTGCTCTGATACCATATAAAAAAAAAGATGAAATATGGTAAGAAGAAGAGATGTTTCTTATTCTCTTATGTGTATTGTTGTATTGTTACATCACCATGTATAGACAATATATAGGGAGTTTCTCTCTCCAAATTACAATCTAATTAGGTAGGATACTAATCATGAGATTATATCATTATTAAATTAATTGCATATAATTGGGTACAATATCGTACAATATTGCATACAATAGTTGCATATAATTTTTTGATAATTATTATTTCCTTAATAAAAATTCTTCTGACAAACCGGATAAAAGATAAGTAACTACATTATCTTGCTAATAGAATTTATTTATTTTGAACAAATTATTCATTTACACTATTGTTTGTCACTGGCATAGATTAAAAATTAAAATAAATACCATTTTTGTAGATTCATAAAATAGAGGGTGAAATTTACTATGTCAAAAGTTAACATGATTGGTACTTATTATGAAACTCAAATACTTCTTTCAAATTGTGACGTATTAGACATCAACGCTCGTACGACACTTATACATATCAGTGAATGTCCAATTCAAAAAATATTTATTGAATTTCTGATAATTCTAACACGAATCTAACAAAATTTTAAGTAAGAGAAAATACATTAATTTTCTAAAAACGCTCAAATTTATTGTATAAATTTTTATTATGATTATAAAAATAAAGAACAACTATTTTTGAACCAGTCATGAAAAATATCTTTTTGTTCCAAACAAAAATTGAAACATACTTAGTGCACATAAATCTTTATTTTTATTATATAATTTATAATTATATAATATATAGATCCGTGTTCCCACATCTTATATTTTAGAGACTATATGCATCTCTGTGTCCGTGTCATATAAGTGTCTTTGTCATGTCTGGCCTATAAGTTCAAAAACTAATACAAGAGTTTACTAAAAAGTAGTCCATTTATTCACACTGCTAATATGCACAGCAGTCATTTTCTTTTGTACACTTTGGAAGGGTATGTTGGTTCAGATGTTGAACAATGACCAATAACTAGATACAAGTGAAAATTTCAGACAGTATGGAAAAGCATAATGCTACTTATCAGTCTACAAAAACCTTCAAATGTCTTTCCTTACTCTTTCTTTTCTTTTTATTTGTGTTTATTCTGTTCATTTATAGTATCTGTGTTACTTATCTCTTCTGGAAATTAAGAACCTTGATACCATATGCAAAAACAAAAAGAAACAATGTGACAAAAGCAACAAGAGCCACAACAACAACTCCAAGGAAGCCATATTCATAGTCGAACTCTTCCCGAAGGTATGCTTTTACTGACAAGGATATTGATCCAGGTACCAGAATTGTATTAGTTTTGTCTCCCACCTGGGAAGTCACTAGGCCATATAAACTCCATGCAGTTGGACATACCCAGTAATACCACCTCCACCATATTGGAATTTTCTGCAAAACATGTGAAGCAGCTGATAGTTTTAGTTTCTGTAAGCTGTTATTGAAGCACTTGTGATTCAGTACAAATAAAATATCAATCAAGTTTCTAAAATTAGGACCAATCACCAATATCAAAAGTCTCATTCAATTTCAACATAAATTGGGTGCATAAGTTAATGCATTTTTTTTTATCTTCTTTCCAGTAAGTGATTATTGAAAAGTTTATCCAAGCTGGTTTTAAAGAATAGATTGCAAAAGGATTTCAAAAAGTGCACTCAATGTTTGAAGTATATTTAATGCAGGCCAGTGAACAGTTTGTTTTGTTACTCCCTGGCTATAACTATATTTAATTATTGTTTGGTATACTTACCGATTTTGGGATAATGAAGCCTGAGAATACGTTCCAAAACACTAGAAAGAAGGCCATAACAATTGCAGCAATTTGGGGGTTTGGTGTTAGAGCTGCAGTCATCATTCCATAAAGAGTGAAGTAGACAAACGAAATGAACATAAAGAAGTAAAACCACAAGAACTTATCAACTTGCCAAGGGAACCCCATCATTGAGAAAAGGATAAGACTAAAGGTAAATGTCTGTATTGCAACATAAATACATTCCACTGCCACCTGCAGAACAGTGTTTATAGATATCATAAATTTGCTCAGTCATTGACAATTAGTGCGTGTTTGGATAACTACCATAATTTGATTTTGACCCCTAAAATCATATCCAAAAATTGGAAAAGTGGAAGCAACTATTTGTTGCTTTAACTTTTAAAGTTGAATTGAAATCAATTATGGAAGAATTGAAATAGTTGCTTCCAGTTTTCGAATTCTTGGATATAATTATAGGGACCAGACCAGAATCAATTTTGGTTGGCATCAAAACACGCAGATAAACTATTAATTATCTTTGTCTTGTTTTCTGTGAAAGGATAACTGCATTTACCTGACCAATTGTATAAGGTAGAGCTGAGTACAATCCAGCTGCCTTTTCACGGTATAGGACTGTTCTTTCTATTGCAACTATGGGTTGAACGCTAGTAGTGTTGGAGCCTCCAACAAAGAAAACAGCAGTAAAGACAGCTCCCATTAAATTCATTAGATCTTGCTCCGTATCTCTGCAGACAATGTATTTTATCCTCACCTTAGTCACCTTTCATGATCGTGAACTTAGCCATGGTATTTTCTTTTTGATTATGTTGATAAAATACATTGCTATGACTTCTTTTAAAAAAAAAAAACTAGATAAAAAGAGTTCTTGTAGATGGTTGTGCACTTCTATGACCTCTGTTACATTAACAATTGACAAGATATTGATGATTCCTACAAATATTTCAACTCGACCTACGATAGGAAGTATCATCCAGTATGAACAAAGCTTTAAATTGTTCTGTTAGTCTCCAACCAAGAATGTATGATAAATTTGATCTCACTTGATTCATGGGTTGTCCTATCAAAAGTTAATCCATTTTTTCTGTAAGCACAAGAGATAGCAGAACATATGGACTTACATTTTCTTTCCTTTTTTCCAGAAAACGAGTCCAAAAATAACACCTATAGTTATTGATAAGAAGAGGCGGATGGCATTATACTGTGGATTCCTCCAGTAGGACAAGTTCTGTTTCCAGAAGCAAGCTATACATTGAGTAATAAAGGACTGGGAGTATTTATTAGGGAAATCAAGCTCCTTTGTTCCCTCTGAAGGTGTGCTTAGCTCTTTAATAAGTTCTTGATTCCTCCTGAAAAGAGTTGATGTCAGAAATGAAAAGAGAAGGCCATGTATAATTTCAGATTAGAAGAGGGAAACAGTGACAGTACTATGGGAATACAACTTCAATTAATACTTAACTGATACAATTCTGACTTAGTGTACAGTTCTGCAAAGTCTACACAAAGCTGACTCTCAACTTCTGGAGAACTGATCTCCAAAGCCCAAGTGGCAGGATTATAACCATCTTTGATTTTAGGAACTCCAGGAATAGCCTACAAATAGTATATAAGATTATTACTTTGAGAATGTAATGTATACATTTTGCAGTGCAGAACTCATACTCACCTCAAAGTACTCTATAAGCTTCTGAGATTGTTGACCTAAGGGACCATTATATATGAGTTGTCCTCCTCTCTTCATCAAAAGCAGCTGAAGGGAAGATTAAGTTGAGATAGAATTGAGTCTTATAATTAACATACAAATAATAATTTCATCTTCCAAATATTGGGAAGTGGTACCTCATCGAAAGCTTCGAATAAGTCAATGCTTGGTTGATGAATTGTACAGACGATAGTTCTACCTGTATCTGCTGTATTTCTGACAGTACGCATGACAATTGCTGCAGCTCTAGCATCAAGACCGGAGGTGGGCTCGTCCATAAAGATGATGGAAGGATTGGCAACCAATTCTACAGCAATGGTTAGTCTCTTTCTTTGTTCAGTTGATAAACCATCTACCCCTGGAAGACCTACTAGAAAATTTCTTACTTGATTTAGCTCAACGAGGTTCATAACTTCCTCGACAAACATCTGCGATATGAGATACTGTCTAGTTTGAGTATGGAGATTAGAAGGTATAACGTTTTATATAGAGAGAGAAATCTAGAGGGGGGAGTGGTGTGAGAGTTGATTTAAACAAAACACACCTTCCTTATTTTACTGTTGACCTCCTTACCAAGACGCAACCAAGCTGAAAACGTAAGAGATTCGTGCACTGTGATATTTGGAGAATGGATATCATTTTGTTCACAATATCCACTAATCCTAGCAAAAGTTGCCTGTTTTTTTGGGTAACCAGATATGTTGATACTTCCTTCAATATAACCACCAGTTTTTCTTCCAGCTAGAACATCCATCAATGTGGTTTTGCCAGCACCAGTTACACCTACTAATGCTGTTAGTACACCAGGCCTGAAAGCACCACTGACATCTCTTAGTAGTTGAAGTCGACTCCCTTCAATTCCATGTTTTTCCATTTCCTGATATGAAAACACTGTTAAAATATTGTACATTGGAAGATTAATACAGATGTAAAAGTAGTTAATCAGCACAGATATTTGTCACAAGTAGGAAAAGAAAGTGGTGAGAACAATGCTGAAGCGAATGACAGTCGGAGATGATAAATTTTGACTGAGTATGTAGAATTTACGGTTGGCATATTGATGTAGTAATTCACGTGATCAAAGGCAAGTGATAGAGGCCTAAAGGGTAACACCACTCCCCTCTTGGTTGTTAAAGTGTCTTCTTCAGGAGTTGAATTCTCTCGGCTGTTTTTTTCTGCCATATCAATATCTGCATCTAATCATTTAGTTTGTATTGGAAAGAAATACATTATAATAGCCGAAAGACATTTCGTGTAAATAACACTTAAGAAATTAAAGTTGAAAACAAGCAAAATCCTAGCAGAGCACCAACAGAAAATTCATTTCAAACCATGCAGGGCAAAGTCCAAATTGTGATCAAAGTGATGAAACCAACCAAGTAACTTGGTGAGCAAGAAATTGGTTTCAGAAAACATTTTTTTATTTACAATTTGTTTCCTAATTTTAAAGTTTATACAGGAAAAATTGAAAACAGAAAATAAAAAGGAAAACAATAAAATGTTATTTTCATTATTTCCTGTACAAATTCTGATAAACAGGAAACGAAACAGAAACCAGAAAACATTCTCTCAAATTCTACAATATATCATGATAAGAAAGAAAAAGGTAAGGTTGGTAGTTTCAAATGATTTACCAGCTGAAATAGAACTCTTTTCTGTAGTTCCCTTTTTCTCGGTTTGCTCCTCTAGAATAATAGATTTAGACTCTCCGTATGCTGCCATTTAAGATGTTGTTAGAGATAGTTTTATGGTGGCAGTATGAGAAAGAGGCTGCAGTATGGGAACTTACGATTCAGAAACGTCAAAGCAATTATAAAACAAATGTTGAAAAGCAGAGAAAAGCCTAGGAGAGCACCAATACAAATCCAGTACCAATATTCTTCAGTATACATGCTTCTAACCATGAGAAGAGCCTCCCCAACTGTACGGCCAGGAATTCTTCTGTCCTTGTTGGGCTGCAAAGTAGATAAATGAATGCAGTTTTCAAAGAAAATGTAAAAGAGAAAAATTATCCGCATGTTAATGATCTTACAGCACTCCATCTCGGGTCAAGGAATTCATTGATAGCAATGGCGTTCTGACCATACATCATAGGAGAAACATAATAACCCCATTTCATCCAGGGTTCAAGGTTATCTGTAAAGGAAATTATTCAAGTTGCATGAATCATTCTTCTTCACACAGTTGCTTGAGTGAATGATATAATGCTTTCCGTCATGCATTCCATTTTTATTTTACCAGTTGAGTAGAGAATGCAAAGGAATAATGAGGCTCACCTCTGGCAATAATGAACCCACCAAGAACATAAAAAAGTAGCAGTACAAAGAAACCAAACGTGTTTGCCACAACCTGTGTTCTCCCAAGAGCAGCAATGAATCGGAACAGTGAGATACCCATTTGATGGACGCAGACAAATGCTAATAACTGACCAAAAAATCTGCAATAATTGATTAAATTTATTATTGAAGACACTTAATTTCTTGCTACTTGCAAGTCAATAAAACAAATGAACATGGAAAGTGTGTCAATTAATTACACTTTCAAAAGAATACTCACCCAATACAAAACTGTTTGAAAAAAACCATTCTTTAGCATGCACCAAATAGTACCATGAAAGGTGGTGGGGTTACTTAATACTCATTGATGTGGGGTAGATTTTTCTAAAACACACGCATACATAGATAACAAATCATAAACACACAATGATTCAATTAACAGTTTTCATCCATGGAATGAAAACAAATCATAGTAGATCTACTTGTAGCAGTATAAAGTTCTGGAATGGTTGATTCTTTTATATAAATTAATTAGCATAGTTTCATACCTACTTGCAGCTGGAGCATAACCTACGGTGTAATAAGTAAGGACAACCCATAAACCGGACTCTACAAAAGAGAGAGGAATTCGAAAGATCCATATGGGAAGTGCAAAAGCCCATGCTGGATAAAACAATGAATCTCTTTGCTTGAAGAAAACGGGAAGTCTAAAAATAGTCATTGCAAGCTCAGCCATTCCATTGAACATTATGTTTGTGAGGCTAAAGAACAGTGCACCATAATATTTTCCCCCATCCTCAAGGTGACCACTTTTCATTTCTGTCCTAAAAAACACTGTCATAGTAATCAAAGACATTATCGTAATCTGAGTAGTTTTAAATATGTATATAAAAGCACTGCGCTTCATCAGTAGCCACTCTCTTGAAAAGCATGCCTTCAAGAGTTCTAGTTTTGAGATCCCATATTTATCTTTGACCAAAGCAGCAGGATGAGTTTTGGCACGGTCATAAGGAACCTGAAGTTCTTGGGAAAGTTGTTGGCCAATGCCAAAATTGTTGAAGTGAGATACAAATTCAGGAACGCTGACATACTGGTAAGGCTTGTCCCTTGCGAACCAGTATTGCTCTTGGTCCTTTCTAGAAGTAACCTCCTGTAAGAAGTCTGCAATTCCTTTTCTTTCGGGGCATTTGAAGCCTACACTCTCAAAAAAGTTGAGAATACTCTCACGTGGACCTTGGTAGACAATGTGGCCTTCTGAAAGCAAGATTATGTCATCAAAAAGGTTAAATGTTTCTGGTGCAGGCTGTAAAAGAGAGATTATCATTGTAACATCCATGACATGCACTAGCTGCCTCAAGAACTTGGCAATTTGGAAGGTTGTGGAACTATCCAAACCAGTTGAAATCTCATCCATTAAGAACACTTTTGCAGGTCCTACCAACATCTCACCTGCATCCATGATATGAAAGCCAGTGCTTGAGCATTGAACTAGCAGAAAATGGAAAGCAGTAATTCAAGGAGACTAACATCTCTTGATTAAGATAATTTTTTCCCATACCAGTAGTTAACCTCTTTTTTTCTCCACCAGATATTCCCCTTCTCATCTCATCTCCCACCAAAGTATCAGCACATATTTCCAATCCAAGAACCTGAGTTCATTTTCCTTGATATGTCAAATGGCAAGATATAGCGACTGAAAGCACAGTGTGATCTAATAGAAGTAGAGGAATCAAACCTTCAGAACATAATCTGTATTGAGACTTGTTTCTTGACCTTCCACTGCTGTGGCTTTCATGAAGGCATCTATCTCTGGATCTGGTTTGAGTCCAACTTGCTTTTCTCGCTTTATCAATTCTACTAGAAGCTCATGCCGCGTTCCAACTCCCAAGCAACGTCCAGAAAAGTCCAGCGTTTCTCTGACTGTCATCTCTCCATGGTGAAGATTATGCTGACTAATATAAGCACATGTTCTTTGAGGAACAAATTCTGATAATTCATGACCACAGTAAGTGACTCTTCCGGAAACCTGTTGATGAAATAATTTGATGATTCATTGTCCAAACTTAGATTTTTTATTGTTTATTTTACTTGACTTCTTTATCTATGATCCTAAGGTGAGAAGTCAATTCTGGGAAATCAATCATATTCATCGTGTTAGAAATAATGGACAACTGAGATAAATATAGAAGAATGAGCACACAAATTTAACAATTCTTAAAGAAAAGAAAAACATGCACTATATTGAAAATTGGTAGAAGAGAGTGACTGTAGTGTCTAACACTTATATTGATGATGGGCTCGGATCTCGGGCATATTAGCCCAAGACCTCTGCAACCACGTTAGACCTCAAAAAAAATCTCAATTTCTTCCGAAATTGGTCACACTACGAGCTTATATATCAGGTCAAGAATTAGGGTCATCAACTGTAAGAAACTGGCTCACCATATTCCTAACATGATCATGATTGGAAGGAGTGGAACACATAAAGCAATGAGTGAGTACTAAGCATTAGCATATGATAGATACGAAATAAAGTTATACTGTCTGACATGATGATAAACTTATAAAACACTTTCTTCAATTCACTTAACGAATGAAGTATCACTATTCTATGTGTACTTATATTCCAAATAAGGGTAAATGTTAGGGGGGGTCCTTTCTTTTCTTTTGTTTGTTAGAACTTAGAAGCAAATATTCAATCCTGCAAAATTATCATTTTGATAAAATGATATATATATATATATGTTATAAAAAAAGATATCATTGCATTCTTTCTTAATGATGGAGAGGATGGCCAACCCTTAAATCCTTGTCCAGTTTCCCAGCAAGTGCTTGCAACAGTGTAGTTTTTCCTGATCTCGGGGGCCCCAAAAGCAAGGTCAATCTGGAGAGTGTTTGAGAAAGTTTAGATACAGATAAGGAATAAAAATACCAATAAAAAGTTAGCAACATCATTATCATCATTGAGAATCTGCATCGTATTATAACTCGAATGAGAAATAGAAATAACTTTTTTCTGAACTGAAATAATTTTAAAATTGTATTGGTAATTCATCAAAAAGTTTATCTTTTCACTTGTAATCTGATAAAGAATTCTCAACATATCAACACCTTTTTTCCTAACAACATAGCTTAAAAAATTATAATATAAAAGACATTTCCTTGATTTGAAACAGAAAAGACATATTTCCCAATAGAAAATAATATTGTGAAAAGTTCAACCGGGTCAACATCAGAAACTTTGTTATTGAACTGTGATAGCATCTCTATCAAAAACCCTTTCTCTTTTGTTTTTCTTATTTGACATAAGGTAAGGTTCAATTGAGACTCTCAGATCCTCCTACTACAAAACAATCTTAAGGCCTCATTTCCAATTTATACTCCTTTTTAAGTTAGAAAATGTACTGTGCAACACCACTTTAACTAGAAAGACTTGTATCAAGCACCTTGCAGGCTTGACAATTCCACTAACACCTTGGAGTATCTTGATAACACTTTTCTTTGATGGAAGAAGATTAACTGATCCAAGAATTCTCTGTTTGCCACAAACCAAAAAGAAGAAAGTATCATTAGACAAATGCTCTAAAAGAGTTCAAATAACTACGTTTAATGGGCTTCAAAGAAGAATGTTGAGGTTGATGGCTGGTGATAAAAAAATTTAAAGAAATTATCTTAAAGTTCTTACACATATTAATTTTAATTTTTTAAATTAATTTAATTTGCTTCTAATTTTGTTTTCCTTAAAAATCTTTAATTCTTCTTAAGAGATCACACTGTTATTTCATTACTTAAACAGTTAATTGTCGCATAATGCGATACATTATAGTTTCTTGAGTGTTTAATGATTATGAATATTTTTTTCCTTCCCAAATAGTTAAATTACACAATTCCAATTTAAATTTAAATTTTAACGTACAATATCAAATTAATTGATGTAATGTAAAAAAAAAAATCAATAGATATGAAATTATATATCTTTTTTAAATAATGTATTTTATATTCTCTTCCACGATTTCAAAATATTTTTTAATTTGTTTTTGATAATATAGAAGTAACATCAAATATTTTTTTTTCTTAAAATACGTAATTATGTATCTTATAATATAACTAAATCTAGTTTTTTTAGAAAAAATTGCTCAAATATAAAAATATTCACATTATGAATATAAAATTGATTTAAATCTAGAGTTTAATAACCATGCGCATAAAATTTTTATTGTCAATCTATCAGAACTTTTCTAGACATGAATTTTAATAATTTTAATATAAAAAATAATATTTCATTACTTAAACAGTTAATTGTCGCATAATGCGATACATTATAGTTTCTTGAGTGTTTAATGATTAGGAATATTTTTTTCCTTCCCAAATAGTTAAATTACACAATTCCAATTTAAATTTAAATTTTAACTTACAATATCAAATTAATTGATGTAATGTAAAAAAAAAAATCAATAGATATGAAATGATATATCTTTTTTAAATAATGTATTTTATATTCTCTTCCACGATTTCAAAATATTTTTTAATTTGTTTTTGATAATATAGAAGTAACATCAAATTTTTTTTTCTTAAAATACGTAATTATGTCTCTTATAATATAACTAAATCTAAATTTTTAGAAAAATTTGCTCAAATATAAAAATATTCACATTATGAATATAAAATTGATTTAAATCTAGAGTTTAATAAACATGCGCATAAATTTTTTATTGTCAATCTATCAGAACTTTTTCTAGACATGAATTTTAATATAAAAAATAATATAAACTGTTATCCATAGTAAATGTAATTGGATGAAAAAATCATATTGGAAAAATATGTGTCAGGAAAAAATTTTCTTAAATTTATTTTCTTACTTTCTTATTAGCAGTTAAAATCCTTCACTGGATATAACAAACAAATTTTAACAAAAAATATTTTGGACAAAATTAACTTTTTTTTTCTGGAACTACTTTTTCTTTCTGATGCCCATATTTTTTTGAATGCAGGTAGCTGTTATATGGGCCTGGGTCCCATTGGGGGAGATTTTCTCAAAGTTAGGAACATGTAATGTTCAAATATTTAAAACTATTCACACCCAACAACGAACAAGGTTATTCCTCAACTACTTTTTCTTAGCTTCTTCTTTTCTTTCTCAAGAAAAAAAAATCTGTAAAAGGAAAAAAGAAAAGTGGAAAAATAATATTTTTACTTAGAAATTAAAACAAAATATCATATGCACTATTATTATTTAACCAATAGAGAAACATGTGATGATTTAATAAAGATGTTCAAGGGTATGAATTACCTACACACCTTTTATAAAAAATAATCTAATTAGTTTGGATTGGTAAATTATGAATCCAACTTGTTTATTGTGTGTTATATTATATTAAATATGTATTATTTAAAAAATATTAGATTATTGGTAATAACACTTAACACCTAAGTTTAGTCTCATTTAAAATGATATTTTGCTATAAACATTCTTACTCATTCAAATATGTATATATAAAAAGAAACAAGTTCCTTAAATTTGTAAAATATAATCATTTTTATTTGTTTAAAAATTAAAGATCGTATTTTTTAGAAAATAGTTTGGCTCGTCTTAAAAATATTATTAATTTAAATAAATGTTGCCAACATATACAGTTTAAAACGTCCAAACAAATACACCACTCAGAATATCTAGTAAGCTTTAAGCACTATATTATTGATATCTTTAGATGATAGAAAATTTAATGTTTTATTTCAGTGTTCTTAATTAGAAAAATTATTGGAACTTTTGTAATTTAATACCCATTATTTTTTATTAGATTAAATTTGTGTAAAGCTCTTATGAGTTGTTAAAAAAAAGTCTTTATTGGAAAAAATATTTGTTATGCGACACCAAAACGATAAAAAAATCAATTACATATATAATTTTTAAAGTAATTTAAAATGTTCAATCGATTATATTTATTGCCATGACACTAACTTTTTGTTTGATAGAGAGAAGAGAAATCAATCAATAAATACATATATAGAAAAGATTGATGAAAATAAGTGAAATTAAAAAGTATTTAAAAATAAAGAAAAAATAGAGATAATAAAAAAAATTAAAAAATAGAATAAAAAAGTACTAATAAGTCACACCACTTTTAAAAAAAATATTTTTTCAACCTTACCTCCATCAATTATTCCTATTTATTTTTATTTTCACCCATTTATTCATTTCTCCGTACCCAGACAAATGCATGTGAATACACTGAGAGAGACAAAACTTAAGTACTGATCTTTAATACTAACATTTGTTCTGATGAAATTCTAGTTTTAATTTAAAACATTATTTTAAAAAGCTTAAATTATGATCCTAATTTTTGTCAGAGATAACTTATTTAAATTATTAAGAGTTAAATATATTTTTCCTTTACGTAAAATTAATTTTTGTTATGTATTTTCATGTAAAATTAATTTTTATTCTTCGAATTTTAAAACTCTTGAATATGAATATTGTAATAAGGAATATTGGAATAAGTTATTGTTTTTTTAAGTGATAACATTATAATAAATATTAAAAATTATAATATAAAAAAATACTGATAAGAATTTATTTTAATAATTTTTTTACTACAAGTGAGGATGTTTAAAGTTTAAATTAAAAAAAAACTAATTTCATTAAAAAATATATTTAATCTAATTATTAAATGAAACTTTATCTTTAGTTAATAAGTAGTTTATATGTGTTACAAAAATGATCTTCAGCTTATTGAGAAGTGAACAGCAGCAAGGGATTCTGATGTCCCCTTGAAGAGAAATATAAGATTTGTTTTGCTATGTAAAATTGGAACATTATCTTCTAATAATATCACTCTAGTAACATAAAGTGTTACAAACTATAATCATGGTCGTTCACGACAAAATGCTTGCTCTAGATATTATTAAGAACATATTTTTGTTTTTGCTTCTGCTCTTCGTTATCAACAGATAAATTAGAAGAACTGAACAAAACTTTTTGTTCTTAGACACTAAATTCCAATAGAAGAAGGTATAATTATGATCACACTCCTATCTGTTGAATCCGAATTTATTAATAGCAGTACCCTATATATCTTGGTAGTTGGTAATGAATGCATGCTCTCAGAATAATTCTTTGCTGTCTTCAAAATAAATGTTTTTATTTTATCAAATCTTGAAAATTAGCATTTTATTCCCTTCAACAGTTTTATGGAGATTTTTAAAATGTTAAATGGTTTTATTAAATCAGTCTTAATGGCTTATATTAAGAAGATAAAAAATATATATATTTTACTGTAAAAAGTATTTAAACGTAAAGTTATTATTAAAATCTTTTTAATGAAACCTTTTCACTTTTATTCCATCGGATATCATATGTACTTTCATATTATAGAGTAGATATAATAAGTTCAATTCCATCTTTCCGTATTAAATTCTTTGGAATTCCAGTTATTTGATATTTATTGAGAAGGAAAAAAGAAATTAATGCTCCCTTGTGATGTGATGTTTTTGTAATACAACTTTCAGGAACTTTCAGGAATAGAAAAGTTATATTGACACTAAACAACATATATATTTTATACTGTTTATAATAATATTTTTAAATTAAAAAATAAAATAAAAATAATAAAATATTAATTTATTACAGTATAAAATGTATTATCAATATATCAGCACGAAAAAGAAAAATCATTTCAATTAGTTTTTTTTTTTTTGTGTGATTTCAAATTTGACAGTGAGTAAAATCATTCCTCAGAAAAATATTTATGATAGTATTACCCAACGTCTTGAAGATACTTAATAAAATATTATCAGTTATTATTTAAAATTTTTGTTTAATCTAATGTTTTTTATCTTAAAATCTTATTAACTATTTCGACAACACAATAAAGGATTGGAAATCATATAGGAGGGTTTTAAAAAAAATATATAGTTAAATTCATTTTACCACTTTACTATATTATTTAAAAATATATATTATTCAAATGTTTCTTTGTACATTTTATTATTATATTTTTTTAAATTTTTACACATTTTACTTATATATTAAAAAATATAATAAAGTGTATTACACATTTCTAAAAGACGACTTTGCTTTATCACTTTTTTTTTAAAATAATGTCATTGTATATATAACTAATAATGGTAAAATTCGTATAAATTAAAATAGTATGATGATAAAATGTGTTAAAAAAATTATATGATTGTAAAAATTGAAATTTTTGTAATAAAATGTATTGAAAAATCATAGTAAAATTGAAAAGCCTGGTTAGGACAATTTTCAAATTGATAATCATTTAGTAATAAAATGTATAATCAAACCAAAAATACAAAGAATAAATTTTCATGTATCTCAATATTTTTTTTTTAATTTTATAACCCTATTTGTAATACTAAGAACACTGATTATAATTTCTGTTTACTTTGATGTCATTAGTTGAGAAACATGGAGTGCATATTATTAAATGATATAATTACTCTTGGTCCCATATTCTTTATCACTTTAAGAATTTTAATTTATTTAAAATATTTATCACAAAATAAAACAAAAAAATTCATTATTTTTTTTACTAATATGCCTGTTTATTTATTTAAATGATTTAAATAATATAAATATTTAATTAATTTGTAACTATATTCTAGCTCTTTTAATAAAAAAAATTGAGTTAAAATATTATTATAGTAATTTTTATGGTTAATATTAGCTAGACAACATATATACATAAGTTAATGAACTGGTGTACTTAGGTTTAGGGTTTCACTATTTATCTTTACAGTTTTAAGTGTTCTTAAAATATAAATATACATATTTATTATTAGTAATTTTTTTTTAATTTTATAAACTTAATTTCTTTGATAATAATAGAAAAAAAAATATTAAAATTAATTTTTGAGTAAGTTAATAATATATTTTAAATCATTTAATTAAATTAGTCCATTTGAGTTAATTTTATACCGAATTATGTAATGGATTAGCTAAACTGGAATAGAAAAAGGTGGAACCTAATTTGAGTTTTTTTCCCAATTATATATTTATGATTCAACTTGCTTCATATGCTAGCTCATTTATTTTTACTCTATATTTAGTAATTTTGAAAAGTAATAAATTAAATCACAATGTGGGGTAAAATAAGGTGGATGCTTTTTAAGTTTGGTTAGAGTAGGTTGAATTTGTTTAAATTAGTTGAATTCTTTTTAGGTCAAATTTTTATATAATAACTATAATTTATAGTGACTAAATTAAAAATTATTTTAAAAACTAAAAAAAAGTTGATTTTTAAATTAATTTTTATTATTATTAAATAATTTTTAAATTGATATCTAATAATTAGTTACTAAATTTAAAATCTAAATAATTGGTAGTTAAAACCTTAATAACTAATTAGATACCAATTTAAAAACTATTTAAATACAATACAAATTAATTTAAAATTAAAAAATATTTTTAATTTTTAAAATTGTCTATAATTTAGTTATTAGAGTAACTAATTATTTTTTTTCTCTAAAATTGTTTTTCTATTTCATAATTTTTGTTGTACTGATTGAATATTGATTAATCTATTAATTATGTGAAATTCATTTTTAAGAACCCTAGTTTTGTTAAAAAAGAAAATTAATTTTCAACAGATTTATCTGTGTGAATCCATCAACCCACCTTTAAAGCAAGTTTATATTAATCGGTTAACCAATATTTTTTTTTGAAAATGAAGAGTGTAGAAGCAAAACTGGAGGGACAAGCCAATAAAACACTACTCGTTATTACTGGTTAACATGTAGTATTGTTTTTTAATGTAGCACACGTGGATGGCTTTTAGTTCGTATGAAAAGTAGAAAATGTGAGAAAGTAGAGAAGAAGGGAAGTAACATACTCAACCACACACATGCAGGAATAAAGCAATACCTCCATCGCATTCATGGTGGAGTTCACTAAGGTTGGCAGTGCTCTGCTTCCATTAAATGCATCTCCTTCCACAAACAAATTTTCAAATCGGACTTCAACTTTTGGAATCTCTATGGCAACCCTAATCAACACAACAGATACTTCACAATCAACATCCTTTTAAATCACACAACAAATTAAAACATGAAAAAACCAAAACAAAGTGAATAAGCAAACACCAGCTAGTTATGTCGGTGACATGATGAACAGAACAGAACAGAACAGAAAAGAAAAGAAGAAGCTGACCTATCAATCCTCTCCCTCATGCTACGGAGAAACCTCTCGTTGTCTTGTTGAACAGTGGTTAGAATGGCGTGAAGGAGTTTCTTCTTGTCCTGAAAACCGAGGTTGGATACATCAACCTCTTCATAATTGAACCTTCCACTTTCTTCTAACACCCTTTTCACTAGGCTTTTCCTTAGCCTTTCGAATGTTGGAAGCCTCTCTATGGCTGCCCACTTCAGCTCCTCTTCATCATCATCATCACCACAATCCACTCTTGTGCTCCTGTCAAAGACATCCCCACCATGTCCAGCACCCCACACCTCAGAAACACCAGCTGAGACCCAACTCCTTCTGCTCAAAGATCCTATGCTCATCCTCAAGCTGCTAATCGACCTCACCACCTCACCACCTGCATCCACCCCTTCCTCCATCCCTCCCTGCTTTCAATGATAGATACACTCAATATTTCTTCTGTCGGGGAACCCAAAATTATGAGAAATTGTGTGAAGTCCCAAATCATTTATTTGTGAGACAATTTTGAAAGCTTCCACTGGATTGCTTCAAACCAACCGTTTTGATGGCTCAGTTGTTATAAATGCCTCTCTTCACTTCAATTTACATCAACATTTTTTTAATCTCTACTTATTTTCAAAATGAAGGTGTGTGTGGGCCTTCACTTGTTTTTTTTTTTCTTTACTTTGCCATGGGAAGTTTCCTCGCAAAATATATTTTCTATTTTGCTTTAAATTTACTTCTTATTTTCAAGAAGATTTCAATAGATAAGGATAAAATGATAGGGGTGGTCATGGTACAACCGATCTAATCCAATAAAATGCATTGAATTTAAAATTTATATTACTTTTAATTAGATTAAATTTATTTAAAATTTTTAATTTATTTAAAATAAATTAAATTTAGATTAAATTCACTTTGTTGATTAAATTAAATTTATTTTATCAATTATATTAAATACATCCCGATTTGAATTATGATCGACTCAATTCGATATGGATGGGGACACACTTGATTTGACATGGACTTTGGTCCATATCGACTCTCCTCAATATCGGTCCAGATTGACTCGGCTCAACATCAACCCGAATCGACTCAATTCGACATTAGTCTGGACCGACTCGATTCGATATTAGTCTGGACCGACTCGGTTCGACATTAGTAAGGGTCCACACGGCTCAACATCGATCCAGACTGACTCGGCTCCACGTCAGCTCAAAATGACTCGACTAGACTCAAGCCCGCACCGACTCGGTTTGACATCAGTTCGAACCGACTCGCTCGAGATTGGCCCAAACCAAATCTACTTGACATCGGTCCCGGCCGACTCGACTCAACATCGGTCCCGGCCGACTCGACTCGACATCGGTCCCGACAGACTCAACTCGACATCGGCCCGGATCGACTCAACTCAACATCGAATCTGCCGACTCGACTAGACTTCGACACTCATCAACTCGACATCCACCAACCTCAATATTGACCCGAACTGACTCGTTAGATATTGACCCAGACCAACTCTACAAGACATCGACCCAAACCGACTCGGCTCGACATTGGCCCGGAATGACTCTTCCTGACGTCGACCTGGGCTGACGCAGCTCAACATTGGTCCAGACTGACTAGACTTGACATCAGCTCGGACCCACCCTACTCGACATCGACCCAGACTGACTCAACTTGACATCGGCTCAGACCCACCCTACTCGACATTGGCCTAGACTGAATCGGCTTGACATCGACTTGGGTCTACTCGGCTCAACAATGGGTCGATTGACTCAAATCAACATCGGTTTGGGTCAACTCAGCTCGACATCGGCCTGGACCGACTCTCTCAACATTGGCCAGGATTGACTTTACTCAACATCAGCCCAGACCGACTCAGCTCGATATCGACTCGGATCGACTTTACTCGATATCAGCCCAGACCGACTCGACATTGACCCGAGTAGACTCATATCGAAATTGGTCGACTCGGCTCAGCATTGGTCTGGGCCAACTCGGGCAGTCATTGGCTTGGGCCTACTCGGGTTAGAATCAGCACAGATAGACTCTACTTGACATAGCTTACATTAGCCCAGACCGACTCGGCTTTACATCCACCTGATTGGAATTCGACTTGACATTGACCCGGATCGACTCGGCTCGACATTGGCCAGACTGACTTTGATCAACATCGGCCTGGGATGGCTTTGATCGACATGGTCCCAGACCCACTCGGGTCGTCATGGCTCGGGCGAATCTCACCAACATTGGGTCGGGTCGACTCAGATCGAGATGGGCCTGGGCTGGCTCGGCTGACTTGATTTGACATCAACTCGACATCGACCCATAACAACTCGGCTCGATACTGTCCCGGACCGACTCGACTCAACATTGACTCGGTTGATTGGATCGACATCGACCTGAGTCGTCTCAGCTTAACATCGACCCAGGGCAACTCGCTCAACATTGGCCTGGATCGACATTACTTGACATTGGCCCGAATCGACTCAACTTGATATCGGCCTAGACTGACTCTGCTTGACATCGGCCCAGACCGACTCGGCTAGATATCGTTTCGGGCTGACTCGTCTCGAACATGACCCCAGGTGGACTCAAATTGATGTGGGCTTCCGCCGACACAACTCGACATCGGCCTGATCCGACTCGGCTCATCATCGGCTTGGGATGACTTGGCTAGTCATTCTCTCTCGGGCCTACTCAACTCAGAATCGACCTGGACCGACTCCACTCGACATCACTTACGTTGGCCTGGACCGACTCGGTTTGACATTAGTTCGAACCAACATCGACTTGACATCAGCCCAAACCGACTCGGTTCGACATTGGCCTGGACTGACTCTGCTCGACAACGGCCTAGGCCGACTTGGATCGACATGGATTGGGATGACTTGGATAGGCATGGGTTTGGGTCGACTTAGTTCGACATGGGCGTGGGCTGACTGAACTTAACATCGCCCCGGGATGACTTTTCTTGACATGGTCCCAGGCTGACTCGGATCGTCATGGATCGGGCCGACTGTGATCGACATTGGGCCGGGTCGACTCAAATCGAGAGGGACCTGGGTCAAATGGGCTTGATATGGGCTTGGGTCGACTTGGCTTGACATCAACCTGGACCGACTCAGCTCAATATTAGTCCGAGCCAACTTGACTTGACATCGACCGTGACCGACTCGGATCAACATAAACCCGAGCGGACCTGGATGGACATGGGTCGAGATCGACTTAAATGGGTTAAAAATAATCCAAAAATATATCCAATATATATCAAATTCATATCCAATTAAATGGATTAAAAATAATATAAATTTAAATAATTATAAATTAGATTTGACAATTTATATTTTTTTTCCCTTCTTTATAAACTTTATAAAATGATATTAAAAGTAAAACCAACTCCTTCAAAATTAGGTTTGAGAGACGTTGCTAACTAATAAAGACGTTGCTAACTAATAAAAATGATCCTTTTCAAGGTACAACACCCTTCTCTTGTTTTTATGCGAGTAATTATTAGATAGCTTTAAATAATATATTTTTAATTAAAATGATGTCATATAAATATAATCCTCACCTGTCTGATAATTTTTGGGAAGACTTTTCAACGAAACTTCCCCAGTTTGTCCATACAAAGCTAAAACAAGTGGTCCTGAAATCTTATACGTGACTAGTTTCTACATTTTAAGAAAGTATCCTTAACTAAAATGTGTTAAACAAATTTATGATAATAAACAAAAATGAGTGAAAAGTGATGTACCGTGATTTCGTTCTGAAAAAACTGGTTACGGTTGTAATCCAACAATTGTCACGTTTCTTAGTATTAATTAGTATAAAGAAATTAAGGTTAAGGGTTGAGCTCTCACGCTACTTCTTGAGAAAGTGATTCTTACTGGCTTTTATTATTATGCATGTCCCACGTACAATCTGTTCAATCCTGTTAGGTAAATAAGATGAATAACTCCTACTCACGTGACACCAAAGTATCTTCTAATTAAAGTTAAGTTTTTTTTTTCTCAAATTAAAAAGTAAGATGATAAATTACACTAATCACGTGATGTTAGAGAAATACTCTACTTTTCTGTCTTATATTTTTACTTTTCTTAATGATTGTTTAAAAACACCTTACACCTGTATTGTTTGCTGTGTAAGAAAATACTACTGCAATAAAGTTGTGAAGAATGTTCATGAAAAATCTGACTCTTGCAATAAAATATATATTCTTAAGTTACTAAAACTAATATAGTTGCAATAAAGGATAATTGATTTTGAGAAAATACTACATATGACTCCACTAAATAACCAAGTTAATACCACTACCTTAATATCATCACTTAGAGAGTATAATATCCAATCAGAATAAAAAAAGTTAAAGGATTTAATTTTCCTCCTCATCCAAGACTAAGCCTGTTGTGCTAAATTAAATATTTCTTCAGAATCCACCTCCCCCTCCCTGAACACTGCATTATTCCTTTGACTCTAGATACTCCATAATACCGCAACCCAGACGCCTTTCCACACTTTATTACTGACAGTATTAAACTGCATCAAATGTTGTTTAAGGTCCTTATGATATACAAATTGTATCCCCGCCCATTTAGACACAATTGCCACAATATGGTAAGTTACCTCACATTCTAGAAAAAGGTGAAGATTTGATTCCTTGACCTGATAACACAACGAACACAAATATAATGTGAGAATAATACCTCTTCTCAAAAGATTCATTCTTATTGGTGCTTTCCCTTTATTGATTTTCCAAGCTAAGGTTAGGGCATTTGTTGGGGCTTTTATTGCCCATAAGGTTTCCATAGCTAGACAACACACTTAAGGATTCACTTTTTGTAAAATATCATAAGTTGATTTCACAGAGTAAATTCCTCCCACTTCAGCTAACCAGGTACACTACAAAAAAACGTGTATAAAGCGGCGGTTATTTTCGCAAAAACTGGCGTTTTTAACCGCTGCATTATACGTCTGTGGCGGTACCGCGTACCGCCAGAATTCTTGCCGCCACAAAGTTTAATGTGACGGTCAATTGAGAACCGTTGTAGCAGACGCCATATTATGCATTGTATAAAGTGGCGATTTTAAACGTGTAATTGGCGTCAGTTATAAATGTCATAATTTTAAAACTGGGTAAACCAATTCTAACGTAAATAATGGCAGTTTTAACCGCCACTTAATACAATATAGTATGGCATTTATAATACACTTTATAATTGTCATAATTCGAATATTAAATATTTAATTTTATTTTTAATATTTATAATAATTTATTTAATTCTATTTTATAATTTGATTTCATAATATTATTTAATTTCATATTATAATTAAACTTTAATTTTATTTTTAACATTTATAATAATTTATTTAATTCTATTTTATAATTTGATTTTATAATATTAATTAATTTGATATTATAATTAAATTTCACTACACATTTATGTTTCATAATATAATTAAAATTGATAAATATAATAATCAAAAGATGACTTCATTCATTGATTGAGAAAACAAAATTTATAATGTTAAACTAATCCAAACAACTAGTAAATTAAATTGTCAAAATATAAATTGTTTAACTTTCTAAATATATTACAAGTAAATTTCCAATCCTAATTTGTCTTACTACCTCCACTTGAGCTTGGTGATATATTCTGGTTTCGTGATGGAGTATGACTGCCGATGAAATGGTGATTATCAACTCCTGCAGATACCATAAGGGTTGTCAACTTAGCGGCAATACACACGAAAAAATGGGATAGATACTAACTAGGGTTGGCATTCAACAACCAAAAAAATTTCAAATAAAACTAGTCGCAAGAGAGGTGTGCATCTTATTTCCAGACTAAATAAAAAACCAATGCATGCCATAAAATGTGTCATTCAAGAAACAGTTTGTGTTATGAGACAGACAAGAAATCAGACTGGTCCCACCATCACCCGTAGACTAAGTTGCATGATACGTGTAAATTTAATTTAAATGACAATATTGGTCTTTCAAAGGTGATACCAACACAACACTGGTCCTCAATTTATAAATACATCAAATCAGTAACATGATCAAATTGGTTTTAAAATTTCACATTTTATCATCAAATTGTTTTTTTGAAGGAAAACCAATGCCATTAATTATCATCAAAGCAACAATCTTTGGAGAACCAATCTAACCTCATATTTTTAGAGGACCAAAATGAATGTTAATTATATAGATAATGAAAAACATAACAGCATAGAAATTTTATATTGTAAAGGATAAACCAACACTTGAATTGCAATCGACCATAATGAATTCACAAAATATTAGTTGATACCTTTAACTGTTCAAGGAGAAAAGTTCCTAATATTGCACTTGTGCTTCGTAAATTTTATTTTATAACCCAATCTAAATTCATATGCTATTTAAGAAAATGGCCACTGAACTAACTATCCTTATCCTAGTTCACAACTATTTCATACTTCAATAGCAACTCATCCCTTCACATCATATGTATTAAAAGATAATACTCGTGTAACCGAGAAAAAGTTTTAAATCAATAACCATGTGATCATTCATCTCATAACTGCATTAAGCAAATAGGGAATAAAATGTATTTAGCAAGACAACTCACGTAAAGAATGTTCCAATGTTTTAAAAGCAAAAAAACTGCCGGGCACACATCATATCATTCACGAGGATAGTGGACAACTTTATAGTGGACAACAAATGGTTCACCAAAATAGAAAATTTCTTCAATACCCTACTTTTATTGCAAATTGTTGATCCAAAGATTACAATGAAAATTTCTTTTGGACAATCTATAGTCATTCACAAATGCTTGCATACTTATTACTATCAAGAGAGCAAAAGCAGTATAAGTAGGATGTGTATAGTACCCGAGTTGCAAAAATGTTATCCTTTTTCTTGTTTTTGAAGATTGCCAATTGAAATTCTTCCTGCAAAGAAAGATCATCCAAAACCACACAATATGGACACCGAATTCCATGTGAGAACAAGTTGTCTTAGGACGATAAAATATATAAAGTATTTTTATCAAATATATGAAAGAAAAGTTTAACAAATTGATATTCTGTTGTGGATCATTCATGCCTAGAAGCATCATTGAGAAAATAACAACCGATTATCCTTATATTATAAACATTATCAGAAGAGAAGACAATAAACTGCAACCCAATTTAAAAGTTAGCTATGACTAAGAACAGAAACTTGGAGAACCAATCTAAAATTGGAAAATATACACAAAATTCTAACCAGCATATCCCAACACATTATGACATATTTATAAAATTGAATTTCTTCCAAATAGTTGAGAGTTGAGAAAATACCTTGTAAAATGTATGTATCTTGGAGTTGAGCTAGCTTCCAACACAAATCTGAAATAGTCTGAAAAGGGAAGAAAATGATAAGGCATTGGACCACACACAAACCAATTATTTAGAAAACCTATTATAGTATTTTCCACCAATTTTGAAGAGACTATAACAAGGTCAAGTAAAATAATAGACCAACATTACCCATTTAACAAGGTTAAAATTGAAACACAAGTTGCATTGTACTTTCACCATCAGACTAAAATCCTAAGGGAATACATGTCACAGTGAATCAAATTATAAAGTGAAAAATGCCCCAATTTAAAAGGGAGGTTGCAGTAAGAGTACCCAACATCATAACCTTAAGGGTTTGTTTGGTGTAGAAATAAAGTGAATAAAAATAAAAACGATAATTGAAAAAAAAAAGTTGAGAAATAAAGAAAAAAAAAATTATTTGGTTGAAGAGAAACGAAGAAGAAACCAGGAGAGAGATACACACTAAGGTAAAAAAAAAAATAGAGCGAAGAAGTATTTGTGAGACAGATTCACCTTTTAATTTTCTCCTGCCTATTTCTATCTCATACAAAACAACCCATTCAAATTCGTCACCCCTATTTTAACTCCTCCCCCTCCACCCAAACATACCATAAAGAAACAATTACCATATCAATCATATAAAAACTGAACATTTAAGTAGGATACAACATCATCATCCTGAACAACCTGTAGTAGAATCAATGAGTAAAGAGTTAAGTTATCAGTAAACTACAAATAACATATGTCATAATATACTTACAAAGAAATCACCAACGACAATAAATATGAGAAGGCAAGAAAATAAAATTCCAATTTTAACTGAGAACATTCACACAAAAGAACTGCAGAACAACATAGTTCTTACCAAATAAGAATAAAAAACATAGTTATTTGAATCCAAAACATGTAACAAAACTTTCCTGAACAAAACTATAGTTGTGGTGTTGGGATATATCGGTCGAATGCAAATGCTTTCCAAAGTCTTCTTCAATATCATCTCATACTCCTTCACTTTTCCTAAACCATGGAAAACATATATTATTTTTTTTTATTTTAAAATGAAAAGAAATAGCAGAGTTTAGCATTGTTCCAACCAATTTGTCCAGTCTTCGGCTTCCAAATAATTTCAACGAATGCTTTTTCAGGATTTTCATTCTTCTTGGTTCCAGCTTTGGGTCCATAAACTGCAGCAAGCACTTTGGTACATGCGTGCAGCACAACCGCAACCACAAACAAGACCAAACACCTGGTGTGCGTGGCAATGTGCATAACCATCTCCCTTCTTTCCATCTTTCTCTCAAGAAACTCACCTACTGAAGAAACAACAACGTCGTATGGCTCCAATGGTATCTCACGTAACACGCAGTCCACACGCCGCTGGTAAGCAACGAAATCGAAGGTGAATTTGTGGCCATTGATGGACAATAAATCATTGGAAACCTTCTGAACAGTGGGATCTCCTTCGTCCTTGTCGAGGAAGAGCGGCCTCATCCTCACAATAACCTGCGACAAAGGCAAGAAGAGAGAAATCAGAGTTAGATAGAAGGCTTTGGAAACTGATAAATCGAAAACCCTAATAGGAGAAACCAACCTTAACGGAATCGGAGGGCGCATGAAGTGAATTTTCGGTTAGGGCATCGGCGGCGGTGGCGAGCTTGCGCTTCAGAGTGTTGGAAGAGGGTGGTCTCGGGGGCAAGGGGCTCTTGAACTTAGCGGGGGAAGGGACGACGAGATTGGGATCGGAGGAGGGAAGGGAACTTACATTTTTTCTCTAGTTTTATAAACATTGTATAGAGTAGTATATGCTTTACTTTGGGCTTGTATTTGGGCCATTTTCTTGGACCATGTTCTGGGCCAATTTTCATAGGCCAATTAGAGTAGGGTGTAAATAGAAAAAGAAAGAGTCTAGCTAGAGTTACAATATTGGACATCCTTGGACCCAATGCAATTTTAGACCATTTAGGTCATAAATGTCATATTTAAGTAATATTTCATATTAAAATACATACACTTATGAATATTAATTAATAAAATAACTATAATATAACCCCTAATTTATTATTTAAACTTTTTTTACATATTTTGTGGTTATAATATGAATAAGAATGATTTATTCATAAATTTGTGTTAATTTCAGAATTTTAGGGAAAGATGGAGATGAAAAGGGAAAAGAAGAATATACAAGATAAAAAAGGAAAGTTGGAACACTCATGCCCAAGCGGGAAGTCACTTAGCCCAAGCTTAACTAGGTTAAATATGAGGCATGAGGCACAACCTTAGACATTCATTGGGAGAATAGGAGGTGATAGAAAACCCTAGAGGAGGCAGCTGTCAAGGAGAAACACCCTGAATCTTCTTTTCTTGCTTTCTATGCTTGTAATGGCCAACATGAATGACTAATTCTATCCTTTGGCATTGAGAATAATATGTTCAAAATCTTATGCATCGAGGTGATATTTAAATATAATATCATGTTTTTGATTGATGATTGATATTGTCATTTTATTTGTAATGCTTGTTTATCATGATCTTAGATTTGACCGAAAAGTATATCTAAGTTTTTGACCCAATAATGCTTAACATATTTGAATGCTAGGAATATATTTGAAATGTTAATTGCTATAATTATCTAATCGTAATGCTAAAGAGATTTTATAAATATACGAGGAATCGATATTTAGGAGACTCTCTTAATAATTTTATATGCGAGGAATCGATATAAATGAATTTTATATGGGCATCAACATCAATCAAATGATAGAATATTACTATGCTTTTCAAAATACAAAAAAAAAAGTAAGAAGGATGATCCCCAACCCCAATTTTCCCAATTAAACCAACAAACTCTTAGACTTGTTTTCTTTACAATTCTTGCAATCTTAACAAACTCCCAACAAAACTTTATTATTTTGTTTTCTATTTAGTGAATCATGTAATTGATAATTCAACCTATTCTTGTGGGTTCAATATCCTTCCTTAGGGACAAATTATTACTTCTAACACGGTACACTTGCTGTAAAATAGTCATCACTAGGGTGCACAAATAAATTACTAGAGTGTTAATAGAAAGCATGGAGTGGCAAGGAAGGCATGAAGGTCCACATGTCATCCCCTTAATGGAGAGGATTACCACCAATTCCAAAAGGCCATTTGTCTTCATGGAAACGAAGAGGATTTGCTCCAATTAAAGAGAATCGTTTGTTCTTCTATGAGTAGACAATTTTTAGGGTTAAAGCTTGCACATTGGCTGCCTATAACACTATAAATACAAGTGCTAGCCCCCTTGTAAATGAGCTTATAATTGATTAAATAATTGTTGCCCAAATTTGTGCACATCTTGTCTTCTTTGCTCACTCTTTGTTAGCACTAGTTTTGTGTCTAGCTTAGAACTTCTTAGGAGTTGATCTCACCTCTCTTAAACTTCATTATCATTCTCCATACACCAATACTTCATGGTTTCTTTCACTTATTTTAGCCACCCAATCCCACCAAATTTCGCACCCCAAAAATACAAAACAAAAGACTCATAGTAATGCAAGCTAGGATTGCATCACATAGACTTTTTTCAAAATCTACTTTCACTATAATCCCTCTTTTCTTAGATCTCTTCAACCCCTCTACCACTTCATTAACTACCACAATACTATCCATCATGCCACTAACACTTAATAACACATATTATGTATGGTCAATAAGCTTTGGTAATAATTTTTTTTCATCCTATTAGCCAAAATCTTAGAAATTATCTTATAGATTCTACCAACCAAGGATATTAGCCTAAAGTCATTCAACTCCACATGATTTTTCTTTGGCACAAGGGTTACAAAGGATGCATTATACCCTGTAGGGATATAGGAATGTATTTGAAAGTATTTATACCCTGTAGGGATATAGGAATGTATTTGAAAGTATTTGACAGCTTGAATTACATCCGGTTTAATAATGTCCTAATTATTTTTTAATGAAAAAGAAGTTGAAACCATCATATCAGTGTATATTTATACTCCATTTTTATTCTTAAAACTACATTTTAATTTTCAAATTTATATTTTTTTTCAAATAAAAATGTGTACACACAAAAGTGAAAACTCTAAGAGTCAATGTTTATGTTTAATGTGGATGATTTTAATAAAGTCAAAGGTCAAAATTTTGAAAACTCTAAGACTCATGTTTATGATTAATATCACTACTAAAAAAAACAATATAAAATATTTTAGATAAAAAAACAATTAGTTACTATATTAATTAAATTAGATATTTTTTTTAGAGAAAAAAATTATTGGTATTTAAATAGTTTTTAAATTGATATTTAATTAACTACCGATTGAAATTTTAAAGTTGGTAGTTAAAACCTTGGTAGTTAATTATATAGTAATTTAAAAACTATTTATCAATAATAAAAATTAATTTAGAGAGCAATATTTTTTTTAGTCTATGAAATAATATATAATTTAGTCAATATAACAACTAATTATTTTTTGTCTCTAAAATTTCTTTCTATTTAATAATTTTCTAGTAGTTTATGAATGATTTTAATATAAAACAAAGGTCAAAATTCTAAGTTGTGTTTAATGAATACAAAATTAAATTTTAGTTATTTAGTAATTTATTTTAAAGATTTTACGTTTTTCTCTAAACTTTGAGAGAGACTTTTTTTTAGATGATTTTTGCTCAAATTGCGTAATTTGTGGTGATTTATGTATAAAGTAGGAGTTATGTTTATAAAGATTATTCTATATAATGTGATATTTGCTTTCTGTAATGAACTATATGTTTAATACTACATAATATGTCAATATTTATTATGTTAGAACCCATTATTTACTCTTAATTATATTAATATATTTTATGTAAGTATAAATTAGTATTTCCATTAAAATTGTTGATTATTATATTAGCTTACCTTTATATATATAAATATATAGAAGCACATGATTATATACATATTGTATTATCAACTAGAATAATTAGTTGTATATTTTAGACATTACAGAAGTACACACGATACCTTAGTTATAAAAAGAAAGTGCCGCTTTCTAAATTTATCATGTTATAAATGTATCATCAACAGTACAGTAAGAAATATGTCCTTGCTCGAGTACATACTTTAAACAAATAATGGTATCAATAACCAAAAATACCAAATAAATTAAAAAATAAATAAATGTATTACTAGGTTCATTATTTCTTGCAAGTCTCTTTCAGGAAAAAGAAGTCATGATTTGTAGTGTTCTTATTAACATCAACAATTTTGTGAGCTTTAGTTTTATTTTAAATTTCTTAGTGAAAAGAAATTTACCTTTTGGACCATAAAGTACCAAAAGTCAATGTCAATAGGAAACTGTCTCATTAAAATCTTTCTGACTGAAAATTCTTCTTAGGAAAAAACAGTTAGGTGAGGAAAGAGTGTGTAACTTTTATTTCGTTAGCTATAATAAAATTTGAGGTGCGTGGCATTCCAAGTCCTCGGTATAATTTTGTTCGAAAGTCACTTTAAGTGGTATCCTCCCCCAGCTGCAACTTCTCGGACTCGAAAGGGTCCTTTCCAGTTGGACGAGAACTTCCCTTCACTTCTTCTCGCATCGCTTTACATCCTCCAGACGAGGTCTCCCTTCAGGAAGCTCCTCGGTCGGACTTTGGTATTGTAGCGTCTTGTTGCTCAAAGCTTGCATGCTGCCTCCCGAATTTTGCTCTTGTCACGAAGTTTGTTTACCAAATCGAGGTTGACCGACAAGCTTTCTTCATTAAGGGTAAGGTCGAACATTTGCCTTCGGATGGTAGGTTCACCTACCTCGATCAGGATCATTGCCTCGGTTCCATACGTCAGACTGTATGGTGTCTCTCTCGTGGTTGTTTGCGGGGGTGCATCTTGTTGTAGATGGATGAAGTTTCTTCTCTGCCAAGCCTTAGTGTGTGTTTTGATGTAGAAAATAGCAAGTTTTCTTTGAAGGTTGTAATGTGTAATTAGGTAATCTTGTATATAGGTTAAAGTGATTTTAAAGTTGTCTTTTGCTTCATGACCTACCCTATATGCCTAATCAAAGTGGTAAAATCAAGCACAAGAAGTGATTCAATGTTTTCCTAAAAACTACTTTGAGTTTTCTCAAAATCAAGTTACTGCACAAAAATAAATCTGTTGATTTGTAAAACAATAGATTTATTTCTAAACCGTTGAAATGTTTTCAAAATTCTGTTAGGGCACCAAACAGTTTGTTGCAGACCGTTTCTTCTGTTAAGATGAGCTGGAAGTATTTTCAGAAAGACAATCTGTTTAGTTTTGATTTAACCTTTTCTTTTTATAACAACTTTTTAACTGATTTTTGAAAAGTTATTAGAAGCTATTTTCTATATAAAGAGAGACTCTTCTCACATGAAATGTTGTTCAGAATCACGTTCAAAATAAGAATTAAAATAATAACAGTAAATCTACAAATTAAAATCAAATCAAATCAAATAAAAAAAATCTGTTTAAAACAAAATAAAAACAGTAACAAATATAAACACAAAATTAAAATATTCACAATATTTAGGAAACTATACTCAACAAATCAAACTTGTTCCCCGACAATGGCGCCAAAAACTTGATAAATTTTTACGGCAAGTGCACCGAGTTTGTCAAAAGTAATAATTGTCCCTAAGGACGGATATCGATCCCACAAGGAACAATGAATTATTGAGTACAATATTTTCTAAATATAACAACAAAACAATAAAAAGAGTTTTGAAGTGATTGTGTTGGCACTGATCAATACAAAAACAAACAAAGAATTAGTTGCTTCAATTGAAAAAATAGGGATTAAGTTTCATCTTTCCCACTCTCATGTATTTTGATTATCATGTTAATATTGAGTTCTTTGATTGAATTTGATGCCCGTAGAAAATTCATTTATATCAATCCCTCGCATATTTATAAAAAACAACTTAGAATCACACTCAGACGTTAATGGCAATTAACATTTCAAGTTTATCCTTAGCACTCAAATATGTTAAGTATTGTTGTTTAGGTCTGAACCCTAAAAATACCTCCCAGTCAGATTGAAGATTCTCAATTTGTCACGGAAAGTTAAAAGTAAAACAACAATACCAATAATCAATCAAGAACTGAATATTAATATATAAGATATCGCCACAATACATAAGAGTTTGAGCAGATTACTCCTAATCCCAAAAGGTAGAATTAGCCATGCATACTTCTAGCACCTTTCATTCTTCTAATTGGGTTACAATTCACTCTATGGTGTTTTCCTCTGACACTCTAAGGTTGAGCCTCTAACCCCCTATTTATCCTAGTTTCTAGGGTTAGGTCGCTTCCTGTGTCGCGCTAATGGGCTAAGTGATAAAACATAAAAAAAGTCCAATCTTTCTTTGCATCTTTTTTCATTCTGGGACCTTCCAACTTTCTCTTTTTAGCTCAAATTATTCTCCTTTACTCCAAAACTTCAATCCTCCCTAAAAATCTGCAATTAACACCAAATTTGGGAATAAAATGCTCTTATTCAAATAAAGCTCATAAAAAATGTAAAAATGTATAAATTCATAAATTAGGGATTATTTTATATGTAAATTAGCAATAAATCCTCATAAGTGCCTACATTTTAATATGAAATATTACTGAAATTAGACAGTTATCACATACTCGGCCTGCTCTCTAGTGATGCACTTAAGTAGGGGGCGAGCACAAGTACTGTGCTCCTCATCTAGGAGGGGTACTCGTCGTAACTTTTCTCTGGTCTCCAACCTATCCTTGGTCGTTCAGGGGTCGAGGTCTACGAAAGAGACCGTGGGTTCCACCGGCATCGGCTGGGCCTCTCGGGGCGAGCAGTTTCTTCGAGAGGACTTTCGCTTCGAAGAGTGGTCGTTCCTTAGAGGCTCCACTCTGAAGCTTTTAGCATAGCATTCCCTTGCTTATTTTTGGTCGACGTGGACAGTGAGGATGTCCCCTGATGGCGAAGGGAACTTCATCGCCAAGTGGGGTGTTGATACGATCGTCATCAACCGATTGATGGACGGTCGTCCGAGGAGGATGTTGTAAGAGTTATTTGCGCCGATCACCAAATACCAAATCATGATCGTCTTGCAGCTCTTCTCCTCACCAAAGGTGGTGTAGAGCTTGATGTAGCCCTTGGTTCCCACCCTCTCGCCCGAGAAGCCGACCACATGGTCTTCATACGACACCATCTCGGTCTCAAGTATCCTCATGGCCTTGAAGGTTTTCCAGTAGAGGATGTCTACTAAGCTTCCTTGATCCACCAACGTCTTCCTGATGGTGAATTTGTCTATATCGACAGATATCACCATCGAGTCGTCTTGCTGATAATCCACGCCCTTGAAATCATCATTTGTAAAGGTGATGGGTGGCATCCTCAGTCGGAATGTCACCGCATTCACCTGGTGCACTACCCGAAGGTGCTTCTTCTGGGCGTTGTTTTTACTTCCTCTGTCGGCGAACCCACAGGGTATTGTGTTAATAACCTCTCGGTTTCCCCTTCTCTCGGTCTCTAGAGGGGGATCGTACCTTCGTGGAGGGTCGTCTCTCCTGGATCGTTGCTCGTCCCGGCGATCTCGGTCGTCCCTGGTTCTTGGAGCTTGTCCCTGCGAGGGGAATGCCTCGTATCTCGGCCACCCTTGACGAATCGACATTTACCCAACTTTCAAAGCTTGGCATTCCTCAGTGGAATGCTCATTGTTCTAGTGATACCGACACTGCTTTCTTTGGTCGGCGTTGCTTGAGTTGGCTGCCTTCCTGGGAGGAGGAATCATCTCGGCACTGAGTGTCTCATCCAAGATTCTTCCCCTTTCGACCGTCAGGGGGGTATACCTTAAGAACCGGCTTCCCTGGTTATCTCTGCATCTATCGCCATGCTGGCCGATCGGCCTTGGCGATCCTTCTTGTCCTTGCCTTTCTCACCACTAGCCCCGGCTCGAGCCTGGTTGCGAAACTCCCTGAGCTCTTCCAGCTGCATGAACTTAGCTGCTCTCTTCCTAAGTTTGTCAAGGCTAGCAGCCGACTGCATACATAAATTATCAGCAAACTGTCCCGATCGCAGGAGCGTCAGCATATGATGCATGACAACGTTTGGGCTGAGATTCTGGATGCTCATTGCCACTTTGCTGAACCTATCAACGAAGGTTCTTAGCGATTCTCCCTTCTCTTGGCGGATGCCCACCAAGGCGATGAAGGTCAGGTGATGCGGTCTGTTTGTGGCAAACTGAGTTTCGAACTTTGACATAAGTGTGGCAAAGCTATCTATGGAGTTGGGTGGGAGCTTGGTGAACCAACTGAGGGGCCCTCCCTTCAGAGATGTAGGAAATACTCGGCACATCACTGCATCGTCCGAGGTGTAGAGACTCTTCATTCCTTCTCTTCATTTCAGCCATCTCTCTCTTTGCAGAGATAGCAACAGCGCGTTCTGATCAGCTTCACTCATCCTTCCCATGCTTTAGGTTGATACCATCTACTTTCATTCTTCAGCTAGTTTCTCTCGGCCCCATGGTGGACACCAATTGTTCCTGCTAGGGAGATGGGACCTAGAGAACTATTGAATGACTTCGTCTTCCTTCCTCCTATCGATTGGTTAGCTCGCACTGCAGCCTACTCCTTCAGTCTTCCTATAGCTCTTTCTTTAGGTCTCGGTCGCATGATCGCTCAGTTTCTGAGGAGAATACCGAAGGGGGGGGGGGTATCTACAGAAGGCACTCTGACGCTCAAGTCAGCAAAGGGCGTTCAGCACTCGGAGGTATACAGTAATTAATGACATACTTTGTTTATTGGAATATGTGCTATTTATATTATTTTAATGGACTTACCTTATTTGGCCGAATTAGTGAAGTTGATCGTATTTAGAGGTGTATTACCTAATTCATAATCATGATTTAGTTTTACTGACCTTGATTTGAATGTTAATGGACAGAGAGTGTCGGTCAACCCACCTGAATGTGGACTTTATCGGTCGTCCAATCACATGAACCAAGACATGGATTTGACCTTTCGGACTATACCAATACCTTATACAACCCATGTTTAGAGATCTTATGATTACATAATAAGTCCTAATAACACTTATGGACATCTTAGAGGTTTTCTTTTATTTTTTAAAATTTATATTTGATTTTGTTGATCGATAATATTACACTAAAATAAATGTGTGTATATATATTTACATGCATGCTTAGATAATTATATTAAATAACGCCGCACGTTACACATATTAATTTATATGATGTTTTATCAAAAGAAAAAGAAAAAAAAAAGGGAAGTTGGAGAAAGGTGACGAAATTGAGAAAGAGACATGTTGAGACGTCAATACAAATTAAATGAGAAATGAAAACATCAGAAACAAAATGGCCTTCGCTAGAAGAATAGAACTACACCAGATTTATTGTCCACTGCATTCATTGTTTATGACTGACACTTCAAACTTCCTGTTTTAAAAAATAACCTTCACCAACCCTTCCCCTTTGCATTAATAACTCTCTAATTTTCCTTTTTTTTTTATTTTTTTTCCGATTTACCATGCCAACCTTTTCACAACTATACTATTATTCAACACTGTTAATTTACTTAAAATAGTTAGTAACTAAATTATACATGTTTTAAATAATTTTAAAATAATTCTTAAGACGGGGTTAAAAATGAGACGAGTTTTTCTAACATATTTTTTTGTTAATATTTTATTTTCAACACATAAATTTCATTTTTTTTAATGATAATATTTTATCTATATACATAATTACATATGTTTTCAACTATGCAAGTATAAAACATTAAATATATTATGAAGTTCTAAATTCATACGTAACTCATTAAATGCAAAACATTTAATACTTCTATATCTTGGTTAGCTCTCAACCTATATATGTAATGAATTTGAATTTGAAAAATATTATCGAATGAAACTTGAAATCTTAATATTTAATATTAAATAGTTTGAATTAAGCTGAGTAATAATTTATTAGAAGGAGACTAAATTATCCTAGAAAACATTTTCATTTATGTAGGTCAAAGTTAATATTTCTTTGAAAAGAAATAAAAATCCTTATCACTGAAAGTAAATAATAAACGTTGACTAATAGTTGTTTATAGTTGCAACAACTTTATTTATTTTTGTATTTTAAAGTGTCATGTCACTGTGTGCATTTATTTGGTAGGCAGGTCTGGAGATAATGTCAAAATTTATTGCGAATAAAAAAAAAATCAGTACAAAAGTCCAATAACTATCATCGAATTCGGTTAACGTCAAAACTGTTCAAACTATATTTAATGCAGACCAAACTTAATGCTATAAATATATACTTATTCAACAATGGTCAAATACCTTATATTTTAAAAAGTAAAAATACAATTATTGCTATAGAAATTAAAATTCTTTTATTACATTAAAATACATATCGAAAATACAAAATTTTAATTACAACATAAAAATAAAAATAAAATATAAAATATTCAAATATTATTGACTTAAATAAGTTTCATATCCCATGGTGCAAACAAAATACAAAAAATGAGATTAAAATATTTTCACTGTAAATAACAAAGAAATTTGTTTACACATACCAAATACCAATATTAGAATAACAAAACTACTAAATAGATTAATTTTAAATAAAATATAATAACATATTTAACTTTAATTATAACATAATAAAGAATTCAAAAAATATAAACAAATAATAATTAGATACTTACAATTATATTATATTATAATAAAAGGATTAATTAAAATAAAAATATTAAAATAATTAACAAAATAAAATAAATGTAATGTCTTTTAATATATACTAGGAGAAACACCTATGTAAGAATGTTTCTGTATTCGTATTTTTATTTTATTATTTATATAATTATATTTAATATTAAAAATGAAATAAAAGAAGTTATATGTATTTATTATATATTTAATAAGATTTATAAATAAATAATATATTTTATTAAAACTAAATTCATAAATTAAATATATAAATGAGAAAGAATATTTTAATAACTTTAGTGCCTCGATTAATATAACATCCCAACAAATACTATACAAATATATGATTGTAGCATCATCTTTAGTAACCATCTATTTCCTTCACATAAAAGAGTTAAAGGGAATAAATAAATAAACACTCTTGTCTCCATCTTTCTCTTGTGCTTCATTCTCTTGCCCTTCTTTACCCCTTTAGATTAATTACTTCTACACCTTCGTATCCAAAAATTCTGGGAACAAAATAGAAACATGTAAATAAGTTTAATAAAACATTTATCTCTTTAAAGTTTTAAAGGCTTAAAAGAATTAACTTTGAAGATAGAAAATATGTGTTGAATGGTTTATGTTTATAAAACTATCATTTTAGTGTTCTTGATAAGAAAAAAAAAGGAACATTTGAGTCTTTAATAAAAAAAAAGGATTTAGGGGAAAAATAGTGAAGAAATAAGCAATGATGTCATGTGGATATCTGAAAAGTAGAAAACAAAATGTGTTAGGTTTACAGTTAGTGTCTTATGAAAAAGAAATTGAGAAACTTACTCATTTGAGAGTGGGGGAAACATAGTGAGTGATCTGTTGCGCACTCTGAATCTTGGTATGTTTCTCTTTGATCTCTTATGTTCTTGATATTAATCTTGTGTTTATTCCTCTCCTTTTCAGTCACAGTCGAAGAATGCGCGACGCAACATGTTCTATCTAGTCAATCAAATCAACAAGCTAGCTTTCTTTATCAACACCCCAACGAAAACCTAGTCGCGCCTTTAGTCTCGTTAGTATTGGACTCCACCAACTATCACTCTTGGAGTAGGTATGTGATGACAACCTTGAGTGCGAAGAACAAGGTGGAATACATCCTGGGTTCGCATCCCTGTCTAGACGAGGATCATCCAATACACTCTGCTTAGAAAAGATGCAACAATATAGTGGCATTGTGGTTAGTTCATTCTGTATCTACTCATATTAGATAGAGTATTATCTGGATGGACATTGCTTTGGGTATATGGAATGATTTGAAAATTAGGTTTTCACAAGGGGATTTATCTAGAATTTATGACCTTCAATTGGAAGTTGCCTCTTTGAAACAAGGGGATTTATATGTTACTGAACGTTTCACTGAACTCATAATCATTTGGGATGAATTGGAAAACTTTAACCTAATATTGTATGTGTCTATGCGACTAAGTGTTCGTCTTTTGTTTCCTCTATTATTAATCAAAGAAAATATGAGGATCAGACTATGCAGTTCTTACATGGTTTGGATGATCAATATCACAATATAAGGTCCCATGTTTTTCTTATGGAAACCCATACCTCCCATAACAAAGATCTTTTCCCTTGTGGCTCAACAGTAGAGCCAACTGTCTAGTAATTTTTTGATTACCAGTGTGAATAATGTTAGTTCTAATCGCAATATCCCTATTGTTTGCTCTTTTTGTGGTAAGAATGGTCATACTGAAAATGCTTACTTTCGCAAAAAAATTGTTTTCCTAATGAAGAAAAGAAAACTCATAAATTTGGAAAGAAACTATGCACCCACTGTAACAGAACATGTCACATTGTTGATACCTGCTACAAAAAGCATGGTTACCCCCTAGATACAAATTTTACAGTGGTAAAACTAGTGTTACCAATGTTGTGATATCTGATGATGTTTTTTTCTGAGCATGGCAAGAAAGAATAGGAAACTGGTGATTTTTGCCTCACTATGTAGCAATATCAGGCCCTGTCTGAAATTCTCAAGAAAAACAACAATGGTTCTGTTGCCAACCAAGCGCAAGTGAATCAAGTGGGAACCTTCACTGTGGATCCCTCACACAAAACAGTTGCCCAGCCTCCCATTGGTAACATTTATGCTTTAAATAAATTACATAATGCTAAAAACTGTTGGCTTATAGACACATGGGTCATTGATCATGTCTGCAACTCCTTATCTGAATTTACCTCATAAAAAATCATTAAACCTATTCGGCTTATCCTACCAAATGGCATACATGCCTTTTCTAATATTCCTGGAACCATTATCTTCAATAACAAACTGCATCTTACTAATGTCTTATATGTCCCACAATTTGCTTTCAATCTCGTATCTGCTTCAAAATTGATTCTTACTCTGAACTGCAATTTGATTTTTTTTTCCTATGCTCGTTATCCTATACAAGACAGTCAAACCAAAAAGAGGATTGGTTTAGTTGATATTAAAGTTGGATTATACATTTTTGAATATTCTAGTTTTAGAAATAATACCACACCTCATAGTGTTCCTTTTTCATTTGTATTGTTAAGGACATGAATTTATGGCACTATAGAATGAGACATATATCTGATGAAAGACTAAATGTTTTGAGAACTCAATATCCCCACATTACTGCTGAAAAATTGCATGTCTGTGATACTTGCCATCGTGCAAGACAAAAGAAACTTCCTTTTGCTTTAAGTACTTTTGCTACTAAATTTTTGAATTGCTTCATATGGACATTTAGGGACCATGTTCTATCATTTCTATGCAAGGTTTTAGATATTTTTTTAACTATTGTTAATGATTTCTCACGCTATAAATTACTATTTAGATTCTAGATTTGGTAACAAAAATCTTGGTAGCTAATTAGAAACTATTTATCAATAATAGAAACTAATTTAGAAATCAATAAATTTTTGTCTCTAAAATATTATCTAATTTAGTCAATATAACAACTAATTATTTTTTGTGTCTAAAATTAGTTACTATTTAATGATTTTCTTGTAATGGTTATTGAAGTATATATCCACATAGTGTAATAACTATTATAAATAATATAAAAGTTAAAATAAGTTACATAATATAAAAGTATGTAAATATAATTTTGCTAATAATAATAATAATAATAATAATATTTTTATTATATTTTACGTAATAGTCAATATTTTATTGCTAGCGACTAAAAATTAAAATATGTGCAAAAAGTAAAAAATAATAAAGTTTCATGTTTTATGAGGGGAAGAGAAAAAAGTTAAAACATTTCTTATATGGAAAATAATAGAAAAAAACATACTATGCTTTTATTTTAAAATTTTTATAAAATAATAATTTTATGGTTATAAAATTAAAAGATCGAATCCAAAAATGAATTATAAAATATTATTTAATTAAAATTAAATTAAATTAAATAATCGGTTTTTATGTTTGATTCTGAATCTAAATCAAACTAATTCGTGTTCTCTTAAAAGAAAGTGTGTGAAATAGAAAATTTGAGTAAACAAAATTCAATAAATCCTTTGAAATCTACGAAATCTTTTACTTTTTAACTTGACGTATTCGAAATACTAACTTAGTTTATATATATACTTGCGAAAATATAGATTCTCTTACGCTTGTGTATCCGTATTTTTTATTTTATTATTTATATATAATTATGTTTAATATTAAAAGTTGAATAAAAGAGGTTATATGTATCTATTATATATTTAATAAGATTTATTAAAACTAAATTCATTTTAGTGTCACTAATAATATTACATATGAACATATACAAATATATGATTGCATCATCTTCGAATAACTATCTTTTTCCTTTACATAAAAGAGTCAATGGAAATAAATAAATAAATAAATACTCTTGTTTCCATCTTCATCTTTATGCTTCCTCCTCTGGATCTTATTTACCATCTGGATTAATGATTTCTACACCTTCATATCTAAGTAGCTTGAGAACAAAACAGAAACATGGAAATAAGCTTAATAAAACATTTATCCCTTTTTAGTTTTAAAGGCTTAAAAAATTATCTTTGAAGACTTAAAAAAATTATCTTGGAAGATAAAAAAGTAGTTAATGTTTACAAAAAAAAATAAATTATTTTAATGCTCTTGATAAAAAAAAAACATTTGAATCTTTAATAAAACAAGAAAAGAAAAAAGATTTAGGGGAAAAATAGTGAAGAAATAAGCTATAGACACCATGTGAATAGAGAAACTTACTCATTTAAGAGTGGGGGAAATAGAGTGAGTGAGGTGAGGTGCAGAAGAGAGTGCGTTAGACGAAGAGATCTTAATTCAACCAACGGATCAAACTTCATGCTTTTGATGACGACAACTGCAAACCAATAAAAAAAACTATATACAAAATCCTATCTACAAAAACATCCTATATACAAAAATGCAATGCATGTAAAGAAGATGAAACAATTGGAACAAAACAAGAAAAAATAGAAAAAAAAAATGATGATGAGATTACGTAAGTATCTACATAAAATAGAAAAGAAAAAAAGTGAGAATGCATGTGTCTCTAAGAGAAAAGGACGTGAGAGAAGGGGTGAGGTTTCAGACATATTAATATTGTATCTGATTAAGGGCAATTAAGAGAAGGAGAGAAGTGAGAAGTTTTTGATAGAGAGAAAAGTGAAAAGTTGTTAAGAAAGTTACATTTGGTATTCAAATTATAGAATTGAAAAATTGAGAGTGAATACCAAAAAAAAGAAAATGATAGGAATGTCCAAGATAACACTAAAATGACAAAAAACCTCTTATTATATATTTCTAAAAACAATAAAATAAAATATTGATATAAGGATAAAATGAAAAAATAAATGTGTACACCAAAAAAAATGGGCTACGAGGAGAATCTTCTTATATATAGATATAAATTTTATATTAAATAATTAATAACTAAAATATATTTTAAAATAATAAATAAAATAAAATTAATTAACATTTTTGTGATTTATTTTAATATAATTTTATTCTGAAATAGAATTTTATTTATTTATTAAGGTTTTATAATAATATTTTATCTTAATTTGAAATTTATTTTAACTCTAATTTACATTTTTAAATTTCTTTACATTAAATTAATTTTAAAAACTTATTTTATAAATTATTAACTAAATATATTAATATACAACCAAATTTATTCACATAAATCAAATTAACTACTAACGTTTTTCTTAATTTTCGTCCCTCAATTTTAATCTCACTTTTCACTTTTTTTTTTATTACTTTTAGGGTCTGTTTTATTTTGTGTGAATGTACTATTTACAATAAAAAAGTGATTTGCATTTAGGCTGCTGTGTGATTTTTTTTTTCAATTTTATAGTATATGTTTAAAATTTTAAGAAATTAATTGAATTTTTGTTTTTATTTAATTTATTGTTGTGTTTATATTAATATATTTTTGTGTATAGTTATTATGTTTATGAGTTATAATTTATTTAATAAGAATGTTTTATTTTTTATTGTTAATTATGGTTTATTTTTGTTGTTGTAATATTTTTTATTTTCATTTTTATATGGTTTTTAATAATAAAAAAAATATTTTTTATTTATAGGAGATCTCATTTATTTTTTAATTTATTTTTTAATTTTATAGTATATGTTTAATATTTTAAGAAATTACTTGAAGTTCTGTTTTGATGTAATGTGTTGAATACATTTTTTTTCTAATTATAATTTTTAAATTATATATTTATATTTAATATATATTTATTTTCTAAATTTAATTTTTAAATTTACTAAATATGTTAAAGATGTTTATTTTTAAACAAAAATAAATCATTTCATTATTTTTTTTAATAGGTAAGTATAAATTTGTAAAGTAACATTTTACATATTTCAAAAAAATTAAAATTCTCTCACAATCATCCATCACTCACAAATTCTCATAAACTTTCCTTACACATCTCCTCTAGCATATCACAATTCAAACACTTCTACTATCTTTAAACTTTCATCTCAAATTCTCACACATCCTTTCTCTCAAATCTCCACATATTCCCTCCTCAATCCAAATACATATTTATTCTACTTTACGTCGTTCACCCAAACAAATCTTAGAATGTTGAATAATTATATCATTGATTGATTTTGATTACCCTGTTGATAATAAACCTAATTATTTTTCAATGCAGTATACTATCGTCTTATTTAAATTAATTTGTATGAAAATAACTGTATTAACAACTAAGTAAAATGGATTAATTAATTTGAGTTTTTAAATTTATTTTTAAGATAAAATGTAGCATTTATTTTAAAGATATATTTTTCTTTGGAGATATCATATGTTTGATATTATACCAGAAATAATAGCAAGTATTATATGAGATGTTTATTGTATCTATTATTAAACATAAGTAGTTAGCCAATGTCACATCCTACATAATAAAGACAAAAACTTCAACTTCAACTTTTTAAAAAGTGAAAACATTTTCTTTTAAGAAACTAAAATCAAACATTCACATTTAAGTTTATTTGGAAAAAAAAAGAGTATATAAAATATTTGAAGTTTTGAAACTTAAATGATTCGTTGTCAAAAAATTATTCACAGATTGTAAGAAATAATTTATTTCGATATTTATATGTCTCAAAGGAAATTTACCTCTTGCTACCAGTAAGGGAAAAGAATCCTTGATGTAAATAAAAAGAAATATTCAAAGAAATCATATTTTTTTATTTTCTATAAAAACTTTCATGTTAGACATCATTATGAAACTTGTCATCTTAGTTAGGCTAACATCTCAAGTAACAACAATCATTTGTCATCATATGAAAAAAATATCATTAAAAAAATATTATTAAAAAAATACAAACAAAAATATGGAAAGACTAGACCAAAACTCATATGTTAACAAAAACAATACATAGGTAGACTATACATATTCATAAAGAATTCTAAGGACGGACTAGATGAAAACCTATTATACAAATGAAATGATTCTCTATGAATAAATCCTAAATTAGCCAACTTATTAGCACACATATTTCCTTCACGAAAAACATTAGTAACCCTAAACCTGATTTTGAACAGTAATTAAGACAAGTATTCCATCAATTACGAAGCATCCACAGACCAAGGCAAGACAAACCAATGCAGAATCACATTCAAGCCAAACATTAGTAAGCCACATCTTTTGAGCTTCCTCCACAACATGTATAACTCCATAAAACTTCAAGAAACACAGAGAAAGCACCAATAAACTCCCCCATATTCCCATGGAAAATACCTCCACAAGTAGCAAGACCAGAATACCCCCTAGCACCCCATCAGTGTTAATTTTAACTTAGTCTGGTGAAGGAAACTCCCATCTAACTGGAATATGACAAAGAAATTTACCACTACGAGTATTAATACCAAAAAACTGAATCACGTTGAAATCCAACAGAGCATTCTTCATTGAAGCTTTAGACAAATTCCCCCCTAGACAAGTTAAATATTTAATTAACGAAGTATCCCTAGAAACCTCAATCTTATCCTGAAATCTAGCATAATTCCCCATACGCCATATCATCCAAATAGAAAAAGTTATCACAACAAGCTTAATCAATTTAACCAACGGACTACCATCACTCTTAATAAAAGAAAGAGGATCATCCTTATTAGGGAACTGAGAAGTAAGAAAAATTTGCCGAACACAACTCCAAATATGCAAAGCATTAGAACATTCAAAAAATAAATGTTGAATAGATTCTTCATGCTTTTCACAAAGCGTACACATAGAACATATATGCAAACCTTTATTTTGAATATGTTGATCTGTAGGAAGACGCTCATGAAAATCTTTCCAAAGTACTAGAGTTTTGGAAGGCGGAATAGATGAAGACCAAATGAATTTACCCCAACCACAGGGAACTCCTGGTTCCAAGAAAAAATTCCTAGCCGATTTAAGAGTGAAACGACCAGACTCATCTAGAATCCAATTAGGAATATCCTGCTCCTCCCTAACCATGATATGATTAAAAAAATGAGGCATCTACGGTAAAGACAAGGGAATATTCCAATCACAACTTGCCCAAAATTGAGAGATTGTATCCAGAATGCTAGCACCATCAGATAACCCTACAATATTTGCTAAAGAAGTAGTAGAATACCATTTATCATTCCAGAAATTAATAAAAGTACATGTACCAATATTCCAAGAAGTATAATCAAGTATAGTAGAATAAAACTACTTAATTCCAGGCCAAAAAGATGAAGATATATAAACCATTCTAAACTCATATTTTGATTTCAGAACCCTGACTTTCAGTAGAAAAGACCAACGCCTATTGCTATAAGCAAAGTTTCAAGCAAGCTTAAAGAAAATATGCATTATTTTCATGACGAAGATTAATAATCGTCAAACCTCCATTCTCAAGAGGAGAACAAATCGTGTCCCAATTCACGGTGACTATGCCTTTTTCAAAATACCACCAGTCCAAATAAAATTTCGACACCACTGCTCAACTTGGTTAAAAAGTGAAATAGGCCATTTATACATATTAAAGTTATGAGCTAGAAATCCAGTAATCATTGTATTGACCAATTGAATCTGACCCATCATGATAAAAGATTTACCTTTCCAAGATGTTGTCTTCAATTTGACTTTATCAGCCAAAGGTTGAAGAAATCGACATTTTGGAACACCAATAAAGATAGATAGTCCTAAATAATTGAAAGACAAACAACCATGACTACAAGAAAGAATACGTTGAATTTTGGTGACAAATATTGTAGAATTATCCATAGTGAAAAAACTAATTTTAGAGTTATTAATATATTGACCAGAAAAATCACCATATATTTTAAGAAAAATACTCAAATTTTTAAGAGACTTAATATCCCCCTACAAAAAATAAATATGTCATCATCATATAAAATATGTGAGGGAGTGAGATAACCTTGTGGACTATGCATATGTAAAATTTTCTTATCATTGACAAGCTTATAAATACCTCCACTAAGAACTTCCTCTACAAGACAAAAAAGTAAAGGAGACAAAGGATTTCCTTGTCTGATACCTCTACTGTAAGGAAAAAAAATCCACCAAACTATCATTTATTATGATAGAAAGCATAGCTGAATAGAGAATTGTACTAATCCAACTGACAAACGAGGGGTGAAAACCAAAGCGTGTCAAAAATAATAAGAACTTCCAATTCAGAGTGTCAAAGGCTTTATGAATATCAACTTTGTAAGTCACATTACCTCCTCTAACCTTTTTATTAATCATGTTAATAGCTTCAAAAGTAATACCAATGCAATCATGAATCAGTCTACCTTGCACAAACCCATATTGATTAGGAGAAATGATTCTAGCAGCCACAAGTGCAAGCCTATTCGCTAGTATCTTGGAAATAATCTTAAATTTGAAATTAGCAACAACAATTAGCCTATAATCTTTAATGGAGTCAGAACCCTAAATCTTAGGAATAAGAGATACCACATTATTGTTCATTCCAGGGAGAACCCAATTTTGTTTAACAAATTGTTGAACAACACTGCAAACATTTGTCCCAATAATGTCCTAGCAAGAACGATAGAAATCACCACCAAAACCATCAGGACCAGGAGCAATATTACCATTAAGATTAAAAACAACAATCTTGATTTCCAAAAAATCATGACATTTAATCAACATCATATTCTCCTCAGAAGAAACTATCTCAAAAATATAAGAACTGATAAAATCTTTCATATTACTTGTATCTTGAATATTAGAAATAGACTCAGTATAAATATTTTTATAAAAGTCCAAAATATGATCCTTAATGAGTTTAGGATCCTTAATAACCTCATTATCAATCCGTAGACGATGAATTCCACTAGAATTATTTCTCTTGTTTACCACAACATGGAAAAAAGCAGTATTTCGATCTCCATCTTTGAACCATAACATCTTAGCCCTTTCTTTCCGAAACAAATATTGGCAGCGAAAAGCATGATCAAGCTCCTCCTTAACAATCTTTTCTTGACGGAGAAGCCCATCAATATTAGACAAATTACCAGTCTTTAAGTTTTGTTTAATACCAAGGAGGAGACCCTGCTTAAGAAGAAATGCATTGTGAACATTACCAAAAGAAATTTTATTTTAGTCTGGGAGCTCAATTTTCAACCTTTTTAACTTATGTTGCAAAATAAAAATAGGACAACCAACAACCTTATTAGCCCAAGAATCATGAATAAGCTACAAACATGAAGTGTTCTGAAGCCATATAGAAAAGAAACAAAAATTGCTAACCTTTCTCAACGAATTACTAGCAAGACTAGCAAGAATAGGGGAATGATCAGAACAAATTTTAACAAGAACCTCATAAGTACAAGAATCTCATTCATCCAGACACACTCCATTACATAAAGCCATATCCAGTCTTCTATGAATTCTATGCAACCCTCTCCTTCCATTACATCAAGTATAACAAAATCTAGTAAAAGGCATACAAGAAATATCATTACTATTAATCCAATCAAGGAATTCATTACAAGAAACCTAATTAGGAGTCACCCCCCTTTACAGTCATTCGTCGAGAGCACAACATTAAAATCTTCCAGAATACTCCAAGGCCCTGTGAAGAAACTAAGATCCCTCCACAAAAACCTTCTAGCCAAGTATGTGTTAGCACCATAAACACCTGCAAAGCTAAAACATTTATCATGCAGAAGAAAAATTACAGAAATTAACTGATCATTGACCAAGAAATTTTGGACAAGATTAGGAATGGCCAAACACCAAAGTTTAGTAGCTTTATTAATAATAGGAGACGTATCCACCAAATGCATATTAACAGATTTGAAAAGGACATCAAAAGTATTAGTGTACGACATCATAGGTTCAATAAGAAAAACCAGGAGGGGTTTATGTAGTTTAAGTAAACTAATCAACATCTCCACAGTTTTGTGGTCGGGGTCCTCTAGCATTTCAGAAAAATGAAGAGACTTTCATTACGATGTTGTAGAGATAATTGCCTTAGTAGTTTTTTTCGACTTACTAGTCCCCTTAGGTGGTCTCCCTAGTTTTCTTTTAGTGCAAACTATTTTCTTCCCAGTATCACTGACATCCTCCTCCATCTCATTAGGATCAACCCAAAATTTTGAAACAATATCTGTAGTTTCCAAACCATCAAGAGAGGAAAAGTGATTTTGCAGGACCAACGATAGTGCTTTAACATCCCCAACAGATTTAGCCTGCCGATGGGAGGTATGAGGTATCGAAGATGGTACAGTCACAATAACAGAGACCTCCACATGATGACCATCAATTGGAGTCTTAATTGGTGCTTTAGAAACTGCAGGAGATTTAGCCATTTGATGAGAGGTAGGATGCAACGGAGATGGTGCAGCCACAGGAGTAGAGACCTCCTCATGATGATCATCAATAAGAGTTGTAACTGAATGTGACTTTAAGCCCTTGGCTTGCATAACAACAGGTGAATTCCTTAGCATCCCCGATTTTGGGAAATCCAAAGTGGGAGTGGACAACCCCTGCCTGGATGGGGACCTATCATGATATGAGGCATCCTCGAGAGGAGGCATATCTGCAAAATCATCCTCCTCTCCACCTGTTTTATCAAAAGCAAGGTGACCCAAGAGTGACCCTGCATTAGCCCCTCCAGGAGCATCAATTTTCAATTTATCAGTGGGGTCTTCCACGAGCTTCGATTGCGGATCTTTCTTCTGATATTATTTATGTTGTTTAGGAACCACAATCCTCCCTGTTCCTGTTCATCAAAAGTTGTCTTTTGGGAAGGTTTATGTTGAGGCCCAGAAACACAATCTTGATCATGAATCACTTGGCACTGAGCAAGCTCAAATCCAATCATCTTACAGTGAGAACAAAATGGAGGGAGTCATTCATATTGCACACCAACTACAAAAGCAAAGTCTGAACGTTCAACCAAGAGGTGATCAGGAAGAGGGGACAACATATCAATTTCCACCATCATCATTCTTAAAACAAGAATAAATATATTTATTTTATTTATATTGATACTTATATAACAAACTAGCAACTTTATTTAGTTTTATTGCACCAAAACTATTTTTGTTTTGTTTTTATATAACATTTAATTTAAGAATTTTTACAAACTATTTTCGTTATTGTATTCACTTACCTACTAAATCTGTGTCTTTTTTAAGATATTTTTCATAAGATAATGTTGGTGGTCTTCTTTAGTAACAGAGGTGGCATGTGGTGCCAAGAATGTATACAACTCTAAAAACTATACTATAGTTTTTCAATTTGAATAGTTATGAGGGATAATTGTTTCGACTTCAAGTTGGTTGAGAAAACATAGTTAAAATGTATTGTTAGATCAACTATCATAATTGTGATATTTAGAGTTTGAAGTTTCATCACAATTTTATCCTAAAAAAATACTTTAATGGATTAAAGAAAAAAAGAGTATATATAAACTATTGATTCCTTAATAACATAAAATTATTGAATGTTATTAAAACATAATATTTACTAATTTTAAATAAAATTATGTATAAATTTATATTGATCTTTAACTCATATGAACCTAAATTATTGTAATTAATATCATATTAATGTAATAATATGTTATCGATTTAAGATTAACGTTGTTTTTAATTATTTTATTTTTGTCGGTTTTTTGAAATGTTCTTAGGTACGCATACAAAATCGATATGTTTATTGAGGGTTGGATTACGGCGATTGGTATAGAAAGTTGTTACATTTGTGTAACCTCATCTATTTTATCCATCTTTAAATAGACTATATAGGATATGCTTGATTATTAAACACGCACACGAGTGAACTGGTTCAAAGGCTAAAAGACAAAAACATTATCAAACTTTAAAAAATTAAAATAGTTGAAAAACTTGATTTTTATTTACAAAAAACTAAAAAAATCTAACAAATATTTTATCCATGATCCTAGCCGATCCCAGTAGGTTTGGGTTCATTTCCATTTATTTCCCATCAAATGTTTCCATCTGTAGCCTCTTTTCTTGGTACACAAATAAAGGAAATGAATAAAAAAATATTATTTAATGAAACTAAATAAATAAATAAAACAATAGAAGTATATATTTTCTATTAAAAAATAAAACAAATAAATAGTAGCAATTATTATTATTATTTATTAAAAAATCCTAATTAACTATATTCTTAATTTTTAAACATATTCTTCTAAATCTTTGTATCATATAATTCATTATTTTTTTATTAAATCTTTTACATATTAAACATCATTATAAAACTTCACATTCCAACTGATATTTCAAAGTTTAACCCTCGTATAACATAGAATTATATAAAAATATGAAGATCAAAACACTCATATTAAAAAGAACCAAATTCTCACCAACAAAAAAGTTGATATCTTTTAAAAAAAAATCTAAATTAATAAAAAAAAATAAAAACATCAAACAAAATAAACTTCAAATAAAACTATTATTTCAGAACGATTACAACAAATACCATATCCATATACTACAAACATAATTAATTATATAATAATTAATACAATTTCCATGTCTTTCTCTTATTAGGTAAAAAGTATTTTATGTCTACATTTTCCTTTATTTGTAAGCTTTCTTTTATTTTTGGTATAGATCAAACGTGAATTTTTCTTTCTGGGTGCAGGTTCCTACTTGTACGTGATTTTTTGGCTAACTAAGTCACGAAGATAAGAGTACATGTACCACCCACTTTTACTTACTTCTATCAACTTAAGTTTAAGTTTAAATTATATGATGTTATATATTATAAATTTTTTTGATAATAATTTGGATAAGTTCAACAAATTTTAAATAATTATAATATTATATTAGTAAATAAATTTTAATATAATTTATAAAATAATAAGATTTGTACGGTAGAATTTACATGGGATCTCTCTTAGATACCCTATCTCTAGCTAATAGCCATTGCATGTCACTGTCTCCTAAGTTCACTAAAAACAAAATAATGGTTTCTCTGTTTAAGCAATACAGTCCTAATTCAACACATAAGTTACTTATCGTTTTCTTTAAGCAAGAAAAGAAATAGAGAAAGAAGAGGTGACTAAACAAAAAATTAGGTAAATAATAGAAAAAATAAATCATTTGGATAAAGAGAAAATCAATTATAAATAATAAAAAAAAACATTTTATATTTATGAAATCAGTGTAAATCATCAGTACTTTTTTTTTGTTTTTTTATATAATGGATTATACATATATTATGTTTGTAATCTGGACATATACTAACCATGAACTATGTGGTTTAGATGAAACCACGATGTGGCAGACAATCATTGGGTTGGGGTTTAAATGTTATTTATTTCTTACAACTGGTTTAATTATTTAGTCTGTTTCTTTTATTGCAAATGGATCAGCCAATATTAGTTTTGGTTGTGGTTATGTAGAGCATTAGAAGTTGGTGTGATACTTATTTGGTATTTGTGGCCAATGTCAAATTATGTGTTATACACACAGTACAATATCTAAATTTTTATTTTAGCCAGAAATAAATTAGTTTATAATATTTCTAACAAAATAGTATAATTTTTTACAAAAAAATATATAATCTTATAAAAAAAATATCATTTATTATTTTTTTTATATTTTTATACGTTCATTTAGAAAACAGGAAAATTAAATAAATATTTTTTTTATTTAAAAGTTATAAAGTTTATACATAATATATAAAAAAATTCAATTTTTATTTTTCTAAAATGTATATTTTCTTTAAACTTTAGTAACTACTCACTATTTCCTAATTTTTTAGATTATTTATTTTTGTTTTTATAATCAAATTACATGACAAAGTTTAAATCAATCTTAATCAATCAAATCTTTCCTTCTCAATTTTTCACTCCTATATTTCTAGTTTCTTTTGTGGGAATGAGTATTTGATTTATATATATGATTTGAGTTAAAAAAAAAATATTTGTTATGTGTTTAATATTTGAATCTGACTTTTTCATATAAAAACAAGTTGAGACATTGAAAAAAAAATATCAATTATTGCAAGAGAAGTTAACTCAAATTTGTATTTGAAAAAAAATGATAATTGTAAGAATGAAACTTTAATGAGATTGAACTATAGCGTAAATAATTGTTACATGTGGTACTGATTCCTTTTTATTGAGAGATGAGTATAACAAGTTGAGTTACATTTAAGAATTCAAACCACACATCTTATTTTAGAGTTTCAATTGATTAATTAATTGAAGTTTAATAAGATATAGTGAATTCATTGAATATTGTTAATAGACTTGTATTTAACCCAAAGATTGTTCTATAAGTGTGAAAATGGTTTTTAATGAGTGTAAAAAAAAATAACACACAAGAATAAGAACAATGGTGAAAATGAAAGTAGACAATAAAGAACATGAAATGAAGAGATAGAAGGAGTTAATGAAAAAGAAAAGGATAGAAAAAAGACTTATGGATTGAGAGTAATGGAAGAAGCCACGTCACTTGGAAATTATGTCAAGATGAGTGATGATCAGAATCACCACTTGAATTCACAACTCGATATAAGACTAACAAAGTGGAGAACTCTTCTCTCACAAAACTAGTATAGTAACTTTGCTTTAAATTCAAGCTAAATATACAAGAGGGTATGACCTTATTTATAGTGTGGGTGAGAGACAATCTTAATGGGAGAAGGAGATTTGAATTTAAAATTTTCTCCCATGTCCTCCTTAAAAAAACACCTAAAAAAGTGGATCTAGGAAAGAGTCACACTTTACACATTTAAACATGTGTTTAATGTGTGTGGGAGACACCTAAGAGCAAGTGGATGCCCTAGGGTTTCTAAGTGGGGACCTAGGATTTCCCAAATGGGCTTGATGTGAGCCTAATTTATTTACAAAAGAATCCTACAGTAATGAAAAGCAAAGTAAAGAGAACAATTAGTGCCTAACCCTTGCTTATGTGCAATGCTCCTAGTGATTTGTTTGGGAATGGTTAGGCGTGGGTCTTAAGTTGACTAGGGTGGTTGATCAAGCTTTGAATCCTATGTCATGCTTTTGGTAACCCTCCAGGAAGGTTGAAGTCATTAGCCAGTTGGTGTTAGCCTACTCATGACTTCATTAGTATTAGATTATTTGAATTCAATAGTTAATTTGTTGATGAGATGAATTAATACTTTTGGTTGTGAACAATTGAGTTGATATTGAACTTTGTCAATAATTTCATGTTAGGATGTGTGAATGAGCCTACAAAGGTTTGGAAGACTTATTTACATTAGAGTTTTATCTACAAGAGTGTGGTTGAGTCTATAGGTGGGTGGAAGGCTAACTGAAGGAGATATTCACACCAGAATTCACCTACATGGATAAGGTTAGGCCTACACAAGCTTATTAGTGTAAATATTTGTATCAGAGTTTCATCCACAAAGTTATGATGCAAATACCACATAGGTGTGTGGAAAACTTGTTGATGTGGATATTTGCATCATCATTTCTCTCTCAAGGATGTGGCGAAGCCTAAAATGTTGTAAAAAGATTTGGGATGTAAATATTTGCATTAAAGTTTCACCCACAAGGATGTGATTTAGTCTGGAAGGATGTCTTGAAGCCAACAAAGAAGTGAAAGACTCATTGATAAAGATATTTGCATAAGACATTCACCTACATGAGTATGACTTTAGACGCAGTGATGTGAGATATAATATATATTGTATCTCATTTTTTTTGGATCTTCAACGTCGATTTAAGTATAATTTTGTACCAAATTAGGATAAATAGTCAACTTAAAACTTGTAGATTAATATATCTTTGGATGTTTTCTTTAGGTTCTACAAACAACATGAATATAAAAATTTGTTAATTAAAAGTTAACAATTATGGTTAATAGTTTAATATAAATGATTTAATGTTTTGACATTTGGAATTTGGAATTTTATGAGATCTTTAATGTCTGATGAGAAATGGTGATGATATATATGTGTGCGTGTGTGTGAAAGTTGTATAAGAATAAGACATATCATTTGGTGACTTGAAGTGATATTTATGTTGTGAAATTTTGTATTGCTTGGATTAATATGGGTGACAATTATCATGTGGTAATTGTTTGACTTAGATGTAGTGTGTATTGAGCATAAAGTCATGATAAGAAATTTCTAAGTTTCACTAATATCTAAATCATTATTATAGGTGAAAAGACACTAACAACTTTTATGTGTGAGCTACTCTATGAGTGGGGAGACTATATTCTTGAGTGAAATGTTAGTTTTTGACGACTTGTGTTTCAGAAATTGAGTCAAGAGTCAAATTGACTTCTTTGAATTCCTTAGAACTTCTATTACATTCTAGGTATATAAATCGAACAAGTAATAAAAATGAAAATTTCAACTATTGTTTTCTAGAGTTGCACAATATTAGCAAAATATACAATTTGCTTACTATCTTGACTAAATAACTTAGGAAATTTTCTATAAAAAGAGTTTTTAATAGTTTCTAATATACCAAAACAAGAAAATAAAAGTAAACTAACAATTTGGATTTGTACAATTTGAGTGAAAATGTTGCAATTACTGTTAATATATTTAATTTTCTATTTTAAATTATTGGGCTTTGTTTGTTTGGCCCAACTTTCCTTTTCTGTTTCAGCTAGGTCTTAATCTTTTTCTTATATATACACCATGTATTTTACTCTCTAATATACAAGTGAATAAAAGTTTCTTTTATATTTATTTTTCTCTACAATTAGGGTTCATCAAAACCTCTCTTTCTTCATTACGATTACGTGCGATTAAAGCATCACATCAGGCAAGGAATATTCATCTTCATTTACTGTAATATGGTATCAGAGCTCTTCGAATGAAGAGTTCTGTTGCGCTTCTCTCTGATTTTTATTTCCCTCTTTGTTGTTCTTGGTCTTTTTTTTCTGTTCTCTTTCAAAATCTTGATTGGGTTTAAAAATCTTTTAGGCAATGTTTAATGAAAACCCTAGTCTTTATAGTCTTAATAGTAGTCACACTATTACATGCAATTTTTGTGGTAAATATGGTCATATTGAGGCTGTTTGTTTTCGCAAAGTGGGTTTTCCTTCTGGTAATGTTAAAACCTCAAAGTTTTCTTTTACTAGAAAAGTCTACACTTTTTGTAATCGTCTTGGCCACACTATCGACATCTGTTATAATAAGCATGGGTTCCCTCCTAGCTACAAATTCACCAATTGGACATCCCAAGCCAATAATATGATTACTACTAACACTTTTTCTGAGCTTTTTCCTAAAGAACATGATGTAAAGGGGATTCAACTTACATCACAGCAATGTCAATTCCTTACCAACATTTTGCGTCAGCAAAACCTTGAGGATCCTGCCCCTCACACTCAAATTAATCAAGTCGGCACCATCTCTACGGATGAAATCCCCAATACTGAGCATTCTTCAACAGGTAAGTTTCTCTCTTCACTATCTTCTATAAAAGAATCTTGGATTATTGATTCTGGTGCCACTGATCATGTTTGTCACAATTTGAACGTTTTTACTACTTATACTAAAATTAAACCTGTCTTAATTAGTCTTCCAAATGGCCAAACTGTTTATGCCACATATTCTGGTTTAGTACGTTTTTCTGATAAGTTTTATTTGTCTGATGTGTTATATGTGCCTCATTTTTAATTAAATTTAATATCTGTTTCTAAACTCACACACCAACTTAAATGCACTTTAACTTTCACTTCAACCCACTGCATTATACAAGACAATCTCACCCAAGAGAGGATTGGTACAGTTAAAGCCACCGCTGGCTTGTACCTTGTCACTACCTTGCCTGCTTCTAGTCGTTCTAAACCGCATTGTTTTGCTCCTTTTATTAATTGTAATATCACAGACAAAACACTATGACATTATAGACTAGGACACCCTTCACAAGAAAGATTACATGTCTTAAGCAAACAATACTCTTTTATTACTGTTGATACTCATCATGTATGTGACACTTGTAGTCGTGCAAAACAGAGAAAACTTCCTTTCACTTTAAGTAATACTGTTACCTCTGCTATTTTTGATCTTGTACACTTTGATATTTGGGGACCATGTTCCATAATTTCTATGCAAGGTTTTCGTTATTTTTTTACTATTGTTGATGATTACTCGCGTTATACTTGGGTTATTCTGTTGCATAACAAATCTGAAGTGCGTCAGCACATCATTAACTTCACTGTTTTCGTTCAAAATCATTTCAAAACTAATATCAAAACGATTCGTACTGACAAAGGTGTTGAGTTTGCTATGTCAAATTTTTATGCTTCAAAGGGAATTATACATAAAAAATCTTGTGTTGAAACACCACAACAAAATGGCATTGTAGAACGTAAACATCAACACATACTAAATGTAACCCGGGCTTTACTTTTTCAAGCAAATCTTCCTCCTATTTTTTGGGAATTTGCTGTAAATCATGTTGTTTTCTTAATAAATGTTGTTCCTACTCCATTACTTAATAACATCACTCCTCATGAAAAGTTGTTTGGAAAACCATATGACATTTCCTTTCTAAAAGTGTTTGGTTGTCTCTGTTATGCTAGTACCATTACTGCACATAGGAAAAAATTAGATGATAGATCTATCAAAGGTATTTTTCTTGGCTTCCCGCAAAATACAAAAGGTTATATTATCTTAAATTTAAAGTTTCATAGCATAGAGATATCAAGACATGTAATCTTTCATGAAAACCACTTTCCATATAAATTGGACAGTAGCTTGCCTAAGGACTCTAACACTTTATCTCTCCCTATTTCTAATGCATATAATTCTGCTTTTAATTTTTTTTCTGATACTACACCTCCTGTCGAGCCATGTGTCTCTACTCCTGCACCTAATATTGTCCCTCCACCAACCTCATTATCCTATGATCTTCCAACAAATAGTGTCTCTGCTCCTGCATCCAACATTGCACCTCCATCAGAATTATCACCGCCTGCATCTCCAGGAAGCACCTCACCCCAATTTCCAAGAAGATCAGCTCGTCCTCACCGACAACCTGCCTATCTTGCAGATTTCCACACTGCAACCAACACTGTAAGTAGTAGATATCCTATTCATAATTACTTGTCTTACAATTCCTTATCTTCCAATTTTAGAAATGTTATTTTCTCTATCAATTCTCATCCTGAACCTCGGACATATAACGAAGCCTTCAAACATGCTTCTTGGCAATCTGCCATGCAAGATGAGCTTCAAGCTCTTGCTGCTAACAATACTTGGCAACTTACCCCTCTCCTTTCAGGAAAGAAAACTATTGGTTGTAAATGGGTATATAAAATCAAATACCATTCTGATGGCACTGTTGAGCGCCACAAAGCTAGAGTTGTTGCCAAAGGGTTCACCCAACTTGAAGGACTTGATTTCTTAGACACTTTTGCACCTGTTGCTAAACTCACTACCCTCCGCCTTCTCCTTGCTATTGCCACTACCAAAAATTGGATTTTAAAACAACTTGATGTCAATAATGCATTTCTTCATGGTGATCTCCATGAAGAGGTATACATGACCCCCCCACCTGGCCTCTCTCTTCCTTCTCCCCAGCATGTTTGCAAGCTTCAACGGTCTTTGTATGGCCTTCGTCAAGTTGGTCGCCAATGGTACGCCAAACTTTCTACTTTTCTTTTATCAAATAATTACTCTATTTTTGTTGTTGATCACTCTCTTTTTCTTAAATATAATAATGATAAACTCACTGTTATTCTTGTTTATGTTGATTACTAGGTTTTAACTGGTGATGACACGGAGGAAATCAATACAATTACTGCATCCCTTCACCATCACTTCAAGATAAAAAAATTTAGGTAATCTCACTTACTTTTTGGGACTGGAAATTGCTCGCAACAGTACTGGTCTTCATTTAAGTCAACGCAAGTATACTCTTGATCTCCTTCAAGAAACTAGCATGTTTGACTCTGCACCTGTGGCCACTCCTATGACTCACACCTCTCGTCTCTCTCCCGACCAAGGCTCACCTCTCGATGCTGATGCCACTTCCCAATACAGAAGACTCCTTGGACGTCTAATTTACTTAACCAACACGCGACCAGACATCGCCTTCGCTGTCCACAATTTAAGCCAATTCGTATCTGCACCTACAACTCATCATCAGCAAGCTGTCTCACGTCTTTTGCGTTACCTCAAGGGCACCCTTGGTGAAGGACTATATTTTTCTCACACTAGTTCACTTCACGTCTGTGGTTTTAGTAACTCTAACTGGGCAACATGTCCTACCACACGCAAATCTGTCACTGGATATTCCATCTACTTAGGAGACTCCCTAATATCATGGAAATCAAAGAAGCAGCCAACTATCTCCCGCAGCTCCTCTGAAGCCGAGTATAGAGCCCTTGCCACCACCACATGTGAGCTACAATGGTTGTCTTACCTCCTTCAGGATTTACATCTTCCTCTCTCCCAGCCTGCAACCCTATACTGTGACAACAAATCTGCCCTTCAAATAGCTTACAATCAAGTTTTTCATGAACGAACCAAGCACATCGAAATTGATTGCCACCTAGTTCGTGAAAAACTTAACTCTGGTCTCCTCAAACTACTGCCCATTACTTCTGCAATGCAAGTTGTTGACATATTCACCAAGCCTCTTGCTTCCGCACAGTTCTCCACTCTCAAATCCAAGCTGGGCCTGACAAATATCTACTCCCCAGCTTGAGGGGGTGTTAATATATTTAATTTTCTATTTTAAATTATTGGGCTTTGTTTGTTTGGCCCAACTTTCCTTTTCTGTTTCAGCTAGGTCTTAATCTTTTTCTTATATATACACCATGTATTTTACTCTCTAATATACAAGTGAATAAAAGTTTCTTTTATATTTATTTTTCTCTACAATTAGGGTTCATCAAAACCTCTCTTTCTTCATTACGATTACGTGCGATTAAAGCATCACATCAGGCAAGGAATATTCATCTTCATTTACTGTAATAATTACATTATATTTGAACACCTCTCTCTTGCCATATGATAGTCAATCAAACACTATAACATCAATAATCAAAATTACTTCCAAATCCTAATTCCTCGGGTGAGAAGAACCTAAGTTCCTTTGTAAAGTCTCATTTTTTTACCCAACTCAAAAAAAAACTTGTTTTAATGACTAATATATAACCATTTGTCGCAACCAGGATCATGATGAGACGACACACAAAAACTTAGAGAGAGTCACCATTATAGTTTATTATGAAAAATTATAGAAAAATTGAAAAGAAAGATCTGCAAAACATAATTTAGGGTTCAAAAGTCAGTTACATGCAAGAAAAGTATTAGCACCTTACAATACTCGTCCAAAGATGATTCTTTTAATTAATTATGCAAAAGAATGTGGTTTTTTAGAATGTTTATCTTTCCTGAAAAAAAAAATACTAGGAGTTTATTTGGGTATAATGCCAAAATTGTATTTATATTTATTATTTATTTTACTCTTCAAAAAAAATTGTTGGTTGTTGTGTATGTCAAAAACGTGTGCCATATAGTAGAAATACTAGGCCTAACGATAAGGCCCAAACTTTTTAGAGAAAATGAATGTTGGTGGGTGTATAAACAAAAACAGGGGATGGCGTATAGCAAAACTTCTGGACTAATGAATCCAACCTTTTGTTAAAAATATAGTGTGGATATAAAAACACGGGATTCAAATAGTGGAAGAGTTTGGCCGAATGAATGGGCCCAGATTTTTTAAAACACTGGGTAGAGGATATGAAGAATGAGTGCCGGATAGTAGAAGGGCTCGGCCAGCTAAATGGGCTAAGGCTTTAAAAAAAGGCAATTTCTTCCTGCACCCCGTTTATCTTCCTGAACCCCCATAATATTTGTAAAGACAAAAGTATCCCTATTAATTTTAGAAATCCTAAAATACACTTAACGGACTCCATTCCTAAAAACCCTAAAACTGTAACTATTGGTTTCTTCTTCGGCAGTTTCTTCCTGCACCCCTACATTTTTCTTCCTGCACCCGCACACTGTTATGCAAAGACCAAATTGTCCCTATTATTCTTTAAAAACCCTAAAATTCACTTTAACTGTATTTATTTTTTGCATTATGGATTATGGAATCCAGAAAAATTTCGGATTGGCATTTCCAGTAAAATTTTGGATCCACCAATCCGTAATTCAAAATATGCATCATTAAGAAAAGCATTCTGGATCCACTAATCCGTAACAGAAATATGCATTTTGGATTCAAAAATACGTAATTTAAAAAAAAAATTCCAGATCCATGAATCCGTAATAGAATTAGACTTCCAGATTCAGCAATCCAGAAATTAATAATTTATGCAAAAATTGCTTCCAAAACACCCCCTCATCCGAAAAAAAATATATTCAGTTCCGGATTGCTGAATCCGTAGCACACTCCCAGATTCCTATTTTCGGTAACTACGGTGTCCTTTTTCAAATAAAATATTAAGGCCAATTTCGGGATTTAGAAAATTGTGGGGTGCAGGAAGAAAAATGTAGGGGTGCAGGAACAAAAAGCCTTCTTCTTCCCACAGATTGCATAGTCACTGCAGGACTCCATTTCCTATCTTAGTGACGTCTTTCCATCTCGTATTTTTGTTGATGGTTTAGGGTGGTCTTGGCAACTTGGTGCTTGATGGTTGGTAAGTAAATTTTTTTGATTTTCAGATCTGTACTTTTGTTTTTATTTTATTTTTGTTTCCGCAGTTCATAGGTATTACCCTAGACAATGCAGTCTAGAAGTTTTACGGAATAGAAAATTCGTATTTGTTTTTTTACATTCCAGATCTGTAAAATTTTTGAATTGGAGAATTAGTAAATCTACCCTTCCAATAACAATTCTGGATTGGTGTTTCTAGTAACATTCTAAATTGTGCTTTTGGTAGCATTCCAGAATAGTGCTTCCGGGTAACATTCATTATTTTTGCATCTTCCGTGACTGTGTGTTTTCAATTAAGGTTTTCTTTTTTCTTAATAATGCAGATTCACTATCAAGTTATTTTAAGGTGATAAGGGTATTTAAGCAAATTAACCTTTTGTTGCCCAGAATTTAATGAGGTGAAATAATTAACTTCTGCACTTGAGATGAATAAAGAAGATGAACAAACTTCTGCACGGTGTCCTTTTTCAAATAAAAGGTTAAGACGAGTTTTGAGATTTACAAATTTTTAGGGGTGCAGGAAGAAAAACATAGAAGTTAGGAAGAAAAAGCCTTAAAAAAAGTGATAGTTGAAATAAAAAACATGTTTCGTCCTGCACTCCGTCATTATTCTTGCTGTACCCCTAAGAAACTTAAAAGGACGAAAATAACCCTGCAAGGTTTAAAAATAAACTCTAGCCCAACGTAATCCCTCTTCTTTGCGTTTTGTGTTGACACTGTTGATTGAGAATTCCTTACGATTTGGTGTCCTCTTAGTGTACATACCTAGATTTGTGTGCATTTCAGTTGCGTTGTTCGTCAGGTAAAGTTTTACTTTTTTACATTCAAAATCCTAATTCAGAATATTTGCAGAAATAATAATTTCGAAAGCCATTTGGGGGACTTTAATATAGCTTTATTCAAAACTCCCCATAAAAAAGTAACAAAAGTAAATATAAATGAGTTTTTTATCCTAAGAATAAATAGCAACGTAATCATCCTAAGCTTCAACTTTACCCGCACAAAAATATTTTGAAGCTTGATCATTGTTGGGGTAGTGTTTGAAGGTTTTGCAAAACCTACACTATATCTTAAAGGTAAAAACATAGAAATACCTTCATAATTTTTTTTAAAAAGTCATCCAGAAATTTTTTAGTATTAAATCGTAATAATTCGAGATCAATTGAATTGTAATTAAATATATATATAACATTAAAATTAAAATATACTGAGATTCAATAATGAATTATTACCCAATTAAAAGGGCCTAATTTCAATGTTATATATTATTTTATCTAATAAAATTAATTTACTAAAAAATTTGGAAGTAAAAAAAACATTACTAAAAATAATTCCGTATTACTTTTATTAAATCATTTAATACGGTAACAAAATAAATATTTTGATATAAAAATATTAACAGATTTTGTTTTAATTTTTAAAAACTTATATAAATATTTTTTTCAAAATACTTTTACCAAAAAGAAGTTTAAATCATTCAAAGAATAATAATTATAAAAATCAATAATTCTCGATACCCATAATTTTTTATTATTAAAAAATATTTATTTTCAAACGTTATCACGAAGAAAAATAACTTTTAAAATAAAAGTATCTAAAACTAAACCACAACACTTGAAAATCAATTTTACAAAATCCAGACATACAATTACTTATATGATTTTGATTTTGGAGGTAATTAGGAGGTGGAAGACACTCAAATGGGTACTTGTAGTTCTTGTTGGTTATTAATTCAGATTTTATTAATTCTGATTTTATTACCCTTAAACTATTTTACCGTTATATTGCATTAATGGTCAGTTTACAGGCCTGTAGGCATGTTAGTATTCCTATTTTATAATTTCAGTAATGGTAATTTTATATTATATATATGATTGAGTAAATCAAAATGAATAAAAAATCAGTTTTACAATTTTGTGCAATTACGTTCAATCAGTTGTTACAACCTTGTTATTAGAGCCAGTTTGTTATCATGAACTCTACCCAGTCCCTGATGGAAAAAATTACAATCGGTGGTGTGTGCAAATGAGAGTTTTGTTTGATTATCATGAGTTATGGGATGTCGCTGAGAGTGGAGTGTCTACATTAGGTGATAATGCAACTGAGGCGCAACGAGTAGCGCATCGTGATCAGAAGAAGAAGGACAATAAGACTTTGTATCTCATTCATCAAGGGATGAATGACGAGACGTTTGAGTAGATAGAAGGAGCAACAACTGCCAGTGAGGCTTGGAGAATTTTGTCAACCAATTATAAAGGTGATGACAAGATCAAGAGGGTGCGTCTTCAAACCCTAAGACACCAATATGAACTGCTGCATATGGAAACCAAAGAGTCTATTGATGTTTATATAAAAAAAGTTCTTGCCTTGACAAATCAGATGAAGACCAATGGTGAAACACATTCGGAGCAGGCAAAGGTGGAGAAGATTTTGAGATCTTTAACTCCCAGATTTGAACATGTTGTTGCCGCAATTGAAGAGGCCAATGACATTTCAAAAATGACAGTAAGGTTATTGTTTGGTTCTCTACGAGCGCATGAGCAGCGGATGAATGACAATAAGATTGAAAAACCAATTGAACAGGCTTTACAAATACAAGCCTCAATTGGTAGCTCCTATCATAAACATGATAGCTATTTCAGCAAAGGTCGTGGTGGCCAGAATCATGGAGGCACTTGGCGCGGGGAACGTGGTCGCGGAAGACGAGGAGGCATTTATAATAAATCAAATGTTGAGTGTTATAATTGCCATAAACGTGGCCATTATGCAAACGAGTGTAGATCAAAAGGTGATAATCATGTTGCCAATTGTGCTCAAGAAGACAGTAATCACGAACAAGATGAAGAGGATCATGCACTACTAATGGCAGCCACATCAAATGAAACTCCAAACAATCAGACTTGTATTTGGATACGGGTTGCATAAATCACATGTGTGGTAAGAAGGAGTTGTTTGCAGATTTGGATGACTCATTTCACGCAAAAGTGAAATTCGGTGATGGCAGGTTCGTTCCAGTGACTGGAAAAGGGCAAATTCTTATCACATTGAAGAATGGTGATCACAGGTACATCTATGATGTTTTCTATGTACCTGATATGAAAAGTAATTTGTTGAGTATGGGACAGTTGGCCGAGAAAGGTTATGTGATGCACATAGTTGAAAATAAATTATCAATTTTTGATAAAAAAAGGTAGTTTGATTCTAAAATCTTTTTTATCAAAAAAATCGCATGTTTGCAGTAGATATTCATATGGGTGATTTCAAGTGCTTGAATGCAATAGTGAATAATGAATCGTGGTTATGGCATTTACACTTTGGGCACTTAAATTTCCAGAGTTTGGAAAATCTCTCCAAACGAAATTTAGTAAATGGTTTACCCCATATTCATCACCCTGATCAATTGTGTGAGGCTTGCATTTTTGGAAAGAATCACAGGATACCATTTGTTAAGGAGCCTTGGCGTGCAAAATTTCCTTTGGAGCTTGTTCATACAGATGTTTGTGGCCCGATGAACATATCTTCAATTGGAGGTAATAAGTATTTTTTAACCTTTATTGATGATTTTTCAAGGAAAACCTGGATTTATGTATTGAAAAGCAAGGATGAGGTACTCCACTGCTTTAAAATATTTAAAGCATTTGTTGAAAGAGAGAGTGGCAGACAAATTAAGATGGTGCGTAGTGATGGAGGAGGTGAGTACAAGTCTATTGAACTCAAGAGGCACTGTGAAGAACTTGGGTTGCAACATAACATAACTTGCCCCTACACACCTCAACACAACGAAGTTGCTGAGAGAAAGAATAGAACAATCATGGACATGGAGAGGAGCATGCTTAAAGCGAAAGGTATGCCAAATTATTTTTGGGCTGAGGCCGTAACATGTGCGGAATATTTGATAAACAGATCACCCACTCGGAGTGTTCCTAACACAACTCCGATTGAGGCATGGAGTGGATTCAAACCCAATGTGCAGCACTTGCAGGTATTTGGGTCAATTACTTATGCTCATGTTTCCAAGGTAGCAAGATCGAAGTTGGATGATAAGGCAGAGAAGACCATTTTCATTGGATATAAGCATGGGGGATACAAACTGTACAATCCAATGACAAAGAAGGTGATTGTTAGTCGTGATGTTACATTTGCCGAAGATGAGGAATGGAAATGGAATGCAGCAGGTGAAATAGATTCGAAAAAATGATATATTTATGTTTTGAACGATGATATGGAAGATGGAGTCACTCTTGAAGCACCTGCAGTTCAACCTGAAGCTGCAGTTCAACCTGAAGTTGTAATTCAACCTGAAGTTGCAACTCCAATTGCAACCATATGGAGCGACCAAGAAGGCAGCAACGACAACCTGTACATCTTCAAGATTGCGAAGTAAATCTTGATGATGAAGTTGATGACAATGGAAATTTGGTTCACTTTGCTTTTCTTGCAGAATCAGAACCTATGAGACTTGCCGATGCCATTCAACACCCCAAATGGCAAAAGGCTATGAATGAAGAATTGATGGCGAATGAGAAAAACAATATCATGACTCAAATTGGGAATGTTGTTCCAAATCAGAATTAAGGGATGATGTTGGTTATTAATTCTGATTTTATTATTATTAATTCTGATTTTATTACCCTTAAACTATTTTACTGTTATATTGCATTAATGGTCAGTTTACAGGCCTGTTAGTATTTCTATTTTATAACTTCCAGTAATTGTAATTTTATTATATATATGATTGAGTAAATCAAAATGAATAAAAGATCAGTTTTACAATTTTGTGCAATTACGTTCAATCAGTTGCTACAACCTTTTGCTTTCTCTTATTTCTTCAATTAGTTCCTACAGTTCTGTCATGACTTGCTTCTTGATCTTCACTTTCTTGATTGTGTGTCTCTTCTTCATTATTCCCAATGTTTCTTTTGTTGTTGTTGTCTTGATTCTCATTGATAGAAAAAATATGAATTCTAGAATTACTTAATCTTTTATCAGTGCCAACAAAGTTGATATTTTCCTTGACTAGAGGTTCTAGTAAAAAACCACTACTATTTTGAGTATCATTATTTTGGTTAACATTAGATGTATTATTGGAACTTTTATAAGGAGAGATATTTTCATAAAAGATAACATTTTGGTTGATAGAGATTTCCTTATTTTTAGTATCCAGTAAAACATACCCTTTTATACTTGATTTATATCCAAGAAAAACACACTTCTTAAACCTAGGTTCCAGTTTAGTACAATTATTTTCAAGACTAGAAGCAAAATAGAGAGATCCAAAGACTTTTAAATCAAGATAAGTAGGGGAAATTTTATACAAAAGCTCATAAGGAGAAAAAATTTTCAAAACAACATAAGGTAATTTGTTTATTAAGTAAACAACACGTGTAACACCATGCATTTCTGTTGCCTCTCATAAACTTCATTGTTTTCTCTGGAAAACACAAAAGTTTAGTCATGTTCACATCTTTGACAATTTCTTTTTGAGACACTGCGATTTTCAATGGGGCCCAATCGAAAGTTCCTCCTTTCTTCTCATTTGGAAGGCTTAAAACCTCCATAAGACCAATAACTTCCTAATCCTCCCTTCTTACCTTCAAAGACCCCCCTTTGTTGTTGATCGGCCGTATTCCTACCACTGCCCTTTCTGCCAACGGTCGTACTTTTATTATGCCTTTTTCGCCACTTTCCTCCTCCCTCTTTCTAATGGTGAACTCGTCTGCCTTAATATGGGACACTGCCCTAAGATTGATAGCCACCATGTCTTCAGGTCTTCGCCGCACCAAAGATTTACCAAAGGTTCTCGACCGAAGTCCTCTAATGAACACCTACAAACATTTCTTCATTCGGATGTGGAATCTGTACGACCACCTCGTTAAAACGATGCAAATACTGCTTTATAGATTCCTCCATTAACTACTTCACCTAAAAAAGATATGTTGTTTCTGGGGGTTTTGCTTTGTTTGCCGCAAAGTGAGCAACAAATAATTTTGTAAAGACTTCCAATGACGTAACAAATCCTCCTGGCAAATAACTAAACCAATCCAATGTTGTCCCCACCAAGGTTCATGCCAACATCTTACATCTTACCACACCTGATCCCTTACAAATCAACATTTGAGCTCTGAACACTTTTATATGAGCATTCGGGTCCTGCCTTCCTGTGAATGAACCAACTTTTGGAAACACATAGTTTGGGGGAAATGGCTCATTCAAGATTTCCTCCAAAAATGGCTGAAAATTTGGTTCCACCTCCACTTCCTGTTGCCCATCGGTGTTTTGGCGATCGATCTGACTTCATAACTCCTAATTTTGTCTATGGAGTCCCTCCTACACCCTGATTGACTCCTCCATCATTTCTCTCGCTCGAGCGCCTTCTCTTTTAAAGTCCTCCGGAACTCCTCTGCACACGTTCTTCATTTTGTTTCTGCATTGCCTCCATCATCTCCATTAATGCTTGAGTTGCGTCACGGGGTGGAACTCCATTGGCTTCCTCCCCTGCTGCGGTTCATCGCGTCCCTCTCATAATGACTCAAAACTCCAGTCTAGGTATTGGTAACGAGAATAGTTTTATCTGCCCTATGGTGGGTGCCAAAATGTTCCAAACAAGAGTATTGACGATCTTCAACCTAGAACAATCAGTGTTGCCAAGAATAAATGTACTCTTAGCTAGTATGCAATCTGTCTTTCCTTTTCGTGTATTCCCTGTTATATACTAAAAATATCAATCCTATTCCTTTTATATTGGGTCTTGATACTGACATAATTCAATAATAAAGACTAATTATCCGAGATCCCTTGATTTGTGCTAATACATTATTGTCTTGGATATGGACATCGGTAAACGATCTGCTTATGCGTGTTATCAGACTCTTCACATAGAATTGTTGGTTATTTTCTTCTTTGATAGATTTTTTAAAGATTTAAAATTCTTTTGTGGGAGCGATGGATCCCTGTTTGTCGCAATAGAGATTGGCGTGCGTTTTGAATAAGATTTATTAGTTTTGATGGGTGATTTTTTTAGGTATAATGGAGGAAGAAATATTTAAAGTTGAGTTTATTTAATAATGTTTGGAATAAAAGAAGATGGGGTATGTAATCGTTGTGTTTAAAGTAAAGAACCACTATTATCTATTAATGATGTGGTAGGGTCCTAGTTCGATTTTCTTTAAACACATTGTTAGTGGACGTCACAAAATATTAAAAATAACTCTTCAGATGGGAGTTAAGAGTAATAATTAGACTTGAATAGAACTAGTTACAGTTTAGATTTCTAAAATATAACTCTTTTCATGCGTTTTTATTCAGACTCGTTCGCAATTCGGAGTGTCTCCCCCACGTTACTACTTTTGTTAATACGTGAATCAGAATTCATGATCAATACTATAAAAAGACAAAAAACAAAAAAAAAGTTAACAAAATTGAAGCAGATGGGCCCCTTGACCCAGTGGCCTATTTACTGTGAAGGCACCAGATGGCCCAATAATAAACTGCCGGCCCATTATGCCCCCACCTCCCTCTCTAATTCCCTTCACAGAACTCAACTCTCTATTTCCACCCACACGCACCTCTCTCTCTCTCTCTAACGCATAACATAGCAAACTCCAACTCCATTATTATTGCCATTGTTGTTATTGTTAGAATCATTAGCGACACAATGCACTCCTCCGCCGAGGACGACTCCGACAACCCTGCCACCACTGCGGGCGCGGAGTGGACGTTCACCGCCAGGAATCACGCACCCTCGTCGGACCCGTGCTGGGGCGCCATAGAGCGCGGCGGTGGCACCCTGGGACTGGGTGACCTCCGTTTTGTGCAGCGCGTGGGGAGTGGCGACATCGGAAGCGTGTACTTGGTGGAGCTGAAGGGCTCGAACGGGTGCCTGTTGGCGGCAAAGGTGATGGACAAGAAGGAACTGGTGGCCAGGAACAAAGACACGAGGGCAAAGGTTGAGAGAGAGATTCTGCAAGTGGTGGATCACCCTTTTTTGCCAACTCTTTACGCGTCGCTCGATTCCCCTCGCTGGTCTTGCCTCCTCACCGAGTTCTGCCCCGGTGGCGACCTCCACGTTCTCCGCCAGCGCCAGCCCGATAAACGATTCCACCACGCCGCCGTTAGGTGTGTCTGTCCCTCCTTTCTCTTCTTTAACTCTCCCTATTTAATCTGCATGTGATCTTTTTACACTTTGAAGCTGCGTGGTTACAAAAATTATGACATGTCGGTCAGAACTATTAATGGTTACATTAGATGCAGAAATTAGTTGAGATTGTAAATATGTTTACTTTTGGATTATGCAATACTTTTTCTTTTTGTGTTTTTTATTGAACGCAAGAGATTACAATTTTAGATGATGAATGAACAACATGCATGCAGGGAATAATTTGCTTGAGTAATTTGTTTTTTTTTTTTATGACATGTTATTATAGTATATATTGGTGTGTTATAAATAGAAACAAAGTTACTTGGTAACAGTTAGTGTTTGAGATGTGAGTGGGATTTGTAACTCAATTAAGAATGGGTAATTGTGTTTGTAAGCAAAAGAAAAGGAAAATGTATAATATTGTAGTGGAGAGAGATGAGTTGGTGATGCAGTTTGTGTGGGAAAGTTGAGATAGGTCCTTGGCTTTGAGTTGAGTTGGTTTAATCTGCTCATAATTTCATTGCCTGTGGGCCATAAGATTCAATTTATGTCTCCTCTGTTGCCTTTGATTGTGAGCCCACGAAGGCTTTTGGTGTGTCCGTCGTGCACCAAATAATAATTTAGTGCCTCCCCCACTTAACCAGTAACCATTATCGGATTTCCAAACTAATAATAATCAACTTTTGAGCATTCCTATCTCCTCCTTTCTGAACTTTCACAGATTTAAATATTTTTGGGATGAAACCTCCATCTTAAACTATTGCATAAACAACTAATGGGGCTTTTGGGTGTAGTCAAAAGCTTTTCTTTCTATAAAATTACAAATAATACTTCTACATCTTCATCAAAATATATTTCAAAATGTACCCAAAAATAAAACTTGGTGACGTTTTGCTTGGCATATAAAATTTTAAAATAATGGCCATGATTATTCGAAAGTGGACCCTGCATAATTTAATTATTGGAGAAATTGATCGTAATAAAATTACGATGGTGATATACCAAAATAATACATGCCGATAATAACAATTCCACTATGTTATGTTGACTTGAGGGTTGTAGTTTAAAAAAATGGAAAAATAAAAAATATTAATTTGACAACTCATTACAATAATATAATTATATATATTAGTATTTTTTTAAAATTAAAATTAAAATATTAATTTATTGAATTATTAGGCATGTGTAACTGCTATTTGGAGTGTGAAAATACGAGCACTGTTTCATTAACGGTGGTGTGGTTGGGTGTTACAGGTTCTACGCATCTGAAGTTGTGGTTGCCTTGGAGTATTTACACATGATGGGGATAATATACCGTGATTTGAAGCCTGAAAATGTGCTCATAAGATCGGACGGTCACGTAATGCTCACAGACTTTGACCTGTCACTAAAAGGCGACGACACAACATCAACGGCTCAGATCGTGTTCGATCAAGATCCACCCGGGAGCACGAGCTGCAACGAGAATTCGAAGAACCAATGCGCGCTGGCAATGTCATCGTGCATGCTGCCGAATTGCATCGTGCCATCTGTGGCATGCTTCCACCCAAAACGCGGCCGTAGGAAGAGGTCGTCGCGGTGTGGGTCGGTGGAGATCGTGGCGGAGCCAATAGAAATCCGATCGACGTCGTTCGTTGGGACCCACGAGTACTTGGCGCCGGAAGTGATTTCGGGGGAGGGTCACGGCAACGGCGTTGATTGGTGGACATTGGGAGTGTTCATTTTTGAAATGTTCTACGGGATGACACCCTTCAAAGGGCTCGAGCATGAGCTAACCCTAGCGAACATAGTGGCACGTGCCCTTGAGTTCCCTAAGGAGCCCATGATCCCAGGAGCAGCCAGGGATTTGATCTCACAGCTCTTGGTGAAGGACTCAACAATGAGACTAGGGTCAACAATGGGTGCCCTAGCAATTAAGCACCACCCCTTCTTCAATGGAGTTAATTGGGCATTGTTGAGGTGTGCTACCCCTCCCTACATCCCTTCATCAGACAAGTGCAAGGAATTGGTTCGACTCTACAATTGCACAAACAATACCATAGACTTCTATTAGAACCATATACATATTCATATGTAAAACAACAAATCAATATACAACTTCAACTCAAACAACAATGTTCGTGGATTTCCTCTAATTAACAAATTTATTTAATTTTTCGAATGGGGAGGACAAATGATTTCCAGGTATTCATTCATTGGAGATATATGCCACTTTTCTTTAAAGTAAAACAAAACCAACCAATTAGATTCCGTAACGATTCGTTTCTCATCTTATAAAAGTAAAAGATGTAGACATAATTATCATCATTTATTTTTTACTCAGTAGTTGCTTTATTATAATTTTGTTTTTGATAATACCAAAGGGAACATAAGAAGATTCCAATATAAGAAAGGCAATTCTTTCTCACTTCCTCCTGTTCGCTTGTCCACATCAATTATTGTTTCTCAACAGATGCTGTTGTTGGTTGGTGGACCAACCATTGCAACTGCCAAATGGATGTATATGTATTTTTTGTTGTTGTGTGTGTAAAGCAAGTTTTTTTTTTAATCTCAGTGTTCTTATTTTGATTTTGATTCACAGTGTCTGGGGTGGTTGCAATCACCAAACATGTTGATTCTGGGAAGAGGAAACAAAAAAAAAGTAATGCAATTGTATTAGGTGCCATATTGATACATTAGTTGGATGTTCAATACTATATAGATATCAATGGCTTTGAATAGAAAAAGTATTATTATTTTTTTCAAATCACATCTCGAAAAGAGTATTCTTTAGAAAGAAATAAAAATAGATTTCATAAAAGTAGTTAATTATAATGTTTGCACAATAAAACTATTACGTACATTTTCTCTTTATATTTCGTCAATGTATTAATAACTATTTTTTCTCTTCTTACATCTCTCTTTACTGTACACATGTTATACAAAGAAATGATATAAATTTAAGAATTGTAAAAGTTCAGGAAAAAATAGCCATGGAATATGTGCCAATTTTTTCTCAGCCTGTGATTGTCCATCTGCAGAATCCTGCAGTTCTTCCATTGAAGGCTGTGAATCATTCTTTTATGACGTGAAAACCACTCCTTTCTCCATAAAAGCTTTGTTTTATCACTTCTTTTAAATAAAATGAATTATGACCGATTCGATTATTGCGGTGCGTTTGGGAATTAGAAAGGTAAAAAAAGGGACTAAGTGAAGGATAAAAAAATAAAGGACAAGTGGTTCCAATTATTCATAATTTGTCAAGAAATTTTTTTAATATAGTAATTTATGATTTTATAGTCCTAAAACAATTTGTTGACATTCTTGGATTTTACTTTTTTGATGGGAAGCCTTCCGAATTTCATTCTTAAAATAAGAGATAACCATTGAAATTCATCTGGTATTCTGTTGTGTAATCTATTGTGTTCAAGGTAACCATTACTAAAAATTATCAGTTTTCTATATAAATTCGTCTTTCACTTCTAGAAACTCATCTTACATTCCATTTTTGTTGCACCGAATAAACTTTAGTGTTCAACCATTACTATATCTAAATGCATTAGTCAGTGGTGGAAGGCGTGTCCTTAAAATCTTGAAAAAAAAAAACTGGTTTTAGTTGACAAGAAAATCAGCCAACAATTTTTTTAATCTATTACCAATGTATTGCTTCATACATTCTTATAACATATAGGTTAACTGTTGTTTTAAAGAAATAGTATTTTTCATAAGTTTCTCAGAAGAAATTTTTTGAAAGCTAGAAGAATTTTCTTTAGAAAGATAATGATTATTGCTAAAATAAACTTTCGACAGAGATTTTCCCAATAACTATCTTTTCTGAGATTTGATTAGCCATTACATGCTTGAAATTTTTACATAATTTAGTCTAATAATGGAAGTTTCATTAGAGTTTTTTCAAGAAATATCTGTTTATTATGAAACGTCTTCTCGTCCGTTAAAAGAAATAACAGGATAAGCTACACTTTCTTATTTGTCTGTTAAGGAAAGTTATAGTTACATTCTTGAATGTTGTTTGAGAACCCAATTTAAAGCAGGCAGAGTGGAATAATAAAAAGTGGAAAAAAAGATACTTGGACGTGAATGCATAAACTATTGGTGGGTCTTCAGCTACAGGCACATTCATTTTTTCTGGTATTTTCCAATTTTATTGATAAATCAGTTTAATAAAAAATTAAGTATATTTTCTTCAAGCATTTTTGTTTCTTCTTTTTATTGTTTTACTTGAACATCCTCCATAAATCATACTTTGTTCGCGAGCTAGTTTAACATGTAACTTGGTTAAAAGAATGGACCCAAAAATGTTTTTAATTGCTTTAAAGGAGAATATCAATGAGAGAAAAAATAGTTTCACTGTAAAAGATGGCTTTGGAAATATTTGCGGTTTGAATTGATTGACAGAAGGAAGAAAATGAGTGGGAACAAATACAAAGGAAGTTAAAACCACATTAATACAGTATCACAGATGAGAAAAACAGTAATATACAGCAGTCTTTGTTGTGACACAATGAAATACATAGATGACAAGTTCCATCATTATTTCTAGTCCACCAAATAGTATTTGATTCACACAGCTATTTCGCCCGCACAGTATAGAGTCAAATGTTTTAGGCAGCAGTTACTGTGCTAGTTGCAGATGCTGCTGCTTCACCTTCCCAGAAGGTTGTCTTCTTCCCGGTTTTGGAAACGGTCTGCAGAACTGTGTCTGGCTGGACATTTCCCTTCACTACCACCTTCTTTTCCTTCAAATCAATGTCATATGATTCCACACCTGCAAATAAGATCTCCACTTATTATTCTACAGCATTGGATGAGGAACTCTGGTTGGTATGCTGTCATTATAATGACTTTAATCCATAATATGAATCCGTGTTCGCCTGTTTACACCATATTCTTGTTCCATGTGAAATCATAGAAACATACTGGCTTTGAAACTAGCATTATATAGGATCTGTTTGGATAAAAGTTAACAGTGATTTTAAGACCTTTCTATCTTAGGATATGTTTGGATCCGTCTTTTATTATGCTAGAGAAGCTGTTTATTTAAAAATTCAAAAGGCTTTATTTGCTTGGTGTCATATTCAAACATTTTTTCAAAAATGAAGGAAAGATTATTAGATAAGTTGCCACTTGGCATAAAGATGAGAAATAGCACATATCACCACGAACGGAATTTCAAGAAAATCTATTCAAAGATCAGCAAAGCTAAATCATAATACCCAAAACAAGTACATATGAAGCACATAAAATAGGGCTAAAATATTAAAGCTGTATTTTCAGGATAAAAAATAGAATGAATTATGATAAGATATCGCCTAAACAAGGCTGCCAATGTTTCTATATGTAAACAACATCAAATTCTGTGTTACATTCTAGAAATAGAATTAAAAACCTAAGCAAGGCTATTGATGAAAATTGAAATCCACTATTGATGATTTCCAAGAATTAATCACAAACATGAAATCCACATGATCAAACAATCACAGTCCAACAGGAAAGAGAAAATTAATAGAGAAGAGTATCAACAATAAATTTGAGCTATTTAACCTTATAACCTTATCCCTGACCTAGAAAAATCATACTACTCAAGTCATTTAAGGGAATACATCGTAGAATACATAACACAGGATAGGCAAGGAAATTGAGTTCAGGAAGAAAGTGCTCCAGAATAAAGAAAAAGCAGACAGATGCAAAACTGTTGAAATTTTTTAGTTTAGAGGGAGGAAGAGATATAAAGGATAATACAAAGATGAATTGATATCAACAAGATTTATCATAATGCATTGATATGTTTTTTGTATTTGATATGATCGTGTAACTTTGACCACTAACCTTGTTTATAATAGTCACAATCCACGATGATATAAGGATGTGAGTTAAGAGGAAAACTAATCCTAGAGCTTAAGATATTATTGATACGATACTTTCATGTCATGCTCTGACAACATAATTGACAGAAAATGAAAAAAGGCATAGAACTACAAATCAAAGTGGTCATAAACGTTTTCATGTCGATATTCAGTATATTAGAGAAAGTTTGCACAAACAGTTAATTAATATGCTGCTATGCAAAATATAAATGCATTTTCAATCCAACGTATTTGATTACCATCCAATTTTCCAAGAACTCTCTTCACTGCACCAACACATCCTTCGCATGACATTTCAACTTTGAGGACAACGGTCTGCAGTCATAATGCAAAAGTTCAGAATAAAGGGGGAGAGAAAAGAACAAATAACCATCTTAATTCTTAAACCCCAACATGGAAGAAATATATTTATACTTTGAATTTAAGAAAGACTATAACCAAATTAAAAAGAAAAACGGGAGTGGGAGCATGAAGGACGAGAGCAGAAAAGGAAAACAGATACAGAAATAGCAAATTTACTGGTAACATGTCCACTAATACAACAAACACATCCGTTTCATCTTTGCTGATAAAGGTGAACGTAGCAACGTAAATCACGTTTATTCAGGTTTAAAGCCTGAAAATACAAATTGAATGCTACGTCTACAAGCTTTAACAGAAAAATAGAACGAAAAAGTTTGACCATGATTGCATCGGACAAAGACTTTAAAACGATTGAGAAGATCCTTTATACCTAGTAAAATCTCACACAAACTATGATAAAACAGTTTACAGAAAACAAGAAAAACACGCAAAAATCCAAAATTTCCGAGCAAATAAGAAAGGGGCCAATCATATAGTATTAGATTTGAAGTTTGGGCAACAATAACAGATAATATTTCAATTGAACTGTTCCCGACAATAGGATGCAAAGATGTCCCTTAATTGATAAAGAATATATCAGGAACATAGAGTTCAAAGACAGATATAGAGATGAATGTCAAAATTCTGCCATAGTTGACAGAGGAAACCGATGGCCGATGAACATTAAATGCATGCACAAAACAATAATTCCAGATATCTGAAAAAGTCCCAGCTAAAAGTCTAGGTCAAAGAACGAGAACACGAACCAGAAAAGGGGTAATTGCAGAAGCAAAATTGAGGGAAAAGAGAAGAGAAAGATAAAATTAAGATAGAGAAGGTGTAGATGTACCTGAGACATGGTTAGAGATGAAGGAGAAAAGAGGAAATGAAATGAATGAGAAGAGGGAAAATGATGTAATGGATGAAATGGGAATAGAGGAGGGAGTGAGTTGCATTTATAGGGAAATGGAAGAAATGTCAAAAGACAAGAAAGGTTGGTGTGGTGTGGGTTGGGTTTGGTATGGTTCAGTTGAATTGACCACAGCTCCTTGTTGTGTTGGCTTGGGCAACGTCAACTCCCAATGCTAAGGGTCTATGACTTTTTTTTGTCACAGAGGTAAGGTAAGTGTCCTTTTGACACTCAATAAAATAATAGGGTACATGAAAATACAAAACAAAAACTATTTTATCGAGTTCTTAATATAAAACTTTTTTAATATAATTATATGTAATTATAAAAATAATTAACTTTGTTTATTAACAATATATCAAAATTATTATTACTACTATCTTTCAATATTCTCATAATTTAATTGTTCTCGAACGGGTTAGGGTCTAAAGAACGATTGAAATTGTTTTTCTGCTTTCTTGGTCGATCGGTTTGCACTTACGTCTCTCTCTAAGCAAGCTCCTTCCTCCCCTATACTCGCTCCACTCCTCGGCCTTCACGTAGTCCTGACTCGGATGGTATCTACAGAAGACACTCTGACGCTTAAGTCAGATTTAGTATTTGACACTCGGTATTCTGAGTAGTGCGTAATGACGTACTTGGTTCTTCGAATTTGTACTATTTATATTATTTTGGTAGATCTTTCTTATTGGGTCAAACTAGAGAGCTTGGGTCATGTTTAGAAGTGTATTACCTAGTTTTTTTATTGTTGATTAGCCTCACTAACTTTGCTTAAGCATAATTGGATTTGTGGTGTCGGTCGATGTAATGACCAGGTCCGAGACATGGTCTCCATCGTGCGGACTCTACTAGTACATTTGCCCTCAGGCTCGAGGATGGTTAATCCGAAGAGTTTCTACCCGAGACCAATGTGACGATTGGGCTTCCCAAGGTCTGACATGACATTGGGTGGCGCCTGAATGCGTGATGTGATGTGCATTAATAAGGGGGGTTTTGGGCGCCATTTCACGAGGATTGTTGGATCGATGAAGATCTAACGGTTGAGATGAAAATGATGCTTCGTCTTCCGAGCCTCCCAAGGGCAATAAATAGTGGTCCCCTACAGTGTCGAGACACTGCTCTTTCTTACTCAGATATTCAAACCTTCACTCGTTCTGGCATGTTGCTTACTATACGACCCAAAAGGTTAGTCATGTCTTCCCTACCTCTCCCTCATCTTCTTCTTCTCCTTCTTCTTCTTCTTTGTCTTTGTCTCCTGGCTCCTCCACGACCGAGCCCTTGTCGGTCGGGGCAATCCAGGTATTGCCCCTAGTGGAGAATGTAGTCAGGAGGGACGACCCGAAAGGTGCTACCAACCGATCGAGCTCCCCTGAGCAGTCATCCCCCCTCCTGGGGCTTGATTGGTGGATCCTAAGGTGACCTAATTCACCTCCACCTCGGTCTCCTTTCAATGGTCCCTTTTTCTTTTAGTACTTTTGTTTGTTTTCTGATTTACATGTTTCTCTTCCGTTTGATGATTTCACGATGGGCGTTTTTCAGGTGCTCAATATGGCTCCTTCCCAACTCCACCCGAATACGTGAGCGTCTCTTCAGACCTTTCGTCTGATATGTGATGTCTACCGTTTGTCTCTCACTCCTTTCTCAGCTATTATACCTCCCACCCAGCTGAACCAGTTATCTGGCATTCGCTAATCAGTTGGTTGGGTAACATGCTTTTTAACGCTTTCACCACCTCTTATAAGAACTTCAAAGGTAAATTTTTCAAGTTTCTTATTCAACCCGCGAGCACGAAGTACTTTTTTGACGAAGTCGATTGGTCCAGGTTTCCCTTGTTTTGGACTATGAATCCTGTAAAGTTTAAAGAGTGGACCCATCCGGCCCCGAGTGCCGAGGAGCGAGATATTTACTCTTTTTTTTAATAAGCTCTGAAGAAGGCTCCCTACACGAAAGTTGTTAACCGTGTACAAGTCGTCTCACTGTTGGACGACCTTCCAAGGTATGTTTGCGTTGTCCTTCATCTTGATCGGTTATTTAATCTTTAACTAATGTTCTTTTTCTTGATGCAGAAACCATGCATAACGAAGTCACTAAGGCAGACGACCCAGTTAATGCCTTCCGTGCCAAGGCTCTTGTAAGGGGCCGAGGTAGAGGCAGTATTGAGGTCATTGCTGTCGGCAACCTCTCCGTCCTTGGTGTCGGTCCTTCGAATCCTTCTAGCAAAGGCAAGAAGAGGGCGAGGGAGGGGGGGGGGGCAACATAGCTGCCACCACATGTTCTCCGAGCATCATGTCGACTCCTCCTCCTCATCCTCCTCTAATTAACCTTGATTCTCCCTCGCCAACTGATGATTTTGACCGTCTGTTCGCCGTCATGCATGCACCCGAGGTTTCGAAGTCACCCCTATCTCTTCTAGGGGGTGACTTGCAACTTTTTAAGGGAGTCAAGGTCGGCCTAACCCCCATCGCACAAGAGTTACTTTGTGTTGTTCCTGAGGAGGACCTGTTTTCAAGCAACATTGAATTTCTTTGTCGGTGTCTCATTATGACCCGACTGGGTGTTGACACTCGGGGTCGAAAGGTCGAGGAAATCCCTCCTCAAGCATGAGCTGGTCGAGGCTTCAAGTTCTTTGAAGCAATCCCTAGAGGCAAACTCGCCCTAAAAGGGGAAGATGACCCGAGTGGCAATCGACCTGGAGATCGTTGAGACTCAGGAAGCTAAGACCGAGTGGAGGGAGCGGGAAAGGGTGGCCGAGGTCGCCAAGCTAAGGAAGACCTTGGAGGAGGCTGAGAATAGGATCTCGGTGCTTGAGGCCGAGAGCTCGGAGTTGCGGAACGAGAAGGTTGCGGTTAAGGCCGATCTGGACAAGACCATCGACGACACATTGATGATGTTAGGCCAGAGTTTCGATCAGGTCGTCCGCCAGACTCATATACTCTACAACGAGCCACAACCGTCCGGTGACTTCGACGCCGATATGGACATCTTTGAAGGTCGAATGGTGCCTTGTAGTGAGATGCAAGCCTTGAAGAGCGCCTCCGCCCGACAAGCCCCTACCAAGGACGCTGAAGACGAAGACCATTAGGCTCTTAAGCTTTAGCTTTTTGTTTTCCTCGGCTGGGGTGTGGCCTTTTCTGTCTATCCTCCGAGACTGAGGTGTGGCCTCCACCTTTTCCTTTCCCTATCAATGAATTGGTTGTCCTTCTTTTCATGCTTTTTCTTTATAATGCACAAGTTAAATGAAACATTAAAGGTTAATCGGTCGATACAACTTCAAATAATAACAATCTTGCTAAGTGGTTGATGTCGGCTGGTATGACCGATGATTATGTTTATTTAAACTGATTAGGTGTCGGTAGGATATATCGATTATGGCTGCTTTTGTGATTGAACTAAGTTTTTATGTGTTGGTAGGGTATGTCGATTAAGGTTGCATCCTTGACCAAATCCTTTTTTAATTGTCGGTAGGGTACACCGATTAAGGCTACATCCTTGACCGAACCAAGTTTTTAAGGTTATGCCGATTAAGGCTACGTCCTTGACCAAGCCATGTCTTCTAGGTGTCGACAGGGTATGCCTATTAGGGCAACGTCCTTGACCGACTCATGTCTTCTAGGTGTCGGTAGGGTATGTCGGTTAAGGCTACATCCTTGACTGAACCATGTCTTTCAGGTGTTAGTAGGGTATGCCAGTTAAGACTACATCCTTAACCGACTCATGTCTTCTAGGTGTCGATAGGGTATGTCGATTGATACTACATCCTTGACTGAATCATGTCTTCTAGGTGTCGGCAGGACATGCCTGTTAGGGCTACGTCCTTGACCGATCCGAACGTTGAGAAATGCGTAAATTTTATTTGATGTTTAACTATAATAAAATTTGAGGTGCATGACATTTCATGTCCTCGGTACAACTTTTCTTGATAGCCACTCTAGGTGGTATGCCCCCCAGCTGCTACTTCTCGGATCCATAAGGGGCCTTTCTAGCTTCGCTTTTCATTCTCCAAACGAGATCTCTTTTCTAGAAGCTTCTCGATCGAATCTTCATGTGGTACCCCCTGGCTGCTCAGAGTTTTTATGATGTTTCGCGGATCTTGCTCTCGTCTCGAAGCTCGTTTAGCAGGTTGAGTCCAATCGACAAACTTTCTTGATTTAAAGATAAATCAAAAAGTTGCCTCCTAAGGAAAGGCTCGCCCACCTCGACTGGTATCATGGCCTTAGTGTCGTAGGTTAGGTTGTAGGACATCTCTTGTGTCGATGTCTGGGGTGTGCATCGGTATGCCCAAAGGACTTCAAGTAGCTCCTCGGTCCACCGCCCTTTTGCCGTACCGAGTCGCTTCTTCAACTCGTTTAAAATGACTTTATTTGTGGTGTCGGCCTACCATTGGTTTGGGGATGCTCAACTGAGCTTGTTGTTGATTTTATATTGAGGCCCTCGTAAAAAGACTAGAGCCCTCGATCAATAAACTGTCGACCATTGTCGGTGATGATGGTGTGAGGGACTCCGAACCGACACACAATGCTTCTCCACACAAAGTTTTCAACATTCTTTGTCGAGATGGAGGCGAGGGGCTCGACCTCGATCCACTTGATGAAGTAGTCGACCCCAACCAAGAGAAACTTAGCTTGTTCTTTGCCCGGGCTAAAGGGGCTGAGGATGTCCATTCCCCAGATGGTGAACGGCCATGGTGATACCATTTGTGTAGTGCTTTAGGCTTGAGATGAGATAAGGGACCAAATTCCTCACACTTGGCGCATTTCTTCACGTATTCTGCGTAGCCGCTTTGAACAGTCAGCCAGTGGTATCCGACCCTAAGCGCTTTGGCATTCATCATTCTTCCGCCCGAGTGGCTTCTGCATACTCCCTCGTGGATCTCCCGGATGACATACTCTGTCTGCTCCTTGGTGATGCATTTTAACAGCAGCCTGAAGTATCCTCTTCGGTAGAGGTCCTGACCGATCACGGTGTATCTCTAACATTGTTGTTTCATCGTCTTCTGATTTGTAGTCATTGTGCTTGAGGTATTGAATGATTGGAGTCATCCAGTTCTCGACCTCGGTCACGACGAGGCACTCGGCTTCTCTCAGACTTGGTTGTTTTAAACAGATTTGTACCACGGACCTGTGGTGACTCTTTTTCTTTGTTGTGGCGAACCGAGACAGTGTGTCAGCTCTTGTGTTATCCTCCCAACGGATATGTTCCATCGTTACTTTCTTGAACCGGGCGATGAGGTTGGAGATTGTATGGTAATACTTCTGCAACAAGGGTTCCTTGACATCAAACTCTTCCTTGATCTGACTGACCACCAGTTGGGAGTCGCCTTTACAAGTCACCTCGCGAGCTCCCATGTCGTATGTGAGGTTCAACCCGACTAGAATAGCCTCGTATTCAACTTGATTTTTCGTGACCTTGAACCCAAATTGGAGAGCTTGTTCCAAAAGAAGGTCGCCCAGTCCTTCAAGGAAAACCCCTGCTCCATATGCAACCTTGTTGGAGGAGTCATCCATGTATATCGTCCATCTAGCCGAGAGGTCTTGTTAGGGAGTGAGCTCGGTGGAGAAATCAGCCAAGCATTGGGATTTGATCGCACCCCTCGACTCATAGCGGATGTCGAACTCCAAGAGCTTCACTGACCAACCTATCATACGTCCTGCAAGATCGGTCTTAGATAAAATCTTAAAAATCTGGTAGTTGGTTCTTACCGTTATGGTGTGGTTCTAGAAGTACGGAGGCATCCTCCTGGTCGTCAGAACTAAGGTGAGTGTCACCTTTTCAATCATCTGGTACCTCGTTTCGGTTGCATGGAGCGTCCGACTGACGAAGTACACTGGATGTTCCTCCTTCTCCATTTCTTAGACCAATGTTGCATTGACTGCTTCTTCAGAGACCGATAGGTACACCACAATCAGTTGACCGGGTCTCAGTTTTTGCATAACTTCCGGTGAGGACATGAATTCCTTCCGCTGCTGGAATATTTCTTCACATTTTTCGTTCCAGCTGAATTTGGCTGCCTTACGAAGTAGTTGTACCATCGGCTGTGTTCGCTCGGCCAATCGAGGGACAAATTTGGAGAGGGCGGTGAGGCGCCCTATGAACTGCTACACCTCATTCACGTTCTAGACTGTAATTATGAATAAATTCATTGTTTTAAATATGATCTATCTAATTGGAGTTTATATGGGCCTTATATCTTATTATTGTTAATCTTGGATTTCTAATCACAGTAAATAATCTAATCCCTCTTACAGCAAACGGTCTAGTGATTACACAGGAGCATACATCCAACAACTCATTTGTTAAGACTTAACTGAAGAAAGCACATCAACAACATTAAGTTCAATAAAGACGAAGGTGCATGAAAAGTCTGATGTGAACATGTTGAAGATGGTTGCTGCCCCTTCAAGATTGTGTTTGATGAAGACTTTTATGTACATTTCATGTGTATTTTTACTTTGCTTTAAGTGTGTCTTAGGTAGTGCTTAGAGGTTGTTTAAGAGTGGGCTTTTTGCTGAGTAACTCACCTCATAACCACTGACCATGTGATAAGAACAAGCATAAGTTTTCTTAAACTATTTTTCACATGTTTTACAAAAAAACACGTTTACTGCATAAAAATAAATCTGTTCTTTTCTAAATGAACAGATTCATTTTTAAACTGATGCCTTGGCTAAGTCTTGTGAAAATTAGATTTTGTGCATCATGTATTTTGACTAAGTCTTCTATCTTTCAAAACGACTGTGTTTCAAATAGTTAAGCTTTTCTGTCTTCGTTTTGAAAAGTAAATCTGTTCATCTGTAAATGAATAGATTCTTTTTGTCTCTGGTGCCATATCTAGCTTAAACGTTTTTCAGTTTTATCTCTGCACCAGAATGGTTGACTAAGTCTCCTCACTTAACAAATTCTCTAACTGCTTTTGAAAATAAATCTGTTCATTTTATTTTCAATCTGTTCTTTTTATAATAGCTTTAACTGTTTTTCAAAAATCTGTTATAAGTTGGTTTTCTATAAAATGAAAACTTGTTTATGAGTTTAAACGTTGTTCATACATTTGTAAAAACAAGTTTTACAGCTGAGAATTAAGAGTTTACAAATGATTAGCATCTGTTCTTCAAAGATTTCGAAAATCACAAAGTGCTTGTTCTTGGTTTGGTTCCAAAAGCTTGGTGTGAGGTGCTACTACTGTTCTAGCAATCTTGCCTACTGGTTTAAGGCAGATCTTTGTATCCTCAATCAGGTGTAGTCGTTTCACTTCTCATTTCTTGTAATAGTTTGGTTGAACACTCTTCTTGATAGGTTTTCTTGAAGAGTGTGTGTGAGATGAAATAGGTTTTTTCAGCAAGAGTACCTAAGTTCTTGTAGGTTTCAAGAACAGTGGGAATTGTGTTTGTTTGTATTGTGATTTAGTGAATTTCACCTTGGTTTTAGGTGAAGACTGGATGTAGCTCAGTTGAGTGAACCAGTATAACTGCCCTGTGTTCATTCTCTCTCAATCTCTGCAATTAAGTTTCTGCATAATTGTTAAAACAGCAAAGAAATAAATCTGTTCAATCAATAATAAATTTGTTCTTTCTGGGCTCAGTTCATATTGTTCTTCATTTCTGAAAAAGTTGTTTGATTCTGATAAGAACATATAAAATTTGTTAAAAGTCACTGGAACAGATTGACTGTGATAGGTTGCTCAAGAAATTGTCAAAGCTATTAATTGAACCTTAAACAATTGCTTAAAATTGAAGCTTGCTGTTCTGTGATTCATTGTTCTTAATTTCTGGAAAATTGTTTGATATCAAGAAGAACACTCATAGTTTGTTAAAAGCCACTGGAACAGGTTGATTGTAAAGGTTACTCAATTAATTGGCATGCTATCAATTGAACCTTAATCACTTGCTTGAAACTGAAGTTTGCTATTTTGTGTTTCACTGGTTTTCGTTCTAATATCAGTGTGTGTGCATCTGGAAAATCTATCTGCATAATCTTGTGATTAACCTTGCTGTAAAAACGCTTTTCAAACAAAAACAGTGCTGAAATAAATCTGTTCATTTTCACATAAATCGATTTATTTTCTGTAAACTGTGTTAAACACTGCTTCTGCGAGAAAGTTTTAAAAGGTCAATTCACCCCCCCTCTTGAACTTTGGCACTATTAAACCCAACAATTGGTATCAAGAACTAGGACTTGTATTTTAATCAAGTTTGTTTGTAATAATGTCTGAGTTTAACGTGCTTTTTGCTGAAGGATCTGCTGTTAATAGACCACATATGTTCAATGGAATGAATTATGCATTTTGGAAAGTTAGAATGAGAATTTTCATGGAATCCATTGATGCATTAATTTGGGAAGCTGTGGTCAATGGACCTTTTATGCCAATGCAGGTTGTCAAGGATGAAGAAGTGGTAAAGTCAAGATCAGAATGGAATGAGACCGAAAGGAGGAAGGCTCAACATGATCTTGTGGCCAAGAACATCATAACCTCTGCATTGACAATGGATGAGTTCTTCAGGATATCCCAATGTAAGTCAGCTAAGGAGATGTGGGAAGTCTTAGAAGTGACTCATGAGGGTACTGAAGATGTGAAGAGGTCAAGGAAACATGCTCTCATCCAAGAATATGAACTGTTCAGAATGCAACCCGAGGAGAGCATTGCTGATGTGCAGAAAAGGTTCACCCATATTGTGAATCACCTCACTGGCTTGGGAAAAGAATTTGACAGAGAGGAACTCAACATAAAGATATTGAAGTGCCTCGACAGAAGCTGGCAACCAAAGGTGACTGCCATATCTGAAAGCCGTGATCTGTCAAAGCTGGGAACTGCTGCACTGTTTGGAAAGCTGATGAAGCATGAGCTAGAGCTCAAAAGACTCAAAGAGCAGGAAACAACAGAGAGAAAACCCAAAGGTCTTGCACTGAAAGCAACTGAACTGGATGAGATCAAGGAGGAAAAAGAAGATGCTGAAGATGATGACACAATCAGCCTTCTTACAAAAAGATTCAGCAAATTCCTGAGGAAGAAAAGCAGAAATAGGAACCAGCAGAAAAGAAGGTATCCTAAACCCAATGATTCAAATTCCTCTAAATATACTTGTTTTGGCTGTGGCAAAACAGGGCATATCAAAACAGATTGTCCAGACAATCAAGCAAAGGACAAATCTGCCAGCAAGAAATTTGAAAGGAACAAGGGAAGAAGAGCTTACATCTCATGGGAGGAAAATGAAGTATCTTCAACCAGCAGCTCTTCAATAGAAGATGAGGAAAATAATCTGTGCTTCATACACACAAATCACTTGAATAAATTGAAATCTAAAGATTTAGTTTCTGGTTTACCTAACATTAAATTTCAGGATAACAGGCTCCGTGATGCTTGTGTGAAAGGTAAACAAATCAGATCTTCTTTCAATTTAAAAGATATTGTTTCTACTAAAAAGCCTTTGGATGTATTGCACATGGATTTATTTGGACCATCTAGAGTTGCTAGCTTGGCTAGAAATTTGTATGCTTTAGTTGTTGTGGATGGTTACTCTAGATTTACATGGACTTTATTTCTTGCACATAAACATGATGCTTACACTGCCTTTAAGAGATTAGCAAAAATTCTGCAAAATGAAAATGGTTGTTGCATAAAATCAATTCGAAGTGATCATGGGGGAGAGTTTCAAAATGCTAAGTTTGAGAGGTTTTGTGAGAAGCATGGGATAGCACATACCTTTTCAGCCCCTAGGACACCCCAACAAAATGGTGTAGTTGAAAGGAAAAATAGATCATTAGAGGAACTAGCTAGAACTATGTTAAATGAATCTAAGCTTCCTAAGTATTTTTGGGCTGATGCAGTTTATACTGCAGCTTATGTGTTAAATAGAACCCTAATAAGACCTATTCTTAAGAAAACCCCATATGAATTGTATAAGGGCAGAAAACCTAGTGTGAGCCACCTTAAGGGTATTTGGGTGTAAATGTTTTGTATTGAATAATGGCAAAGAAAATCTTGGTAAGTTTGATGCTAAATCTGATGAAGGTGTGCACATTGTTTATGCTTTGAATGGTCATGCATATAGAGTCTTCAATAAAAGGTTGCTTATAGTAGAAGAATCAATGCATGTTGTTTTTGATGAAACTGATCATAGCATATCTAAAACTGTTGCTGATGACCTTGACAGTAATGAATTTAAATCTGTTTTAAATCAAAATGAATCGATTCATTTTGATACTGCTGATACACATGCTATACAAGAATCTACTGCAGCTGCAGGTTTGCCAAAAGAGTGGAAAACCCCAAGAGACTTAACCCTTGATAATGTCATTGGGAACATTGAGAAAGGAGTGTCAACTAGAAAATCCTTGAACAATTTCTGTGAAGCAATGGCCTTTGTATCTCAAGTTGAACCCAAGAATCTGAACGAAGCTCTCAAGGACAGCAACTGGATTTTAGCTATGCAAGAGGAACTGAATCAATTTGCTCTTAATGAGGTCTGGACTCTTGTTCCTAGAATACCTGAGATGAATATAATTGGGACAAAATGGGTATTTAGAAACAAGATGGATGAGCATGGAGTGATCACCAGAAACAAGGCTAGGCTAGTAGCTAAAGGGTACAATCAAGAAGAAGGGATAGACTATGATGAGACCTATGCACCAGTGGCTCGGTTAGAAGCTGTTAGATTACTGCTTGCCTTCTCCTGCATCAAAGGGTTCAAGCTGTTTCAAATGGATGTGAAGAGTGCCTTTCTAAATGGTTATATAAATGAAGAGGTATTTGTTTCACAACCACTAGGTTTTGAAGACCATCAACATCCAAAATATGTGTTCAAACTCAAAAAGGCTCTCTATGGACTCAAGCAAGCTCCTAGGCAATGGTATGAGAGGCTAAGTGATTTTCTCATCTCTCAAGGTTATGACAGAGGCACATAAGATAAGACCTTGTTCATCAAGAAGAAAGAAGATGACACAATTCTAGTACAAGTATATGTGGATGACACCATTTTTGGATCAAACAATGGAGAATTGTGTGAAGCTTTCGTGAAAGTCATGAAGAGTGAGTTTGAAATGTCAATGATGGGTGAGTTGAACTATTTTCTAGGCTTGCAGGTCAAACAACTCAAGGATGGCATTTTCTTAAGTCAAGCTAAGTATTGCAAGGATTTGCTGAAGAAATTCGAAATGGACAAGTGTAAACCAATCAACACACCCTTCTCAACAAGCTGTCATTTGGATCATGATGAAGCTGGAATTTCTGTTGATGAAACCAAATACAGAGGACTCATAGGATCACTGTTGTATCTCACTGCCAGCAGGCCAGATATAATGTTTGCAGTGTGCATGTGTGCAAGGTTTCAATCTGCTCCTAAAGAATCACACTACAATGCTGTCAAAAGGATTTTGAAGTATTTGCAAGGAACTAAAGAAGTTGGCTTGTGGTATCCAGGTAATATTTCATTAAGTTTAACTGGATATTCTGATTCAGATTTTGCAGGTTGCAAAATTGATAGAAAGAGCACAAGTGGAACCTGTCATTTGCTAGGATCAAGCTTGATCTCATGGCAATGCAAAAAGCAAGCTTGTGTAGCTCTCTCCACTGCTGAAGCAGAATACATTGCAGCAGGGAGTTGTTGTGCTCAAACCATATGGCTAAGACAACAATTGAATGATTTTGGTATCTTACTTAACCATATAAATCTCTACAGATGGTCAAGATCAAGATGAGAGCAAAATGTATTTAAAAAGCATATTTAAGCAATTATTTAATTATGGTCCAATTTCATCCAATTATGTCAATCTCATATAAAATAGTGGATTTTACTCTCAATTTAAATCTAAGAAAGTTGTGATAGACACTCTAAAAGTGGATAGAAATGTACTTATCAATGACTTGAGCTAAAGTGGGTGTTTTTAAACCGAAAAATTTTACATCTTCTGCTTTTTCATGTCATATTCCAACTACTATAAAGAAGTTCAACAAAATCTTGCATGGTTTCGTGCTATGTAATAAGAATACAATGCTTTTGTTGCTCATAACACCTGTACTCTCACTACCCTTCCCATTGGTGCAACTTTAGTTGGCTGCTAATGGGTTTCAAAGTTAAATTCAATGTTAATGGTAGTCTTCAACGTCACAAAGTCAGGTGTTTTCCAAAGGTTTTCATCAAACAGAAGGTTTTGATTACACTACTAACTTTCAACCCAATTGTTAAACCAACCACCATTTGCATCATTCTCACTAAGGCTTTATCCTCTCATTGGCCAATCCATCAAATTGACATCAACAACGCCTTTCTCCATGGTGACTTAAAAGAAATTGTCTATATTCAATAACCACCTAGATTTATTGCCACCGATCTCACTCTCATCTACAAATTACAAAAGGCTATATATGGCCTCAAATAGACTCCAATGTCTTGGTTTCAAAAGCTAAGTCATACTCTTACTTCTTGGTTTTCAACCAACTAAAGGTGATCCTTCTTTATTCACTAAGTTATGGGACATTAATACCGTGTTTGTTTTAATATATGTATATGATATTATCATCACAGGAAACTCATTTCATAACATTAATTTTCTAACTTATATGTTATACAATTACTTTGCTTTGAAGGATCTAGGAAGTTTGCATTACTTTCTTAGCATTTAAATCTCTTGAATTATCGATGGCAATCCTCACTTATCTCAAGGCCAAATACATTAAAGATATTCTACAGAAGGCTAACATGCTAGCCTTCAAACCTCAACCTACACCCATGATCTCTTCTTTACTTTTCACTAAAGATGAAAATGTTACTGTTAAAGATTCATCTCTATTCCACTCCATTACAGGATCTCTACAATATTTGACCATCATTTTTCTAGAATTGACTCAAATGTTAACAAAGTATGCCAATATATGCATCAGCCTCAAAAACACCATTGAAAGATTGTCAAATGGATTCTACAGTACATTGTCGTAACCACACACCACAAACTCCTTTTTCATAGTTGAATAGATTTTTTTTGTTATAAGCTCTAGTGATGTTGATTGAGGTTGTGACCTAAATGATAGAAAATCTACCATGGTTCAAACCCTCTTTCATGGACTTCGCATAAGCAACATGTTATTTCCAAAAGTATTGATGCTGATAGTATTGATGACTTTTTTACGGCAAGTGTACCGCGTTTGTCAAAAGTAATAATTGTCCCTAAGGACGAATATCAATTCCACAAGGAACAATGAATTATCGAGTACAAAATTCGCTAAAATATAACAACAGAACAATAAAAATAGTTTTGAAGTGATTGTGGTGACACTGATCAATAAGAAAACAAACAAAGAATTAGTTGCTTCAATTGGAAAAATAGGGAGTGGGTTTCATTTCTCTCACTCTCATGTATTTTGATTAGCATGTTAATATTGAGTTCTTTGATTGAAATTGATGCCCATAGAAAATTCATTTATATCGATCTCTCGCATACTTATAAAAACAACTTAGAAATCAATCACAATCATACGTTAATGGCAATTAACATTTCAAGTCTATCTCTAACACTCAAATATGTTAAGTATTGATGTTTAGGTTTGAACCCTAAAAATACCTCTCGCTCATATTTAAGATTCTCAATTTGTCACGGAAAGTTAAAAGTAAAACAACAATACCAATAATCAATCAAGAACTGAATATTAATATATAAGATATCTATCACCTCAATACATAAGAGTTTGAGCATATTACTCCCAATCCAAAAGGGTAGAATTAGCCACACATACTTATAGCATCTTCCATTCTCCCAATTGGATTACAATTCACTCTATCGTGTTTTCCTCTCAATCTGGCACACTAGGGTTGAACCTCTAGCCCCCTATTTAACCTAATTTTCTAGGGTTAGGTTGTTTCATGTATCGCGCTAACGGGCTAAGTGATAAAACATAAAAAAGACTCAATTTGTCTCTGCATCTTTTTCCATTCTAGGACCTTCTATCTTTCTCTTTTTAGCTCAAATCATTCATCTTTAATCCAAATCTCCAATCTTCCCTAGAAATCTGCAATTAACACCAAATTTGTGAATAAAATGCTCTTATTCAAATAAAACTCATCAAAATGTAAAAAAGTATAAATTCATGAATTAGGGATTATTTTATATGTAAATTAGCAATAAATCCTCATAAGTATCTATATTTTAATATGAAATATTACTGAAATTAGACACTTGTAATCCTTATTGTTCTCACTCAAATTATTTGGATGATGAATTTTTTTATTTTTTTTCACAACATTTTGTTTCACACGGCTAATGAATTGATAGATATAATATTTACTGTAAAAAAATGTTAAAATATATTTAAATTATGCATCTTGCTAAAATACTATTTAAAGAATTATCGAGTACAAAATTCGCTAAAATATAACAACAGAACAATAAAAATAGTTTTGAAGTGATTGTGGTGACACTGATCAATAAGAAAACAAACAAAGAATTAGTTGCTTCAATTGGAAAAATAGGGATTGGGTTTCATTTCTCTCACTCTCATGTATTTTGATTAGCATGTTAATATTGAGTTCTTTGATTGAAATTGATGCCCGTAGAAAATTCATTTATATCGATCTCTCGCATACTTATAAAGACAACTTAGAAATCAATCACAATCATACTTTAATGGCAATTAACATTTCAAGTCTATCTCTAACACTCAAATATGTTAAGTATTGATGTTTAGGTTTGAATCCTAAAAGTATAAATTCATAAATTAGGGATTATTTTATATGTAAATTAGCAATAAATCCTCATAAGTATCTATATTTTAATATGAAATATTACTGAAATTAGACACTTGTAATCCTTATTGTTCTCACTCAAATTATTTGGATGATGAATTTTTTTATTTTTTTTCACAACATTTTGTTTCACACGGCTAATGAATTGATAGATATAATATTTACTGTAAAAAAATGTTAAAATATATTTAAATTATGCATCTTGCTAAAATACTATTTAAAGAATTATCGAGTACAAAATTCGCTAAAATATAACAACAGAACAATAAAAATAGTTTTGAAGTGATTGTGGTGACACTGATCAATAAGAAAACAAACAAAGAATTAGTTGCTTCAATTGGAAAAATAGGGATTGGGTTTCATTTCTCTCACTCTCATGTATTTTGATTAGCATGTTAATATTGAGTTCTTTGATTGAAATTGATGCCCGTAGAAAATTCATTTATATCGATCTCTCGCATACTTATAAAGACAACTTAGAAATCAATCACAATCATACTTTAATGGCAATTAACATTTCAAGTCTATCTCTAACACTCAAATATGTTAAGTATTGATGTTTAGGTTTGAATCCTAAAAGTATAAATTCATAAATTAGGGATTATTTTATATGTAAATTAGCAATAAATCCTCATAAGTATCTATATTTTAATATGAAATATTACTGAAATTAGACACTTGTAATCCTTATTGTTCTCACTCAAATTATTTGGATGATGAATTTTTTTATTTTTTTTCACAACATTTTGTTTCACACGGCTAATGAATTGATAGATATAATATTTAAATTATGCATCTTGCTAAAATACCATTTAAAGAATTAATTTTTTTATTTATTTCATGTTATAAGTGTATTTGAAATATAATAAATATATATTGATGTTAATTTTAATTAAAAAATTATTCACTAAATAAATATTGTCCGAAAAACACCTACTATGCGTCTTATTACTTTAATCTTTATACATTTCGAATCTATATAAAACATCCAATCCTAATATGTAACGCATATGTGCATTGAATGCGTCTCTATACATTATTTACTTCTTTAATAACTCCTTTTTTTTATTTATTCTTTTGTCTGCTTTTGGAAAGATATACCCAATACTTTTCTTTCACCTCCATAAATTTTATTGAGTAGTTTTTACTTGTAATTCCACTTATTTGAATATTTAATATTTGGATTGAATTTATAGTATAAGAATTCACATGTAGCATAATGTCGCTTATCAAGAGTCACAATCACAAAATTATTAAAGATTTAAGTGTCTTGCATATGGTTTTTTTTTAATTGAGGATGTTGTTTGGTTAGTTTAAGATTTTAAAAAAGAGAATGGTAGAAAACAATAAAACGTCCAATATTTTTTAATTATCGATTATCATTAAAAAAATTTATTTATTTATTATTTTTAAAATTTAAAATAACATTAATTTATTAACTATATCACTAATTTCGTTTAATTTTTATTTAATTTACTATTGTATATTTATTATAATATAAAAATGAAAATAAGAGCAATTAAAAGAACTGTAAGAGCAATTAAAATAAGATTGATTTTATTATTTGTCAAAAAAGAGTATTAAAATAAATATATCTCACGTAATCATTATATAAAAATTAATTTTAGAAAAAAATAATTAATTATTATAATAATTATATACTATTTTATAAACTAAAAGTTTATTGATTTTTAAAATATTTTCTATTATTAATAAAAATTATAAATTAATATTTAACATTTATTATTAAAAATTTTGTTATTAATTATTTTATATTCTAAATTAATTAGAATAAAAATTTATTTGATACTTAAAATAATTAATAATTAAAACCTGATATTAATGTTAGACACAAAATTAAAATCAACTTATAAACTTTTATTAATAATAAAAATTATTTTATATATTAATAAATTTTTAATTCACAAAATAATACATAGCTTAGTTAATATAGTAATTTTATATGGAAGATTAATTGTTATTAATAACAAAAAAAGTAGTAGTCAGATCACTATTTCATCCATTCCCTTGTTACTCTTGAAAAAAGAGAAAAATCCTAAAATTTACCAAATCAGAAAAGGTACAAATTGCTTGAATGATTATTTTTTGTTTTAAAAAACTATTTCTTTTAAATAAGACCTGATCAATATCTTTTAAGAAAAACATGATCCATTTTGTTCATGTTGATTTTATTTTAGAAAATTAATCACAGGATTGAATCATTAAAATAAAGATGGCGTTTTAATTATTTGTTTCAGATTTAATTCGAAAATGTTGAAGCGAAATCTTAATTTGTTCAGTTTAGAGTATTAAAATTTTTGAGTTGACTCAAAGGAATGAAGTTCCCTTAACATGTAATATCATATACAGTTTTCATTGAACAATAGGTAAATAGTTAATGTGAAGGATACAATTGATTAAACATGCATAGTAAAGAGGAAGAATGTAGAAACAACATATTTAAAGTTAATTCAAATATATTTTTAGTTTATAGTTCTATACAAATATTGGATAGTTTCAAAATTCTGACATTTTCTAACATTTTTTTGTAGTGCTTATAACTATTTCAATACTCAAAATAAAGAATTAATTAATATATTTAAAGTATCAAAAAATAATTTAAATTAAGATAATTATATTTTCCTACGTACTTCATTTAATTAAATATTTATTTTAAACATTTTATTATAAATAATTATAATTTACTTAAACACTTATAATTTATTTTCTATATGTTAATTTTGATATTATAATTTTCAACAATTGTAAAATATTTTATTTTCTAATATATCATAAATAGCTTTCATCTCTAAAGAAAAAAATTATTTTTAAGAATTAATAATTATAATATATTAAAATTGTATGTAATGTTAAAAACTAAATATTATATTTCTTCTTTACACAATTTTAAAAAATATATTAAAAATTGTATATCGTTCGTAATATATTAAAAACTAAAGAAATTTACATGTTATTATTTTATTTATAAAAAGTATTAAATATATTTTTTATAATTGTGTACTTAAAAATATTCTAATTATTTTAATAAATAGTATATCTTTAATACTAAATTAATTATATTAATAATAAGAATAAAATAATACTGACAAAATGACCAAATTTAAAAGTATATATATATATATATACTAAAATTAGTTAGATAATATTTGTATAAAAATTAAGTCAAGGGTTTTATTTATAAAGTTTTAAATCATAGATTAAATATTTTTAATTAATTATATTAATATTTAATTAATTATTCTTTGAGAAAAGTTATAATGGATTTCAAAACTTATATGCAAATCAATAAGATTAGTAATAGAATAAAGTAAAAGAGACATTTTAATTTGTTGTAAAAAAAATAAAGTAAACAATAAAAACAATGAAAAAATTAAGTTGAATTCGAAGCTTATTCATCCACAAATTTTTCATTGGTTATTCCAAGATTATCGTCCTTCAATTCTCATATAAATATCAAACTTAACCAAACAAGCATCAATTAAATTCAATAGAATATTATTAGTGAAACAAACGTCTATTGATGTATTCAATATCTTGTCTCACCACGTCTACTCATGAGATGTTTTTCTTCTACCATTTGAATTAATCGAACAAGAGATTGATTTTAACTAAACGAACTAATCAAGAATTCTAATTAAAGAAAAGAACTAAATTCTCAACAAGCGTTAAAAAATAATTCATTTGACAGAAACTCAACTTAAAAAATATTAGAGGATTAAAACAAACTGTTATAGAAAATTGAAGAACAAACTTTATTGCCTCATAATTCAGTGGGAAATTACAAGGGAATCAACCAAAATTGTTTAATCTTCTATGAGGAAAATGAAAGCAAAAGAAAAAAAAAAATCTAGGTTTAAGAACATTATTCAGCTATGAAACTCGGTGTCATGTTCTCCCTCTAAAGTCTCTTTTATAATATTATTTTATTTGCACAAAATAAAATTCATAAGCTATCATAGGATATTGTTTTACAATTTTCAAATGTTTCCTTTCCCTGTTTCAATTTTTTTAAAGCAGATATTTTCTTTCCCAAGTAGTTCCAGATTTCATTTTTGCTTCTTTTCCAAATATTTTGTTTCTAAACTCGATTCCGATTTTGCCCATTGATTATAATTAAACTCAATGTTGTTGCGAGAGATATTTGGAGAAGATTTGCTTGAACAATATATTTGAATGATATTTGCTCTATTTTTGACATGTTTAACAAGGGATTTTTAATTTCAAATATTCGAGAGAATATCCTTGCATAAGACCGAGTTTGCTTCAATTCTTGTTTTCTCACAATGTAATAGAATCATCGAACCAATATCTTCTTTTCTATAATCCATTTCTAGTCGCTTTAAGAAGACTGTCTAATGGCTTTCGTGTCTAGTCCTTCCACAACCAAGCCTTCCAATATTCAAAGTGACAAAATTCTTCACTAGGAAGTCTTCAACATCTTCATTGAGGATGATCGAAGTTGAATCTTTCTCTTCATAACAATTTTCCAACATTAGACACTCTAGGGAGTATGTCTAATGGGTGAACAGATGACACCATCTAATGGGTAAACATGTGATATTGTATAGTCCTTCTTCAACAAGATTTTTCAGACTTCAATATACTGTAATTCTTCATCTGAGTTAAAATTAATAAGGTCCAAAATCTGTGCAGATGGTCAAGATCAAGATGAGAGCAAAATATTTAAAAAACATATTTAAGCAATTATCTAATTATGGTCCAATTTCATCCAAGTATGTCAATCTCATAAAACAGTGGATTTTACTCTAAATTGTAGTCTAAGAAAGTTATGCTAGACACTCTAAAAGAGGATAGAAATGTACTTATCAATGACTTGAGCTAAAGCGGGTGTTTTAAACTGAAAATTTTTACATTTTTTGTTTCTTTCTATCATATTCCAACTACTGCAAAAGAAGTTGTACAAAATTCGGCATGGTTTCGTGCTATGTAATAAGAATACATTACTTTTGTTGCTTATAACTGGGGGTGGCAATGCGGGCTGGCCCGCCCCGCACTTGGCCTGCAAAATGTGGGCCGGGTTGGCCCGCCCTGCATAGAATTTGCGGGTTGATTTTTCTAGCCCGCCCCGCATAAGGGTTGGCCCGCGGGCTTGCGGGCCAGCTCACATAAGAAATATTTATTAAAAAATAATTTTTTAAATAAAAATTTTGAATTTTTTTTATTTAGATGCATTAAGTAAATGATCTCCTAATATTATTTTCAAGAAACATGTGTAGTAAGATGTTATTAAAAATTTCAGAATGTAAAATATGAGGCTACATGAAGAAAATATGGGGTGTAGAAAAAAAGTATACATTTTAAAGTTATGCGGGTCAACCCACCCCGCCCTGCACTTGGCCCGTGCGGGCTACGGGTTATCGGGCGGGCCTAAGCGGGCCAGCGGGTTGAAATAAGCAACCTACCACGCGTTTTTTTCGGCGGGCCGCAGGCCGACCCGCACGACCCACCCCACTTTGTCACTCCTACTCATAACACCTGGACTCTCATTGCCCTTCTTACTGGTGAAACTTTAGTTGGCTGCAAGTGGGTTTTCAAAAATAAATTCAATGTCAATGGTAGTCTTCAATGTCACAAAGCCAAGCTTTTTACCAAAGGTTTTCATTAAAGAGAAGGTTTTAATTACACCGCTACTTTCAAAACCAACCACCATCTACATCATTCTCACCAAGGCTCTATCCTCTTATTGGCCAATTCATCAAATTGACATCAACAATGTTTTTCTCCATGGTGACTTAAAAGAAAATTTCTATATTCAATAACCACAAGGATTTATTTCCACCAACTTACTCTCGTCTGCAAATTACAAAAGTCTATATATAGCCTCAAATAGGCTCCATGCTCTTGGTATCAAAAGTTAAGTCATACTCTTAATTCCTTCGGTTTTCAACCAACTACTAAGGGTGATCATTCTTTATTCATTAAGTTATGGGACATGAATACCTTGTTTGTTTTAATATATGTAGATGACATTATCATCATAGGAAACTCATTTCATAACATTAATTCTCAAATTTATATGTTTCTTAATCATTTCACTTTGAAGGATTAGGAAGTTTGCATTACTTTGCATTGGAGTCTTTTGCAATATCAATGGAAATCCTCACTTATCTCAAGTCAAATACATTAAACCCACACCATGGTCTCTTCTCAACCCACACCATGATCTCTTTACTTCTCACTAAGGATGAACTGCTATTGTTAAAGATTCATCACTATGTCACTCCATTACAGGATCTCTACAATATTTGACTATCATTCTTCCATAATTAAATTGTAGCGTTAAAAAAAAGTCAATATAAGCTTCAAGAACAATTGTTAAACAAATTCTACGATACATTGCTAGAACCACACACCATAGACTTCTTCTTCATAGTTACATGGATTTTTTAGTTACAAACTTTAGTGATACTTATTGGAGTTGTGACCTAGATGATCGAAAACCTGTCATGGATTATGATGTTTATCTAGGTTCAAACAAGCAACATGTTGTTTTCAAAAGTATTGAAATTGAGTATGGTGACATTTTCTCACTAAATCATTTGGATGATGAATTTTTTTTTTCACAAGATTTTGTTTTCACACTGCTAATGAATTGATAAATAAAATATTTATTGTAAAAAAATGTTAAAATGCATTAGATTATGCATCTTACTAAAACACTATTTAAAAAAATAAAAAAAATTATTTATTTCATGTTATAAGTGTATAACTACAAGAAAATCATTATATAAAAACTAATTTTAGAGGTTACAATAATTAGTCACTATATTGACTAGATTAAAGATGATTTTATAAACTAAAAAATTATTGGTATCTAAAATAATTTCTATTATTAATAAAAAATTATAAAATAGATTTTAAATTGGTTTAAGTATTAGCTGCCAAAGTTTTAACTACTAACTACTTATGTTCAAAAATAGTCTATATTAATCTTTTAGAGACTAATTTAGAATCTAAAATATTAGTAACTAAAATTTTTTGTAACTAATTTAAATACCAATATAGAAACCATTTTATAATATTTTATTAATAATAGAAATCATATTAGATATCAATAATTTCTTAGTATCTAATTTAGTCAATATAGTTTCTTAGTCTCTAAATTAGTATCTAATTTAGTCGATATAGTGACTAATTATTTTTTATCTCTAAATTTGATTACTATTTAATGATTTTTTAGGAGTGTATTTAAAATATAATGAATATATATATATATATATATATATTAATGTTAATTTTAATTAGAAAAATTCACTAAAGAATAGTGTCCGAAAAAACACTACTATATGCTTCTTATTACTTTAATCTTTATATATTTTGTCTAAACAATGTAATGTATATAAAACATCCAATCCTAATACATGACGCATATGTGCATTGAATGCGTCTCTATACATTATTTACTTCTTTAATAACTCCTTTTTTTTATTTATTCTTTTGTCTGCTTTAGGAAAGATACCCAATACTTTTCTTTCACCTCCATAAATTTCATTGAGTATTTTTACTTGTAATTCCACTTACTTTAATATTTAATTTTGGGTTGAAATTATAGTGTGAGAATCACACGTAGCACAATGCCGCTTATCAAGAGTCGCAATCACAAAATTATTAAAGACTTGTGTCTTAATTGTATGCATATGGTTTGTTTTTTTTTATTGAGGATGTTGTTTGGTTTGTTTAAGATTTTAAAAAAGAGAATGGTTGAAAACAATGAAACGTCCAATATTTGTTAATTATCGATAATTATTAATCATTTTTTATTTTTTATTTTTTAAATTTTAAAAAAAATTAATATCACTAATTTCGTTTATTTTTTATTTAATTTACTCTTGTATATTGTAAGGACCGAGAAAAATAGTCTTAGAGTAGAAATGGTACTATTAAAATGACACCTGAATATTTTATTATTAAAGTGAAAAAGCTATATAAATAGAAAATTAGTTATTCAGGTCTCATTTTAAAAGAACCACCATCTCTCTAGAAGTTTCCTTTTCCTTTCTTCTCCCTTCTCTATAAGATTCTGACCTCCTCGCTCATCTGTTTGACGATCGGAGTCTACCATTAGACTCCTGACAGCGAGATCTACAAGACTGCATGATCAGAATCTTTGATAGAATAAGTTCATTTTTGTTCCCTTTTTTCTTTCCTCTCCCTTCTCTTTAACATTCTGATTTCCTCGCTCATCAGTTTGACGATCGGAGTCTACCATCGGACTCCTGGCAGTGAACTCTACGAGATTGCCCGATTAGAATCTTAGATAGAGTAAGTTCATTTTTTGGGTCATTTTCTGAGTTAGTTTTGATCTGGTTAGGGTGCCTTTTAGTTTAAGTTTGCATGTGAGGTTTTTATCTTCAAAATTAGTCTCTGTTAGATCAGGTTCCTAGTGATATAGTTAGATTTGTGATCAGGACTTTGTGGTGCAGGTTAGGTTATCCTTAAGCTTTTGGTGGATTGGAGCTCTTAGTGAGCATCTGCTCAAGTCCAGGTAAGGGAAGCTAGTCTTATTCTTTTAATTAAAACCCTAGGTTAGAAGATTCTGGATATGGGAGTGACGTGGTCACCAATTCCAATTGTTTTTGCTTGCATGATTGTCTCTTTTGAAGAGTAAAGTAATATATTGACTAAAATAGTTGACTTTGAATATTTTATATTGATTTTAAGGTGAATAAGTTGTTGAAGGTGTTTGTGATTGAGAATTGAAAGTGTTTGAATAATAATATAAATGAGTTGAACTTGTTTTAGAATATTTTGCTGAAATACTTAATGAGATGTTTGATGAGAAAATGGTTGTTTGATTTTAAATGATGATTGATTTAAAGAGCATATATTTGGAATTAATTATGTATTTAAGTAAAGTTTGAGATATATTTGGATTGTTTAGAAAGTTTAAATATGATGTGATTGAGTGATGCATTGATATGTTAAATGATGTATGTAATGAGGTTAAAGTGTGATCAAGACATAGTATTTTCAGGAAAGGAAATACCATTGTTATTAGGGTGTATTGATTTGTGAGTGTCCTGTGAATGAGACGATCCTGACTCTACTAATATAGTGGAATCACATAGATCAAGTTATTCGGTTAGTGAGAGTCGAAGGAGGTTCATTTGGCTGAGTCTAAGGTTTGAAAGAACTGATTAGAGCATATCAAATGGATTTACCTTGTCATATGAAGATGATGAGATGATGAGATATTGAGGTAATTATGCGTATGGCTGTGTGGGTTTCACAGCAGTAGTATGACAGGTGCAGGTCTCTGGATGCTAATTTCAATACACGAGTCTTCCGGAAGTAGAGTCAAGTGTCTGAGTATGTGAGTCAGTAGAAATCTGACAGGAGTAATGTGGATGATGAACGTGATAGACACTTGATGATTATGTGAAATGTTTGAGAAATTGTATGAGAATTTATGAATTTTGTGTATTAATTTGAAATTTAAATTATATAGAAAATTTTGTTATAGCTAGCTTACCTTGTTATTTGTTTGTGTTTGTTTCTTTATCTGTGATGATCGTGTTGTACAAGGGAGCAGATGAGATTGCAGGTAATAGAGCAGTAAGCAGTTGGAGGATGTGAAAATTTTAATTTGAATGCTCTATTTGTGTTTTAAAACTTTTGATGTATATATTAAAATCCCTATGAAGAGGGATATTTTTTTTAGATACAATTATGAGATAGTTATATATATTCATATGTTAAGTAGATAGTATTTGTTTTACTTTTATTTTATTATATATGGGTAAAAATTAGGAATGTTACATATATTTATTATAATATAAAAATGAAAATAAGAGCAATTAAAGGAATTGTAAGAGCAAGTAAAAAGAAGATTGATTTTATTATTTACTCATTTGATAATGCCTTCTTGAAGAAAACTTCAGGTTAAGTCACACTAAAAAATCATTAAATATTATTAATAAAAAAATTATAAATTAATATAATTTCTTATTAATAATAAAAATTTCTTCATATATCAATAATTTTTATTTTATAAAATAATATCTAACCTAATTAAATTAATTATATTTTATCTTTAAAATTAGTTATTATTTAATATTTTTTTAATATAATATGATAATTCCATTAATATCACATAATATTATTGAAATAAGAGAAAAAAACTTAAATAAATTTACCAAATCAGAAAAGCTACAAATTGGTTGAATTTTTATTTTTTGTTTTAAAAAAAAAGTATTGTTTTTTAAATAACACACCTGATCAATATTTTTTTAAAAACACATGATCGATTTTGTCCATGTTGATTTTATTTTAGAAAATAATCACAGAACTGAATCATTAAAATAAAGCTGGCGTTTAAATTATTTGTTTCAGATTTGATTCAAAAAAGTTGAAGTAAAATATTAATTTGTTCAGTCTAGAATTAAAAGTTTTGAGTTGACTCAAAGGAATGAAGTTCCCTATGTTGCTAAGATTTAACATGTAATATCATATACAATTTACATTGGACAATTGATAAATAGTTAATGCTAAGGATACAATTGATTAAATATGCATTAGTAAAGAGGAAGAATGTAGAAACAACATATTTAAAGTTAATTAAAAAAAACTTTTAGTCTATAGTTCTATAAAAATATTTGATAATTTTAAAATTCTGTCATTTTCTAACATTTGTTGTAGTGCTTATAAATATTTCAATACTAAAATAGAAAATTAATTAATATATTTAAAGTATCACAAAATATTATAAATTAAGACTATTATATTTTTCTACGTACTTCATTTAATTAAATATTTATTTTTAACATTTTATTTTAATTAGATATAATTATAATTTACTGAAACACTTATAATTTGTTTTCTAAATTAATTTTGATATTATAATTTTCAACAATTGTAAAATATTTTATTTTCTAATATATCAATAAATAGATTTCATCTCTACGTTTTTAAGAAATAATAATTATAATATATTAAAATTATATGTAATATTAAAAACTAATTATTTTTTTCTTCTTTACACAATTTAAAACAAATATATTAAAAAATTTATATCGTTCGTAATATATTAAAAACTAAAGGAATTTACATGTGATTATCTTATTTATAAAAAATATTAAATATAAATTTTAGTTTAATTATGTACTTTAAAATATTCTAATTTTTTGAATGAATATTTATACCTTTAGTACTAAATTAATTATATTAATAACAAGGAGTAAAATCATACTAACAAAATGAAAAAATTTAAAAGTATATATATATATATATAGATTAAATTAGTTAGATAATATTTGCGGTTACTTGAAACATAAGCCAAATATCTTATACTAGTTTTAAAGTGTATGAGACAAGAATAAAAACGAGTTATGATAAAAAAATTTATAAGGCTATAAGAATGAAAGGAGAAAATAAATTACAAGTATTAAATAAAATATAAAATTTTAAATAAAAATGCAATATTAAAAGTGTATTATTAAATAAAAAAGTAAAAGTAACATATATGATTACTTTATTTATATTAAATAATAAATATATATAAGTTAATTTTAAAAAAAATTGAAATACCTTAGTTTAAAATAAGCTTAATTATTTTAATAAATATTTTGCATTTTCAGGATTAAATAATTATAATTAATTATAAGAAAAAAAATATAAAAAAATAAAATATTTAAAACTAAATACTACAAATAATTAAACTTTTACCTGTTAATCCTCCTTTACCATCTTTATCTCAATAACCCAATTGTAATGTTTCTACAAAGCTAAGGATAAGATCAAAGTTTTGTCTGATTAAGGTTTAGGAGAGAAGAATACAACATGGTATATACTCTATACCAACCATTTTGAGAAAGGTGAACTCCCTCCCAAAAGAATGAAACCTCTGGTTTTTGACATAAACCATACTTCTTTTTTCCTCTCTCATCCACACTTCCACAATAATATTCCATGCTCACTCCCTCACAACATGGTTGCAGTGGATTCATCAATGTTGGGTCTTCTGATTGATGGAGAAAAAACAAGTCACCATCTAGACATGTTATTTTTCTTTTAAATAATTACGTAATAAAAAATGAACAGCTTGTTTGTCTTCTGTTTTCTGTAAGAATAAGGTATTGCATGACAAAGTCATGTGATGCAATCACACACATGATGGAGTAACACATTTGAAAATAACAAAATCTAGGCAAAAGTTGTTAACAATTTAGCATTGCTCCTTTTGAAACACAAGAGAACTTACCAGAACGGCTTTTCTGCATTGTGGCAAGTACAGAGAGGAAAGAGTTGTATAGGTCTAGTGTCACAAAGACTGGTTTTCCCAATTCCTTGTTAAGTTCTTGCACAGTTTGGAGAAGCATTTGACTGTGATTTTGGGAGATGAAATTGAAAGGTTCAAGGCATTTGTCATAGGAAGTTGCCATAGTTATCAAAGGCATGCACCCTATAGGCTCTAATAACCCTACTGCTATTTTATTTATCCCCAAGCTGTGGAGGCGTCTAAGATTTAAAGACATTTGCTGGATAAGTGATGTAGTAAAAGCTTGTATATTCTGCCACATAGAGAAATGTGAAAAACATATATTTATATATAATTTTAAATAAAAACTAAGACTATGCTTATAAGAAATGAATTATAGCTGAACCACTCACTTGTATGCTTCCTTGTTTTCTTTGTAGAAATGTAGCATAGTCATTTCCTGCAGCATTGACTAGAGCAACTGAAGACTCAAGGTCGGCTTTGGTATAGATTTTTTGTTGGATTAGCTTCTCAAAGGAGTCAATTTGGACAGTCATGTTTGGTCCATCAGCTAAAGTGTTGAAAATACCAGTTCCTCCGTGAGCAAAGTTTATACCATGTTGTTGTTCCGAGGAATTTCTAAATACATAGGGTGTGGGGGATTTTATTTTCAAATATGAAGCTGCATGTATCATGAAAATATAAGAAATGACCACATTAACAAAAGTACACATGATGCTCTAAAACTAGTAATTAATCAATGGCAGAAATGGAGAGAAGATGAAGTACCAATGTAATCTGTGAGGACACAACCATCAGAGAACCTTCCAGCAGGTGTACCAGGAAAAGTAATTCCACTAGGAGGCTTATACGATATTGAGTTCACCGAATTCCCTGTGTCAACATAAGAGTCTCCGAAAACAAATAGTTTTACCTCATCTAACCTTTCATCCCCTTCCACTTCTACAACAATATGACATACCTATATATATCAAGAACAAGAAAAATGAAATCCTAAGCTATTATTTGATTGTGATGTGATGTGTACCTCTCAAAATGAAGAAGAGGAGAAGCAGCAGAGTCATTACTGATAGAGTTTGCTTCACCATTGCTGATATATTGGCTGACACGGACACGGCAAAGTATAAATATTAACTCTACAAAGATAACACCATATATATACAGTTGCATACATTCATATGGATTGCATGTACAAGTATCTAGAGATTCTGAGAGACTAACTTGAATCAGATTAATTAGGTGCCACCTCTACGGTTCTGGTGCGAAAAGTGACTTTAAGGCCTAGCTAGCTAGTCACAAACTTACCATTTTCTTCATAATGGAAGGTAATAGGACTTTTTCTTATTAGAGAAAAGGAAGTAGCACATGAGGGAAAATTTATTGATCACTCTGAATACAAGTGCTTTTATACCAAAATGCCACATATCAAAGAACCCTTGCACCCTCAATCTTACTAAAAAATAATAGCTTTTACTATTGTTCAAAGGGTTGTTGAAACAAACTGGTCGGCCACCAGTACTCAACAATCTCAATCTGCAGTCGCACCAGACAAGACCAAAGTTTCATAGTAACTGGTTTTGTCCGTTCATCGACAGCTACTAATTTTGCATCTAATTTGTCAAGAGATAACTTGTACATGTTCTTTGTAATGTTTTAAATGTATTCAAATTTACAATTTTTGCAAAGTAAAATAAAAGAAATGTTGAATATGAATAAAATATAATTAATTGAGTTCTACCAACTTGGTTGGTGTAAGGGTTAAAAGTTGCATGTATAGTAATGGGACCTGTGTTTTTGGGCAAACTGTTAATAATAATAATTAATTGGGTTCTGAATAGTAGTGGGAGTATGAATTTTTTAAATCCTTTAGCTTTAGATGATATGGATTTTGTAGGTTGAAAATATGTAGATAACTTTAATTACAATGTTTTTTTTATTATCTATAAAATTTTACCATAGATAATTTGATTTTTCTTTTAATATTAAATATAGATAAATGAAGAAATATGAACATGATAATAAAATAAAATAAAACAATAAAATAAGTTTTGAATATTTTTTAAAAATTGTTTGACTTTTAGTTTTTGTAATATGTACCTTATTTGTTTTTATTTACTATTAATTTAAAGATATAGATTCAATATATGAGCATAATGCTATAAAGACTATAAAATGAAAAAGAAAAACAGGGATTATATATAAAGGATTAAAACAAAAAATATAACAGGGACTGTATATAAAGGATTAAAACAAAAAAATATAATAATTAAAATTTAAATAAAAAATTAGGACCAAATCAAAATATAACTATATTTTACAAACTAAAACATATTTAAACTTTAAATCAATTATGATAAAACCAGAAAAAAAAATAAAGATGTGTAAAAGAAAAAAGTGATAAAAAAACATTGAACTTTTTTCTTTCCCTTCTCTGAATATTGGATTATTTTTGTGAGTTAGAATTATTGTTTTAACATTGTGTATGCAAAGTCATTAGAATAATAGGGGTGTGAATGTTATAGGATAATCAAAATTAAAATAATTCCTTGAATTAAATAGCTTTTTTTTTCACCTTATTAGATTAAAATTAGTGAGGTTATTATAACCTTTAAGTTGATAGAATAATTTTTTGTATTAAAGATTATCTATTGTCTTATTTAAATAAAAATATTCATTGTACTATAGTTAGTAGTAGTTGTAGTAGAGACGGAAAATAAGTTCAAATTTATGAATCAGTTTAGTGTATCACATATATGAATTACGCAAAGTAAAAAATAAAAATAATTGAAAAGTTGGATTAGACTTATTTTATTCTAAAAGTAATTGTTTTAAAAACTATGAGAAATCCATTTAATCCATCAACTTATAATGACTTAAGTCATATTAATATTTTCTAGATTATATGTTAAGTATGTTACATCCAACTGATAAACACACTCATCTTAACAACTATAAAGAATAAATATTTGGAATTTCTTTACTATTTGGTTATTATTATGAAAATATTAAATAGTTAATTAATTATAATAATCTGTGTATCAACTTCTCATTGGATTATGCTATAGATTTTGTCTAAAATAAAACATTTATTTAAAATAACAATAAAAGGGGTTATTGTAGTTATTTTAAATCCAATTTGTTTTACTTATTATGAAAATCTTAGATCATCTTTATTTGATAAAATTTTGATATCTGCTTTTTATTTAATTATTGTCGCATGTTCTTGTTTTAAAAAACAAAATTAGTTATGGTATTATGAATTATCATTATAAAATCATAATTAATGTAGTGATTACTATGAATTTTTTATTAATTAAATATTTTTGTCCTCGTATTATAATATTCATTTTTAGTCTAAATTTGAGACTCTTATGATATTTATAGTATAAAAATAAATAATATAAAAATAAAAATAATTAGAATGAGTACTTTATAACATACGACGTTAATTTTTATTTGACGTGATAAATAAAGTTTCAACTTAACCTATATAATAATATTATAATATTTATGTAAACATTGATTCATTGACACATCATGATTTTTTTTATATGATATTTAAAAATATCTTCTTCAAAACAAAATCCAAAGAGAAAGAAAGGCCAATTTTGCAAAAAATTGAATAATTCATTCTTTCCCTTTTTCTCATTCTCGGTCGGTGTTACAAAGTCAGAAGATCTTCTCCTTGGACCGTGGCTCTCCCTCCGCGCATCTTTTAGTGTAATAAAGAGAATTAAACTATCCACCATCATTTACACTTTTATTTTTCTATCTAACATTTTTTTTTTATTTCTTTATCTAGTACCATTTTGTTTTTATTTTTCTATCTAACATCCTTTTATTTTTTATTTCCCTAACACTATTTCAAAAATAAATAAATAAATAATTAATTTTATATTTTAATTTTAATTTTGAATACATTAAAAAATAAGTATTTTTAATGTTTAAAATAGTTAAAAATATAATTAATGAATAAATAAATGAGTTTTTACAAAATAAAAATAAAAAAGTAATAAATTAAAAAAAATTAGTTTAAATTTTTTTTAAGAATGAAGAAATAAAAAATTAAACTCTACATAAAAGTTGAATCTATAAACATAAATTAGTATTTATTTTTATTATTATTGATGATGTAATCATGTTAATTTCAAATAAAAAAATACATAACATAATTATAAAAAAATCAAAGTCAATTAGTATTAATTAATATTGAACGCACAAATAATATTGAAGTGTCTATCTACCCTAAATGCAAAATCCTAAAAAAAAAACTAATGCAATTGCTACACTTAATGCTTAAAAATGAGAAGAAGAAAAATGTAAAAATAAATAAATATAGAAAATAAAAACAGCAACATTGCAACAAATCTTTCATGTTACGAAAGACTATTTGATGGAACTAAAAAATGAAGAGTATTGACCTGCATACACCAGTCAAATATTATGCCCAAATCCCGACATGAAAATAACCTCAAAGGGGAGACCTAAGTCAAGTCAAATAAGGACTGATATTGTCAAACACCAGGACACACAAAAAGAACATGTCCTAACATTATTGGATTGTGCTTTTCTCGTCCTTAATTATGTTTCATTTGGCACAAACTATTTAATGTATCATTAAAGAAAATATTAAATGAATGATCATCTTTCATTTTTTTTTTTTATGATCAACATCTACTTATTTAGTATCGTCTTATATTTCTTATCTTTATCCTGTTTGGATTTTTTTTTATATCTGGTATATTTATATTATTTTATTTTTCCTTTATTTTATATCTTATATGTTTTTAGTTATTATTTTTTTTTGTCATTGTTTATTTATTTTTGTTTTTTGTTTTTATTTTATTATTGTTGTTTTTATTTTCTATACTTATTTGTTTTTGCATTTTTTTCTTCTCATTTTTAAGCATTAAGTGTAACATTTGCATTAGTTTTTTTTTTAGGATTTTGCATTTAGGGTAGACACTTCAATATTACTTGTGTGTCCTCTATTAATTAATACTAATTGACTTTGTTTTTTTTATAATTATGTCCTGTATTTTTTATTTGAAATTAACATGATTACATCATCAATAATAATAATAAAAATACTAATTTATGTTTATAGATTCAACTTTACGTTGTTGTAGGGTTTAATTTCTTATTTTCTTCATTCTTAAAAAAATAATTTTAAACTAAACATTTTTAATTTATTACTTTTTTTTTATTTTGTAAAAACTCATTTTTTTATTCATTAATTATATTTCTAACTATTTTAAACATTAAAAATACTTATTTTTTAATCCATTCAAAATTAAAATTATAAAAAAAAATTATTATTATTTTATTTTTTTTTGAAATGGTGCTAGATAGGAAAATAAAAAATAAAAGGGTGCTAGATAGGAAAATAAAAACAAAAGGGTGCTAAATAGGGAAATAAAAACAAAAGGGTGTTAGTTAGGAGAATAAAAGTGTAAATGGTACTAGACAGGGAAATTACCCTCAAATGAGACCCCTTTTTGTTTCTCTCAAAAGATTTTGAAATTAGAAACTAGAAAAACAATTTTAAGTTAAAATAAAACAATTGATCTTTATTATATTTTTTAATATATTATTAAATATTAAAAAAAATTATACAAAATAATTTCATAGGATAATGAGTAAGTAAATCACGAAGATATTATAATATTATAATATAATTCACACGAAAACTCTTACGTTAAATAAAAGTTAACAAGATATGTGTGAAGGAAATATGTTGTAGCTAAGAAGAAATATGATCTTAGCGATAACATTCATTTTTGTCAGAGATATAGGGATTCCTAGTCGAATTATTATCAGTCTTCCTCAATCATACTTTATTCTTTTATGTTAACTTTTTTTTTTTTATCTAGTCTTTTTGCAGTATTAGACATTATCCTGGCATTTAAGCCAATCTCCAAAATCACCGCATCCTAAAAGAGGAGAATTTATTATTAACAGGCGTTATATTGTTGATCGACAATTGATCTACTTATACCACGCAATCAGGCTTGACCTATGATACCATAACCGCCTAACCTCATACAAATGACATTGAGACTAAATATAGATCCATTGTCACGAGACATTGATCTAAATTAATGATCAACAATTGATCTACCTACACCACACAATTGGGCTCGATCATGACACCACATAATCCTTTTGTTTGATTGTTGCAAATACCTTCTAACCCTATAATAATTTTCTAAAATTAAAAATAAACCTTTAACTCTTTTACTTTTTTTTTCTTAAAAGAATACTTTATTACAATCACAATCCATCGACATACATCGATCATATGTTATGACTTGTTTGGTCTCATTTCATTGGTTAACTTTCAAAATGTCTTATCATTCTCAACCAAACAATATAAGATCGTAATTTATGTTTTTTTATCATATTTTCTTCGCATTCAAATGAAAAAATAGTCTTAAAAAATGGTATATGGATTCCACTTTTAACTAGGAATGGTAATGTGGGGTTGACCATGCGGGTCGGTTTGCGGGCCGTTGGCAAAAAATGCGGGGCGGGCTCAATAATAAACCCGCTTAAGCTCGTCCTGCATAACCCATAGCCCGTGCAGGCCAACGATGGAACGGGACAAACTGACCTATTGATCCACAAAAAAAAAAAAAAAAACAAGTTGTGTTATGTGTCGTTGTCCCAAATTAATTTCAAAACCTAATTAATTAGGTTTTTGCATTTGCTGTTTTATATCAGTAGCATACATAGGTTCAATTTTTTATTCAATTATAATCAATTTATATTCAATTTTTTTATAATTATTCAATTTTTCAATAATAATGCAAAAAGTAGCAAATATTTTGATTGAATTCCTTTATATTCAATGTTTTTATAATTATTGAATTTGTATATTCAATTTTTCAGTAACAAAAAGTAGCAAACATTTTTATTGAATTTCTTAAAAAAAATCGTATACATACTGACCCACAAACTCGTGGATTGTCTCTTATGCGAGACGGAACAGAAAAATCAACATGCAGAACAGACCAACCTAACCCACATTTTACAGGTCAAACGTGAAACAAGCCAACCCACATTATCTTCTCACATTTAACTAGTACAAACTAATTTTAAAATCCTGAGTAAGCTTAAATAGTTAGACATATACAGTATAGCATGTGTATGAAAAAATTCTGTAAATACTTTTAAGATAAAAATTAATTTCATCATAAATTAAAATTACTTTTATTAACTATTTTATAAAATCTATTTTTCATTAACTTCATTAAAATTTGATTTATCTATAAATATTAATAATATATAATAAAGGACTTCTCTTTGTAGTGATTACAAATTTTTACGAATTTATTTATCTGGTAAGTAACTATTTTTAAACTAAAATAATTATCTAGAATAAAAAAGTACCTACAAAATAAATAAAAATTATTAAAAATAAAATTATAAAAAATATTTTATTTGCTCTTATAATTACTTTTTATGAAATTTTTATATTTTAATAATTATCTATATCACTGTATAGAGATGATACATTGGTAAATTCTTTTAGTTTCATCTTTCAATTAGACATTTATCTTATGATAAATAAAAAATAATTGATTGATTTATTTAATAAAATAAATAGTTAAACAATTTTTCTTTATTTTAAAAATAAATAAATAAATTTTATTTTAAAAAATAATGACTACATTAAGTTTTTAATACTATTTTTTTTAATTATACATATGTGCATATATATATTTAAATTATATTAATTTTTATTTTTAATTAATTGTTCGTAAAAATAATAAAAATATTTATGTTTTAATATAATAAATACATGTATTTTCACTAGTATTAATGAGATAATTATGTTTTTGTAGCCACTTAGTAGATGTTTTTAGTGTATACTATTCATTGAGAATTTTACTCTTATCAATTTAACTTCTTTTATTACTTTATCTTTTAGGTTTTATATCTGTTTTAAACTCAATTAAATAGCTATAATAAAATTATAAAAATAATTTGTTTTATAATTATTTATTATGAATATATATTTTATAAATTTAATAATTTTGTATTTATTTTAATAATTATGATAAAAATTAAGTTTTTATTTTTTGTTATCATGAAAAAAATGGACACAGATGTGGATAAGCACATGTTTCCACTATATATATATATATATATATATATATATATATATTATCTTTTAATTGGATAATTTTACCTTTTAATAAATAAAAAATAATTTATTTATTTACTAAAATAAATAACTGAATAAGTTCTCTTTATTTTAAAATAAAAAAATAACCTTTTTTTAAATAGTGACTACATAATTTTTTAATACTATTTTTTTATAAAATTGTATATATGCATATGTTTTAAATTATAATTTTTTTTTAATAATTATTCATAAAAATAATAAAATTATATATTTTAATGAAATAAAAATGTGAGTACACTTGTTTTCGTAGAACTATTTTTTCAAAAACATAACCGTTATAAAATTGTCACGTGAAGCTTTGTTCTCTTACATAAATCTTTCACAACTTTCTCTTTCATAAATTTAAATATTTTTTAAATAAATATTACATATAAAAATAATACGACATATTTATCAGTTACTAATGGCTAAAAATAGTTGATAATTATGAAAAGCACGAGTAACTAAGAATTTTGGTCACAATCTTCTCCCTAGAAGCTCTTCAAATAATAGCAACCATTTATTTTATTTTTTTCATTATCTACCACTTCATAACATAGACATTGTAATTTAATGATGTTTTACTAAGTTCAGCATGTTAAAATATTGCCTATATTAATTATAAGTTCTCTATGTAAGCTGGGCAAGAGAAGGTTGCAACATTCTGTAGACTGCAGACCAACCATTTTGAGAAGGGTGAACATTGTCCCAAAAGAAAGAAACTTTCGGGTTCTCACATAAACTATATTTCTTTTCCCCTTTGTCATCCACACTTCCACATGAATCTCCCAAATTCTTTACATCGCAGCATGGCTGCAATGGATTCATCAGTGTTGAGTTTTCTGCATAATGTAAAAAGAAGAGACATCATAAAGACAAGTGATTGCTTGCACAAAAGCAATTTATGTTATCTGTCATGATTAGTGTAACATGAAATAAGGATTAGAGTACCATCAAATTCTTGCATACATATATTACTAAGTATAAGTTCAATATAGTGCTATGAATTACTAAGCGGATCTAACTTTGTAATTCCCACATAACCAAATAATACAGAATAGTGTGTTGTTAATTAGCAACAGAGAACTTTGAAAAATAAATATTTAATTGTGTCCTCTGTAATTTTGGGCATGTATAGTGCTTTGGTGAGAGCAGAATGAGAACTAACCAGCACGCTTTTTCTGCATTGTTTCAATTGTAGAGAGGAAGGAGTTGTAGAGGTCTAGCGTTATGAAAACTGAATTGTCTGTTTGATTGTTGAGCTTTTGTATAGCTTCGAGTAGCTTTTTGTTGTGATCTTTGGAGATTGAGTTCAGAAGGCCAATGCAGTCGGTGCGGAAAGATATCAAAGTTAAAGCAGGCAAACACCCAATTGGTTGCAATAACCCAACTGCTACCTTATTTATGCCTAAGCTGTGAATGCGATTCAGATTTACAGAAATTTGCTCCACAAGAGATTCCGTGAAGGCTGGCAAATCCTGTAAAAGACAAGGATAGAGAATGTTGTTAACATCTGAAAATAGACTCCTTTGGTCAAAACATGGTAAAGAAAAAGGTTTGTAATTAACCACTTACAAAAAAGCGACCAGTTTTTAATGCATTTGTATAATCGTTACCACCAGCATTGACGAGAGCAATTGAGGAGTGAAGATCCATTTTGGTATAGATATTTTGTTGGATTAGCTTCTCAAATGAGTCGATTTGGACAGTCATGTTTGGTCCATCAATGGAAGTGTTGAAAATACCAGTCCCTCCATAGGCAAAGTTTATACCGTGCTGCATATTAGTAGAATTTCTCAACCTATATGGTGTAGGGGATTCAATTTTCAGAAAGGAAGCTGCAACCAACATCATATCAGTCAAAATAAATCCAGCCCAAAATTAACACTTTTCATACAAAAGCAATGCACACAAATTAAATTTATAAAGTAAAGTTAGGTTTTGTAGCAATGCTCTTTCAACAGTTGGGTAGTCTAAGTGAAAGGATCCATCTGACGAACACAACAAATAGAAAATGAAACAAAGGCGTATCTGGTGTGCTAAATTTTAGAGCACAAGTCATGCAATTGATACTGAAATTTCTCTGATTCAAATCCAAATATGCCCTGTTAACCCATTTTGAGTTATGCAGAGAGAGTGAAAAAGGAGTGTTACCAATGTAATCAGTGATGATGCGACCGTCACAGAATCTCCCTGCAGGACTACCAGGAAAAGTGATTCCATTGGGAATCTTGTATGATTCTGAATGCACGAAATTCCCTGTGTCAACATAGGAGTCCCCAAAAACAAACAGTTTTGTTGCAGTGTTGCTGTCGTACACCCTATTTGACTTCTTAGCCCCTTCCACCTCTGCAACATTGACGTGCATATATAGCTGTGATTATTACCAACCAATATTAAGCTTAAAAGGGAATAGATTCTGATTGTGATGTTATGTTACCTACATACATACCTGTGAAAATGATGAAGGGAAAAAGGAGAACAGAGATTATGGAGAGAATTTGGTTTGCCATTGATGATTCTTAGAAGGTGAGGAATATTGACACCTTCAATGTGTTGGCTGGTAAGGCAAGGTAAAGTATAAATACTCAGAGTGAGGCAGAGACAGATTTAAACTGTGAATTTCTAAACCCATTTTGTTTTATTAATTTTAGAAAAATTATAATTTGACAGTTAGAGAGTTGTATACACACTCTTATGTTACAATTTCTCTGTGATTGTTTTAGAAAAATATAATAAAAAGTAAATTTATTATTAAATAATTTAAAAAATATTAAAATAATAGTATTGGAAATTATAGGAGATGTTGAAAAAAAACTTGTGTTGTTAATGGATAATGATTCTTAATTTTAAATGTTTTAATATGTGTGTAATCCGTTAATTATATTTATTTAGGGTATTACTGTGAAAATAACTATATCTTAGTGTCATTTATATAGTTTAATTATAATAGGTGATGAAACAAAATAAAAGGAATAATATCTTAATAATTTACCTTTTCTTTGAGTAACAAAATGAATATCTTACAAAATTATATAAAATAACATATAGAAGTCTCTAGAATTTAATTATTTATTATAATTAATAAACTATTAATTATTTCCTACTAAAAAAATTATCATTTTTTCTAGGCAAATATGTCAGCTTCCTCATAGAGAATGAGCCAAAATGGTTATACATTCATTGATTTTATGAGCATTAATTATTGACAATTAATATTATAAATATTTAATAGAAATTAATAATATAAATATTTAATAGCAATTAATATTATAAATATTTAATAGCAATTAATATGATAAATATTTAATAGTTAAATAATAGGGAAGTTTAAGAACTTCTGCAAATCAATCCGAACCACCCGGCTTTGTAACTCTGAGATTTAATGCTTAAATTTTTTTATGTTATTGTTATACTATTCGACTTTTTTATTAAAAAATCCTTCAAATAAAAAATTACACATTAGATGAATTTATGTATTATTTCAGAACTTACTCTTGCTTTAGTTTGGGAAATTTGATAGTTTGTTACAGAAACTTAATCAATCTAAATTACAAAATAATTGATTTATTTAGTGTAAAATTCACATTATTTAACAAAAATATAAAATTAGAATGAAAAATCTCATGTAAAATACGATTTTACATTTAAAATTTTCAATTTAAGATAAAAATTAAAATTATATATGACAAATACTATTCACTTTATTTTAAAATAATTTTGTATTATTTGCAAAAAAAATTATAATCTGTCTATATATTTAGGTAAATCAACAAATTTGTCACTTAAAATATATCATGTTTAATTATTGAAAACAATAATTTATTAGAAGAACTATGAAAAAATACTAAATTTCATGTTATCATTAAAAATAGTGGTTAAAGTTAACGTTCGTTAAAGCTATGTTTTATATCTTGCGTTACGTCTTATTTAAGATAGGTTCTAACGTTACGTTTTATGTGGTAGGTTCTATCTGTTTACATTATAATTGAAATTGTATACGAGAATGATATGTGAAATATGACGAGTGACAATTTAATATGAAAGTTTTTTTTTCTATTTTTTTCATGTATTTATAATATGTTATTTTCAAATTATTTTTCTTAAATCTAATTATTTATTGTCATTTTATAGTCTCTGGAAAATTTTCAAAATTTGAGTGAAGTATACAAATTACTAATAAAAACGTTATCATGTTTCCATTATTTTTTTTATATTTTCTACGTTGCTTTCACGCAATTTATATAATTCATCTTAACTTTTGTCTCATTACTTTTTACATCAAATTCACCATTTAAAATTGAATATATACAGCAAGGTGTGTTGATTCATTGCTTCAACACTCAATATTGAATTTGAGTTCATTTTCTTTACATTGTTATTGTTTTAATTTCTTTGACCATATATAGATATATTTACAAAAAGGAATGACTTTGTTTGTTATATTTATAAAATAACTATATATTACTCAACTAAAGTTAAAATTAAAAAATTTAATAATATATCTTAAAGTTGTATATTAAATATATATATAACTAAACACGATAAGTTATAAGTTATTATACATAATAGTAGTTATTAGCTAAATCCAAGACATAGTTAATAACCTAATTATAATTGAGTGCTTTGCATTAAATAAAACTCAACCTACATAAATATATATAAGTTATATATATAAGTTATAGCAGATTGGGTCCAATTTCGTGGTACATTTAACCTTAAACACTAAAATGGAAATTATTATATTAATAGAGAAATATGAGGATACAAATCTATATATTATATAATTATGAATTATATAAATTGATAATAAAAATTTATATACACAAGTATGTTCTAGATTATTTTTTGGAATAGGAAAAGATGTTTTTCATAACTGGTTCAAAATGATTTGTTTCTTATTTCTATAATCATAATAAAAATTTATACAATAAGTTTGAGTTTTTAAAAAATTAATATATATATATTTTAAAATTTTGTTAGAACCGTATTAGATTTCTCAGAAATCCAACAAATATATTTTGAATTGGACACTTTACGGATACGTACTCTACAAATGTCATACGAGTGTTGATGTTCAATACGAGCATCCAACATCGACATGTCATTTAAGATGAGTATCTGATTATGAGTTAACACTCTTATTTAAAAATTTGGTTTATTTGAAACTAATTTTTCTTTTACTTTCATTATATAATTTTTTTAATAAAAATTAATATAAACAAAAATTTTAAATAAAATAATAATATATTTAATTATGAAGTGAGCGTCAACGCTGAGATATCTCGACTTATAATTGCTCTTATTGTTAATATTAGTCATTGATATTTATTGATGAAAGCTTGTGAAACAAAACCTAATTAAAAACTTATGTGATTATCACTTCATTTGGGTTTTCGACTTTCTTATTCTTCGTTAGAGAATTCTCTGAACGGATTATGTAACATGTTCTCTTTCTTTTTTTAGTCTTCTCATTTTTAACCAAATGTTATTGTTTAACCTCTATTGTGAATGACTTAAAATTAATAACATGATGTGACTGATCATGAAAGTTAATTTATAGTTAATTTTAAATTAATTATCTTCTCATTATCATTTTAGTCATTAAAAGTATTAAGCGTTGTGATAATAACTTTTAAAATTAAAAAAACATCAAATAAATACCTAAAATTATTCTCATTCTAATTTCTTACATGTACAATATACTATTATTATTATTAGCAGGAACACATACACTCTCGCGTCTGTGCATCCGTATTTTTTATTTTTTATTTTTACTATTATTATACGTATATTTATATTTATTTAAATGAAATATAGATTTATGTGTATTCGTATGTATGAGAAACATATAGAGCATGAGAGACATAGAAAGAGTATGAAAGTCATGTTATTGTGTTTCAAGATATTTGGAAATAATAAAGATAAAGTGAGAAAGAGCGAAGAGAGAAAAAACAGTGATAAAATCCAAAAAATTCAAAAATTCAAATTGGAAAGCTACGGTCAGTGAAAATAGAAGAAATGGAGATATATTTCAGAAAATTAAATTAAAAAAAAAAACCTACTCTATATTCAAAACTATTTTTATTAACGGTTTTAATATGTTTTAGGAAAAATAAAAAAAATGACGGAATGCTCATACAATAATAAAATTAAATATTAATATAAGAATAAAGTAAGAAAAATATTTAGAACAGAAAATCTCCTTTATACATATATAATATATATAATAAGTATAGATCTAAATTTTATAATTTACAATTATGCTCTCTAAAAGAACGCAAAGACTATATGTAACTAACAAATTTAAATTTCAAAGATTTATTTCACACTTGTTTTAAATTTCAGAAACTACTAATGTTTTAGAAGAACTAAAATTGTATCTTTATTTTAATTGTAATATGAAAAAAAGAAACTGTAATTTTATTTTTTTTTAAATTATTTATTGTAACTTTTTAATTTAATATCACATGTAACACTCCCGCAAAATTATAACTGTAATACTTATCTAAAAAAATTAATACAAACTTTTTGTAGGTCAAAATAAACCTTAAAATGTGTATATTTATAATTGGGGTGAATATTTTATAAATTAAGCAAAAAAGTTATAAATAGATAAATTTAACCATTCAAAATTTATTTCATAAAAATTATTATTGTTTTAAAAAAAAACTGTTCCATATTTTTTCTAATTTATTTCATAGTGATTCATCCATCTTTTTTAAGATTTGAGTTATAGACATGTAGGAGAGACAAGAAGATAAATTACCAATTAAAATTTTATTTAAAGGTAAGTTTCTATTTCTTTTTAGATGGTTGCACGTTGAGTTGTTTGCATGCCTAAAAGTAGGTATGTATGTGAGATTTGTGAGTAAAATATAAATCTTTGTTAGTTTAAAGTTGTAGTGATACCTTTTAGTTTGATTATCAAGGTTTTATGTGAAAAATAAAAATTTGGATTTTAAACTTATGTACTAAGTTGGAGATCCTATATTAGAAATATCACGACTTCACAAATGCTAGATTTATAAAAATTTATGAAATATGTTGATAAAAAATGTCTCAGATATGATATGGCTTCCGAACTCATTGATATTTCTTATGTGAATAACTGCATTTCAAAATATAGTTGACATAAATTAGTTTTAAGATACATATATGTTTAAGAATTATAAAAAAAAAATTAACATATCATGTTACCTCTTTCCAACCAGTTTTAACATCTAGTCTTACAATGGTAATCATCCATTGCATAACGTAATAACCACACTCATAGCTTTCTGGTTGTTTATTACACTATAATTCAATAAAAAGTAAAAGTTAGTATATTGATAAACAATGAAAAGAGAAAGAAAAATATTACAAACCTTTATTTTTATCCAATTCAAATTATTTGAACTGAATCGACCTTTTAGGATGTTATATGCACACCATGAACTGGTTAATACAAAAACCTCGTTAGTAGATGGTTAATTAGTAACATACAAAGTTAAGTTTATAGTGTACTTACGTATCAATGATTTCTTAAGATTTATGGGTATCTTCTTGTGTAGGGAACAGAACCACACAGCAGTCTTATCAACCATTGATAAAACAAGTAACTGTTAATGATGCCTATATCATCCATGAAAAGAGTTAGTAAATATTTAAAACATGAAATAGTAATAATTGATGACATATAATTAAACTTACTCATTAATATAAGGGCATAAATAAATTTGTTTTCCCTCTTTTTCCAGGGTGTTAGTGATGTATGCTTGGGTCTCATATGACTTTGGTCCAACGAGATTAGTATATGTAGGATCTAAGAATCCATACACATTTTCCTTCTCCTCAGTGAGACAGACTCCATGCAAAAACTTACAAGTTATTAGTTAAAGCATAATCTGTAATAATTTAACATAAAGTGCATTGAAATATAGGTAAAGAGACTTACATCATAAAAAAATTGAATTATATTTATATTGAGCTCCTAATCCCCAGCTACAAATTCTAATAAATCTGTGTTGTACATGAATAATGGCAGTTCAGTGTTTATTTGAAAAAATGTATCATCCCACGGAACTTCAAAAGGATCATGACCAATTTGTCTAGCACCTAGAGTTAAGGAAGCTATAGGATCGTCAACCGGAACCTCATGCTTCTTCTTCGGACTTGGTTTCCGAAGAGGTTTCTACAAAATAAAGAACATTTGTATTAAATTATATGTAATATATAAATATAAATATAAATTAATACCAATGAAATGAAATTATTACACGAGGTTGTGACATAAATCGAATGAGGTGTCTGGGCCAGGCAACGAATGTCTGAAATGCATCGGCCACAGTGGTTACCTCATTTGAAGGTAGTGGAACACGAGCATCAGGTACTCGTACTTTTTCAACTGTTACCTTCGCCACATTAGGAGAGAGAGGAACGTTATGTAAGGTGGTGGCCTCTTCATAGACTTTTCCAAGGGCCATCACCTGAGGAAGCTTGTCAGCCACTACCAGTAGCTCACATTCCCTCGTCTTCCCAATGATACCATCCCCTGATGTTGTAGGAGTCGCACAACTTCCCTTTGTGCTCTTGGGAGTGAGACTAACAAGGGGTTGAATCGGCTCAACACAAAGTTGTTGCGATAGAAATTGTTGTCGCATTCGATCATTCTCCTTTCTCATCTCTAGCCGCATCCGATTAGTCTCCTTTCTCATCTCCTCCATTAATTGTCCACGTATCTTAGTCTTCATTTGAGATTCGATCTCTTTAGGGGCGGAGGATGACTGTTGTTGTGAAACTCCAAAATATAGTTTAATTCCAACCCCTTGTCCATCTGTACGAACACGACCACAGTGTTCAGGTCGTCCAATTGCTTCAACCAAGATATCATGACGACCTTGAGGAACAAAAATCATATCAGTTTTTAATATAATAAATGTTTTAAAATAAATGAAAAAAAAAACTAAAAATAACTTACAATTTTTTCGATGATAACCCCGAATTGCTCAAAATTTGGTGCACCTGACTTTTTAATTCGGGCCCTCTTCCATTTTACATGGCGAAAAGGTGGTGATGGAGGAGAAGTGACCACAGTTTCCACATTCTCAGACGACGTCCCCTGTCTAGATTTCTCCTTTTCCACCATCAGTGATTCTCAAGTTTTCGATACCCCCGAACGAGAGAGTACGTGCGGGGTAAAATTCTTCAAAGCTATCTCTTGAGCTTTCTTCCGACGATCCTGTCATAATTGAAATAAACAAAGTGAATTAAATAAGATAAACTTATTAATGTTATATAAATAAAAATAGTTAAGTTACTTCACTTACCATCCAAGCCTCATTTTCATGGCTTTCTTTAAAAAGACGCCATGTTTCCTCGTCAATATGTTTGTACTTTAAACATGGATTTTTTTCTTTAAGGTCGCCAAAAACGTATCTCGAAGTCAATCTTGACTTAAAGTGACAAAATTTAAGTCCGATATTGGATATAACCTTTGATCGAAGTGGTTCCACATCAGGAATTTCAAAGTTTGCTTGGAAAATAACATCACCAAATTAAAATTAATCAATGAATATTAAAAAGCATTATATGGTAACAATAATAATGTAAAACTTATGAGAACATCCTCCCAGATCATGTTCTGATCGATCTCTAACACCTCATCCCATGAATTAATCAAAATGGGGAGCCTCTCACGAGAAACAACTCCAAGATAACTCATAAACTTATCTGCTTTAGGACCAAAAGCCACTTCAGTGTTGACGTCAATGTCAACACGTGTCTTCTCACTAGCAGCACGTTTCAATGCGAGACGCTTCAATCTAGTAGGTCCTCTACTGCCTCGTTCGGATCAAGGTCTGATTGGAGTCTGATCCTCATCCATATCTCTGTTAAAAAAATTAGGTAACAAACATTAGTTAATCTGCATGGAATGAAAATCATATAAAAATAATACATAAAATTCTAAATGTGTATTTACGGGTTGCATGTGGGTTGAATGTTCATATGTAAATTCATTCACTGTGGTCTTTACGAGTTGCATGTACATCATCAAGTACATCGTCATCTTTATTAATTATCATTGGTGTGAATGAATGAGGGTCACCATTTTCAATATCATCTATGGCCTCCCTTTGTTTTTTCCCGTGTAAAACGACATACCAATGTTCTAACGTAGGATCTTTCACGTAAAAAACCTGAGATGCTTGTTGAACCATTATAAATGGCTCATCTTGATACCCTATCTTTCGAAAGTCCACTAGTGTGAATCCTAATTCATCAATTTTAACCTCACTTTTATTGTCAACCCATTTACAGTTGAAAACTGGAACGAAAAACTTAGTGTAGTCAACCTCCCATATCTCTTCTATAAACCCATAGTATGCCATTGATCCAAGTACTAGATTTGTATCTTTCAAAGTCGAAAACTGCATTGACTCGACTTCAAGAGTAACACCAGAATTTTGAACTGTACTCTTTTCATCCATAGACTTCGCGTAAAATATACAATTATTCACTTTGTACGCTGTACATGAGATGACATCAAACTTCAATCCAGCAGCCAACCAGGTCTAGGTCTTTGAGGCCGTTGAATCCTTGAACACCTCGTCTTTAAACCAAGGCATGAAAGTTCTATTATGTTCCATCAAGACCCATTTCTCTGCTTGTCTTGGGTTATTTGCCTTCACAATGGTTTTATCAGCTTCTATGTAAGGTATAACTTCATCTGTATTATTCAATATATACAAATATGCTTGCAAGACTTTTGATCGAAATTTGCTTACAATATTCACACCACGTAAACATTTACTTGTAGAACGCCTGTGGTGCCATAATTAGCAGGAAGACCTATTGGATTTGCTTTTGACATGTACTCTGAACAAAATTCAATACTTTCTTCAGCTATGTACTTTTCAATCATTGAAGCTTCTGGATGATAATGATTTTTCACATAACCTTTCAAAAATTTTATATACCGCTCAACAGGATACATCCATCTTAAGTACACTGGTCCACACAATCTAACCTCTCTTACCAGATGCACCACTAGATGAACCATGATGTCAAAAAAAGATGGAGGAAAAAACATCTCCAATTCACACAAGATAACAACAATTTCATTTTGAAGTTGATCTAGTTTTGATGGATCAATGACTTTACAACAGATGGAAGAGAATAATGAGCATAAACGGGTTATGGTATGTCTAACAATTTTTGGTAAGATCTCACGAATAGCTATTGGCAACAACTGTTGCATCAACATGTGACAATCATGAGACTTCAACCCAATTAACTTCAAATCTTGCATTACATCTATACAATGTCTGACTTCTAACCTTGACCAATACAGAAGATCAAAGAAGATTGATTTCTTCTTCCAAATGTTTGTCACAAATGACTTTTTTTTTTTACTTACCGAAGGTGTGGTCTATGTTATTTACCTTTTCGTAAATCTCAACACCAGTTAATGGAGTTGGTGGGCCACTAGCCTCTTGGTGTCCATTAAAGGCTTTTTTCAATCTCCAGTAAGGATGATGACTTCTAAGAAACCTCCGATGCCAAAAATATACTCTTGTCCTTCCATGTTTCAATTGTCGGGAAGCAGTGTCTTCTTCGCATATTGGACATGCTTTGTGACCCTTAACATTATAACCTGATAAGTTACCATATGTCGGAAAGTCATTGATGGTGCAAAATAACTTGGCATGAAGATTGAAAGTTTCATTAGCAAATCCGTCAAATACTTCAACACCCTGGTCCCACATTAACTTCAAATCTTCAATTAAAGGACTTAGCCTGACTGTTTCGGACTGGATATCATCATAGAAAACATCATGTATTTTCGCTTCATGCACAATCTAGGAGGTAAGTTATAAACTAGTAAAACATGCCATGAACTGTGATTTATACTCATATTACCAAACGAATTCATTCCGTCTGTAGCTAAACCAAGTTGGATATTTCTTGATTCTTTACCAAACTCTGGAAACTCATCATCAAATTTCTTCCACTAAATAGGATCAGCTGGATATCGGTACATGCCATCACATTTCCTCTCATCTACATGCCATCAAAGATTCTTAGCATGGTTTGGGCATGCAAACAAACACTTCATCCTTGGAATGATGGGAAAATACCACATAACCTTCATTAGGGGTCCATGCTTTTCTATATCTTCAATAGTATCATCATCTTTTTGTTTCAACTTATAACGTGATAACCCACACCTCGGACAACTTTTCAGCAATTCAAAATCTTTCCAGTATAATATACAATCATTAGGACATGCATGTATCTTTTTATACTCCATACCCATTGGACAAAGAATCTTTTTGGCCTCATAATTACGATTAGGTAGAGTATTTCCCTCTGGAAGCATATCCTTCAACAACTGAAGCAATTCTGTGAAGCTTTTATCAGTCCATCCATTTATTGCCTTCAAATTCATCAATCTTAACACCGCCGACAACCGTGGGTAGTTAGTTGATCCAGGATACAATGGAGTCTCTGCATCACTTGACATATTTCCATATCCATGCGTTTTTTCAAAAGACTCAGCTCCTACATCACGAATCATGTCCTCCAATCGATCATCATCTACATCATCGTGTACTGCTTCATCCATGGTGGACGCCACGTATTCTTCAGTTATGGAAACACGTGGTAAATTTAATAATTCACCGTGCCATTTTTAGATACATGGTATTTTTAGATAGCAATTTTCTCTTAATTGTTTTATTGCTTTGCATTGATTTCTTACATAAAATTGTGTTTTTCATTCTTAATTGTGATCTAAGTAAATTACTTAGAAAAAGATTTATGAAAGTCTTGAGGGATAGACTCCGGCTAGGAGTCGTTGCTACCTTCTTGGTCGCTCCATCATAGTTGTAATTGGAGCTGCGATTTCAGGTTGAATTACAGCTTCAGGTTGAACTGCAGGTAGAGTGACTCATTCTTCCACATCATCGTTTAAAACATAAATATATCATTTTTTCGAATCCATTTCAGCTGATGCATTCCATTGTCATTCCTCATCTTCGGCAAATGTAACATCACGATTAACAATCACCTTCTTTATCATTGGATTATATAGTTTGTATCCCTCATGCTTATATCCAATGAAAATGGTCTTCACTGCCTTATCATCCAACTTCAATCTTGTTGCCTTGGGGACATGAGCACAAGTAATTGACCCAAATACCTTCAAGTGCTGCACATTAGGTTTGAATCCGCTTCATGCCTCAATCGGAGTTGTGTTAGGAACACTCCAAGTGGGTGATCTGTTTATCAAATATGTCGCACATGTTACGGCCTCAGCCCAAAAATAATTTGGCATACCTTTCGCTTTAAGCATGCTCCTCGCCATGTTCATGATTGTTCTATTCTTTCTCTCGGCAACTCTGTTGTGTTGAGGTGTGTAGGGACAAGTTATGTTATGCTGGAACCCAAGTTCTTCACAATACCTCTTGAACTCATTAGACTTGTACTCACCCCCTCCATCACTAGGCACCATCTTAATTAGTCCGTCACTCTATCTTTCAATAAATGCTTTAAATATTTTAAAGCAATGGAATACTTAATCCTTGTTTTTCAATAGATAAATCCAGGTTTTCCTTGAAAAATCATCAATAAAGGTTAAAAAATACTTATTACCTCCAATTGATGATATGTTCATCGGGCTACAAACATCAGTATGAACAAGCTCTAAAGGAAATTTCGCACGCCAAGGCTCCTTAACAAATGGTATCCAATGATTCTTTCAAAAAAATGCAAGTCTCACACAATTGATCAGGGTGATGAATATAGGGTAAACCATTCACTAAATTTTGTTTGGAGAGATTTTCCAAACTGTGAAAATTCCCAAAGCGTAAATGTCATAACCACGATTCATTATTCACTATTGCATTCAAACACTTGAAATCACCCATATGAAAATCTACTAGAAACATGCGGTTTTTTGATAAAAAAAGTTTTAAGAATCAAACTACCTTTTTTTATCAAAAGTTGAGAATTGATTTTCAACTATGTGCATCACGTAACCCTTTTTGGCCAGCTGTCCCATACTTAAAAGATTACTTTTCATATCAGGTACATAGAAAACATCATAGATGTACCTGTGATCACCATTCTTCAATGTGATAAGAATTCGCCCTTTTCCAGTCACCAGAACGAACCTGCCATCACCGAATTTCACTTTTGTGCAAAATGAGTCATCCAAATATGCAAACAGCTCCTTCTGACCACACATATGATTTGTGCAACCTGTATCCAAATACCAAGTCTAATTGTTTAGAGTTTCATTTGATGTGGCTGCCATTAATACTGCATGATCCTCTTCATCTTGTTCGTGATTACTATCTTCTTTAACACAATTGGCAGCATGATTATCACCTTTTGATCTGCAATCATTTGCATAATGGTCGTGTTTATGGCAGTTATAACACTCCACATTTGATTTATTATACATGCCTCCTCGTCCTCCACGACCACATCCTCCGTGCCAAGAGTTATTTGAACTCGGATTGTGAGTGGAACCAGTGTTGTTTTGCTCAACGCCTCCATGATTCTGGCCACCATGACCTTTACTGGAATAGCTACCACCACGTCCCCGTCCTCTGCCTCGTGAACTACCGTGTTTATGATAGGAGCTACCAATTGAGGCTTGTGCTTGTAAAGCCTGTTCAATTGGTTTTTAAATCTTATTGTCATTCATCTGCTGCTCATACGCTCGTAGGGAAGAGGACATTAACCTTACTATCATTGTTGAAATGTCATTGGCATTTTCAACTACGGCAACAACATATTCAAATCTGGGAGTTAAAGACCTCAAAATCTTCTCCACCTTTGCCTGCTCCAAATGTGTTTCACTATTGGTTTTCATCTGATTTGTCAAGGCAAGAACTTTATTTATATAGACATCAACACTCTCTGTGTTTTCCATCTGCAGCAGTTCATATTGGCGTCTTAGGGTTTGAAGACGCACCCTCTTGATCTTGTCATCACCTTTATAATTGGTTGACAAAATGGTCTAAGCCTCACTTGCAGTTGTTGCTCCTTCTATCTGTTCAAACGTCTCGTCATTCATCCATTGATGGATGAGATACAAAGCCTTGTTGTCCTTCTTCTTCTGGTCACGATGCGCTACTCGTTGCGCCTCAGTTGCATTATCAGCTAATGCAGACACTCCACTCTCAACGACATCCCATAACTCATGATAATCAAACAAAAATCTCATTTGCACACACCACCGATTGTGATTTTTTCCATCAAGGATAGGGACTGATAATTGGGTAGAGTTCATGATAACAGACTGACTCTGATACCAGTTGTAGAAACTAATTGAAGGAAATAACAAAAGGCAAAAAGTTGTAGAAACTGATTGAACGTAATTGCATGAAATTGCAAAACTGTTGAACTGATACATTCATTTTGATTTACTTCAATAATATATATAATAAAATTACATTTACTGGAAGCTATAAAATAGGAATACTAACAGCCCTATAAACTGACCATTAATGTAATACTAACGGTAAATAATTTAAGATTAATAAAATGTGAATTAATAACCAACATCCTCCCTTAATTATGATTTGGAACAACCTTCATGCCCAACAGATATCTTAACTTGATAAAAGCATCGATCTTCAATGGCTTAGTGAGAATATCTGTAATTTGATCTTTTGATCCAATTTGATCATGTTCTTCCTTAGAAAGTAATATTAAAAAAAAAATTCTCATATTTAACAAAAAAAACAAACTTAAAAGACCATCATGAATGTTTATAAACAATAGCAGGATAATGGATCATATATATTAACCTATTGTTTTTAAACTTTTCTTAAAAATTTATTAGTAATAATCTTATTTCCAAAGTAATTTAGTTGGGAATGTTTTTTTAACATTAAATGTAACCTAAATTTAAAACAAAGCAAACCCTTAAACTCTTCTACAAAATGAAAACCAAAATGTGAATAACAAATGACAGAGGAACAAAAACTGAAATATATTAATTTAGAAAAGAGAAACGAAATACACATTTTCTTTTAAAGACAACATGGGAAGAAGAAATCCTAGTGCCACACAAGGAGTGCTTCAATGTATAGTATCATTAATAGCTTGCAATATATTTAAGAATCTCTGAATGTACTAATTATTCAATTAAAAAATGATAGATTTTTTTAAAAAAAATAGAAGTGAGGAAACAGACTTCAACTAAAAGAAAATTCAATTCAATAACATCGTAAATCCATTGCTTATTTTTTCAATTGAATCTACAACTAATTTCTAAATATTTGACTCCAATTCTTAATTCAATTTTGTATCAATTATTTCATAAATTCCTTACTTGAGTTGAATGTTGAAACATCTAATCTAGAAAAGATCAAATATCCAAAAACAAAAGCAAGAAGGGATTAAAAGAAAAAGAAATGTTTGCATATAGTGTTGGGAATCCCTCCTTATTTTAATGGGTACCATGATTAATAAATCTTGATAACTAATCCATTGAATATATTCAATGATGACCATTCCAAAAGTCTAGGAATTGTAACTCTCTCTTGAAAATGTGATAAGCATTAGTTATCCACTATCTCTTTATGAAGAAGTCTTCCTCTCATTCTCTATATAAAGGGAAGTTGTGAGGAAGAGAAAAGCAAGCAAGTGAGAAAAGAAACATAGAGAGTAAACGGGAGAATAGAGATCCACCATAGTGTGAGATTACAAATCGTAGTGAGATGTTAGAGAGACATTGTATTTCATCCTTGTTGGGTGAGATTTAGTGTCATTATTCAATTTTGCTATATTTTCTTTTATTTGCTTATTGTTACCGCAAGTGCTCATTTTGTATCTACACCAAAGAGGGAGAATTAGTTTTGATTTTCCCAACAATGGCATCAGAGCTTGGTTTTGATACAAGATGGAATGAGCCATTTAGGATGGAGACATGTTCAAGTTGACAACGGACAACTCTTCCTATTGGAAGCCCATGATGGAGGATCACTTATATTGTAAGGATATGCATGAGCCCATTTCTTGCATAGATAAGCAGAAGGTAAAAGTGATAAAGATTGGGAATTGAATCGAAAAACTGTTGCATTGATTTCAAAGTATATTGATATAATTTTGTTAGAGCACGTGTTCACATACACAAATGCTTATGAGTTATGGTCAAAACTTTAATCTATGATTCAAAAGAAAACTCCAAGAAATAAAGCATCTCTTGTTAGAAGACTGGGAAAATTTGACTACACGGATGGTCAAAGTATGATGGAACACTTAAATTCATTCAAGAGTCTTGTCAATCAATTGAAAAAGATAGATATGAAGATTGATGATGAGTTGCATGCACTTTTGCTACTCAGTTCGTTGCCTGAGAGTTGGGACACACTAGTAGTCACGCTCTACATCCAGAAGGAAAGAAAGAGGTACAAATTTTCAATATGAAGCAAATGTTATTGAAGCGAGAAAGACGTGAAACCCGTGGGAGAAATGAATCCCGTGGAAGAAACAAGAGCAAAGCCAAAGGTCATTCTCAATCTCACACAAAAACAATATGCTATTATTGTAGTAAAGAAGGTCATAAGAGATCTGAATGCATATTTCTGAAGAGAAATCAGAAAGCCGGAACTGTCCATCCAAACTTAGTTGATCCAAAGAAGATGGATTGTATTCCAACCACAGTCGTCGTCGTTGATGATGAAGGTTTTTTTTATTGGAGAAGACAATTACCTAAATGTTGCATATGGTGATTTGTCTTGGATCGTTGATTCTGGTGCCTCTTTCCATGTAAGTCAACATGAAGGTTTCTTTTCAAATTACAAGAAAGGTGACTATGGTACTGTGAAAATGGGAAACCATGTTACAAGCAAGATTGTAGGTATTGGTGATATCGTGTTACTAATAGACACACGAAACAAACTTGAATTGAAGGAAGTGAAGCATGTTCCAGAAATGCGTCTCAACCTTATCTCAACGGGTAAGTTGGATGATGTTGATTTTATAAGCCATTTTGGTACTGGAAAGTGAAAACTAGAAAAAGGGAACCTAGTCATTGCCAGAGGTTTAGAGGAAGGATCCCTTTACATTATGCAAGGAAGAATTTTTTCTGGAAAAGTAAGTGTTGCTACAAACTCCAAAGATGTTTGGCACAGATGATTGGGGCATATGAGTGAGAAAGCACTCCCGATGCTCGCCAAAAACCACTTGCTAAATATAAAGGCTCAAATCTTGGAATCCTGTACTGATTGTATTTATGATAAACAATGCAGAGTTAGTTTTCATAGATCAAGCGATCCCTTAAGGAGACAAGAGGTACTTGAACTTGTACATACAAATGTTTGTGCACCATCTGAAAAATCTCTTGATGGGGCCTACTACTTTGTTACATTTATTGATGATCACTCAAGAAGAGTATGGGTGCACTTATTGAAAACCAAAGATCAGGTACTGTCAGCATCTAAAAAATTTCATGCTCTAATAGAGTGTGGGACTGGAAAAAAGCTTAAGTGTCTGAAAGCCGACAATGGTGGAGAGTATTGTGGTCCTTTTGAAGCCTATTGCAAGATGTATGACATTAGAATGATAAAGACACCACCAAAGACTCCTCAACTGAATGGAGTAGCCGAAAGGATGAATCGTACTATTGAAGAGAAAGTCAAATGCATGTTACAAGGTGCAAACCTCCCCAAGTCTTTCTAGGATGAAGCAATAAAGACTACAGTTGATCTCATAAACCTTACACCTTCAATACCTCTAGATGGAAAGATTCCAGAGGAAGTTTGGTACAAGAAGAAGACATCCTTCAATCATCTGAGAGTATTTGGATGCAGAGCCTTTGTCATATTCCAAAGGATGAAAGAAAAAAGATAAATGTTGAGGTCAATGAGTGCATATACCTTAGGTCCCTAAAGGATGAATTTGGGTATAGATTGTGGGATCCTATAAAGAAGAAAATTGTTAGAAGCAGAGATGTTGTGTTCTTTAAGGAACAAACGATCAAAGATATTCAAGAGAAAAATCAGTGCAAGTCCAGATATTGCATTGATTCAGGGGGAGAGATTCCTAAAAAAATAGATCCTAATCAAATAGACCAACAGACAGATCCTGCTCACCCAGTTCCTGACTAGACTAATGAACAACCAGATCATGATTAAATAATGTTAGACCCTCAAATACAACAAGAACCTGATCCTTTAGACCAACAAATGCAAGTTGAATTGAGTGCTCTAAAATAAGAAGAAAGCCACCATCAAAGTATCCTAAAGAAGATTATATTACTTTGACAGATAATGGTGAACCTCAAAACTTCTCAGAGGCTATGGAATCAATTGAGAAAGGGGAGTGGATCAAAGTCATGGAAGAAGAGATGAACTCTTTACACGAGAACCATACTTATGATCTGGTGGAGCTACCTAAAGGAAGAAAATCCTTGAAAAACAAATGGGTGTATAGGCTTAAAACTGAAGAGGGAAGCTTGAGACCAAGGTAGAAAGATCAAATTGTTGTGAAAGGGTGAAAGGAGATGGTTTTTATGAGATATTCTCACCAGTGGTGAAGTATTCCTCCATAAGAGTAGCATTGGGTATAGCAGCTAGCCTAGACCTAGAATTTGAACAACTTGATGTCAAAACAACTTTCCTACATGGAGACGTCAAAGAAGAAATCTATATGGAGCAGCCCGAAGGTTATGAAGAACCAAGCAAGGAACACTTGGTGTGTCATCTGAAGAAGAGTTTGTATGGTCTGAAGCAAGCACCTAGACAATGGTATAAGAAGTTTGAATCTTTCATGACCAAACACAGTTTCAAGAAGACAACTGCTGACCATTGTGTGTGCATCAAGAGGTATGAAGATGGAAACTTTGTTATCCTACTATTATATGTCAATGATATGTTAAAGTAAAACCAAGATTGTTGGTTTGAAGAATGCTTTAAGCAAGTCTTTTTCCATGAAAGACTTAGGTCCTGCAAAGAAAATTCTTGGGATGAAGGTGATCAGAGATTGCCCCAAGAAGTTGATATGACTATCACAAGAGAAGTAAATTGAGAATTAATAAGGTGGATACTTTTGTTACATGATTTAAAATCAAGAACAAGAAGGGTTGTGAGAACTGTGTTAAATGCTTTATTATTCTTTAATTCAATATGCAAAGTCACTTTTTTAATCTCAATATTACCATGTTTAGATACTTAGTGAGTGTTGAACTATAAAATTTTACCAAAATCTATTCCTTGTGGGTTCGACACTTGTACTTCAAAGCATTATATTATAGTTGACTCGGTACACTATTGTAATTACATGTTTGAGCTTTAGAACATGTACTGAAATATCCTGCAAAATGTAGTGATCTAATCAATGTGTTGCCTCAATCATTGATGTTACCATTTGCAGGAAAATCATCTTAGCTTCTTTTAATGATAATTTGATAAGGATTGTTTGCAATAATTAATTATTTTTACATGTATTACGAAATGAACTTTAAGCCTAACTCAACCCCATAAAACCAGCTCATGGGGTGAGGTTTGCACCCACTTATATACAATGAAATATTCTCATCTCTAGTCTTTATTATTCCTTCCAACACACCCCTTCACGCCGAGAGTGGCAGCTCGTAAAAACGTAATATAATCTTTCATTTCAAGTGTCTTATCGATCAAGCGACACCCGGATTTGAACTGGGGAAAAAGGATTTGCAGTCCCCCGGGATAACATATTATGGGTGGTCCGATAACGGCCTGATAGCAGGTGGTCTAATAAACCTAATAAACACTTGCTAGGATAGGTTTTAAATGGCTATGATACCATATTACGAAGTGGACTTTAAGCCTAACTCAACCCCATAAAATCGGCTCATGGGGTGAGGTTTGCACCCACTTATATACAATGAAATATTCTCATCTCTAGTCGATGTGGGATCTCCAACAACATGTAATCCTACTAATTGAATGTATTATATCAACTGCATTTTGTTGAAAGATTTGACTATAACAAGTGTAGATGTTGCATATTTTGCATGGGAAGCAATTGAATATCAAAATAAGAGAGAATGGTTGTAAAAATGTCGTATCGTAACCACAATAATTAGACTTCAACCTCTCTTATTTTGATCTTAAATTTCCTTACAACATATGCATCATCTACACTTGTTGTAGTCAAATCTTCAACAATCTATAGTTGACATAATAATACATTAAGTTAATAGGATCACGTGTAATAATCATTAATTACTACACATAATTTTTATCAAATTATCTTTACAAGAAACTAAGATATTTTTTTGAAAAATGTATAACATGAGTCCACTTGGAATAATTAAGTCACACATCCAAGTAATTAAACATCATGATTTAATATCATATAAGGAATAAAACAACTTCAATGATAAGATAATAATAATTCATTATAAAATAATAATAGATTAAATTTAATCTAAATCAAAACCAATAGCTCCAATTCAAATCAATGTCAACACAATAGAAATCAACATCAATAGTAACAATGGAACTGACAATCAAAATAGATGAGCAACTTTCAAAAATAGGGACGACAAAACAGGTCTGACATAATTTAGGTGGGACGGATTCACTTTTTAAACCTGCTAACTCATATTGGCCCAACCTGTCTAACCACCAACCTGGCAGGTCACAAGCGAGACGGGGTGAACTGGTCCACCAGCCCGCCCTTTTTATTTTTTACACTTTTAAAAAGAAATCTCATATTTTTTAAATAAAAATTGGTAGTGATCAATATTTTATATATAACTTTATTTGCATTAATTTCTTTATACATAATTTAATTCATTGAAATATTGTTGATATTTAATTTATTTTATTAAGTATTAAATATTGTTTCATTAAAATATTAAAATTTTATTTTATTTTATTATTCTTTCTTGTATTTTATTGTCCAGAAAATTATATAAATTATTATAACCAAGTAAATAAATTAAAATAAAAAAATTACAAAAAATTAAAAAGTGACAGACCAGCCTGCCAACCCACTCTATGACGAGATGGATTACTATTTTCAGCCCACCACATTTTTGGCGGACCAATGGAGAGTTGGGCCAAAATGGGCCGGACTGCCTGTTTTGTCAAGCCTATTTTTTCAAAAGGTCAAGAGGAAGGTCAACCACAACAAGAAATAACCTCTAATATGTGTTTGAAGTTTGTTTTGTCATTCCTGGTTTTCTTAGATCTTCAATTACTATAATTTCTCTAAATTGACATTCTTTGAATTCAGTTGGTCCCACCATGGAGAGATTCAGTGGTCCTAAAAAATTCTGCAATTTACTAGGCAAGTAACTGCTCGTTTTCTGTCTACCATAGCCAATGATATTTCTGACATCCAAGTATTGTAATACCATAATTTTTAGACAGGGTCTACAATGAGTTATTGATTCTGCAAAATGCCTGGAACAATTGTTGGACTAGTAACTTCTTTAATTATGTTATCTAAATTTTACATACCAGTTATCTTATGGGTGTGTTTATTGCTTTCAATAAACCCCAATTTTATTTTTCTCCTTATAGAAGAAATGGATTGGTCTCATGAATAAAAATTGAACATTAAAAGCAATTCAGAAAAGTAAAAAGTAATTAGTGTAACATTTATTATTGAAGGCTACTTAGCATGTAACAATCTACTTATTTCAGAAAACTTTTATCTTGTTTCTTTTAGTAAGTAATACTGTATGATTAAGATGGGTTTAGTACCTGTAATGAAGACATCAAATAATATTACAAAACAAGCTAATACAAATAAAAGATAATTGTTGACTTTGGTTTCTGAATAATTGATTAAAAGTATGTTTAACTGAATTCATAGTATTTGATTAACAAACTTATTTTAATAACATAATATTTCGTAATATATTATTTCAATAGTGTTTTATTATCAAACATTTAGTTTCTTGTATTTTGTTATTTTCTATCTTTCAAATATTTATTAAAATAATTTACTTTCTATCCTTTTTACATAAGCTATGATTTAACTATTCTATTTTCCATTATCTATTTTATCTCAATACTAATACAAAATGGTATTTAGAAATGCACAGACGTGTATATTTTAAGATATAATATAAGATTAATAGTAAAATGGAAATATAAGAAATTATTGAAAATAAAAAATATTATTAAATTAATTGGTCTTTAAAAGATCAAAATCAATTAAAAATATATTCTAATTATCCAAACATATTTTTTTATTCATAAAATAAAAATAAAATTTATATAAAAATGGCATATAAACATACTAAATAATTACAATCTAAAAATCATCTTAACAGATCTCAATTTTTAGTTAATTGCTTTCAATTATCAGCTAACTTTCTAATTTTTTGCTAGCTTATGCCTACTTTTTGCTATATATAGTTTGTTTTCCCTTTTAATCCTTTTTGGTTACCTCCTGGTATATTTCAAACAAAACACCAATTATATTTTCCAATAATGACTAGTTTTACATAGAATATTAAAATTTAGTCCAAATGGCTAAACAGCTAAAGTTCCATAATATATTATGTTACAACTTTAGCAACTATTGTCTTAAAACACCTATCTGAACCAACATTATCTTAAAATGTCATTGTCTACTGAACTCTTTAACATCCAAAAGCCTAACAATAGAAACCCAGATTCCTGTAGAGGCTACAATATTGCTAGCCAACTGCAGCACGCTTTAGTCTTACTCTAACATTCTGTAGGAACCTTAGCCAACAGAAGAGTTCTATATTTTCACTCACATGGGCAAGTGTAGCATTACTGTCTAAAAACATATCTAGAACATGTGATTGAGTTGTTAGATACCTGCTTGCAGACCAAAGACAACTCCTCGAGCAGAATGGAGGCTGAGGTGAAGGATAAACCATAGAGAAGTAACTTATTCAGGGATGTTACACATGCTTCCCAGGCAAGCCTACTTGAATGAAGTATGCATTGCATTTATCTCCCTTATCTAGAAGTTATGAAAAGATGCAAGTTAACAACAACACTGGCATGAGTGAGCACTGAAAACAGAATGCAAAATGCACTACAGATAAGCTACATCTATTGCCAAGGCAGCCTTTTCTGTAGTTATCCCTTGCCTGTGGTGAGTGTAAGAGAGAATGAAGGCTCCAATAATATGAAACTGGAGTCATTTTATGTGAAGTAAAACAAAAATAACCACCACTTGTTTATGCTAATGATTAGACCAAGTACTTCTGTAGTATTACTAGCACAAGTACAAGTCAACTGATATAAAAAGATTCCTTACGCTAATCATGTAAGGAAATAAATTGGAAAAAAAAAATATTGAGAAACAACTCCTAAGATAGAAGACTAATTAATCCTATAAATATAATATTTACATGATATTCAGACATGTCGTGGATATTCCAACATGAATGAGTCTAGTTTACACAATCATGCATTGAAAGCATAAAGATTGACAAACACAACCTTTCAAGGGAACTAAAATCATTCAGCAGAGCTGGTAATAGTATAGAGCTTTTCTCTTGTCAACTTGACGATCCAGCACGATTCCTGTTGTATCTTGGCGGGTTAGGCTTGGCAACATCTACCACTATCATCCAGCCATTAATAATCTGCACGTAGATTAAAATTTCTAAAACCGCCAAGCCTCTTTCATTTCGGAATTATTAACTCATTCTTATTTCTTGACAGTAATGAGGCGGAACTGATTCAAAGCAAAACAAAACTTTTCAAGAAAGTGAGAAAGATGAATCTACCTTGCCATTCATCTCTTTGAGCGCTGCACTTGCAGCTTCCTCTGTTGTGTATTCAACAAATGCATAACCCTTGGACCTTTTTGAAATCTTGTCCATAATAACTTTAACTGTCAAGCATTACCATTTAAAAGTAAAAGCTGGGATGAATTTGTTTCTGTCATGAGACACTAAAGATTGATGAGCAATGAAAATGAGTTACCTTCAACCAGCTCACCAAAGCCTTCAAATGCTGCACGCAAGGTTTTCTCAGATGTATAAAACGATAGCCCTGTTGAAGAGACAAATAATTCCAAGTAGTATCATCTCTTGCAAGAACCAAAAATGACATTCCCATGAAATAATTGCTCAAATTAAAGAATAGGTTGGCCAATTAAACTAAACATGGAATCATCTCACAGCTGATAATTTTTAAAAAATATTTATTTATTATAGAAGTGCTTTTAAAAAATTGATTTTTTTAATATTTTTTTGTACCATGCTGAGTTTTTGTAAAGGTACGTGCCAAATTACTTGTTCCTGACAGTAATTCAAATATAATTCTTAGTTGAATAGCCATCATATGAACAGCCAGATGCGAGAGGATAACACAGGCTTATACCTAGAATAAATGTTGTGGCCATACCTGTCACAAAAAGTTTCTTTGTTTTCAAGGGCTCTTCATGACTTGCTTCAGAAGAGTTGGAAACATTCCAACTATTTTCTAAGTTACTACCTGAATATGTATAGTTAGTAGAAAATCAGAGAGACGATGGACACTGATTAATACTGAAGTGTAGGCAACCATGAATGGGCATAATTAAACATCAGGGGAAAGGAAACCAGATTCTCATCTATTAGGCAAGAATCTTATCCTTACTCCAAGGTTTAACTTAGTTTTACTAAACATGCATGAAACCAGCTTGACACTAATCACACTCGCATAACTCTAAGGAGTTCTGTTGAAGCAAGACTGTAATATTAACAAGATGTTCCCAAGGCAAAAAAAAATATGGGGGAATCTACAAAACAGCTAACCTGCATAATCCTTATTTTCAGACTCAAAACTGTTATCTGGCTGAACTGATAAGACACCTGGCACACCTGCACTGCAACAAGCAACTGATTTAATGAGGTATTTTAAACTTTGACACTTGGGTTAAGGTTCTACAAGGCTAACCAGCTAGCTCTTGAGCACAATCCTCGTCAAGTTCACAGCAAAAAACGAAGTTGGTCTTCCAGGAGACATGATATATACACATTTGTGCATCCTTCTCACTGCAGACATTATTGTCATTACTTTTAGGGAAAGGGGAAATCCAATAACAATAGCAAAAGAATTAGAATTAGAATTTACTGCCCTTACTTTCCCATGACCTTGGTCAAAATTTGAGCATAGTAATCGACAATTTGAGCTTTGGTAACAACCTCAACCCCAGGTTTATCCATTTTAACAAGCCAATGCTTAGGATTTCCAGCAGGGAACAACATATTGGTAACAGTTTGTAATCCTGAAGGGTGAACTGCCTGGTCCCTAGATAAACTATAGTCCTTTTTCAAAGAGTTGAAATCCGGGTCAGGCCTAATCAACAACACCCCAGGCAAACCTACCAAGATACATGCATCAGAATCAAATTCATTTTAAAAATACCATAAATGCGACATCATTTCCACATGACTAAAACTCCAAACACCTATCTGAAATTGTGAATATATATTATCCTTGCTCCCAAGACTATCCCATCACCAATGAATTGGTTAATCAAAGAAGAAGAAAAACTCACTGGCCAGCTGGGAGGATATTTCTTCATCAATGTCACAACAAAAACCGAAGTGGGTGTCCCATGAAGCATCATATATACACATCTGAGCATCTTTCTCACTGTTGAAACCAAATTCAAAAGCAGTTTTCAGCTAAACAAGAAAGTCCGAGAAAGGGCAGAAGCCATTAAACAAGTACCTGCCGATAACTGTTTGTAGTACGTTGGCATAATAATCAATGACTTCTGGCTTTGAATTGAGCCCTTGAGGAGGTGTGTCCATGACCACCATCCAATGGCGGTTCTGTGTGGAGGTAGAATTGAAGGAAGGGTATGTTGTTGCTGCTACCCTAGTAATAGACCAATTACACGAATAAGAAGAAAGATTGGAATGGTTTATTTTGCAGGGTAATCTTAAGTTTACTGGAAGTTCATGAATTTGGGTTGTCTTTGGTTTCTGAAAGGAAAATGTTTGGCATTTGCAGAGTGTGACAGACACAGAGAGAAGTTCCATGTTTGTGTCACAATCCTATATTCCTACGGTTTTGGTTCATGTGAAATTGAAACAACTGGGAACAGTTGCTTATCTTCCCAAGTTATTGTTACTACTGAATAGTTCACATTGTTAATCCCATGAAATAGGAGAAATGTATATAGAAACATAATATATATTTGCTTTAAGAATAATTATTTTTTACATAATTTAAAAATAAAATAAAATAAAAACCTCCTTGAAGTTTTTATTAAATAACCCTCATTTTTTTAAACACTCAAAACTGTTCACACAAATTTAAACACATGGGTCAACTCTACCACCCTTTGAATCATCAAATCACCTAAAAATAAATTATCTCATTATTAAGATAATATTAAATTAAAATTTTAATTCTTTAATTATATATTATGTGAAATTTTGAATTGATAATAGAAAATAATCTTAAAACCTGAAAAACTTAATTTATAAGTGAGTAACATTTTTAATTTTTAATTCATCATTGTATTATATACAATTTTTAATTTTTAATCATGTAATCTTAGTTTTCATTTTGTTAAATTTATGAAAATTTAAAAATATTTTTTTTATTTATTCTTTAAATAATTATTTTAAAATTAGATAATTCAAAACTAAAGTCATAACTAAGAAGACTCATCGTTTGAAACAATATAAACAACTTTCATTTTTTCTATTTACAATAACATTGTTTCTCTAAGATGATAGAACGATCTTTTAAATATTATTTAGAGCTTATTACTAAGATCAATAAATATAATATTTTTTAATAGAAAAACTATGATATATTTTTTTTCAGTTTTACCTTAAATTATGTTAGTTCAATTGTTTTTTATAATAAGTGTGTAAATTAATTAAAAGTTAGATGCACACAAAATCTACAGGTAAAAAAATAATAATAATGAACGTTGACTTAAAATTTGAAAGCAATATTTCATAAAAGTTTATAAAATTTGACACATAAAAATTCAAAGATGATAATAAATAAATGGTGTTCGTGTTATTATTAGATAAAATAAGGAATGTGACAATTACTTTATTAAAAACAAAAAAAAATTGTTTTTATTTAAAAATTAGAAAAATATAAGTGTTATTTTTTCAGTCATGATATTATATTGATAAAGATTATTATAGTAGGAAACAATTATTAATAAAGTCGGGACCCCAAACACACAATGTAAGTATTTTCTTCTCAACATAATTTATTTTGTAATATATTACTTTTATTTAAGAAGATTTTAAGACGGTAAGTATAAATTTCTATATAAAAAAAAAATTCTAAATATGCAATTAATATACTAGTAATATTATATGTATTGCACAAGTATTTTAAATTTAAATTAAATTTATAAAATATTTGAAATAATAATAATACGTATAACTAAGTATAATTAAGTTGATATATATATAATAATAATAATAATAATAATAATAATAATAATTTTTAACTATTTAACAATGTATAAAATTAAAACTCAAGCATAAGATTATTTTTAATTAATAATGCAAAAACATTTAACAACAGTGCATTAGAATATGGAAATTTGAAGTAAAAGATAAATATGAAAGTAAACTGCATGAGATAATACCCATCATCACCATTGAAATATTATGTCAAAATTTAAAAATCAAGGTCAAATAGCAATTGGATAAAATTACAATATTCATAAAATCTAATTTATCTAAGAAAAATACAATTTTTATTTGAAAAAATGTATCAAAATTCAGATTTAGCCAAAAATGGTGTATTCAAATCCAATTGGATTTAATTAAGTTTAAATAATAGTATTTTTGAAAAATAGAAATATAAATATAGAAAGTAAAAGTATAGTTTTTGCTTATAACTATAAAGAAAAGTTCAGATCCTACTTAAATCTACTTTGTTAAGTAGCATATTAAATTTTTTACACAAGTAGAATATTATATTATTATAATTGGAAAAGCACAAAATATTCCAGAATTGTTTTTTCATCATAAATAAATGTTGATCCATTTTTTTTTGTAAATGTAGTACCATTCAAATCTCACAAACTCGTTCCACTGTATATAGTTATATTATGGGAAAAATGACAGTTTCAATGATGATATGAGTTGTTAAAGATCAACATAGCTTAAAAGGAAAAAATAAAGAAAAATTATAGCTATTTGGAACAGAAATTATTGAGGCAAGGATGCCTTGGATACAAGACTGGCCAAAGCATGTGTCAATTGATAAATCACTTAGTTGTCATTCAGAAGAGGGGTTTCTGTGCTCCCCTCTATGTCATTACTCCAATTACTATCTGGCTTCAGGATGCAAGCAAGACAAAGAGAGATTATCTGCAAAAATTGAAAGATTTCAAAGTTAGTAAGAGAAAAGAGAGTACAATTCAAGAGAAGAGAAGACAGAATTTAGAGAGCTTACCATGCATATGGAAGCACATACAATACTAAAACCTTTACATTCAAAGGGAGCATTGCTAGATAAAAACCATGCTGAAACAATATTTATGTATGTTGTGAGCATTGAGAGTAGTCAAATGGCCTAATAAGCATCTACCAAAGACAGTATTCAACTCACAAGTCAATGGACTCATTGCAATAGGTGATAACAAATCAGATATAGATTGCGCCCCAGCAATAAAAGTTTGTGCTTTTCCCTGCAGTGAAGTCAGAGCATAAAATCTGAGAAGGAAGATCATATAAAATGTGTTAAAAATCATATCTTCAAAGAACATATTTTTATAAACATTTTATATGATGGGAATACTATTGCTCTCCACCAGTGTTGCCTCTAGCTTGAAAAGTTCATCTATCACAGTTGGCAAAAAAGGATTAGTAGATGCTACAATGTCTAAGTGAAAATGGGATTATTTCCATTGTTCGCTAAAACAAGTTTATGACTGTTTTTCTAATTTTAGATCTAATTACGTTCACAGAGAATTTAGCAGGAGATGACACATCAGTGGGAAGATTTTGCTTTAGTTGATTGATTTCCAGCATGGCTGTGCTTTCATGAATATTTCAATACTAGTTGGATGCATGAAAGGGAGAGCAAACCTGATTGGTTGAGCTTGTAGCATTTGAAATAATAGCATAAGTCTGCACAACAAGAAATTATTTGCCATTCCAGGATCATAGAGTTGATTGTAAAATAAAAATGAGAATAATTTTGTCAAACATGAGGAAACTAGATCAACCACTCACAGCAGGTTTCACAAGGACATAGATGATACCAAAAGAGGCGCTTAAGTATGGTACCTGCATTGATGCATTAATTTCTTAGTATTACAGACAATAAGGAACTGCAAATAGTAAGAGTTTTAGCCAGACATGTATGTGGTGTGAATTTGTATGATACTGCAACAAATACCGGACACAAGCTAGACCCCAGTTATAACTTTTTTTATCCAAGTTATTTAAGAAGCTTACTGTAGATAAGGTGATAAAGTTGAAGTGCAAGAGTGATGAAATAAACAGTGAAGCTAAGACAACACATAGAAAGATGCCAATTTTACGTACCCAAGGTGCCCATGCTAATCCATAGAGCCAAGCCTACACAGAAATAAAATATGAATAGCACAATGGTATCTGCAAGTTTGCTTTCAGGAAGCAAGGGAAAAGCAAAGGAACACGAGATAAATTACATATGCTATTGATGCAAGCAAGGCAGAGCAGAGTATAACTTTTTCTCCAACCAATGGATTGAGTATTGGAAGCAACAACATCTGGAAGCCAACTGAGGATAAGCTCTTAAAAAAATCAGCACTCTTGCATAATCAGCTTATAAAACACTCATAGAAGGCTGATTGAATATCACTGACTTAAACAATTTTAGACAAGCAGAATATCATTGAACAGATAAAAGTACAATTTTAGTACGGGGGAATTAAAAGAAGAAAAACATTTGGGAAATATTATACCTGAGAGAAGATTGAACCGATTCCCACCATCATAAGAAGTTCTGAGAACTGATTTTTGTTAAAACCAAAAACAGCTTTCAAATAGTACTGCACAGGAATTGTGAGACTGTCAAACTATTGAGTCAGAAAAAAGAAATTTGTTAATTATATACAAGCACTAAAGTTAAGAATTGAAATAATAGAATGCATCATTTTAATCAATATATATTGTTCAATATGTGATCTGCTACCCTTTGTAGTTTCCTGCAAACAAGTAGACCATGGTGACACTCCAAAAAGAAAGGTAATTGATTGATCAATAGAAATATACATAAGAAGCAAAACAACGCAGTTATTAGTAGAAAATAATTGACACGGTCTCAATGACAAAGCTGAAGGTAAAATTATGTTAGTTTGACACATGCAAGGTAAGCAAAGTGTACTTGAGACACTATCTGTCAAGGAATTTTCAATATCCCAAAATCTTAGGTTATTAGGAAAATCTGGAACAAACTCCCTTGCTTAAAATCTTTTTGGTCTTGAAATGTGCATAAATCACTGACACATTAAACCTTGCTCTCAAACTATAGTTTAAGTTGAAAGTATAGAATTGTCATTAATCACTCTCTTAACAACTTGGTAAAAAATACCCTATTTTTTGTTTTCTTGAGTAAAAAAACCTACTACCCAAAAATAGTTAACCTAAGAGAAGAAGGTTCATCATGGCTTGGAAATCTCTAACAGTGTCAAGATGACCAGGACTCAGCATAAGGACTTCAAAATAATAAATAAAATAGCTTGGCAATACATTGGGGATTGAAACATACCAGCAAAACACTGCTTATGCCTGACATTCCCAACTCATAAAAGAAGGAGACAAGAGCCATGCCCCTTAAAGTGGGACTGAAAATTGAAATACACCACAGTATTTACTATTCATGCTTATATATATATATATATATATATATATATATATATATATATATACATCACAAAAGAAAACTATACATAATTAAATGTAACAATAAAGAAATAATGCTTATCATCCAAAAAGAAAGGGAACCTGAAAATTACTATCTCCGCAGCTCTTCTCATAGATTTGAATCTTTGTTGGGGAACATTAACAATTTTAGCCCAGCAACCTGACTCTCGATCATTTTTCGGAGCCAGTATCATGGATTCAACAAGGAAGAATTTCATATAAACCGGACAAACGATCAACAGTACTATTGAAACCTGAAACGTTGAACTGTAAATCAGATTCATTCCAAAAGGACAAGTATGGAAAATTTGTGAATGATCTGAACATTGACAACACAGACATACAGCAAAAATGTACTTTTCAGGAAGAAACCGAGCCAGTAAATCCCCTAGAACATGTGAAGCAGAAAGGAGACCACTAATCCAACTAAATACTGCTGCCCTTTTGCTTTCGTTAACAACATCTGCCTGACAGAGAAAGTATACAGGGTGCAAATAAAATTCGTTTACAGTATTATGTTTATAATTAGTTAAGAAAAAATCTCACCACATATGCAACAGAAATGCAAAAAATACTGCCTTGACTGATTATGTTTGAAATTGTGCGAAGCACATAGTAGGCATAGACAAATTCCTCGGACTGACGCCAGACAAGTAAAGCTGCATTAAGCATATACAGTGAAGACAGTAATTAAAAATCCATAAACAAACAAACTGACATGGAAGTAGAGAAATCATCACAAGTTTATATGCATTTTCTGAAGAGGTCTCTTAGGTAATGTAAGATTGGTGTTTAATGACATTCCTTTTCTTATTCAAGATGTAATTATGTGTCCGAAGTTTGAAACAACTTGTTGAGAACATATATTCATTTAATTAATATCTTTCACCTTCCAGCTCAATCCCATAAAACCGGCTCATAGGGTTGAGGTTTGCACCCATTTATTTACAATGAAAGGCTCTAATCTCTCCAACACACCCCTCACGCCGAGAGTGACAGTAGCTCATGCGTGGGACCCAACAAATACTCGCTAGGATAGGCTCAAAAATGGCTCTGATACCATATTACAAAGTGGACTTTAAGCCTAACTCAACCCCATAAAACCGGCTCATAGGGTTGAGGTTTGCACCCATTTATATGCAATGAAAGGCTCTAATATCTAGTTCTCCAACAATTAGTAATTCGAAAACTCAGTGAGCTTAGTGGCTCTGCAAGTAAGGAAAAGAAATAGAATCTAAGATTCCTTCCAGAGATAAGAATAATCTCCTAACAAATTTTTAACAATAATCCAACCTGATTCTCCATACTCTCCTCTCTCCCCAAAATACTGACTCCTCACTACACGTCCCTAATGCCACCTCACCCCTTCACTAACCAACTCTCATTGTCTCCACTACTGGGCCCCACTCTCTTTATCCAAATGTAGATCTGTCATATTATGAGTCTTTCAGTTTTCTCAAGTATATTAGACCCATAAGCATCTTGTTGATGCCTAGAAGTCCTGTCATTGCCTCCCGACACAACAACCTTGTCCTTAAGGCTAATATCAGGCAATAGAGCTTCATCTTTCCAAGTTGTATCCTCTAAGCTCCTGCCCTGGTGACTAACTCTGGCAGCTAAAATCGCCTCAGGCTCTTCAATCTCGTCTAACTCATCTTCCAACTCGAATGGTAAGGATGATTCTACATCATAATCTCTCACAACTTTCTTTATTTGGGAAATATGAAACACAGGATGAATTTTGGTTGCATCAGGTAACTGTAGCTTGTAAGACACAACTCCAACCTTGCCAATTATGGGGAACGGGCCAAAGAACCTTGGGGCCAACTTTTGATAATTATTTGGGCTACTGTTTGTTGTCGATTAGGCCTTAATTTAATGAACACCCACTCTCTAACTTCAAATGTAAGAGACCTTTTTATTATCAGCATACTTTTTCATCTGCTGTTGAGCAAGCAACAAATGATGCTTCAATTGTCTCAAAGCCTCATCTCTATCCACCAACTCATGTGCTACGGCCTCCACCCTTTATAACATTCACTTTCCTCTCAATTTAATTTTTCTGTCAATTACTGAAATTCTAGTTTGAAGTAAACAATGTTGTTATGGACAACTTGACATCACGAACATGTTAGATTGAGCAAAATGTTGAGTTCACATATTTTTATGTACGTCTTTTGAATATGAACTGGTGAAATTGTAATTAGATCATTTGTGGACAAATCAACATTAAGTTGACAATATAGAATACACGAAGTTCTAGAACCATACAAAATAACAAATAATTTTCAATACTTCGACAGACTAAACATAAGCAAAGCATATAACGTAATCTCTAATAAGCCCCGTCAGTTCAATTTGGTATCAATTTTATGAACACACTACAAAAGGAGATTGAAAGCAGAGCATAATAAAGGACTTCTTTAACAAGGAAACTAAAAGGTTTTGCCGATTATTTTATAATGAGGCGGTAAATTTTCAAAGTCTTAATGCATTGGATGCCAAAGAACATACCAAAGGGAAATATAGACGTGGAGATGGTAAAAAGGAGCAAGGGTTTGCGACCATGCTCATCTGAAAGCTGACCCAAAAGTGGAAGTACCACCATCTTGAAAACTCCAACAATCTGCAGAAAAAACTACATCATTAAATCTAAAACTCCATTAAAAATGAAATTATACCTCCCCATTATATTTCCCCCTCACACACACAGCAAATGTGTCAAGAAGGGCACGATGTATAGGGAAAATAAAGAATCTGTCAAATGAAACGGACCAAATTATTGGTAAAACAAGAGTATAGATAGAGGAAGTAGGCGAATCTGCCACAGTCAAAATGTGAAGCAGATGTCACAGTTCTGCTCAACAAAGAAAGATGGCAATAAATATAGGGTTGTGATGAGACCTCATGATTGGTGACAATTTCAGCATACATTTCTCACAAACTTGGGATAAAACTATGTAATGCTTCATCAGACAAATTGCCACTCACTAACATTTCAGCAAGATAACCTTGCAAACTTTAATGGCATACCAATTTTCTTCAATTGCATGATTCCAAGGCCTCGGAACTCCCATCCGTTCAATTCCCCACCAACCCAAAAGAACACAGAAGAAAAAGCAGAAAGAGCAAGGGATGATGCATGATGCATGATGAAGATGATATTGGTACCGTTTGTTGAAGCCCGTTGATATAAATAGCTTTGGAGCAAGTTGAGTCTCCAGGGCACAAAGCAGAGGTTGTGACATCAACAAGAACAGAAACTGTCATCTCCTCAGCAATCCAATGGATGGTAAGTGGCAGCAGCAAGTGAAGCATAGGCCTCAGTTCTCTGAAGCCTCTCAACCATGCCATGTTTGTGCACCTCTGCAACATCAAACGTTGTACCCTCTTCTGGGACACCGCATGCAACCAAGTGGATGGTTGTGTCAAAAACTGAGAACTGGCATTCGTTATCCCAACTATATATTCTCAAATCATTTGTATCTATTTCTATAATTTTCAAGACTTTGAACAACAAAATATAAAAAATCAAATCCATTTTTAATAATCTAAAATTATACAGACTGACACATTAACTTTTTCTGAAAATAATTTAAAGTCATAAAGTAGTATCGCGACATCTTTGTAATTTCAAAAGTAGTGTTTGAAATTTTACGAAATATTGTTGAAATAAAACATATAAATTACAAAGCTTATCGTATAGATTGAAAGAGATGATGAACACGAATTCCACAAAGAAGAAACTTGGTGGTTGGGTGGCATCTAACAAACACACATTCAGTTGATTTCAAAAGTCTTTGTCGTGGTCATTCCAATGGAGAGACCCAGCTAACTAAAATTAAAAGTTAAATAAATCAAAATTGAAAAACTGTTTTATTAAAATAAATACAAGTTTGGAAAATTTAAAAGATTGATCCACCATAATTTAAAGTAAATTTATGGTGTGACTCATATTCATAACTTTAATTCTCATAAATGTATTATGTGACCCATAATTTTTATATATTTATGGAAAATAGAGTTAATTAAATATACTTTTAAGAGTTAATTAAATATACTTTTAAGTAACTATTGTTCTAACTCATGCATGATTCAAGTTTAAAAATGTAATCAAACAAAATATATTTTATGGACTCAAAATGTTTTCATCAAGAATTGATAACTATTTTATCATTGGAATTTAAAATGAAATCATATTGAATTTTGAAAACTTCTCTAATTAAATTAAGTCGAACTAAAATTAAAAGAAAAAAGAATTGATGTGATCCAGATTAAATAAAAAAAGTATATATATTTTTAAACATATTCCTTTGACTATTTTCAACTTTATACAAAATTTAATTTTATATAAAAGATAACATGTTTCTTGTTCCTTAACGACTAAATATTTACTTTATTTTATGTTTGGCATTTATATTATTAATTTGTATATTTTATTTCCTACCAAAAAAATTATATATATTTCATTCATTTTTCTCAAAATATTTGAAAATAATTACTAGTAAATTGAAAAAATCAAGACACTTAATAATTAATACTGTATAAGATCATAAGAAGATTGTTATAAAACGGAGAAAATGGAAAAAAAAAAAAAAAAAGAGTACTATTTAGTATTGTTCTTTACTAAATTATTATACTTCTTCTGATAAATATAAGATTTTATTTATTTATAATCCGTATGAAGTTATTTGTTTAAAAAATATAATAATGGAGGAGATTAACTTAGTCAATTAAAAAATATTTATATATCAAGAAACATGCTCTCTTAAACGTACGTTGACAAAACTCAATGTCTCTCCCATTTTGCACGCAACACGCAGCAAGAAACACCCTTTCATTTCGAAAACTATGACGTAATGCAACTCATTTTTTTACTAAAATACAGACTATAATTTCGAAACATGAAGAATTCGTATTATGCACAGTTTTGATTTTCCTTGTATTCAGTTTATTTTGTATACTGTAATTTTTTGTTATTATTTTCATTGACCACTTGCAGACTTCATTTTTTACATATTTATATTTTGTTTTTTGTCTTTACTAACCTATGCTTGTTTCCAGCATAAATCATTAGTATTCGAAATAATTTAAATTCTAAGAACTGGTTATCTAATTATTTAAGTATATGCTTATTAGGTAGCTTAAGGTATTACGACCAAGTGAAATAAAGACCACAAATAATTTATGAACGTATTCATTATATGGCATTACACTTAGAGAAAATTCAAGAAGAAAGTCCATTTTATAATTATTATTTTATGAAGAAACACACCTTCTAAGACAATTCGTGCTTGAGAGGGGGGAAATGTCAATTGCTTCAACTTCTTTTAAAAGACGAAGAATAAAACTTTCATAATTAAGGTTGTTTTTGGATTGAAGAGGGGAAAGAGTGAATTTGTGAGGATTAAAAAGGATCTGTGATGATATGTGAGATTGTTTGGATTCAAGGGTGATAGAATGGATTTGTGAGGATGATTTATTGTAAGTTTACAAATTTATCCTTGTTATTAAAAAATATTTAAATAATGAATTATGATTTTTTGTGTGTAAATTGAAATTAATTAAATGTTTTTAATATATAATATTCATAATTATTTATATTTTTTAATAAAAATATAATAGAAAATATTTTTGTGTTAAATTGAAATAAATTTATTAAATACATTAAAATTTATGAAAATAATATTTATTATTATATTCATTTATTACTTTATATAATTATATATATTGTTGATATTATAATTTATTTATTTTTATTTTATTATTTTTATTATTTATAATTATATGTTGTTATTAATAGAATAATTAAATATTTTTGAAATTATAAATAATAAATAAATTTATATAATATTTAATTTATATATTGTAATAATATGCATGCACAAAGATATTTTGGCAAAATACAATAATCATACATCAATCCCCACAAATGAAAAAAATCATCCACCCTCTCCCCCGTCCATTCCCCCACCCTCAAAACTCTTGAAACAAACACACAAAATTCTCCCTCCTTCCTAAATTGTGGAATAAAAAACCCCATAAATTTGACTTTGTTTTTCAAAATCAGAGTAAAGAAACAACGAATAACTCAAATTCTCAATGGAAACAAACACACCCTAACATTTAAGTTTTTCTTCAAGTGGCAAAAAAAAGTAAGTATGGTCCAATTTTATCAGACTCATCATTAGGCCGCTAAATCAGGATGGGACGTGTAGGTCCTTTGTAACAAAATAGATTAATAATTAGTTCATGTTTGTATGATTTTGTACTGAAAAATATGAAGCACTTAATACTTATTCATATTAATATGGATTAACCTCTTGTAGTTGTTGTTTATTTTGTTAAAACGAAAGTAATTCATTTATGTTCCTTAGTGAACTTATTTAATATCTGATAACGGTGGTAGTTACTGACACAAGTTATATATATATATATATATATATATATATATATATATAATTTTCACTATTTTTTACTCATTACAATCATTTATACTTTAGAACTCTTATTGACTTAGCATCAAAGAGCCTCCTGAAAGTGGACCATCACTTGATTTCAATCACTAAATCAATGAAAAAGTTGGTTCAATTACACAACTCGGGCATCCACTTTGGACAACTCCAACTAATTCTTGATAAGAACCTTTAGCGTCCACCTTGAGACCCTGGTAAAACTCTTCCAATACCACAACTTTTATGGTATACACCATAAGCCAAACAACTACATCAACATCTTACATGAAGATGGACCCATCCGCTATAGAATTCCTCAATACCCACATTGGCAATGTCCTCCAAAGGAACAAACCAGTCGTTCATCAAGTTATCACTGACATACAAAAGGACATAGAATTGGTGAGGAACCAACATCAAGACGAAATTTAGTCTCTTAAGAAGCAACATCATAATGAAATATGATCTCTTCACCAACAAATCACCTCGCTCCAACATGACAGAACAACCCATCACTCAGAGTCGTCTGTACGACACTGCACAAAGTAGGAAGTTAAGTCTCGTCCTACATTTCCTTCAAAACCGGATGACGACGACAATAGAGCATTGTCGAGTATACAAGGAAGATCGGTTGCAAGCGTTCCACTAGTTCCTTTTAGTTCCAAATTACATCATATTAGCGAGGATAGTTTATGCCTTACAACTGGGAACCCGAGTTTGATCACACACTTTAGAAGTTTGGTTATGCCCACAACAATTGTCTTTCAAAGCACTACCACCTCCCTCTAAGGGTGGGACACATGCAAGAATTAGCGCATTTTCATCATTTTACCCTCGAGGTAATGCAGGTCTAGTTACTAGAGACATGGCGGTGGCCAAACTTTGAAAAATATGATGGGTCCTTGGACCCGGTAGCTCACGTCAAGGCTTATTTCAGTCAAGCCAAAATTTTTTCCAAATATCTTCGCATACATTGTCAGTTATTCCCAACAACCTTGAAAGGAATAACTCTCAAATGGTAGTACTTGTTACCTACCCTCTCGATCGACTTTTTTGAGACCTTCTAGAACAGGTTTACAACTTGGTTTACAAGATTGCAAATTCATTGTAACATATTTCATGTCTCTTCAAAATGTCATTCAAAGGGGACACCAAGCCATCACGATAATATATTGACTACGTTTGTCAAAGCATCCATGAACATCCCCAACTTGCATTGTGTTGTAATGCATTATATGAAATTAGGTTTTTGACCAAGCTCTTTCTTAGACTCTTTGTGCGTCGATCCTCCGACCAACATGGATACCCTCCGAGAATAAGCGGCTAGATACATCAACATTGAAGAGAGCTCAGAAGCCAGAAAACGAGTTAAAGGTCAAATTGCTTTTCCTCCTCTAGCCAGAGCTTCAAGAGAAGGTGCATAAACAAGTTTGACACATATAGACCTTTTAATGCTAGCTACAATGTAATGCTACAAGAAACTTTCAATCTCGAGCTTGTTCGACTTTCCCAACCTAGATAACTAAAATTTTCATAATAATTTTAAAAATTATGGATAATAATGTTACTCTCATATTCACTTGATAATTAAAATTTTGATCCATTTAATGATTTTGAAAATTATTGATTATCATATTGAATTTATGATCCATGTTTAAGTTTTGTACTTTTTTTAATAGCTAACATTTTTATTCACATAATCATTTTTAAAATTATTAGTCATGATAAGTTTCAAATTTACTTGATAATTAAAATTTCATTGACAGAATAATCTAAAAAATTATTAATTATAATGTTATTTCTTATACTTACTTAATAATTAAAATTGTTAATAAAAAAATTGTTCTTCAATGAAAAATTTCTTCTTGGAAATTCTATTGTACACAAAAAAAGTTGTCACCTTTTTCATGTAGTTAGTTATAATTTGTGGTAAAGTCAAGATTTTTATCACAATTTGTGGTAAAGTCAAGATTCATATCAAGAAACATGTGTGGGTGTTGTTGACAGTGGTGTCAAGGCATTGCATACAACAAAAGTTGTCCTTTTTCATGTAGCCAGATCTAATTTGTGGTAAAGTCAATATTTATATAAAGAAACGTGTTTGGTGTTGCTAGCGGTGGTGTCAAGGCATTTCACACAACAAAAGTTACCACTTTTTTTGTGTAGCCATACCTAATATGTGGTCAAGTCAAGATTTTTATAAAGAAACGTGTGCGGGTGCTGCCAGGGGTGGTGTCAAGACATTGCACACAACAAAAGTTGCCACTTTTTTTGCGTAGCCAAATCTAATTTGTGGTAAAGTTAAGATTTTTACGAAGAAAAGAGTGCACGTGTTGCTGGCAATGGTGTCAAGGCATTGCACACAACAAAAGTTGCCACCTTTTTTTTATGTTGCCAGATCTACTTTGTGGTAAAGTCCATATTTTTATAAAGAAAAGCGTGTGAGTGCTACTAGCGGTGTTACTGTAGGGTCAAGGGTGTCTTTTCTTGGAGTTTTTTGGAACTTCAAGAATTTCATAGGCCTCTGAATGTTTCTTTATACCTTCGGGTTGTTTAAAAGAGAACAAAGTGGTTCTAATTTAGAAGGCGGTTGCTAGGCAAGGACATAGGAAAATCTTTGTTCAGGCCTCTTACAATATTTGTGACATCCCTTTGTTCAAACTACCTACATCTCGAAGTAGGGTGTAAATATTGGGGTGGTTTTTTTTTATAACAACTTTTATATAATATTTTTTCTCTTTTATTGGTAATTAAAACTCACATTTACATGATAGATTTTAAAAGTTATTAATTATCATTTTTTCCGTTTTAATTTATTTGATAACTGTTGGAGATCCCACATCGACTAGAGATTAGAGTCTTTCATTGTTTATAAGTGGGTGCAAACCTCACCTTATTGAGCCGGTTTTATGGGGTTGAGTTAGGCTTAAAGTCCACTTCGTAATATGGTATCAGAGCCATTTCGAGCCTATCCTAGCGAGTATTTGTTGGGCCTATCGTGCCACCCGTTATCGGGCCGCTATCGGACCACCCAAAATATATAGTCTCACGCACGAGTTGGTAGTCTCGGCGTGAGGGGGGTGTGTTGGAGATCCCACATCGACTAGAGATTAGAGCCTTTCATTGTTTATAAGTGGGTGCAAACCTCACCTTATTGAGCCGGTTTTATGGGGTTGAGTTAGGCTTAAAGTCCACTTCTTAATAATAACTATGGTTTTATTCATATAATTTTAAAATTTATTAATTATTATGTAAAGTCTAAGACTTACCTAGATAACTAACATTTTCATAATAATTTTAAAAATTATTGATAATAATGTTACTCTTAAATTCACTTGATAATTAAAATTTTGATCCACTTAATGATTTTGAAAATTATTGATTATCTTAGAGTTTATTTACATAATTTTTTAAAAGTTATTTATGATCATGTTTAAGTTTTTGTACTTTTTCTAATAACTAACATTTTTATTCACATAATCATTTTAAATATTATTAGTCATGATAAGTTTCAAATTTACTTGATAATTAAAATTTCATTAACATAATAATCTAAAATATTATTAATTATAATGTTATTTCTCATACTTGCTTTATAATTAAGATTGTTAATATAAAATTGTTCTTCAAAAAAAAACTTTTTCTTGGAAATTCTATTGCACACAAAAAAAGTTGTCACCTTTTTCATGTAACCAGTTCTAATTTGTGGTAAAGTCAAGATTTTTATCACAATTTGTGGTAAAGTCAAGATTCTTATCAAGAAACGTGTGTGAGTGTTATTGGCAGTGGTGTACATACAAAAAAAGTTACCCTTTTTTCATCTAGCCAGATCTAATTTGTGGTAAAGTCAAGATGGTTATAAAGAAACGTGTGAGGGTGTTGCTGGCGGTGGTGTCAAGGCATTGCACACAACTAAAGTTGACACTTTTTTTGTGCATCCAGATCGAATTTGTGGTCAAGACAAAGATTTTAGAAAGAAACGTGTGCACGTGTTGCTGGAGGTGGTCTCAATGCATTGCACACAACAAAAGTTGCCACCTTTTTTATGTTGTCAAATCTAATTTATGGTAAAGTCAAGAGTTTTATAAAGAAACGTGTGCAAGTGTTGATGGCGGTGGTGCTGTAGGGTCAATGGGGTCTTTTCTTGGAGTTTTGTGGAACTTCAAGAATGGCAGAGGCCTCTGCCAGTTTCTTTACACCTTAGGGTTGTTTGAAAGAGAACGAATTGTTGAACAAGGTGCTTTGATGTCTCCAAATTCAAGTGGAATGCATGAAGATCATTGTTGTTGGTTGTGTGTATGTGTCTATAGTAGCTGAATTTGTTAATCCATTCTAATTGATGATCCAAGGTTGTTTGATTTTAATTCTTTTCAAAAATATGTGTTTTCAAAGGAAAGTGAAAAGTCAACATGTTGAAATTTCGATTCAACTGAATGTTTTACACTTAGAGCTTTTTGAAAAGGATTTGAAAACACTTGACTTTGTTTCACCTTGACTTTGAAAACAAATTCGATCGATTGTTTCGTGTTTTCAATCGATTGTGTTTTCTAAAAACCTTAACAAAATTTTGTTAAGTGGCTTTAATCTAATTTAAATGATTTAAACTATTTTGGCTCTTGCATTAAATGCTTTGCCCAACTTATTGGAGTTTAAATAAGTTATTTTACACTCCTGGTTTGAATTAATTAAAGAGAAATTATTCAAATCAGTTTTCCAAGATTGCTAAAAGATTTGAATCTTTTCTAAGAGGGGAATATGATTGTGTTGTATTCATTTTGCTTTAATATGTGTTTGTACCTAGGTGTACTCATTATTTTCTCTTTTTACTACTATATTTCTGTAAGAATTGTTGTTGTGCAGTTTCAGAGGTTGTTCTAAAATCTGTGGTGTATTTTCCAAAGGTGATGTGTGTTCTTGAAGGGTTCAAGATCATCACTTTGGTGTGTTTTGTGTAATCAAGGTTTTTGATTACTTAGTGAATTCTCAGTGGTTGTTGATGATTGGATGTAGCTCTTGGTAAAGAGTGAATAAGTATAAACTTTTTGTGTTAATCTCTTTATCCCTACTCTCTTTAAATAGGTTTTGCTTTAATTTTTAATATTGCTGATATAAATAATCGATTGTTTCAAAAAAACAACCAGTTGATTTTCTGCAATCACATTAAAAACAGTTTTGAAATTGGCTGAACTGATTTCTAATTCATTGATTCCTCATTGACTTTTAATCTACCTTTAATATTTGCGAAAATGTTTTATAAACAATTCACCCTCTCCCCCCTCTTGTTTAAGGCCAATAATTCGAACACGAACTAGTTCTAATTAAGAAGGCGGTTGCTACGCAAGGACATAGGAAAACCTTTGCTCAGGCCTTGGGCAATACTTGTGACATCCCTTTGTCCCAACTACCTACACCTTGAAATAAAGGTCGATCGCCCATTTAACTTGTTCGATTAAGCATTCGCAATGAAGGACGATCGTCCATTCAACTTGTTTGAATAAACAACCACATTAAAGGTCGACTGTCAGTTCAACTTGTTCAAATTAAAGACTCGCATTGAAGGTCGACCGCCCAATCAAATGGAGACCGACACTTTTAACTTGTGAAAAATTTATTTAAATTCATTAAGACCGAATACAAAATATAAGGAAAAAGACTGATATATTAATACGAGCAAGAGGGAGAGGCCACACCCCGACCTCGGAGGAGAGAGAATACAAAATAAGAGGCCACAACCTGGTCGAAGGCGAAACTAATCTTCATTGTCTTCGTCTCCCTTGCCTTCGGTTGACCCAACTTGCTTCTTCACTAGAGCCTTTATCTCGGCAATAGGCATGATCTGACCTTGGTACACTTTGTGATCAAGATCGAAGGCACCAGAGGTCGGCGACCCTCCATAAAGCACATGAGCTTGACGGACGGCCCGAAGGAAGCTCTGCTTCAGCAACTTGTCAGTATGATCGAAGTTGCGACCCAGTTCTGCCTCGGCCTCGTCCTTAGCAGCTTTTAGAGTGGTCAGCTCGGTCGTTGAGGATGATATTTTCTTATCCCTCTCCTCGACCATTTTCTTCAGTTGGGTGTTTTCAGCCACCACCCTCGCCATTTCGGCTTCCACCTCTGCCAGGCAACGTCCAGCCTCAACAACCTCATGTTGAGCCTTCTTCTTCTCGGCCACCTCCGAGTCCAACCTCTTTGAGAGATCGGAGTTGGCAGCCAAAGATTGTTTCAGGTGGCCGAACGCCTCGATCAACTGATGATCCAACCGGGATATCTCCTCGGCATGGCGGTCTCGTTCCTGACAACCCAGCTGGATCATCACCATCGAACAACAAAGCATTTCAAAGTCGCCCCTCAGTAAGTTCGATGAGGGGACGACTCGGATGACCTCCCGGGTGGCCTCGGGAAGCGCCAGGCACACTGCTTGAGTGAACAGCATGTCACCCCAGAAGGGCCAGGGGCGACATAGAGACCTCGACCGTATGCCCGGTCTCGGGGGTCAACCGCCTTCAGCACGCGCTTGGGAGAGCGCGATTCCACCTCGACCGCATCCCGACGAGGAGGCGGTGTCGGCAAGGAGCTAGGGGAACATGTGGTGGTAGCGATGTTACCATCCTCCCTTGACCTTTTCTTGGACTTTCTTGAAGGGTCGGTCGAGGCCTTGTCAGCACGGGAATCCGTGCCCTTCATGGTAGGCAGCGTGTCAATACTTCGACGTCCCTTTTGCTTGGTCGCCTGTTTTCTCTAAGCATCCAAGACGTCGGCACCAACTAGGGATTCTTCCATCATGATTTCTGCAAAAAATAACAAGAATTAGAAGGTGAACTACCAAGACCGACCGATAAAAAAAGTAAAGACTCATACCCTTAACGGTCGCCCATCGTGTCGACTCGGTATAAGCATTGATCAGCCTTCTGGTGGGAAGCTTCCTCAGGAGTGCATCAAAGAGCGAGAGAATCTCTAGCTCGTCCGCACCTCCTATCGGCCTCGGCCACTCCTTAAAGTCACGAGGTTGGCTAGTCCAGTAGAGATGGAATCGTGATCGACTAACCTCGTCAAAAAAATAGGTCGTCGCCTCTGACCGAATGATAACTTTGACAAATCTCTGTTTGAATCTCTTGTAAGAGATGACGAAAGAGTTGAAAAGAACACTCCCTGACCGACCGATCAGGGAGTGCCAAGAGACAGGTTGGGCGGGGTGAGAGGTATAGTAAGAAAGAAAAGAAGAAGGAGAAGGGTGAAGGTGTAGGACGTCGCACAACAGGCGAAAGGCCTGAATGGATGCCTAGGTGTTTGGGTGGGAGCCACATTGAGCTCCCGAAGGACACCCATTGTGAACTTGTCAAAAGGAAGAGAAACGTGTAAGTCTGCAAAGAGACAGGTATATATGTAGAAGAATGGGGGATCGGTCCCTAGTCTCCCCAAATAAACACTCTCGGTGGACAAGCAAGGCACAACGCTAAAAAAACTAGAATGTTCGCCCACCTTTAAAATTGGGCACTTATCCAAAAACTTGGATACATAGGTCTCGGTCGAATAGGAGGACGAGATCCCAACTACCTTAGAGTCCACCTAGCTAAGGTCCACCAGAGGAACACCTAGCGAGGGAGAGTCCGACCGGTCAACAACATTGGTCGGATCATCCCCCCTGACTACCTCTACCTAAAGTGGCACATCGGCTACCCCGACCGACAAGGAATCGGTAGTAGAGGATGAAGAAGAAGAAGAAGAAGAGGAAGAGAGATGGGCGAGAGGAGGAGAAGGGCGACCAGAAGAAGACGTGGGCCGAGACAAGGTTAACATAACTAACCTTATGCAAAGCCGAAGACGAGAATAAAGCAGGAGGACGAGAGATTACTTGATTGTCAGAACTAGGGCGAGAGATTGCTCGACTATCAGATCACTGACAAATAAAAAGCACAGTACCTCGACACTATTGGGACCACTATTTATAGGGCCCAAGGACCTCGGAATACGAAACGTCAAAATGATCTCAACCGTTAGATCTCCTAGATCTAACGGTCCACAACGCCCCGTACCCGAAAAATCCCTCATTAATGTGGGTCATGTCACGCATGTTGAAGATGGATGTGGCTCCTTCAAGTTAATGTTTTTGATGTAGCAAAGTGTGTGTCTTGATTTGAAGATTGTTATTGTACTTGGGTAGTCTTGTATATAGGTTAGACTGTGTTTAAAGTGAACTTTTTGCATCGTGACCCACCTCTTAACTCTTATCAAGGTGATAAGATCAAACACAACATTTTCTAAATGTTTTTCCCAAAATATGTTTTACTGCACAAAAAATGAATATGTTGTTCCTCAAATGAATAAATTCTTTTTTATCTGGTGCCTTGTTTTTTAAAAGTTTTTATAACTTTGTTTTGTGTACCAAGTAACTTGGCTTAGCCTTTTTATGCTATCAAAACGACTGAGTTGCAACGGTTTAAAAACTATCTTTGACCTTTTGAAGATAAATTTATTCATTATAATTTCAATATGTTCTTTTTATAACAGCCTTTTAAACAATTTTTTGAAAATCTGTTATAAATCGTTTCCTATATAAAGAGAGTCATATTTTCACTAAAAGGTGTGTTGAGAAAACGAGTTTGATACAAAAATTAAGAGTTTTCATAGAATTCAAAAATGATTTGCACGTGTTCTTGGAAGAGTTTTCCAAAAGAAAAAATGTGCGCTTGTTCTTGAGAGTCCTAAGTTTGGTAGGAGGTGTTGTCACTAGTTTTGCAAGTTGTTCTGTAGATCTTTTTTGTATTCTACATTCTTCTTCTAGGTGTATTCATTTCCATCTTTATTTTCTTTGTAATTGTGGTTGTAAGACTCTTCTTGATAGGGTTTCTTGAAGAATTGAAGGTGCTGAAATAGGGTTTTTCAGTTAGGTGTGTCTTGTTCTTGTAGGGTTCAAGAACATTAGGTTGTGTAATTGTTTTGTACTATTTTTAGTGGATTTCACCTTGGGAAAGGTGAGACTGGATGTAGCTCATTTGAGTGAACCAATATAATCTTGTGGTGTTCAATCTCTCTTAATCTTTGCACTCATTTACTGTTTCGTATGTTGATCTGACAGAAAATAAATTTGTTCAATTAAAATTGAATATGTTCTTTTTGGGTCTGTTCATACTACTCTTGATTTCTGAAAAACCAATCTGAATAACTTGTTGAAATCTGAGTGTCTAATTTGGTGATAATTGAAGTACATTGTTATGTGAAAATCAAGTCTATCGATTTGCAAGGTTCATTCAAGTGTGTGGTTCAACATTCATAAATTGACTCTTGATTCAACAATCTGTTTTCATATGTGCATATCAATGTGATACTTTGTTCACAGGTAAATACTCTTAATACCTGAAAATCAAATAGCTGAAATACAGTCTTGATGAAGTGAGCTGAAAAATAAATCTGTTCTTTTCAAAATAAATCGATTCTTTTGCTCTGTTTTGAGAAAAGTCTGAATTTGTTTGAAATTTTTATAAGCTCAATTCACCTCCCCTCTTGAACTTAGACACCAATAAACCCAACATGTTATCTGAGGTCACATCACACCTCGGGAAGTCCAACAGTCACACACCCAAGGGAACTGACTGACACCCACCATCAAAGACTCATCGGATATATCCATCCTCGAGCCTGGGGGGCAAGAGTACTGGTATGGGACGAGACCGAGATGACCAAGACTCGGTCTCCCTGCCCGAGATGACCGAGACCCCCACGGACGACCTGGCCGACCGACACATTTAACCATTAACGCTCAAACCAAGGTCAGTGAAGCTAAATTACCATTAAGAATTAGATAATGCAACCATAAGTGTGATCCATTCCACTAATCATGCCAATAAGGTAAGCCCATTAAAATAATATAAATAGCACACATTCCAATAAGAAAGGTACATCATTATCACTGTACACACCCGAGTGTCAAACACCCTCTTTATTGACTTGAGCGTCGGAGTGCCTTCTGCAGGTACCTCCCCCATTTGGCATTCACCCGAGACTGAGAGCTGAAGGAGTAGCGTGAAGACCGGAAGGATCACAGTGAAACCCTAGCAACCTGCCCGAAGGAAGGAAGAAGACAAAGCCTTCAACAGTTCTCTAGGTCCCATCTCCCTCGCAGGAACAATTAAAAATTATGTAAATAAACTCAATATGATAATCAATAATTTCAAAATCATTAAGTGAATCAAAATTTTGATTATCAAGTGAATCCGAGACTAACACTATTATCAATAATTTTTAAAATTATTATGAAAATTTTAGTTATCTAGGTAAGTCTTAGACTTCACATAATAATTAATAATTTTTAAAATTATATAAGTTGAACCGTAATTATCAAATAAATCTAAAACTTAACAAATGAAAATTAATAACTTTTAAAAGCTATCATTTAAATGTGAGTTTTAATTACCAATAAAAGAGAAAAATATATTATATAAAAGTTGTTATTAAAAAAAATCACCCCATTATTCACACCTTAGTTGCTTACTTCAAGGTGTAGGTAGTTTGGGACAAAAGAATGTCACATTGCCCAACTCCTGAACAAATGTTTTCCTATGTCCTTGCGTAGCAACCACTTTCTTAATTGGAACCACTTTGTTCTCTTTCAAACAAACCCAAGGTATTAAGAAATCGGTGGAGGCTTCCGCCATTCTTGAAGTTCCACAAAACTCCAATAAAAGATACCCTTGACCATACTACATGACTGCCACCCACACTCGCACACATTTCTTTATAAAAATCTTGACTTGACTACAAATTAGATCTGGCTACATAAAAAATGTGGCAACTTTTGTTGTGTAAAATGCCTTGACACCATTGCCAACAACACGTGTACATGTTTCTTTGAAAAAATCTTGACTTTACCACAAATTAGATTTTGAGTCACAAAAAAAGTGCCAATTTTTGTCGTGTGCAATGCCTTGACACCACTTCCAACAGTACCCACACACATTTCTTTATAAAAATCTTGACTTTACTACAAAGTGGCAACTGTTTTATATGCAATGCCTTAACACCACCGCCAGCAACACTCACACATAATTCTTTATAAAAATCTTGACTTTACTAGAAATTAGATCTGGCTACATGAAAAAGGGACAACTATTTTGTATGCAATGTCTTGACACCACCACCAACAATACCCACACACAAATTTTGATAAAAAATTTGACTTTATCACAAATTAGAACTGACTACATGAAAAAGATGATAACTTTTTTCGTATGCAATAGAATTTCTAAGAAGGAACTTTTCATTGATGAACAATTTTAATTATAAAGTAAAGACGAGAAATAACATTATAATTAATAATTTTTTAGATTATTATGTGAATGAAATTTTAGTTATTAAGTAAATTTGAAACTTATCAACATGATAACTAATAATTTTTATTATGATTTTGTGAATAAAAATATTAATTATTAGAAAAAGTATAAAACTTAAACATGATCATAAATAACTTTTAAAAAATTATGTAAATAAACTCAATATGATAATCAATAATTTTCAAAATCATTTTTAATTATCAAGTGAATTCAAAATTAACATTATTATAAAAAAATTTAAAATTATTATAAAATTTTTAGTTATGTAGGTAAATCTTACACTTCACATAATAATTAATAATTTTTAAAATTATACGAATAAAGCCGTAATTATCAAATAAATTTAATTATCAAATAAATCTAAAACTTAACAAATGATAATTAATAACTTTTAAAAACTATCATATAAATGTGAGTTTTAATTACCAATAAAAAAAACCATATTATATAAAAGTTGTTATAAAAAAAAATCATTCCAATATTCACACCTTAGTTTACTTCAATTTGGGAGGATAAGACTTATATTTGAAAAAAACTGAAACTGAAGTAGCAGGTATTTATATACATATATAATAAAAAGCTGGAGGGAAAGATAATATTTCAATAATTCATGAAAAAAGGTTAGACATTAAATGATCTAGTACTTCTGTCCTATGTCCTGCATTAATACCTATCAAATTCCCAATTTAGTACATTATTCAAAAGAATAAAAAGGGAAAGAAACCCATTGAAAAGATGAGCATAAAATAGAAAGATACTAAATCCTTGCCAAAACTATACTAATGGGTTAATATGTGATTGAGAAGTCTTTTATTTTACATATTTATTAATTTTTAACAACAAAAAAAACTTTTATTCATTTAATGTAATATAAGCTATGAAACTCGGACACTTCTCTTAAATGGCGTGTCGGTTTCCGATACTCGTATCGGACACTGACACTCGTATGACACCTGTAGGACACGTATCCGTGAAGTGTCCAATTTAAAAAATATTTGTTAGTTTTCTGACAATTCTAGTACGATTCTAACACAATTTTTAAAAAGAAAAATATATTAATTTTATAAAAAATTAAACTTTATTGCATAAATTGTTATTATGATTATCAAAATAAGAAACAAATCCTTGTGAACCAGTCATGAAAAACCTCTTTCTGTTTCAAAAAATAATCTAAAACATACTTGTGCACATAAATCTTTATTGTCAATTTATATAATTTCTAATTATATAATATATAGATTCGTGTCCTGTATTTTACATTTTAGAAATTTTACGTATCTTCGTATCCGTATCGTATTAGTATCCGTGTCGTGCTACATAGAATATCTAAAACATTAATTTGAAAACAATGTATGTTGGTATTTTTAAAAACATATTTAATTTAGTTTCTGTATATCATGTTTCATTTCATACTAGTCTTTTAAATTAAGGAAAAGTTAACTAATGTTTTGACATTTGAAAGTTTCATTTAAGTCTCTAATTTTTATTATTTTTTTCATCTTGGTCATCAAACATTATTATCACTTAAATCTCCAAAGAATAAAAACAATATACTCAAAATATTAGAAGGAAGATCCTATTAGAGTAAGTAATTAAGCATCTTGACTGATATTATTTATCAAATAAAGTATTTAAAGTTGCAAAAGGAATTCGGCTTAAATATGGTTTAAATTTTTATAAAGCAAAGATTTTTTTTTCCTCAGAAGTTTTCATGTTTTTTTATTCCTTCTCACTTTTTAAATATTTTTTTTTGAATTTTTATAACATAACTAAATTTAATTTTGTATGAATATTTTATATTTTTAAATAGATAAAATATAAAAGCTTTTCTCATATGACCAAAAATATTTATTTTGAACAAAATTATTTTTAATTGTTTATTAATAAAAATGATGGTGTAATATTTTGTTGATGTAGATAGAATTTAATTTGTAATTTATTTATTTATGTGATGATGAGTAAGTTAGAAAGATGAGCGTAGTATTAGAAGAGAGGGACACGTGGGAGGAAGGAGGGTGCATCGATCTATCGTCGTCGTCAAACTCTAGACCAAACCCTATCTGGCTTGGCCTTTGCCCCTTCTCATTCACTCAGCCCCAATTCTAAAATTCCCAACCCTAACCCTAAACCGAATCTTCTGATGAAACTCGACACGCCATACTCCACGGTTTCAGAATCAGGTTCGATTCCCTAACCCCAACAAACCCCTTTCATCTCTTCGCAGTTTCTCCATGGAGGGCTCTGCAGAGGATCTCGGAGCCCCCGAGTCATGGGAGGTCGCCGATTTGGATGAGTCCATGAACCGCTTGAACCTCATGCTCTCTTCCACCAAGGATTCCAACCATCCTCACCAACGTCTCTCCGATGATGACGTTCCGCCGCCGCCGCCACCTCCTCCTCTCCCTTCGTCCACTGGCGACAAAGTTTCCGATGACGTCGTCAATCAGGTCGATCAGTTCCTTCGCGAAGCCATTCAGAACCCTCGCGAACGGCTCTCAAGTAGGTTTACCTTTACAAGCTTCAATTTGTCCGGGGAAGGCGTGCATAAGCTCTTGTTTGTTTAAACGTTCTCAGAGAAATTTATACTTCGTGAATTATAATAGACTCCGAAGCTTTAGATTTTTCTTTTGTTGGGTGTTATAATTGGTATGTATATCATGGATTTGATGTAGGTTCTGATTACTGTTAAATTTTTCGGGTCTGTAATTACTACACTGGCAGTTTAATTTTACGGTTGTACGTTCTGGTTAGAGAAACAATTCCAGCATAGTTTCTGCACTTCCAAGTGGGATTTGGGTTTCTGAAGTGAAAGATTCTTAATTGGAATGTGCTTCTCGTTCTCTGCCCCCCATCTCATTGGCAGATATAATTCCTTATTCCTAGCTTCTGTAGTGAATGCCTCATTTGAGGAGTCAAATCATATGAAAACTCAACCAAGCTGCTTCCTGACCTTGATTTTTGAGTTTGAACTATCTAATTTATTGATGGCAAGAGAATGTGTTTTGTTTGCCTGGATTTGTGCAGAGGCCTTTTCTTGATCCTTTCAGATTTAGATTTTTCAGGGACTGTCTAGATATATTTTCTGGGGAGATTAATGACCCCCTCCTCAAAATCAAAATCTAGGATTCCAAAACGTAGCTTATTTATAATTTAAAATTTTACACTTAAAGTGTTCTATTGTTCTCATGTGATTCACTTGCTTGCAACTTTTCCAATGGTATTATTTGTTTGGATCTAATAAGTTTTATTTTCTTAGAATACTATATTTCACCCACTGATTAAGGCTTATAATTTGATATGCTCAGTCTTGAGGATGGAGCAAGATGTTGAAAACTTTATTCGTGATCCAACTCAACAGCAACTTGAATTTAAGCAGCTTCCAACATCCTATTTAAGGCTGGCTGCGCATCGGGTGGCACAGCACTACTCATTACAGTCAATGGTTTTACTGGATAATAGTTTACCAGATGGTTCTGGTTCAAGAATTATTGTTCGGAAGACCTCTGAGTATAAGCTTCCAGTTATCCGCCTTGCCGACATCCCAGTGAAATTATCATCAGAAAACAGTGCTGTCATGAAGGTTGCAATCAAACAGAGGCCACAGAAGCGGACACAGATGCTTAGCAATGCAAATTCAAACTCAATGAAGAATAGTAACTCTAAAAGTGTGGAAGAGAGAAAAGAGGAATATAACAGGGCTCGTGCTAGGATTTTTAGTTCAAGCAGTAATGGTGGACCTGTAGTTGGGAAGCCAGACTGTGAGTCAAGACCGCAGGATAACTCATTGCATGTTTCATTGGGGGTTCCTCGGGTTGAAGACAAATCAGCTTCGGTATCTGATGTCAATTCTGGTAGGGGGCTAGTTGAGTCTTCAACTAATACCAATAGGGCTAGAAGTAGGGCAGAGAAGGAGCCAGTTGGTAGGTACAGGCAAAATAATAGGGTGGCTATATTTCGGGACCGTGAGGTTGACCGCAAAGATCCTGACTATGACAGGAGTTATGATAGGTATTTCTGCATTTTACCTTGTTTGTCACGCATTTGTTTGCTATGTTTGTTGACCTTGTTGTCTTGTTCCTCCTTGTAAAAAGTAAATGGCTTGAGTGATGGCATGAATGATTTGACTTGCAAAGTGATCATTAATTTCTGTATGTTCCTTCATATTCAGACCACACTTTCATTTATCTTGCAGTTATGGAGTGTAGACAGAATACCTGATGTCAATTTATCATTTCTGCATAATGAATAAATAATTCAGAATATTCAGATTTCCCTGTTTGTTCACAAGTGCTCTTCAAACCTAGAATGATTTCAATGACTGTTATGTTATTATTTCGATACTAAAATATTATTATAGCAGGAATGTGAAATATTTCTGCAGTTATTTGGAAATAATGTGGCAACTATTGAATATTGATTGTATTTTTTTTGGGGGGTGGGGGGGGGGGGGGATTCAAAACAGGCCAACTCATTCTATCCTAACCTGCCAAAAATGGCTGGGTTGGGTTAGTAGGTTAAAAATTCAACCCTTGGGTGAGTTTGACTATCTCACTATAATTTTAAAGAATGGCTTATATAAGTGTGGCCCTTGGGTTGACCCTTCTACAAAAATAACAAGAAAGCCTTATCCCATCAGGCCAGGTCGGCTATATGGATCACACGAAGCCATCCAGCTTGGTTATAGATCAAAGTTTCAGAGATATAAATTTAATAATAGAAAAAAATATTAACCTTCCAAACACAGCTCTTAATTATTCCATCAAAACATCCTAATTCTTGAAACATCACCAATGACATTACAAGGTCAAAACTAGAAACATGAATACTATATTCAATTAATGCAATAAGTCTCAATTCACCAATAAACCGCAAAGCATTTACCATCAACTCAAAATAAATTAATAATGGGTCAGTGATTAGCCCAATCCAACCCATCTCAAAGCCATTTACATGTGGGTTAGATGGGGTGGGTTATAAGGGTCAGTGGGTTGAGTGATTCAACTCAGCCTGCCTTGTTTAACCAATGAGTGATATTCAAAAAGTTATAACAGGCCAACCCAGTGGGTTGAATCCATTTTGCCATTCCTAACTCCAGGACAACATGTTTGTGTCTATCACATCATGGTAATGAACTTTTTTGGCAGGCTGAAGTCCCAGGGAATTTGTCAGTTTCTTTGTTATTTTAACTTGTGATTGTATGTAAGGTAAAAACTGAGTTATATTTTATGTATGAATCAGCCTAATGATGGACTTGTACCTTGTATAGCAGGTACATGCAAAGATTTGATCCTGGTTTTGGGTTCAATGGAGGGTCATATGCAATACAGCCAATGTATACGGCAGTATTGAATTACAACACTGAGTTTCCACAACTTGGATCCACTCATAGACCCCAGCTTTCTGCTGAACACCAACCAAGGCCTCCTCTGCAGCATATACCTGGGCCATGGGCTGCACAATCAACACCTGCTGGAATTGGATATGGACATCCTGAGACCATGATGCCACCATTTAATCCTAATCAAGTTGGTGCACACTCATCATCAGCCATGTATCTGCATTCATCTCAGTATCCCTGTCAGCGCCCTGGAATGCCATTTATCCATCATGAACATGTTCACCAACCATTTGCACAGGTATAAACAACAACCAAAACCTCCAATCTACGATTGGTCAAGTCATGTACAGTGTTTTCAAAAGGTCTATAGTTTCCATGTTAGTTGCATAATGTCTTGCTTACGGTATGTTTTGTACTAAAATGAATAGATAGGAAGCAATTCCAATCGTTGTGTAAAGCTTTAGGTACGTAAACACCCATGTTCCCATGTTGTTCAAAGCCATTAAAGGAATTTGATGGCAGTTATATAGAGATGTAGATCAGCATTCTAATAGAATAAATGGATATCTTTAAAACCATGAGGCATGTTATCTTTACTAGTCTGCCAATTTTGATTGACATACGTGTATGCACTTATTATACAACTTTTAATGTTCTATAGATTATAATTGAAACATTTGATCAGTCATAGAGAAATAAAGCTCTATTGAAAAATAATACTATATTTTCTAACTGAAAGAGTAACCTTAAAATGTTGAACTGAACCTACATTTCAATTGACAATTTATATAACATAAAAATATAAACAGATACAGATTGAACTTTTTAAAATGAAAAGCAAATTTCATTTACACATGTAGCACTTCAAAGTCACTATGCTAGTGCAATTTTTGTATATTACATTTACACAAAGATATCAATCACAACATGACACTAGAACAATGAAATTAGCCACATATCATGTTAGCAATTTCAAAACTCAGTACTAGCATATATAATTTTAATCACATAATTTTAATAACACTTGTCATTTTTAAACTTTGGAGGTGAGTCCTGTCAAAGGCCTGTTCAACTGAAGTCATGATATAATAGGTGGTTATTTGCTATGAATGATTTTTTTTTTCTTTTATGTTTGCTAACTAAACTCAAACTAAAGTAAAAATTATGTTCATAAACTTCGTCAAAACCTAACAAGTACTTATTTGAATGTTCCCAAAAACTACAAAGATTTACACTGCAATTTAAACTATGTGTTATCTTGCATGACAGCAAATTTTTGCTTTACTTTTTCTTGGATTACACTTGAAAATTGTCTGTTTAGTCTTCATAGTTGGTGTCCTTTTAAGTAGTGTATTGAGCCGCACCTCTCTGGCAGTTGTGGCTGGTGGCTTTTTCTCATGTGTAGTAAATTCAATTTAAGACCATCTACGCTGCTGCTTTTCATAGTGCCACTTCTTTATAGATTTTTGACTAATATAATTATGTATGTATATATTGCAAATCTTATTTCAATAGCTTAGAAATCTGTCATTTTATTTTTGCTTTGTTTTGGATATTGAAGGCTTGTGAAATATTATTCTTTAGTTTTCACTTTGTCTTTGAAGTTTGAACCTAATTGCACTCTTTCATTTACTTGATACTGCAGTCTCTTCAGCCCCCACCCGATGCAAGTTTTGGATTGGCCCGGCCCCGGTGAGGGGCATGGGCCATGCCTGCACCCAGTCAGCCAGAGGTACAAGATGTAAGATCATGGGCTGCTGATGCTCCAAATTTCTTTTAGCTGATTGGAGTGCAGGCATATAGGCTGAGTTTGGCGGGAATGGATTTGCATATTTCCGAAAGATTATCCCACCAGCATTGATCTATCCCTCCAATCTCGGCTTTGCAGAGATGCTTCCTGCATCTTCCACCAGTCCGTGAATGTGTCTCTTGTAGACAATTGAATTTTTCGAGGAGCTTTAAAGCATCTACTGATTGTGAGGACTTCTTCACAGGAAACGGAGCCAAAAAAGTTTGTTCTTGACTTGGATGAAGGTATGTGTCAGTATATATAAAAATATCTTATCATGTTTTAAATTCTTTGAGTATTCTAAGTTTCGTTATTTCCTCATAATCTCTCAGGATTGGATATCATATTTCCTTATCGTGCCATGATTTGCTTTTCTAAGTAATTAGCTAAGATTATGTGTAATACAATTAAAGGTTTGATTTTATGAACGCATCAATACATTGTAATACATCTCAGTTAAACATCAATTAGTATTTCATTCTCTTTCATCTTTCTTGCTCTCATAGTTAATAGTGCAAAGCAAGTTTTACATTAGCTTAGGGCTTGTCAAGCGGAGGATGTATTTGCAAATGGAGCATTTGTTAAAACGAACTTGAAAGGAATTTCTTTAATTTTTTATTTTGTGATTTTGTTGTTTTGGCTACAGCTCCCTCAACAAGCTTTAGGGGTTTCAGTTAAAGAGATCAGTACGTCATTTGCCTTGAGGTTGCAGCAACTTTTGATGCTGAGATTTAACTGAATTTTCCAAGCTTTAGTCACGAGTCGCTATACTTTACAATATGGTCTGGTGAATTATCCTTGACCACATGTATTATACACGACTAACTATAGATTTGAGTTTGTATATTTCACTCAGTTCTAACATTTCTTTTTCTGGATTTCCTTATTATCTTACATATATTATCAATTTTTTAGAGTGATCGCCTATTTTCTTCATTCTTTACCCGCGTCTTTTTGTAAAGATTAATGTTGCATTCAGTGATAGAATCGATGCCCGTATTGGTGGGAGTGAGCGGGGTGGTGAATGGTGAACTAGGCATGTCTCTTGAAAATCATTTATTTACGTTCTACTTTATGAAAAATGTCCCTTCATTGTTTTGGACATTAATAGTTGGTACAATTAATGCACCTCTGCCTTCCCCGACGTTCTTCACCTTCCCATCATTCCTTCCAATCATCCAATCCCAAATCCAACAAAAGAAACATCCAAATAAATTTCTCATCATCCTCAAAAGTAAAATAAAATTAAAGAAGATAAAAGCCATGATGGAATGCAGGGTGTGGATAGCTTCAACATGTTGGATTTCTGTCAAAACTGCCACAGCTTCCAGAGTTGGAGGTGTAACCAGGAGCTGTCCATATTTGCTCAAGTTTGTTTTTTTGGTTTTATTAAAATGAAAGGAAAAAAAAGAGAGCTTGCCTTTAACAAATTATTTTTAAATTTTCTTTTTTCATTTTACTAATTTCTCATGTTTTTCTTCTCATCGTTCAGACAAAGGATAGTGCTGCCGGGTTGATTGCGAGTAGTCTTATTTGTGAGGTAGCCAATATTTAATGTCATTTTACTATATGAAATGCCACACCACCAACTGCGTTTGGTCGCCGTTTATTTGAAAATTGTGGTAAGTAAAATTGATTTTAAGTAAGAGTTCATTTGTTTGGTATTTTTCTCATAAAAAACATTTTATTTTGAATATTTCATCGTATTTGATTGAGGTTTTGAAAAAATTGAAAATGAGGTTTTGTAAAAATTGAAAAAATAATTTTAAGCTTTATTGGGTAACTTCTCAAAACATTGAAATTCTAAACACCATTTAAATTTAAGTGTTTCTATAATTTATAAATGAAAAGAGTTCATAGTTTTTCGTAAAAGAAATTAATTTACTGATCACATTTCTAACTTTTTTAAGTTTAAACAAACAAAGCCTTTAACTTTTAATAATTTTATTATTTTTACGTTTTTGAAAATCTGGCAAATATCGTTTAAAGGGATTTTTTCTATTTTATTTATAAAAGTACACGCATAAAGTATTTTTGGGTGTTCATACAGGCAAAAAAAAGGGTATCTCATAGGATTTAAACATAAAAAAAAGTGAAACAGAAAATACCAGTCTCAGTTAAGAAAATTTCAAACTTAAATACCACATCAAATAACTCCCTTATCCTAGTGAATGTGAAAATATGCGACTCCAAAAATTGATCTCAGAGAAAGAAAGTTAAACCACTGTTGATAAGGGACAAATAACGATATTATTAAGGGATTGTCCTAAGTTTTGTGAACGACTGAGATTAGAGCACTTAATTGGGCATGCCATAAGCCTATTTCAGAATAGTAGCTTCCAAGTCTGTAACTCTTTCACATGCTCACATGTACTGAACTCAGGATATAATCACGTAATTACCTGTTGGATGTGCTCGATTTAGAGGTCTGAGTTAACAGGTTTAAAGTTGGAATCTCCCAAATCGATAGCTATTTCAACAAATGGACTTCCCAACTCACCTTGCTGCTAATGATTAAATAATACATTGTTTTTTCACTAGTGTCCCTTATCATACATTTCAACGCAGCAGTGTATAACTGCATTTCAGAACCCTCTTTTATACTACCATCCTTTTCTTTGTGAGGGGCTTGTCAAAATAATGGTTTATTTGGAATTTTTTTTTTAAACGTAATAATTATAGTATAATCACACGAATAAAATAAAATAGTGTAAAAGTAGGTTAGTATTTGTAACAGTAGTCTAAACATAAATACACTTAGCAAATTATAATTCTAGCAGCAAATAGGAAAACAATTACTGACTAGGCTCCAAGTGAAAAACAGGAGTTAAGTATTTATTGCAGTTTCTATTCCATCCTAATCCTGGCACCGTGGCACGTGCCGATAATTAGCGTAAAATATGAGTAGATTTTGAGATTTCACGGTGCTACTCTAACCATGTACTCCGACATTGTAAGAACCATTGACAAGAAAATCCACGCTTTAATTAACGTATGTACAAGTACCCTTCGGGCAAATAAAAAGAATTGCAAAACAAAATGCTGGCATAATCCATCTAGAAGTCTGGTAAGAAAGTTCATCTGCTTGAGTTCAAGGAGGAAAATCAAGTTTTGTTCTAAAACATGAAGCAGGGAAGCAAAGCTATCGTAAATATATATAGTGCTTAGCACTTACTCGGAAAACGTTACCATGGTATGAAACACAGCTTAGTTATCCACAGTCAGCATCTTGTCTACGCTTGAAAAGCTTTGATAGAAAGCTTTGAAATGCTTGTAAGCAATGTCGATATCTTCCTTCCCACACATTTCCCTTATACTGCAATGCAAGTAAAAGCAGACTCCACTCATAATATTCATGTAGTGTGTCAGAGATGAATGGAACAGGAAAATTAGAACATTTGCTTCTATTCCACTCCAGCATGACCTTTTGTTTACTTATTTGTAAAAGAAGGATTTCAATAAGAGGAAGGCAAGAATCTGACCAGGATAACAGCTAATGTGCTCAGTGATGATTAGAAAACAATAATACAGGCAACATACCAACAACTTGGACTTTATTCTAAAATAGAAATTTAAGCCTTGAATGTAAATACTGATTCACAAATTGATTCCCCTCCCTTCTGTTTAAAAATACTAACAAATCCTATGGTTTGTTGACTTTCATCTTTGCTAATTTCATATGCAAGATGCATTTGAACTGACTACCGTACTTGTTCGTATAACCTTTTTGGTAACAAAGGCTTTGATTAAATATAGGCTTTATTTAATTGTCCCTCTAATAGAAGTTTACATGCAAATATCATTTGATACCTGTGCATTGAAAGTTGAGCAATTCCACAGTCAACAGTTCGGATGCCAACTCCAGAAGCAAGTATTGGACCTATGGTCGATCCACATCCCATGTCATTTCTAACAGCAAAGTCCTACAATTTGAGTAAACAAAGTTTAATTATTTAGGTGTCTCAATTATGTAATACAACGATCAACAAATCAGAGAAAAGAAGACAAAAACGCTCTCCTCGTCTACACACTAATTTACATTTTCGATTATTCATGGCTTTACTATCTGTTTTCCTGAAATGATTCAAAAGTTCCTTTCGCAAAGAGAAAGAGGTTCCTATAGAAAAGTATAGTAACACAGTAGCATTACTAAGTTATCTCCAATGGTCTGTGATTAACAATATAACTTATAGTATAAAATAATTGCTGTAATGGAAACTAATATGCTAATTCATAAATGGATGGTAATCTCTTGCTAAGCTGTCATGCACATAGAAACTCTCACCAAAATGCTAGTGACAAGTGCAGGAGTTGATGCGGACATACAAATTTGTTCGTATTATGAAGTTCTAGATATAAAACAAATTAGAAGAGAGAAGTATATACACCCCACGAAGTATCACTAGAGTTTTTTTATTTGTTGTTTTTATTTCTCTGCATTGTACATGTAGATAAATAAAATTTATTTTATTTTATTTAATTAAAAGTAATTTTTATTTTTTATATATTCTACATTGTCAAAAATAAAATGATTCATTTTTTGTGTATGATATTTAAAAAAAAATTGTGTACATTGTAGATATAAATAAATAATTGTGTAAAATCTCTATAATAAAATATTCGACTGATTCTTGTATTGTAATGGACGAACCTTTAAGCTAATATATCGAGAGATTAATTCTAATCAGCAATGAGCAAATTACAAAGATTGTTAAGACTAGCGATGGTGGTAGATATAATAAAATAGGTAAAAAATACTCTCTGATCATTTCATTGGATACTTGTTCTATTATTCGTGGCGATGTAGTTAGGTTGTCATGTGAAAAGGTTTTAATACAGTAACTCAAATAATTAAGATAACTTAAATTAATCCAAAATAGTAACTCAAATAACTAAGATAGTTTAAGAGAAATTTAACTAACGTTGAGAGAAGTAAATCAGGAAAAACAACTAAATCGAGGATAGGCTGATAGATTACCCTAGTTTGATGCGCCTATATTTCATATTGTTGACATGTCAATAAAATAATTTGCACTTCAGAGTTCAGACTTTATAAATAGATGTGTCATGGGTATAAATTAATGCAAACAAAAAGAAGAATAACCTGAGTAGGAAGGTTGTGGATTTTTCCAACTTCTTTAAAAAGAAAAGACGTGATTCCACTAGTAGCATAGCGCTGGTTTGCATTGTGCTTAATTACCAATCCTTTCTGCAGCTCTGGTCGGTGGAGTTCTTCATGCTTATCCATAAAATTTGGATGAACTCCATGGGCCATATCCGCAGACACTATTTAGGATACAATCCAAAAGATACTTTAGTGATCCCTAATATAAAGCCAGTAGATACATGGTGAATAATATTACTAAATCACATAAAATACAAATGATACAGCAGTAGTCGCTGTCCTAGAGTAGCAGACTCCACAGATATGAGTTCCCAGTCCATGCTTAAAGGAAATAATACACATAAGTTGCATAACTAACTCCCTACTACTACACACACACATAACTGATTAACAGAAACTGTCAGTATGACATTAAGATGCCACAAGCCCTCTTCTGATATACACTTTGCAGATGGGTGATTTATCCTTGGGACAGGATCTAACAATGGTTCCTGGCTTACTTGGATCTTGATTCCCATCAGCCCCTTTCAAAATATTACGTTAAACAATGAATTGAAGAACAAGGACATCAAATTTAGTATTGCTTATTACTATTTTCCATTGAGTATGATCTTTTACCCTAAATAGAAATATTATATTATTAGCACATTTAACATCTAACTAAAAGGCAAATTTTAATGTTGCAGGACAAAATCATAAGCACATGTTCATTAAATCCAGACACAAATCCATGCTTAACCTCTTTCCCTGTTTTTGTTTTTCAAAGTTAGGTTTGTACCCAAAAAATCAAATTAGCATTCTAATAGATCTAGCAACCAAAAAAAGAAGATTTCACACTACACCATTCTCATTTTACATTTACATATTATGAACTTTCCAGCTAAAGTTCATAACGTTTGAGCCTTAAGCCTTTCCAGAATCCATTGTAATTAGGTATTCTGGTCAATCTATAACACATGATAAACAACTGAGTTTGCAAACAATCCATAACCATAATATTATAATCAAGTTGATGCTATAAACGTATCGTTTGGCCTCAAATTTACTTCAGAAAGAAGACAAGTGGATGATATACCAAGAAATGATTGACGAATAGTGCGTTCAAAAGAACCTTCACCAACATAGTTATTTGCCAAGTCACCAACTATACGCCTCATGGCCTGAAACATGGTGGGTGCTCCAGCTCCTTGAATAGAACCTGAACCCACCTAAATAGCGGCAGTTAGACATATCATTGAAAAATCAATGGTGAAAAGTCATATGTTACTTCAATAAGAAATATGCAATGAGAAGTTAGGCATATTACTCCTTAAATCATAAAGGATTTAATTTTATCTGCTGTAAGTGTGAAGAAGAGCAAGGTAGTTGAATCGGGAAAAACTCATGAACCAGAAAGCCACTTTTCCAAATCACAAATCGAAACGTATTCATGATCAATATAAAACAGCAAAATATATGCATAATATTATATTAAAGCACAAATATAACATCCATAGATATACAAGACAAAAAGAATCGTATAAGGAATGAAAACATATGTATGTATATCAGCATTTTGTAGACAAATAGCTAACAAAGTCGTATCATTACAAAACAAATATTGCACAAACAGCCAGAATCCCAAAAGAAGGGGCTACCAATTGCACAAACTCAGCAAACAAAATAACAGGGCTGTTTTCTGCTGCACAATTCACTACTATAGCCTAGAAAAACCTGATAAAAAGCTCGACATCAATCATCATCTCCTATAGATCAACTCAGTCAATTCATCTTCATCTTCAAGTATCAAAAGTTCATCACCTTCCTTAATGTCTTCAATTTCATCCTCATCTCCTATTTTGATTGTTCTTTCATGTTAACCTTGATATTCAAGTTTCTTGGACCTCTTTCACTTTTTTTGCTTGGAGCTCCCTCATCAACATCAAAACACTCATGTACATCCATCCATGATGCCTAAATAGGTAGGCAAGGACTTTCCTTTTCGGTTATCTATTCATCATCTAATTCAATTTAGGACAAGAATACGGGATCATAAGTCTCCCCTTTCCCTTCTCTATTCTTTTGCCTTGTCTCAAGTTGAAAAGTATATTTAACATGCACAAGTGCGTTTAATCTTTGTTATATGTAGCGCAAAGGATGAAGAGAGGAGACTTCCATAGAAAAAGATTAGATGGCAGAATTGTGGCCAGAATCAAAGAGATTAGCAGAAAAATGTTACAGACCCAAAGACGGAAAACATTGACAGCAGAACAAGGTGTCTCATGGGAAGGTAAAAATGAAGAATGCCAAACAGATATACAAAATAGGTGAGTATCTCAAATGGAGGAGACATGTTTGGTCCAGAGGGGGAAATTGCCACTTTCCCCACTATAAAATTTCGAATAAAAATGTTTTTTAGGGTTTTCTTAAAACTGGGTCGTGCAATCTGATCCAGGACAACCTGTTTAGACCAAGAATTCGGCCGATACAGTTGAAATCGCAATTCAAGTGATTCTTATCCAATTCAGACCACATGGGATGCTATTCAATAGAAGAAACAATTCTTCATATTGATACACATAACTGTGTGTTGGAATCGCATGTATCAAAGTGCAATTCTTTGGAGTTTTACTCTAGTAATGAAAGATACAATGCTATTTTCATTAATTTGAAGGAAGTTATACACATTTGATGAAAATAATGTTTATATAATAGCAAGACATCTATCAAATTCTCAGGGACAGAGACCCCAAAAGGGTTGAAATAATCTACCTTGTGTCTGGTGTGGAAGGTTAATTGATTTAGTCATTGTTTTTGGATTGAAGAGAAGTAGTTTTGATCTTTCTGTTTACTACTCTATTCTAATGTTTTATCAACATGGTGTTATATGGAAATGATATACTTGTACCTCAGAGTGAAACCCTAAATTATGCCCTACGGGTATTTTTTTTCTTTCAATTAGAGACAATTATTTGGTGCTTTTGGTGAATCCCAGGTATTTTGATCCAATTTGGAGCAGTTTTCAACATAATAAGCACATAACCTATTGTTGGCAAGCAAAAAATGGAACAAAATCTGACATCTCTAAATATTAAGCTTTCAAATCAAGAAAAAGAAATACCTCCTCATTGTCAAATAAAGCAACCATCCGAATTGCATGATCACTTGCTAAGTTACCAGGAGATTCGCATGAGTCAATAAGTGCCCTTAATGCACAATAACTTGAAGCCAGATTATCTAATCTTCCAGAAAATATAAATTCATTGTTTCCACCTCCAAGGCAGCTAGGTTGAGTGTCACAAACATTCAGTTCAACATTCACTATGTCATCAACATCACAGTTCAATTCATCTGACAGTACCTGAAAATTAATATAAGGGCTAGAATAAAGAATAGTAATCAAAGGATAGGTAATTCTGTAATTTATAGTTAAAACAACACATAATTTAAGATCATAGTGGATAAACTATATCACAGTTCCATTCTTAGAAAAAAAGTATTTCATTTTACCCATATCAATTCCTAAAACACCTAGAAATCAATCTAGTTTGACTCAGCAACTGATTCCAAAATCCAAGCTAACTCAGGCTATGAAATAAAAAAATCAGAGGCATGCAACAATTCCCATGTGAATTTATGTAGCACCATTAGAAGTTATGCTGTTGTTATCATTTTCACATAATGTTCCTTGCTGCCTCCTTTTTTCTTATTTACCAGCTACTCTAACTAATTCATTAATTCCTTCTCACATATTTTTTATTTGAGAAATAATATATGAAAGCAATAAAACATCTTGGTATACAGTACTTAGTCTCAATGCAATCATTACTTTCTCTGACTTAAAATCTTCCTTTCCAATCTTCGCACGTACTGCCATGCCTTTACATACCAAAATCTAATGAAACCAATTCATTGGCATATTGCTCTGTAATGGACTGAAGAATAAAAGAGCATATAAAGTTAAGTTGCGTACAATTTTCTGTCACTAATAAAGTTCTAATACAATAGAAGAATGGTAATTTGAAAGGTAAAATATGTTTCTTATAATACTTCCTCCGGTCCTTAATAAAACACATTTTTAGAAGAAAATGATGGTCCTTTTCAGAAGGCATTTTATAATTTCTATATAATTTTTTATTGCTTTTCCTTGTTTACTCCTATTAAATATGACGAGTATTTTGTGTTTTATATTGATGAATAGTGAGGAAATAATTTTAAAACTTATTAGTAATGAAGGTCAATTTGGTACATTGGTAACATTTTAAAAGAAATATCATCTAAATTAATTACCTTTATTGTCTGCATGATTTTATTAGAAATGTCTCAAACCAGAGAGAAAAGTGAACAACAATTGAATCCACATCGCCACATGTATTTCTATTGAAATCAATATCTTTTTCATTGGTTATGCAGGGTTTTCTGTTATCTGACCGTTACAATACAGAGTATTTAAATGAAGTGCAGCTAGTATGAATCCATGAACATGGCGTATGTTCAAACTTTTGGACAACACTTCACATTCAACTTGAAATAAGCAAAGACAATAGCTACCTGCATTAGCAGCGAATGATGATAAGATTTGGATGACAATGCAGTATTCTTCTCCTTGGATTCCAAAGAAGTGTCCTCAGATTTTATTGAGAGTAAAGGAAGAAGATGAGTCTCTAGATTTGGTTTAAAACCATCTTGGTTCACTGTGCTAAACAATAAAACAAATAAGAGATGGAGATAAGATCTGCTGCTAGCTGCATGTTTCTATTGCAGAACAGTGGCAGATGACAAAAAGTAATGGAAAAAACAATACAGGGGCCAAATAGGAAAACCAGATAAATTCCCCCCAAGTTACCAGTAACACTGTTTTGATACACAATAGCCTACAATAATTGAACAGCTTGAATGTTAGAAAGCACAACAATGTTGCTTCAGCCTGGACAAGAATACCAGCAACTGTATCAGTTCTGTACAACAACACTTTAGACTTTAAACTGTCACCTTAAATTTAATAAATGAAAATGCAAGTGACACAATCTAGAATCATGGTCATTTCATTCAAAATTACAAGAATATGCTAGTTGCATTGTATTTTATCACTTTTTAACCCATCATCTGATTCTGTTGTATTTTGAAATAGACCAAACTAGAAAACCCATTCGTTATTCCCAATTCCATTCTAAGATGTCCACCAAATTGGCAATCAATAATATGTAATGAATGTATTGGATCCAAGACAGGTCCGAATGAAGACGATAAAAGACTAGAGAACAGTGTTACCACAGGAAAACAAACAACAGAAAAAGCCAACTTAACAGAGCAAAATAAATAACCAACTAGCTTAATAGAATGGCATAAAAGTTACAGTAATATATACCGGTCCAGATGAATGGCGAGTGTGGGAATGCGCAAAATGGGTCTATCGACTTTGACAAGCTTATGCACAAAAGAATTATGGCCATTTCTGAGAATGACCCTCCCAGCAACACTCAAATCCCTATCAAACCAAGTGTACCACAACCCAGCTCCATAAGTCTGCACGTTCACCATCGAATAGTTACACTTGCAAGACGCCGTTTTGGGCTTCAGTTTCAGGCAGGGGCTGTCCGTGTGCGCCGCAATCACGTGAAAACCATCACCCACATTGTACCTTCGCAAAACGACGCCGTCAAAGAGAACCGTAAAGAACGAGTACACAGCGCAGAGAAAGCGAAGAAAGAAGCGAACTCACTTTTCTCCGACGGCGAAAGCGACCAAACATGACATGTTGCGCGTGAAGAAGTAGCGTCCTCCAGGCTTGAGGTCCCAGTCCTGGTTCTCGTTGAGCATGTGGAAACCGGCGGCGAGCAATTGTCGTTTAGCTTCCGCTGCACAGGAATGGAAGGTCAATTGAATTGTCGTTTAGGATAGGGATATTGGGTGTTGAGAGGTGTGAGAAGAAGACCTGTGGCGTGGAATTGAGTCCAGGAATGGTTGAGGTACTGGAGGAGGTCGGGGACGATGGAAGTGGAAGCTCGAGGGTTGGAATTGGCATCGGCATTTGCACTGATGGTGCAGAAGGCGCCACGCCGAGTGTATTTTTCGGAGAATGGTGGATTCCGGAAGAGGAGAAAGGCTGATGAGGGTTTCAGTTTGAGCTTCAGCGATGGAGAACGAGAGTGCAGTAGAATCTGTGGTCCTGTTATCGACGCCATTATTCTTCTTCCGTTCGGAAAAATCACCAAATCAGATTTGATACCTTTGATTTTGAAAGCTCTCTGTTCTATATCTTCACTCTATCCACCCACTTCTTAATACTTTTTATATGCTCAAATACATTTTTTTTTAAATCACAACACTTTTTAATTTAAATTAAAAGTTAATCATTTTTAATCCGAGTCTTTGTATTTCACATATAAAACCTTATAATAATAATAATAATAAAAAAAAAGTTTCGTCTATTTAGTAAAATCAACTGCGAGTTAGTATAGTTGTTGATTTTTATACTATGGTTTAATTATAGGAGTTTATTAACTCAAACAAAATATTACAAAGTACATTCAGAGATCGTTTTGGCATTACAAGAAAAGAGAATGGTGGAAATTGGGTACAACCTACAGCGGATCAAAGTAACGAATACCTAATTAATTAGATAATCTAATCCAGCTTGATTTATTGGATTAATCATATTTGCCATATTGCAATGGTATCTTATAGTTTAGGTATAGAAACTATAACTGGAGGCATCAGCAACGATGTTCCTCAAGCCACCAATAGTGGATGCCAACATAATGCACACTCCTATGCATATTGAAGCCTGAAAGACACATAAACTGAGGGTCAATGCATGCAGGAAACATCTATCAGATCCTCTGAATTTTCTATTCTATTTTAGAATGTTCCCTTTAGAATTGTTAATGATCATTACCCAATTGACGAACCAGTTGATGCTGAATCTTCTTGGCTTCTTGATTCTCAGCCACATTATACAAGGGAGCTGAAACAGTTAACGTGCCAGATTATTGTTCTTTTTTTCTAATTTGATTGCAGTTCTTGAAGATTTGACAATTTAACATGAGCATGGCATGAGGAAATTGAGAGAGCAAGAGAGCCTTACAAAATATGCAGTGGGAGCAAAGCCAAATCCACCAAAGAACCCGAGAAGATCGCCAAAGAAAGGAAAAGTGACCCCAAAGAATAATGTTAAAGCTGAAACATTTTTAAATTTCTTGTCACATTGAGGCTTTTCATGGTAATAACTATTTTCAGTTTTAGCATGGATAAGTTTTCAGTTTTCAGTTTTGACATCTCACCTACATAAGCAGATCGAGCAACAAGTCTGAGTGGTAATCCTGAAGGGATGTTCCATCTTGTAGTCACCGTTCTCTCAACCAAGTCAAAAATAGGCATAGCATAAATCTACATTGATATTCTCCACACCAATTATTTAAGCAACATAAATAAGTTATGGTAGAAGGTCTTAGTTTTGCATTCTTACCTGGTAGCTACCGACAACATGGACAAAGACCATCAAGTTAGCAGCTGCAATAAGCCATGCAGGCCTTTCTAGTGCCATAAGCACATTATCATCAACAGCTTGTCCAAATGCCCAGTATCCTATGACTGCAACTGGGAAATAGCATATTGCATTAACAAAATAGGCACCGATAGCACCGTGCCACATTGGTATCCTTGATGGTTTCTCAGGGGTTGATGGAATTGTAGCCTGAATTTCAAGGGCCACTGCATGGCCTGCAAATGCAAATGAGATTTGACCCAGCGCATTGAAGATCCGGAACATGAACTCAGTGCTGTTGGTTCTCTTGTAAGCATAGCTAACATTGTCAATCCGACCTCTAGTCAAGCAAGCCAACCAGGCTATAGTTGAATAGCTTCAACCACAAACCTCATCAAAGTAAGCTACTGTTATTGAAATAATAATAATAATGATGATGACAAAGAGTTGATTCAGTTTTTTCTTAAGTGTTTGGTGTTGCTGTTTCCAATCAAAATTAGAGTTTGCTTTGGGGATCCATGCAATCAAACTTTACATTAAATGTCAATATAGATTATTGAGGCAGTGATATTTTAAACTTGATAGTGTAAGAAGAGCTAACCTTCTTCTAAAATGTACTTGTAATATAAAAACAAGGATCAAGAGTTTGCAAAAGGTGACATAAGCAAAAGGTGATGTCTTTCATTTAATTATCTTTTCTATCAATTTCTTAGTTTCAGAGATAGATCATTATCCTGATCTCATGTTTGTTTATTTTTGGAAGAATCCAAATTATTATATCTCTTCCTTGGGTCCATGTATGGCAAGCTAGCACTCAGGATTGTTAAATTATCAAGTTCAAAGGGTAGTACTTAATGAAATAATAGATATATAGGATCATGAACCACCTTAATGACATCACTGCTGCAGCTAAAGAAACCACAGCAACAGAATTGAAATTGGGAAGCTGAGACAGAAAGAAATGGATGGCACCAAAGACCAGAATCCAGTAAGACTGCTTGATTTGTCTGCAATCGGTGCATGCTATCTCCATGAACTTCTTTAGGCACTGCCCCCCAGTAACCATGTAGACAACATCACACCCAACCTGGACTACTAGCTGTTGGGGGAGCACAATCCATGGCCCAAGTTTTGGTCCAAAGGCATGTCTACCAAGATCGAGGTAGCGATCAAAACGAGTACCAGGAACACACTCATGTAACTGGATCAATTGCCACATTGTGTTTAAGGTCAGGCACCATGATATAAACAAAATCGAGATCCCTGGGCCCCTGTACAGAAGAGAAGAGATAATAATGAATGGATCTTCTCGTATGAGCTAAGATCAATCTATGCAATTAACTTTTATAGGAACTCTGTTCTTAACTTCTCCGTAAATCGATTTAGTTTATAAAAAGTTCAATCTATTTCATCTTTTTATTTTCTTCCCCTTAGTAAGAACATGTTCAAACATGTGATACTGTGTTTCAGTTTACCATCCTAGATATGCCATGGCATTGGGCAGACTGAGAACACCAGCACCTATCATGGCAGTCACAGTGTGGAATGTTGAGTACCACCATTTGGCATTGCGAGAGGGTCCATTGTCCATCCATTTTTGGTCTGATTGAACTTCCTGCAATAGAAGAAGATGCAAAAAAATAAATAAATTAGAGAACTAATGCAAGAGGAAGAGCATGTGACCGTGGCAATAGATTTTATATACACTGCAATGATACCATTTTAGCTAAATCACAAAGAGTGGAGAAAGAGAGTCCCTTAGGATTCTGGAGTTAAAGTCATGCGTGGGCTACATATATGTGGGGTTTGATCTGTAACAAATAAAGGTTCAAAAAATGATAAACTCATAACATGCACCCTACCATTTTTAGTGATCTCTCTTGTCACTTTTGCTCCTATTTTTGCTGCTTGTAGGACTTTGAATTTGAATTGTGAGATTAAAACAAGAGAAGGGGGCAGAATTCAGAGAACAAGCATGAAGGAATAGTAAGTCTTAATACATAATGAGGTAAACCCATTACACCCCAAAGGAAGACTATGTGAGGAATTATTTTATCATCACAATGTGATTCTGGTAATATTGATTGGTTTAACTATGTTTTTAGTTCCTTAATTTTGATGTGTCTTCTCTCACACAACAAATTGTAGACTTATTAAATCCTTCCACTTTAAAAAAAAAATCATATAAAACTTCCTGCATGTTTTTGTCATATAACAAAGAGACTTCCACATCACTCACATATTTAACTTTGACTAATTGTCTATGTAACCACTAATTTTCATCAAAACCTAAGATTAAAAATATATTTAATCAGTCATATTTAACTTTAGTCAACTATAAACGGTTTATTTAATAATAATAATGATAATGTTGATAATAATAATATTAAATTAATAATGTTAATAGTAATATTAATTATGTTAATAAAAATATTAATGGTGTTAATATAATATTAATGATATCAATAATAATATATTAGTGTTAATATTAATAACAGTATTAATATTATTAATAATATTAAATAAATAGTTTATATTTATTAGAATTAAATATGGTTGATTAATAAAGTTATACTTTTAGTTGCTGACTTTGGATAAAGATAAAGAGTTATGCTTATCTAAACAGATAATCAAAACCAGACCTCTCACAGACATGGAACATTTGTCACAAGTTAAAATCACTTAATTAAGAAGATTTCTTGGGTAATTTTTCAAAGTACACGAATATAATGATTCTGCAGTTTGCTAATTGAACTTAAGATAAAATTGTAGATACTAAAAAGATACTTAATATTATTTAATTTAATTCTTACTAAAATTCTGGCCAGTTACAATGTAGGACGAGTAGTGTTTATTCATTGTGGTGTTGTGAGTGTAAAGACAACTTGGAATGAATTTTATGATGGAACATCACTTCATTTGATGATTAATGGTGGTGTTAAGGGCACCATGGAAGGTTCCCACTCTTTAAAGGTAGCTGTAAATCACAATTCAGAACATCACATACTTTAATTAACGTGAAAAGTTCAAAATCAATCTCTTAAACTAATCACAATTTTGAAAAATTTATTTGATATAGGGAATAACGAAATAAAATAAAATGTTGGAAATCCTTCCTTAATTTAATTTAATGAAAGACCATAAATAATAAATATTGGTAATTGATCTATTAAATATATTGAATGATCATTCCAAAGTCATATCTCTTAAAGATTTTGAAATTTTAAAAAAAAAATAGTATTTTCAATATATGTTATAATGTGATAAACATTAATCATTAATGAAATTTTTTTCTCTCAATTAATTCTGATTTTTCATTTGTGTAACCTTTAATCATTACGCTTGTTAACATGGTTTTTTTTTTTTTTATGTTTCTTTTGTCCATTCATTTAACCCACTAAGCTTTTGTTAATGATTCAATTTCATACAACAAACAAAGTCGTCTTTCCCAAATTTCGCAGAAATAGCACAATTTAGGTTTTTTTTCCCTAATGCCGTACTATAGTAAATATTTATTATGATAGCATTTTTTTCAGGTCAGAAATCCATTTTTGATGAATTTAATTCTGACTTTTGATTGAATGTTTTTTGGTATTTTCGAAATTTGATTCCCAAGAAACCAAATTCTGAATTGTCATTTTATTTTAAAAATAATGAACTGAAGGAAAACTATTAGTGATTATAAATTAAATAGTTTGAGGAAACAATTGGAATAAAAGTATAAAAATAGGTGTTTTTAAAAAAATAAATTTGAGAAGTGTAATTATATTTAGTAAACATGTAGGATATAATTATTTAGACTGGTAAAAACTTATTTATAAATATATATTTTAAAGAATTTAAATTAGTAAAATGTGTAAATAAGAAAAGAATTTGAAAAAGGAAAGAATTGTAAGCAGGTAATGGAAAGTGTGATATAATTGAATTTATTGAGTTGTAAAAAATATATTAATTTAAAAAATAAGTGTATGTAGTATATTAATTTAGAGAAATAAATATTTGAAGGAATAAATCTTTACAAAAATATATGTTTTAAGGAAATATAATTAAAAAAACATGTAACACTACAAGAAAATCATTAAATAGAAACTAATTTTAGATAAAAATATAATTAATTACTATATTGATTAAATTAAATATTATTTTAGAGACTAAAAAAAATTATTGGTATCTAAAGTAGTTTCCATTATTAATAAAATTTATAAACTAGTTTCTAAATTGGTATCTAATTAGCTACCAAGGTTTTAGCTATTAATAATTTATGAAACTAGTTTATAAATTTTATTAATAATATAAATTACTTTAGGTACCAATAATTTTATTAGTCTTAAATAATATCTAATTTAGTTAATATAGTAACAAATTATTTTTTATTTCTAAAATTGATTTCTATTGAATGATTTTCTTGTAGTGTAAATAAGAAAAAATTATGAAAAAGAAGAAATAAATAATTGTAAGAAAATGAATAGAAAGTGTTTGATATAATTGAAATTATTGAGTTGTGTATAATGAATATGATAAATAAAATATTGATTAATTGGAAAAGTTATTTTTTAAATAATGATGGAAAGGAAATAAAAAAGGTATAGAAATAAATTTATGAAGTAACATTATTCTATTCATTTTATAATTTATGATATTGATGTTTATAATTGTAAATAAATTTAACATTTGTATAATATATATAATTTGAAAATTTGCTTGAACTATTTTATTATTGTAGGATTTAGTTTATATATATTAATAACAATTTTAAGTAATCAAATTTGGAAAAAAATAAATTAATAGTATAATGAATAAGAAAATATTTAATTAAAGTGGAATTGAAATTGACATAAATAGGTATAAATAAAATACACGAAATTGGATGAAGAAAAGCATAAATAAAATAAAATAGACAAGTTGAAAATAGATCTTTTGATATTGTGGTGGTATAGGGTTTAAGGTGTAGTGTCTTCTTGGTCGCGAATCAATTTATTATGGGTTAGTGTAAATTTTTGGTTTAGATAAATATTTCAATGTTTCCCGTGATTGTTTATATTGCACGCTTAGGTGTAGTAGTTAGGGTCTTTTTTCAACATTTGATCATTTGTGCAACATCAGTCAAATTTGTTTTTTGTTGAATTGTGCACATTTTTTGATTAACCACTCTGAGCAGACGATGGTAGTTGATTTTGGTGACTTCTTTACTATCTCTGTTTATAGTACTTGAGTTATGTTTTGTAATATCTGATTTAAAGACTAGTTATGTTAGATTGTCGTTGTTTTGTTGTTGTTACATTTGTAGGTAAAATCATAATTATTTGGACTTTCCATTATGGCGACTCTTTGGATAAGTCCTCTGAATTAAAATATTCCTTATGTGGAAGAGATGAGGCAGGGTTTTATGAAAAAGGTAGAAATAAGTTGGTTTAAAAGTGTCATAATTTGCTTGGTAGATCTTGTAAACTTAGCATAATATTTAATGGGTATATTAAAAGGGAAATGAGACTTAATTATCATTTAATACACATGGACATCTATTGATATCTTAGTAGTATGATATGTAAGTTGCCCTTGATCATTGAGTATGAGTTTGCGGTAATACAAGTTCTTTAATGGTGCGGTGTTTGGAAGGTTCAAAGCAGTGCAAAATTTGTCCTTGAGGAGACTAAAGGGGATCCAAAATAGTTTAGGAGATTGACATTGGAACTAAACACCTTCTTCACATTCTGTAATGTCATTTGCAAACAGAGCGATGAGATAAGAATTGAAATAAGTTTTAGTCTTTGTAATGTCGAAGTGCTCCATTTGAAGATTAATGGAGAAGAACGATGATGTTATGGAGAGAATGGATTTTCTAGGGAGTAATTGTGGCCTTCTAGTGTTAAGTTGGTATAAGGTTCCATTTATAAAGTGGAAATATCATCAAAGGTCACTTCTACTTAGCATGTGTTGCCAGTGATGTTGACAAGTCATAAAAGTGTGGCAGTGTGTTGTGTATGTGAGGACATGTGTTCTGAGCCACCCTAACTACCTATTATATGACAATGTAATATCTCATCCAAGATTACTCTAGGTCAACACACATTTCCAATCACTGATAAGTCCTAGTCTTGTGGTAGTGTGATGTGTATGTGATAATACATGTCCCGAGTCAACCCAATCACTAAGTGCATTAATAAGTGTCATATTTCAGTAATATTTTATATTAAAAAGATAGACACTTATGAATATTTATTGATAAAATAACTATAATTTAACTCCTAATTTATGAATTTAAATCTTTTTGCATATTTTGTATTATAATATGAATAAGAACAATTTATTCTCAAATTTGTGTTAATTTCAGGATTCTAGGAAAAATGGAGATGAAAGGGCTAAAGGAGAAAAGACAAGATGAAAAGGGAAAGTTGGAATGCTCAAAACTTGTCCAAACTCACCTAAGCCAGAATCACTCCAAAGGAACTCACCCAAGCGAGCTCAATCTCACTCAGGCAAGATCACTCCAAAGAAGTTGGGCTTAAAGAGTAGAACAAAAATATGGTTTTATCTTTCTAGTTTCCTTTTATTTGAGTTATTTAATTTTTTTTCCTCTTTTTATAGTTATTTCTTTTCAGTTGTTTAGTTTGCTTATTTTATGATTTTCCTATCAGTTATTTAATTTATTTGCATTGTTATTGTTGAATTATTTTCAGCTTTAGTTTAATTGTTGAGTTGTTTTCTAGTTTATTTTTCTAAAATAATAAGAATTGCAATATTAAATTTGATTTGTTGAAAAAAGTATTAATCAGATTTCATGTTTGAATACTAAACAGGAAATGAATTAAACAAAAGTTGGAAAAAAATATGATTGAATCCATATTAAAATGTGGTTGAAATTATGATACATGAAAATATAACAAGACGATTGAATAGAACAGAAAATGACAAAAGAAATGAGACTAATTAAACTAAGTGAGTGTGTGAACCTTTTTGAGAGTTTTACCTGATTAATTGACAATTATGGTTGCTTAATTTTTATTTTATGTTACATCATAAAAAAGCATGAAGATGATTAAGACATTAGTGTAATTACGAATTTAGGGCTGAATAGCCAACTTTTATGTAAATAGAATTCATTTTTTTATAACCCTTTTCAGCCAATTTTTTTTTAATATTGCACTCTAAACCTTGAATGAGATATTTTCCTACCCATTGGTGCGTAATGACTATTTTACGACAAGTGTATCGTGTCAAAAGTAATAATTTGTTCATAAGGACGAATATTGAACCCCTAAGGAACAATTGAATTCTCCAGTAAAATATTCACTAAATAGAAAACAATAATTAAAAGTTTGTTGGATGTTTGTTGTATGTGAGATTGCAAGAATTGTAAATAAAGTAAGGTAAATAGTTGTTTGATTCAATTGGGAAAATTGGGATTGAGGTTCATCCTTCTCACTCGTTTGTATTTTGAAAAGCATAATTTATATCGATTTCTTGCATATAAAATTATTAAGATAGTCTCCTAAATATCGCTTCCTTGCATATTTATAAAAACTCCTTATTGTTACGAGAAAATGTTGATAAAAATTAATATTTCAAATATATTCCTAGCATTCAAATATGTTAAGCATTATCATCTAGGTCAGATGCTTAGAAGTACTTTTCAGTCAAATCTAAGTCATGATAAAACAAATGTTAAGAATAAAATGACAATACCAATCATCAATCATAAGAGTTTGAAAAAATCACTCGCAATCCCAAAAAGTAGAATTAACCACTCATGTTGGGCATTACAAACATGGAAAGCAAGAAAGAAGATCCAAGATGTTTCTCCTTTATGGCTGCCTTCTTTAGGGTTTTCTATCACCTTCTATTCTCCCAATGATGTCTAGGGTTGTGCGTTACGCCTCATATTTAACCTATTTGAGCTTGGGCTAAGTGACTTTTCGCCTAGGCATGATTGGGCTCGCAAGGGTGAGTTTGACAACAAAAATCCCAACTTTTCTGGAGTGATCTCGCCTAGGTGAGATTGGACACACTTGGGTGAGTTCATTTGGAGTCCTTCTGGCTTAAGCGAGTTTGGACGAGTTGAATCAGTGTTCCAACCTTCCCTTTTCATCTTGTCTATTCTCATTTAGTCATTTCATCTCCATTTTTCTCTAGAATCTTGAAATTAACACAAATTTTGGAATAAATCGTTCTTATTCATATTATAATAAAAAAATATGTAAAAAGTTTTAAATTCATAAAATAAGGGTTAAATTATAGTTATTTTATCAATAAATAGTCATAAGTGCATGTATTTTAATATGAAATATTACTAAAATATGACACTTATCAACTACGAACTTTATGCACAATGAAGTAATTTTAGAAATTGAGTTGTCTTGTTATTGGGTGGGGTGATGCAGTGCATGAGGTCTGTGTAAAGTCAACCCAATAGAGAACATGATGGTTAAATTTTGTATGGTTTGTTATGTATTTTGATGGGGCACTTTTTTTTTTTGGTTTTTGTAGACTTGAATTGTGGTATTCATGGTTTTCAATTGTTTAAATAATTGTTTGTTCAAGATATAATGAAAAGTAATGGATGTTCAGATGTTGACGTTGTTATTATTGAGCCTAAAGTTTGATTGAAATCATTTGTTCTTTTTGAAAGTAGACATGATGGTATATTTGTTTTATCATAAATTTATATATTAAAGTGTATTTGTATTTGATATGCAGGTGCTTAGGCATAATTGTAGGAAAAAATATTTGGGTATTGTGAACAAGAACTTAAGTTTGGAACAAAAGAGTTATATATAGTCTGCCCCATTATTTTTGCATGAGGAGGTAAAATTGAGTCGCGGATTTTTAAGTCACATATGTGGTGCTTGGGTGGAGAGGAAGCAAGGTTTTGCAATTTGGTGCCAATTTGTTAGATGTTTGTTTAGGTATAGGTCTAAGAGTTGCAAGTAAAAAAATTTATTTAAGGAAAACAAGAATTAAATCTCGCACTATGCGTTTTTTTTTTAAGAAAATGATGTAAATGTGGAGATGATTTATTCAGAAATTGTGAAGCGTCGCAACAATGGTTGGTTAGAGGACTTTTGTAGGTTGTACATTTTGTTAGGATTGCCAGAGTTTTTATTGCCTAATAAACTGGGTTTAGCTCATTGTGAATTGTTTAGCGTTGTCGATGATGTAGGCAAACTGGGTATGTATAATTGAGGGATTTAGTGTATGACTTTTTAGCTGATATTTTGTGTTCGACTTCAATGTGTAGGAATAACGAAAGTAAAATGAATTATTTTTATTATGTTCAACATTTTTTTTCAATGCGTTAAGTATGATGTGTGAAATATAATTTTCAAATCTAATTGAGCACTACTTCGCTTAGGCAACTAAGGAAGCAAGCTATGTCGGAGTTCTTCCTTCGGTGCTCACCAATGAAACTGAAGGGAACATGAATACATTGATGGGATTATTGATGCAATTTAAGGGGTAGGTGTAAATTATATTTGTTGTCGTAGTAATTGAGTATTTGACAGGCATGGAAGTTGTTGTTTTCTTTAATGACTAGCCCTTGAATTCTATGAAATTGTAGGTAACAAGTATGGGGTGTATTGGTTTTGTTTCACTGTCGAACTCACTCGACACTAGATTAACAAATTCGCAACAATCAAGTGCACAAAAGTTGTTTAGGTATGTCACCCAACCCAAAAATTCCTATATACATATAAATTTCTTCATGTATCTTATATTCATTATTTCCTTGTAGGTCGTAATATGATATTTCATTGAAGGCTAAATCCTTATTTCATTGTTATTAAGCAACCACAACATTCTCTGCACAAAAGAAAGTAGTTAATTTTAGATAACAGAGGATATTCCATATTTGGCTTCCCCACAACTTGTAAGGGGTTGAACATATTTTTGCCCATATTATGTCAATGTCAATGTATACATAAGAGGTTTTGGAAAACAAAAAACATTGTTCAAATCATATTTATACAAAATTTGAGAATATAAAAATTTGTGCCTTTCTGGATGGATTTCGCTTAAAGCATCACTAATTCGCTCAAGCCATTGACGAAGAAAAATTAAGGCAAATCCTTGTCCTAGATAACTGCATCCCTTCCTTAATTAAAATAGTTTCCATTTCGCTAAGGCCATTATAGGTTCACGTGAGCGATGAAGTGAGCAAAAACAAGACATTCTGTATCACCAAACATGAAATCTTGCCATTAATACTGTACCCATTTCACTAGTGGTTGGCGAATTTCGTTCAAGCGATCAACTTAAAGAAATTTACACAGTGCCAAATTCCCTACAAATGAAATCTTCCCATTTTTATTGTCTTGATTTGGCTACAAGTAGTACAATTTCGCTAACGCCATAACCTTAGTGAAATGTACACAGTGAGAAGTCCCTAAAAATAAAAAACCTAGACAAATAAAGCTAGAGGGGATGCGATACACATAATACTCATGCCTTTAAATAGTCTTGTTTGGTTCAATCATAATGATGGTTCGTTTTCACAAATTGCAAGAACAGTGTGTTAACTGTTTATACACTTCTGCCTTGCTCCTACAAAACGTGGTCCATATTCTCCATGAAGCACTTGCTCCCATATTCTCCCTCAAGAAATTAGGGGTAAGAAAATGAGTTAACAAAATTAATCACCACTTCAGAAATACAATCCCAACGCAAAAAACAAGGTAAGTAGTATTATTTATTCAATGTCATTACATCTTTTGCTATATATGTCAAAACATAACTTTTCATATGGAATTGTAAAAGGAACTATCATAAATGTGTAGTAACTATTACAGTTTGAATAGCACATTAAGTGTTTGATAAAGTCAACAAAGGGTTACAATTTGAGGACCCACCCCACCCCAACTCACCATGAGTTTATTTTGTAATACTTAAAATATGTCTTTTTGCATTCAATGATAAATGAAATACTGGAAGATGGCTCCAAACAAAGTGAAGCGCAAAGAACAGGTCTTTAACGCCAAATGTAAGCAACCAAAGGACTTGTTCAGGAAGGACACTTGCCATCAACGATATGAAGACATAAAAAATTGGACGTTTATTCCGAAAAGACAAGTTGGACTAAAGAAAGGAGAATATTGTGATTTCGCTAATGAGCTTACAAAGAGGAAATGACAACAACTAGTTATGCCACTTGTAAACTTTAATGCAAAGTCGTCCTTGAATTTTATGCCAATGCCTGGCCTATATAAAAGGATGGCACGAACCTCAAATAGAAAGTTAGGGGAAAGTGGATTAAATACGATTGGAACAACATTAATGATTTTCTGGGAAATCCTCTAAAACTAAATGAAGGTGAATTATGTACATATCATAGACTAAAAAAAGGACCAAACTTTACTTACTTAAGCGACATGGAAACGTTTGAGCTTTTATGCGTTCCTGGTTAGACGTATGAGGCAAATAACACTTAAAACCACATTAGTACAAAAAAGACTTTTTATGATGGTTCTACAAGATTTTTTATGTCTATTTTGATGATGATATATATTTCGGCATTATAAAAACTCTATACTATCTATGTTGGTTGAAAAATCGACATAGTAAATTGACCTACTAGCAGTGTTGTCTATAAACCATCATAAAATGTACAAAATACTTGTCATAATATGTTTGAATTGAACTTTCTATGACTGGTATTTCTACAACTGTCATAGAAAATACAACTTACTATGATGGTTTTCATTAGAACCGTCATAGTAAGTGGTTTTCTATGACAAATAGTCTTACACCCGCCATAGTAAATAAGACTTTCTATGTCATCTATTGCAATAACTATTATAGTAAGTTTGTTTTTTTTTTAAGAAAATTGATTGCTTTATCAATTTTTCTACATTTATTAATAACAATCATTTGCATATCAATGTTATCTAGACAATTGCATACAAATTTCAGACAAAATCATTCATTGATCAATTTTCTCCCATTAATTAATAATAATCACTTGCATATTCCTGTTATCTAGACAATTGCATACAATTTTCAGACAAACTCATTCATTGATCAATTTTCTTCCACTCATTAATAACAATCTGCTACATATCAATGTTATCTATATAATTGCATAAAATTTACAGAAAAACCAATTCATTCATCACATTTTCCCTATTTATTAATAACAATCACCTACATATCAATGTTATCTAGACAAACTCATTCGTTGAATAATTTTATTCCATCTATTAATAACAATCACATACATATCAATGTTATTTAGACAATTGCATATAATTTACAGACAAACTCATTCATTGATAAAATTTCTACATTCATTAATAACAATCACTTGCATATCAATGCTATCCAGATAATTGTATATAATTTTCAGAAAAACTCATTTATTGATAAATTTCATTCCATTAATTAATAACAATCACCTACATATAAATATTATCTATACAATTGCATATAATTTGCAAAAAAAACCCATTAATTGATCAGGGTATTACATACGGAGATTTTTTCCGTATGTAATTACATACGGAATCCGTATGTAACTTTTGGCACCAAAAATAAAATTTGCATTGAATGGGATTCAAAACAAGGTTCCTTCAATAACCAAAGAAAATTTAACCACTACACCAAACAAATTATTTAGTATTATTGTGATTTTTATCATACTTATTATTACTAATAATATTAACAATATTAATATAAATATAATACTAATAATATTAATAATATGAACATAATATTAATAATATGAACATAATATTAATAATATTAATAATATTAATAATAATATTAATAATATTAATAATAATATGTATAATAATATGTATAAATTATATTAATAATAATAAGTATAACAAAAATGATAATATGACCAAAGAACTTGTCTAGTCTAGTGGTTAATCTCTTTCTTGATCTAATAGGGGTTCTCTCTGGTGGAAAGATCTGAAGAAGGTGTGGAATTCAGAGGGTTGGGGCGGAAGTTTTGAAGATGGGGTTAAGTGGAAAGTGGGGAACAGTAAGGAAATATCTTTCTGGGAGGAAAATTGGTTGGGCTGCAGTAATTTGAAGGGAGTTTTTCCAAGACTTTTCTCTATAAGTTCGGCCAAAGACGCAAAAGTGGCTGAGCTTGGTTATTAGTATAATGGTGTTCGGGTGTGGAATCTGGAATGGCGCAGATCCTTTTTCGACTGGGAGAAGTCTTTGGTGGAACAGCTAGTTCAGTTATTGCAAGAGGTGAAGTTGACTTTGGGGGAGGCAGACTGTTGGGTTTGGAAGGTTGGGGAAAGTCAAACTTTCTCAGTCAACTCTGCCTATGTTCAGGTAAGGCGGGGTAGAGGAGGGGAATTTTCTCCTGAGCACAGTAAGTTGTGGAGGTGTAAAGCCTTGCCTTCTGCTTTGTTCACTACTCGGAGGGTGGTGTAGAATAGGATTGCCTCAAGGGTTAATTTGGTAAGGCGTGGAGTGGCGGTGGAAAATTCCTTGTGTTGTTTGTGCGGGGAGGGGGAGGAGGAGTCGTCGTGTCACTTGTTCTTTGTTTGCAGGTTTGCTTGGCGTATCTGGTGTTTGTGCTTTGAGTGGCTTGGAGTGTCGTTTGTTTTTCACAAGGACCCTAAGTCAAATTTTGCACAATTCAGGATGAGTCAAGCTTCTGTTTCGATTAACGACGTTTGGGATTCAATTTGGGTTGGCATTGTGAGCGAAATTTGGAATATTAGGAACTCAATCATCTTTAATAGTGGAGTGGCAGATGTGTCTAAGGTGTTCGCTTCAGTGCAAGTTAAGGTATGGTCTTGGATTCATGCGAAATCTCGTTTTTCTTATTTCCCATATTCTAGTTGGGTTTTAAATCCTTTGGACTGTATGAGGTTGTTTATGTAATGTTGAGTAGTGTTGGTCTGGTAGCCCATTTGACAAACTGGTAGACAGGCGTTCTAATAGGAGTTATTGTAAGGTATTTATGTATAAGGGTTGGACCACCCCTGAAGTGGTCCCTATTTATTTATTTATTTTATTGATGATAAAAAAAAATCTTTTTCTTTGTCACTGAAAGGACTTGGGTTCCAATATAAATCTGTATGTAATTACATACGGATTTTGGGTCTTACATACGGATTTTGGCTGTATGCAATTCTAATTTTTCTTGTAGTGCACAAAGACAAAAACATAAGTAATATGACACTAGGCTATAATAACTCAATTCAAGTCCAAGACCAAAGTGTGAGTAACAGAGAACACTGAAAGATTAAGCTCATAACTCGAAAATTTCAATACAACAAAGCACATTCTCAGTTTAAAAATTTTCCGAATGCACTCCAAGAAACTAATTTATGTCATGTTAAAATAAATTTCATTGCACAACGCTGCAAGGAGCTCCAAGAAGGACATTGTACGAAGGAGAAGAAGTGGGAAATGCATCAGATTTTCCTTATAATACTAAACAAGTTTCGGAACTACCTCAATGGTGGAAGGATAAGCTTCAGCGTGGAAGAGTTTGGAATTTTTGTTGTTTGAGAGGAAAAAGTGAAGATGGTACTACGTTACCGGAGGGTTCAAAAACATTTATTATTTGAAAAGAGAATGAAAATTAGATTAAAACACTTATTATGTCAGTTGAAGTAAAAAATGACATAGTAAAAATTTATTATGACGGTTCTACCATGAACAAACATAATAAATACTTACTATGTTAGTTTTAATTTTAACCATCATAATAAACTTCATGATTATTACAAAAATGTCACCACACCACTTTTTATGACAGGTACATTGCACCTGTCATAGTAAGTTTTCATTGTTTCTTCTTTTTCCACTAGTGCCACTAAGGATTCTTCACTCCAACATTGTCACAGGTTTGGATATCATTATTACTGTCCAACATCATCCTCAACAAGCACAGTTCAGACCTAAATATGCCAAGGTGTTATATTATATCTTCCATACTTAAACAATATGACATCAACATCGCATGGTTGATATCTGGTGCTTTTAGACAGTTTGTAGTCCAACAAAGTGGGACAAATCCTGATCATAAAAAAGTCTTGGGATTCCATTCTCTGGTTACTTCATTATGTTCGGCAAAGAGAATTCAAATAAACCCTTTTGCAACAATTAGACCTTCAATTGACAACAAATTTATATACAAGAATTGCACCAAGAATGACCAACAGAAGACTCAATCCCACAAAGATGAAGAACGTAACCAAGAACCCACAGTACAACCAACAACAAAATTGCAATCATCACATCTTACTGACAACATTATAATTATTTACATGCAACATTTAGAGTCTCACATCATACATGTTCAACAACAATAAGCAGCACACCACAGAGGAATGGTGGCCCTCAATGTGTCCTTAAAATAATTTGTTTTACAACAAGGTCAAAACACAACTATTTGACCCACCCGTGAACATTTTGACCAATTGGTTCAATGGTTTCGTGACGAAGTTGTTTATACACCAAATTCGAAACAACCTCACGCACAAAATGATGACCATAACTATGATGTATAAAAACAAAATTATTTTTCTCTTTTGACAATTTCATGTACTCTTAAAAACTTTCCTCCAATCAGTACCAATAAATGCTTTCACTCACAAACCATCAATCAATATCAGTAAATGCATTCACATATAACTTCACATTCATCTACTCCAATGACAAATGAGTGGGAAAAATATGATGTTGAACAATATTAGACTTTGTATTATGACACCGGTTATCCATACAATCATCAAATACATACAATGCAGACTGCTTACAGAAAAAGGAAAATTTTGAAATTTCTTGCATTCCATTAAAATTTTCTATGATTTAGATAACTTAGATCAAATTGAAATTTCTTGCATTCATTGCACATCCAACAAATGTATATATTGTTCATGTCTACTAAGAATAAGTGACAATTTTCTGTAAATAAAAACAAAAATGTACAATTACAACAAAAAATAAATTATCATCATCAACAATAATCTAAGTCGAAATCTTTCAACACAGTTTTCTCGTTGAACATTACGATGATCCAACACCCAAGAGCAAATTATTTCCTGACGAAAACATTAGAGCTCCTCGTAAATACTATATGTTGGAATCATTTTTCAATTACCAAACTTGTAATTAAAGTTGTAAATTGATGAAAGTAATTATTATTGTGATGTAATCAGGAAAGTTGTTCCCATCAAATTGACCCGAACCATCCCACAACTTCATATATTTCACAACTAAAAGACCACAATCAAAACTGCATACAACAAATAAATTATTAAATAAAACACAACAACAATTAAAATTCATATTAAATCAAAATAAATAATAATATTAGTTTCAATACTAACATGTCCGGTTGTATGAGAACCTTTTATTTTATCAATGTAATACGACGACCACACTTTCTAGAGAAGTCGTCAAGAATTCCATAAAGTTGCTCGATTTGACCAACTTATAACATGCAATATAACAACAATCATAAAGAAATATGAACATCATCAATTCATTCATTATTAAACAACATGCAACTATTTACTATTACTTTATCAATTTTCTGTCGACCTTCAATTATATGACCAAGCGTGTCCAACACATGCAATTGCCTTATGCCACTATTGGTCGTTGAAAACTATTGGAACAAAAATCTACAAACAAGTGCAAAAGTTTAAATTCACACTCAACAACATCATTGTAAAGAAAACCAACAACATTTATTTACACAAAACATGACTAATATAGACTTACAAAATCACAATATGATATGGCCTAATACGAGAATAAACCCTTCGCATAAAAGGAGGTGTAATAAAAAATAGTCCACGATCTTTGTCCCCATTTCACATTCGTCTCTTGAATTATGCGGTTTTGCAGAAACTAACTTAGTTAGTACTATTACCAAAAACTTCAAACAAATAACAACAAATTTAAATCCACATTAACCGTAAAAAAAGGGATTTAAGTAAAACCGCTTTAGTAATCCAAAATGTTCAATTTCATTCAGATTGAACAACCCGATTACACATAATATACAAGCACATTTAACATAAATAACTAAATAATATAACTACATACAACAAAAACATCGGTATGTAAATTTCTACCATGTTGTCATTTCTTGATTGGGGTTAACGATTGCAATTCCGTTATCGTCAATATGTTCTTTTATATGTAAACAATAATGCTACAACAACATCAACACCAATTCATCAATCATGCAAAAACAATAAATGAAGTAATCATTAACATAACTTATGTTACACATTCATTTACCGCTTCATGTCACAATTCACCGAACAAACTGTTCTATAAATCTTAAAAATATCCAAACCAGCTAAGCTTGGACCAACAGAGGTTGGGCTGGCTTCAATATGCACAAATCCAAGAGACCAATGCTTTTCTTTATCAACAAGTTGTTAAACCTCTTTGATTTGCTTATCCAAATCAACCATCCTCTTCTGGTTATCTGCAACTTGCTTTTCGCAGACTTTATGCTGCTCAAGTAAGTTCTCCCACTCACTTATATAATAAGTAGATTCTCCAACTTACTCAACACCATTTTCTAAGGCTTCTTTAACAATTTCTAAACCTTCCTCATCTGCACTCATTGGTCAATCTCATACAATATGGAAAAACCAATTATTTCTAATCATTCAAAAATTAATTCAACAATATGCACAAAAAACTTAATCAATAAAAAAAACACCTTAGCAGATAAAAACCCTTCACGTAATGTTCTTTCCCGATTATTTACACACGGTCAGTGCAACGTGGAAAACTAGTACAATCAACATGATTCCCAAAACCAACATGGTAAACCGCCCACACCTATTTCTGAAAAAGTAATACACAAATAATTAACATTACAAATAATCACCAGTTCATTACAAACTTGCTTATCACAATTTTCACTGACCTGCAACACGGCAACAAAACCCGCCAAATATATCTCACGGGCATTCTTGTCTTGATAATAAACTTCAAATGCCCTTATCAAACTTGAAACTAATAAATTATGAACTACACCTCTAGTTATATACATGTAAGGCATCTAAATTGTCTAACAAATTAAAATAAAAACAAAAAAATGTCCTAAAAGTCCTAGGAAGATAGAAAACACATAATGCAAGCAATATGTACAACCTACAAAAATCATCTACATTTTTCTTTCTTCTCAAATTTTTATCCCCCAACTTTTTTAAAACTATATTAATTTAATTTCTTCTCCATCATCAAACAAGTCATTCACCAAACCTCCCTCATTGTCCTCCAAATTTACCTCTTCCCCCACAACCTACAATCCTAATCCAAAACATACATCTAGAAGACAAAAAGGAACTAAATTCTTACAAATCCTAAATGCATTATTATCCACTGATTATCTACTCATTAGTTCTTGGAGAAAAGTGTTAGAAATGTCCAACACATTCTCTACTTCAACCATCCACTTAAATGTTGTTTGTTGAATCTTTTGTCGTTGAAAGGTAGTAAGGTTACAATTGATTTCAACAACATGATTAGTGTGCATATTGTGTCTAACTCGTAACTACAAAATCAAAACACAAAACAATACAATATTTATTTATTGAACACTGCTATTTCAAAATATATTCAACTACTATCAACATAATATAAAAAACAGTACCTTCAATTTGTCTCCTCCACGGGAGAAAATTTCTTTGAGCGCGAACTTGCCATTTTCCAAACTTTAAAAAATGATTCATTTAATAAATAAAAAAATAAAGTACAAAACAACCCACACCAATGGCACCACATCCTCAAACAAATTAACAACGAAAAATATTCTAAATAAACCATAAACCACCCTAAACAAATCAATAAATAAGGACAAAAATGTACAACACCACGACCACAAAACAAAACGTCCACCGTTGCAGTGAAAATAAAACTCATTCAAAAGAGAACTCCCACAAATGCAACAAACAACATATTTAAAACCCTAAAACAGAAAAAATCCAAAATAACTTACCACACTTACCTTCGTCTCTTCTCTGTATCTTAGGTATGTCGTTGTCCTCATCGCTCTTTGAACTCCTCCTCTGCGTACTCGTCCCTCTTAGATGGTCACCTCTTCGCATAGTACCAACCTCTGCCTATGTTTGCTTTGCTCTTCCTCTGTTTGCTTGCTCTGTTTTTTCAACTTTCCCGCTATCTTTGTTTCCTCTCTACGAAAGACACAACCATTTACTCAAACACAGTTTTGGAAATCAATTCTTTCTCTTTTCCTATGTCTATGCAATTTTGATAAAATTGCCCATGCCATGTAAGCAACCCTTCTACGTCACGGGATTGTATTTTGGCGCAAGAACAATGGTTGTAAAAAAATCATTTTCGAAATAAAAAAGTATAATGTATTTCCTTCTTACAGTTTAATTTTCTTGATTTGACCATGATTCAATACAAATCGAAGTGTATGGAAATACTATGTCAAATGTATTTAATGTATTTAAGTAATTTGATTAAAAGATAATGCAATTAAATAGTTGAGCAGTTCACCATGAAGTTAAACATGATATAATTATTTAGTCCTCAACTATGAAAAACCTAATTAATTAAGAGGTTGTTAAAAGTAAATAAACGTATAAGAGTTATAAGACGTGTTTTTCCATGAACTGTTATAAAAGAGATGAGAAAACGTTTTCTTTATAAAACAAAATTAATTTATACAGTAGAAATTTTCTCGTATAAGTTTTATAAATATTTATTTTTAATTTTTTACGAACTAATAATTTTAATATGTGAAAAAGATAATTTTTTTCCTATTTTTTTCTCTTTTAAAATTCAATCTGATAAACTCTTAGATAATTTCACCAAATCATTAAGTCGTTCTGACATAATTGTGTGGTCAATATTATTTCATTTATTTGTTCGGTTTAACAATTATGTTCAATCTGTAATATACTATATACCTATTGTTTTTGGTTGAAATAGAATATGACGTTCAAAATACCCACGAAATTGGCATGCCAATATATGGCTACTGCAAATCATAATCATGATTATTGTTTCGGTAATGATGCTTCACTTAATAATTGTTTGTTTAACATTTGGTTTAATCTTTCATGCCATTTAATTTTTTAGCGACTAACATTGCCTTTGCCTCACGTGTGTTTGATATAATTTTAGACTTAATCAAATTTCAAGTTTCTTTAAATTTAGAAATTTTTAATTGAATTTCGTATTCAAAATTTTATATTTTTCAAAAAAAATTATGTTGTATAACTTTTTTTTTATTAAGATGTGATTGTTATCTTACTTTCTCCACATATTAATAAATATGATATTTTTTAATTAATATAAATGATATTTTTTTAATGTAAAATGACAATAATTTTTATGTTTGTATTGTAAAATGTCAATGAAAATGTATTGGATAATAAGTTCGTTATGCTTTCACATGACTTTCCATGTCTGTGATCAAGAACTCGTTGTCGTTACTATAACAAATGTAGGTGACAATAACAATTCCTTATATTCAACATGTTTTCAATAAAAATAATAAAATTTATTTATTTTTTATTTAATTATAATCTTATTTAATATTAACCACCAAATTTATATTTCTTAATACGTGTGGACAAGTACACTAGGATGATAAGCCAAATAATAGTCACATAATTCAGTTGACGAAAAAATAAATGTGAGGAACTCAATTAAAAAATATAATTTTTTAAAATAATCAGTAGATAAAAATTTAATAAAAACTATTAAGAATATTCAAATTTATGAGAGACTTAAAACTTAATTAAACCAAATTGTAGAAAATTCTTTAAAATTTACTAAAAATATTAGTAAAAGATAATTATTTACTTACAACAGACTAGTAGAAACATCCACATACATTATTACCAAAATGAATTGTTTATTTTTTAGTTAATTATTTTTTAAATTACGCAGAGTTTAAGTAGTTTACATAAAAACTCATCTTAGACTAAATGTTGAAGTCATAACTTCTAAAAGAATGTGTAACTCTCCATCTAATGTGGTTATCTCCTCACATTAACTAGCATACTTCTAGTTTCATTTCAGTTGAAAAGAATTTGGTAAGTGAAATAAGTGAGCTTGAAGGAATACTTAACTAATGAGATTTAGATTATTCACGAATGATTCATAGTTACAAGTTACACCCCACCTTGCGCCGAAAAAGGATATATTTTCATACGAACCATATCAAAGCCCACAAACAAAGGAAAATGGGCAGATAATGGACTCTTTCTTCCTACACCTCCATACCTTCTTGTGCCACCCCCATACTAAATATGAAAATACCATTTTATCCTTTTTTTTCACCCCCTTGGATTTGAAATAATTAGCCTATGGATTATGTAATCCGGATAAATTCCGGATTACATAATTCGGAAGTCAATTTCATATTTAGAAAAGACTTCCGGATTATGTAATCTGGAAGCTAATCACAAAAGACTTCCAGATTACATAATCCGGAAGCTAATTTTGAATCTAAAAAAAGACTTCCGGATTATGTAATCCGGAATATTGAAAAGGGTATTTTTGGAATAAGAAAAATTTATGGGGGTGGCACAAGAAGGTATGGAGGTGCAGGAAGAAGCAGCCCAGATAATGTAATTGGGTCACCAAAAAGGCCCGGTTGTAGTTTGATTTATTTTGTCACTAAAAAACCAGGACAATTTCTTTTAGTACCTCGTTTTTTTTTCTGCACTTAATATATATATATATATATATATATATATATATATATATATTAGATTATACAATTCGTATTTCTAAAATACATTTTGAATTATGTAATTTAGAAATTCATAATATATTTTTAAATGTAGAAATAATTTGTAGATTATATAATTTGAAATACATTTTTATAATACACAATTTAAAATGTTTATATGGATTGTGCAATGAAAAACATGTTTCTGAATGCCGAAAATTAAAAATATAAAGTATGCACATTTTAAAGTTTTCCAATATCTTAAAGAGGTACATTAAGAAAACCATGGGGTTAAGAAAATCATAGGGTGTAGGAAGAAATGTCTAAAAAACAAAATCCACATACTTATTAAAGGACCAAAGGGAAGGCCAATCAGCAATAATCAGGCCTTTTCTACTTGCACCTGCATGGTTTCAAGCTGCATCATGGTGGTAAAATGATCAATTTTCCCTTACTCATATTTATAAGATAAATCTAAATTTTAAATTTCTTCCCCATTTCATCTTCTTTCCCTCATCACACACACCTTTGCTGATTTTTCTTGAGTTTTTGTTTGAGAACCTTTCTCATAATAGTTGGTCGCTCTTAAGAATTGTCACCAATCTCATTGCCTAATTGCACCACTTGAAGAGATTTGTTTTTTTTTACTTAGGAAGACATGATGACGAGGAAGGATTCCTGTAAAACCATTTGATACCTCTATACTACTATACTAGTGAGTTTTTTTTTTTATCATGTTGCATTAAACTATGGAGGATGAAGTAAGAAAAAAAAAACTTCACTTAATAACCTTATATTTAGTTATGTTTTATTACTTACAGTTAGAAAACCCGATTATTTTTTTAGGAACGAGGAGAGTTGGTCTCCTATGTTCACAAGTTAAGTAAAGTTGAAATCCTTCATTGAAAAGTTGAGGTTGTGATGTTTAACTTTGGATTGTAGTTGTTCTGCAACATTAGTTATTAGATGGCCGATAATGGGTTGATTTCAGCCTTTGTGGAGAGGTGACACTGGAACACCAACATTTCCACCTTTTTATTGGCGAGATAATGATCACCCTGGATGATGTGTCAACGTTGTTCCATATCCCCATCGTGGGACAATTTTGTACGTATGTGATGTTGGATTTCACAACAACTTCAATAGTGTTGGTTGAGCTGTTAGGGTTGGACTTGAGTGATGCCATGATAGAGATGAGGCTTTATCCTGGAGCACATGTGTGACTCAATTGGCTGGGAGAGGTATATGAGGACTGTTGCATCCACAAAAAATAAGAGTCTAATGTGAGATATTATTTGTTGCATCTTGTGGGATGCACAATATTTATTGAAAAAAGTGACATTAGTTAGTGTGTCGTACTTATAGTTGTTCATCATTTTGCAAATGTTTGGTGGGTACTCATACACACTTGCCCACATGTATGACCAGTTAGGGGATGACTACTTTGCCCAGACAAAATAGTTTGGCAGTTATGCGAGCTTTTACAAGCAAATAATATACATAATTTGTACAAATTAGATTTATTTTCATATGAATATATGAATCATGTTGTGTTGAAATTGTAACAAGTGTGAATATATGAACACTTTTCAGGAAGGTGAAGGAGGATATGAATCTCACTTACCGAAAGGTTGACCCACACTACAAACGATATGTCATCGGATGACATATATCCACTCTGTGTGAGTGGAGTTAGATGGATTATGGGGTGATTTGGAGTTCTTACGAAGATCATCGTCGTCCTAGTAGGTTGTTCAATTCGACATTCATGTTCTCTAAATACATCTGTTTGGGTATGTGTCCACATCACCACTTTCCAGAGCGTGTGCCGCGGCATGTGGAACAAACAAAGAAAATTGGAAGCTTTAAGAAAAATAATGATAATTTCATTTATTAAAGTAAAAATTATGTCACTAACAATTTCTTCTAGAAACATATCAAATCTAAAAAAATAACCTTTTAAGTCTTTCTAGGGCCTAAATTAAGTTGTTTTCTTGTTTACTTGCTAACAACACAAAAACAATAGAGAAAGTTAATCATGTGGACGTCACACCTACTATCTCAAGCAAATGCAACCTATATTTGTAGGTTTTGTATGTGCTATTCATCAACGATACAATGCTAAATGCATTCAACAACTTAATTGAATCAAGGTGTGTCCAAAAAACATTTGTAACAACCTATGAAGACTTATTACACTGACTCCAATGAGTATAATTGTCACAACTTAGCAACACCATTAATTGTTGTATTTAAGTTCTAGATCCCCTCTCTGATCTCTTGTATGCATGCCTGACTATACACTTGCTTTATTATTCTTCATTGTTTCTTTCAAAGTAAGTAATATCATTGTCGACATCACTAAACTTTTAATCATGTTAAGAAACATAAAATGCGCATTCGATTTTAATCTTTTAGCATCAGGGTGACCAACTAATGTATTGGTCAATTCATGATTATGACTCCCACATATTACCTTCAACACCCGACATTCTCCATTGCAAACTGTTTTACCTTTGAAATTTAAAAGGACAATCACATTTTCTTGTACCAGTTACAGTGACCTCCAAATTGTGTTTGTATTTCCTATACTTAACACCATTTCACAACCTAAAAACACATATGTCACATTCCCTATTATCCATTTGTTTTGTCATACCTCAAAATGTTAATTACAAAATCAAAATTCAAATGCTACCTTACACACTCATTGAAGTAAGTCATCATGTGCAATAAATACATACATAAATACATTACAACATAAGTATATGCCATGTGTCACATTTTTTTTTATACAAATGAATGTAAAAGGGTGTTAAAGGGTGAATACAGTCTCCTCTAATTAATTCATCTTGAGTTACAAATTTTTTTTTTATATCCAACTCATCCATATCGGAAAACTTATCTACTTCATCGAATATTTTGGTCCACAATTGAGATTCCATCTTTGTCATTATAAAATTTATTTGTATAATTAGTACAAAACAACATAATGCAGCAGAGACAATTACATGACTTAAAAAAATAAAAATAAATGTTAAAAAAATCATAAATTCTATATTTAAAAAAATTATAAATTCTATATTATGGATTATATGTTCTGGAATACAAAATTTGTATTTCGGGGTTGCAGTTGCAGCATATAAATTTTATATTCTAAAATATACAATCCAAAATACAAATTTATATTTTAGATTATACAATTTATAATACAAATTTATACTATTTAAAATTTATTTCTAAAATTTAAATATTAACATACTTTTAATTTTTCCTTTACCGTGAAGAAAATATTGACTCCTCTAGTTTAAGTATTTATTATTATCATTATTTATTGACTCTCTAGTTTAAGTATTTATTATTAACACTATTTATATAGTTTCCATTTTTTGCCTGATATAAATAGTTATTACTATAATTTAGAAAATAACTTGTTTGAATCAACATTTTTTTCATCTAATATAAAATTTATTTTATTATCTGACAAATGTTAACTATTGTTCTAAAAAAAACACTGATTTAAGAAATAAAAAAATCAATTAGGCTGTTAAAACATTTATTATAGTCTTGATTACTTTAGCTCATGTTTATTTATTAAAATAAATAGTTATGATAAATTAATGAACAAATCTTTCATCACTACTTAGTTTATTTTAGAAATAAAAAATAATTAATCATTGTAGTGATTAAATTAAATATTATTTTATAAATTAAAAAATTATGATATTTAAAATAATTTTTATTATTAATAAAATTTATAAACTAGTTTTTAAATTGATATCTAATTCTCTACTGATTATTATAATTATTTTATATTCTAAAATTTGTACTAATTAAATACTAATTTAGAAACTAGTTTATAAATTTTTATTAATAATAAAAATTATTTTAAATATTAATAATTATTTTAGTTTCTAAAATAGTATTTAATTTATTCAATATAGTGATTAATTATTTTTTATCTTTAAAAATAATTTTTATTTAATTATTTTTATGTAAAGTATATTATAAGTAATTTTTAAAAAATATTTGGCAAAATGTATATGATCCTTTCTATAAAGGTGGTAGTTTTGAACCCACCAGTTCATAATTTGGTTGGTGTCAACATTTAGCATATCCTGCATTTGGAGTTGGTGTCCAAAGGGGACTTAACTCAATCTTTCCTTTGAAATTAATCAAACAAAATCTTCTACTTTATTTCCTTTCTCAACATTTTTACCTTATTTACCTCCCAAATCTGCGTCAACCATCACACTCAAACCTCAACTTATTCTAATTCTTCCATTTACATTAACTCACTATCACCGTTTCCTCTCTTCTTCCTGCCTTCATCTTTGAAAACACAAGGCACACAGTGGAACAACATTTATCATGTGATCATAACACTATGATTGATCATATAAAAGATCATATCTGTCAAATTAATCTCATGCACTGCACCATAATTTGATTTTTTTTATAAGACAAAACATTATTAACGAGGAGTAGGTGGGGTTTAATCAACCTTTACATCCTTTTCTATTCACCTTTTCTGTCTAAGTTTGATAAGTAAACATTTTCTTTAAATCACTTGGTTATATAGACCCATGTCTCTCTCTCTGTACCTCCTTTACTTTCTTCTTGTTTTTACACTACAGAGTGTGTCTTGATTTTGTAAAACAATTTAAATTAGTTTCTAAAAGTACTTTAACTATTGATAGTTTCTTTTAAAAAACTCTTAAAATTAATTTAAGTAGAGATTGATTAAAATTTATGGACCCAGAAGAATATATATAATATTCAAAGGATAACAATTTTGTTGGGAAAGAGAGAAAAAAATAAATTGGTGAAATACATAGTGCATCTCATGCACGGTTCATGGGCCAATCTCACATAAGTATGATGTACTATACACTTATAAGAAAAAAATTAAAACTAAATTACAACTCAACACTCTCTTAATTTAGTTTTTCAACATTAAATTTTTTTTTTTAAATATTTAAATCTTTTTCACCTTGCCGAATTGGTAAGAACATCTGTAAGTTGATTATGATTGTTGCAGTATATCACTACAATTTTCCTCCATTCACTTGATCTCTCAAATAATCAAATTTAGTGTCAATATATTTATCTCTACCATAAGTTACAAAGTTCTTTGACAAGTTTATTATAGACTTGTTGTCAATGAAAAACTTCATTCCTACATCATGCTTTAACTTGAACTTAATAAATAATTTGTCTAGCCGTGCACTTTGACATGCGCACAAGCATCAATTATGTACTTGACAATACAATATCTTGTTCCTTCTTCAAGCTCCATGAGATTGGGATCCTTCTACAAAGAAAAAGTAATTTTATAGTGCTTTTAAGATCGTCCTTAACACCTCTCCAATTTGCATATGTGAACCTAACAACTTCTATTTTCTAAGTTGACATGTTTTTGTGTGGGAACATAATTTCATTTGTCATGGTTCCTTTGATGTACTTGAGAATCCATTTAGGGGCTAGAAGATGAGATATCCTAGGACTCTTCATGTATCTCAATATTACTCCTACAACAAAGTCTATATGAAGTCGTGTATGGGTTTAAGTGGAAAGTGGGGGATGGTAAGGAGATTTCTTTCTGGGAGGACAGTTGGTTGAGCTGTGGTACTTTGAAGGGAGTTTTTCCGAGACTTTTCTCTCTAAGCTCGGCTAAAAACGCAAAAATGGCTGAGCTTGGGTATTGGTATAATGGTGAATGGGTGTGGAATTTGGACTGGCGTAGATCCTTTTTCGACTGGGAGAAGTCTTTGGTGGAACAACTGTTTCAGAGTCTGCAAGAGGTGAAGTTGGTTTTTGAGGAGGCGGACAGTTGGGTCTGGAAGATTGGGGAGAGTCAAACTTTCTCAGTCAACTCTGCCTATGTTCAGGTAAGGCGGGTTAGAGGAGGGGAGTATTCTCCTGTGTATAGTAAGTTGTGGAGGTGCAAAGCCTTGCCATCTACTTTGTTCACTGCTTGGAGGGTGTTGGAGAATAGGATTGCCTCTAGGGTTAACTTGGTAAGGCGCAGAGTGGCGGTAGAAAATCTCTTGTGTTGTTTGTGTGGGGAGGAGGAGGAGTCATCTTGTCACTTGTTCTTTGTTTGCAGGTTTGCTTGGCATGTCTGGTGTCTATGCTTTAAGTGGCTTGGTGTGTCGTCTGTAATTCACAAGGACCCTAAGTCAAATTTTTCACAATTCAGGATGAGTCAGACTTCTGTTTCGGTTAACGAAGTTTGGGGTACAATTTGGGTTAGCATTGTGAGCGAAATCTGGAAACATAGGAACTCAGTCATCTTCAATAGAGGTATGGCAGATGTGTCTGAAGTGTTCGCTTCGGTGCAAGTAAAGGTATGGTCTTGGATTTATGCAAAGTCTCGTTCTGCTTATTTCCCTTATTCTAGTTGGGTTTTAAATCCTTTGGCTTGTATGAGGTTGATTCATTAACATTGGTTAGTGTTGGTATGGTTATCTCTTTGCTAATTTGGTAGGCATTCTAGTAGGAGACTGGTGTCAAGTATTTCTGTATAAGGGTTGGACCACCCCTGAAATGGTCCCTATTTATTTATTTTATTGCTGATAAAAAAAAATAAATATGAAGTCGTGTATGACAAATATATCGTAAAGAGCCAACACTTTTCTTATACTCAATTTCATCAACTTTCTCCTAGGTTTTTTTTTTCTCCAATACTAAACCAGTCTTAAACAAAGTAGTTGTTGAATTACAATTCAAATGAATCTCTTTAACACCTCCACAACATATATCATTTGGTGCATCACCATTCTTTCCTTTACTCTCGTGAATTTACCTAAAAAATATGTTAACTTCCCAATTTTGTCATTTCAAATTTAGTCATCCTCTTAATGACATCAATCTCACCTTCATGGTTCCCTATAATAAGAAGATCATCCACGTACTACCACACAATAACTAGGTTTTGCGTCCAACGAACATATACTCCAAATTCACAAGTGCACTTCAAAAATCCATGTTGCAACATATATACATCAATTCTTAGATTATAGGCCCTTAGTGCTTGTTTGAGTCCGTAAAGTCTTTTCTTTAGTTTGAAAACTTTGACTTCCTATCCTTCAAGCTCAAATCCAATAGTTATAATACATATACTTCTTTGTTTAGAGGTCCATTTAGTACGATAGATTTTACATCATGTTGATGTATGATCCATCCTTTTGAATTTGCAATAGTAACCACATTTCTTATTGTTTCGATTCGTGCCACTAATGCAAACACTTCAAGTTTTTGAAGAAATCCACGTACTACAAGCCTTGCCCTATAACTTTTAGTCTTCAACATATTGATGACTCTTTTACGACAAGTGTATCGAGTCAAAAGTAATAATTTGTCCCTAAGGATGGATATCGAACCCACAAGGAACAATTATTTAAAATCCTAATAGTAGCATTCTAATATAAATCAAAATAGAAATGACAATAAAATTGGGAATTTAGGGTTATGGAACGGAATAAATTCAAAACAGTAACAATAGAAACCTGGATTAAAGGAAGGCGCCACAAACAAAGTTTGATAAGCCTAAGGATGATCGCCACAAGAATTGGTGGATTCTTGATAAGATTGCAAGATGCAGGGAAAAACCCTAGCAGAGAAACACTCTCTTAAAATGTCAAAATATTCGTCCCCTATTCTGAGTTCCAATAGTGTATAAATTACAAGTTTAGCTAGAGGTCTTTTCTTGTTTGTAAGAAAATAAGGCGAAACTACAATCCCTATATTTCAAGAAGGATCATTTGCCCCAATGGTTAAGTTGATACTTTCCATCTGGGTTCTAGGTTAAAATCCTACTTGAGGCAAAAATAATAATATTATTCTATTTTTAAGGATCCAAACATGTTGTGCATGTAATCAATGAAGTCTTTTTAAACTGTGGGCAATTCAACAATTGGGCCTCCAGAATATTAGTCACCTTGTGCTGTAAAGTCTCTTGGGCCTTTTTAAGCCTTCCTCTTGTCATGAGTCCGCCTAAGTCTAGGATGACTTGGTCAAGTTCCTGCTCACTATGCCCTTTGGTTTGGATGTCCTCATCATTCCCTCCCTCTTGAGAAAGACTTGAAGTTAATTCCAAAGCTTCATCATCTGCAGTAAAAGGAGACAAATCAGACATGTTAAAAGTGTTACTCACATTGTACTTACTTGGAAGATCAATCTTGTAGGCATTGTCATTAATCTTTTCTAACACTTGGAAAGGTTCATCCCCTCTAGGTTGGAGCTTTGATTTTTTTTGTTTAGGGAACCTTTCTTTCCTCATGTGTACCCATACCCAATCTCCAGGCTCAAAGATTACTTTCTTTCTTCCTTTGTTAGCTTGCTTAGAATAACCTTCAACCTTTTTTTCAATTTGTGCTTTGACCTGTTCGTGTAGCTTTCTCACATAGTCAGCCTTAGCATGTGCATCTTTATGCTTTACAACATAAACGTTAGGCATAGGTAACAAGTCTAATGGAGTTAAAGGATTTAATCCATACACAATTTCAAATGGAGAACAATTTTTTGTGCTATGAACAACCCTATTGTAAGCAAACTCAATATGAGGTAAACATAATTCCCAAGCTTTCAAATTTTGTTTCAAAATAGTTCTAAGTAAGGTACCCAAAGTTCTATTCACTACTTCTGTTTGTCCATCTGTTTGGGGATGACAAGTAGTTGAAAACAAAAGTTTGGTACCTAACTTACTCCATAAAGTCCTCCAAAAGTGACTTAGGAATTTTGTATCCCTATCACTCACAATACTTCTTGGTAGCCCATGAAGTCTTACTACTTGCTTAATGACATATGAAATTTTTTCTAAAGATTCAACCCACTTGGCATGTCTTTTATTTAATTTTCCTAGGCATTTTAAGTACTTTAAAGACTCATGGTCACTATGAATCACAAATTCTTTTGGTAAGAGATAGTGTTGCCATGTTTGTAATGATCTCACTAAGGCATACAATTCCTTATCATAAGTGGGATAATTTAAGGAACCACCATTTAATTTCTCACTAAAATAAGCAATTGGATGACCTTCTTGCATCAAAACAACTCCTATACCCACATTTGATGCATCACATTCAATTTCAAAAGATTTTGCAAAGTTTGGCAATGCAAGAATGGGGGCATTAGTCAATTCATGCTTAAGGGCGGCAAAGACTTTTTCCTGTTTTTCTTCCTATTTAAATCCAACATGCTTTTTAACAATCTCATTTAGGGGTGCTGCCAAGGTGCTAAAATTCCTTACAAATCTCCTGTAGAAACTAGCTAGGCCATGAAAGCTCCTAACCTCACTCAAATTTTTAGGGATAGGCCATTCTTGGATAGCCTTCACTTTTTCATAATCTACCTGAACTCCTTTGGCACTTACCACAAAACCCAAGAACGCAATTTATTCAGTACAAAATCTGCATTTATCAAGATTAACATACAACTTTTCTTTTCTAAGAACATTCAAAAGAGCACACAAATGTTCCTCATGTAATTCCAAACTAGTGCTATAGATCAAGATGTCATCAAAATACACCACAACAAATTAGCCCAAAAATTCTCCCAAAACATGCTTCATTAATCTCATAAAAGTGCTTGGGGCATTTGTTAGCCCAAATGGCATCACACGCCACTCATAAAATCCATATTTTGTTTTAAAGGCAATTTTCCATTCATCCCCCTCCCTAATCCTAATTTGATGGTAACCACTTCTTAAGTCATTTTTTGAGAATATACAAGCACCGTACAGTTCATCCAATAAATCATCTAACCTGGGAATAGGGTGTCTATACTTGATGGTAATGTTATTGAGTGCTCTACAATCTGTGCACATCCTCCAAGAACCATCCTTTTTAGGCACCAAAATAACTGGAATAGCACAGGGGCTCATGCTCTCTTGTACCCATCATTTGTTCATCAGTTCTTATACTTGAGTTTGAATCTCCTTTGTCTCTTGAGGGTTGCTTCTATAAGTTGGCCTATTAGGCAAAGATGCTCCTGGAAGAAGGTCAATGTGATGTTCAATTCCCCTTAAGGGTGGGAGTCCTCTAGGAACATCACTTGGAAACACATCCTGGAATTCATGCAACAAAGAATCAACACTAGGAAGAAAATTAATTTGATTAGAATGGTAAGCAACCAAAGTGTTGTTTTTTCAATAAAGTAAGTAAAGGGGTTTGCTAGAAAGTAGCAACTTTTTCACTTCATTCACTTTCAGTAATCCACTCATTGTTCTCTCGTGTGTTTCTCTCTTTTTAGGTGTTTCACTCTTGCTCTATTTAGGTGTTTCACTCATCTCTCTTTTCTCTTGGACTCTCTTTTCTCTCAATTTGATTTTATCCTCACACACCTCTCTAGGAGATAAGGGTTTGAGAATGATCTTCTTATTATTCTGCATGAAATAGATTTTATTGGTGAAACCATCATGAATAGCCTTGGTGTCAAACTGCCACGGCCTCCCTAACAAAATGTGAGTTGCTTCCATTGGAACCACATCACACAAGACATTGTCATTATATTGTCCTATGGATAGGTTCACCTCCACTTGCTTACTCACTGTCATCTCTTCATCTTCACTAAGCCATTGAAGCTTGTATGGCCTTAGGTGTGGTTTTGTCTCCAAATTCAATTTGGTAACTAGTCTTGAGCTAGCTACATTGGTGCAACTTCCTCCATCAACTATGAGTGAACATATTTTCCCTTGAATGGAACATCCAGTATGGAAAATATTTTCCCTTTGGGTTTGGTCCAAAGCTTCATTTTGCTTCCTAAAAGCCTTCGAATCATCAACAAATCACCCTCCAATGTATCCAACTCCACCTCTACCTCTTCCTTCTCTTCTTCACTTAAAGGTTCACTGACTATTTGTGTCTTTGATAAACTGATCATATTCTTTTTTGTTGGACATTCTGAAGCATAATGTCCTCTTCCCAAGCATTTGAAACATTTTACCTCACTTGTTTCCCTTTTAGTTGATGAATTACTATGTCTATAAGGTGACTTCCCACTTGAAGATGTGACTGAACTTGAGGGAACTCCTTTATCCTTCATCACCTTATCCTTCCAATTGAAATTTTTATTATTTTTAGAACTCCTCATGATTCCCTTCCTCTTGAGTTGTTGTTCTACTTGGTTAGCCTTGTGCAACAACTCTTTCATGTCAACATACTCTTGCAGCTCCACAACATCCCTAATATCATGATTCAATCCATTCAAAAATCTTGCCATGTTTGCTTCGTTTTCTTCATTCTTTCCAGCTCTAATCATGGTCACCTCCATCTCTTTAAAATACTCTTCCACACTTCTATTTCCTTGAGTCATTCTTTGAAGTTTGAGTTGCAAATCCCTATTGTAGCTTGCTGGAATATATCTCTTCCTCATAATCCTTTTCATTTATGTCCAAGTGTTCACCATGGGTTCCTCATATTTAATTCTCTCTCTTTGGTATTTATTCCACCAATTTAAAGCATAATCTGAAAATTCAGCTGTTGCCAACTTCATCTTCTGCTCTTCATTATACTCATTGCAAGCAAACACATGCTCTACTTTAATTTCCCACTCCAAGTAAGCACCAGGATCACTTTTCCCATTGAATGTGGGAATATTTAATTTTATTCCATCAATTCTCAGAGTTCTTTGTTCTCCCTCATTTTCTCTTCTCCTCCTCCTATCTCCCCCTTTATTTTCTGGATTTACTTGTTGTGCTTGTTCCATTTGATTCAACCTCTCATGGAGTCCATCACTTTGTTGTTTCATTATCCTTTCCAAGTGTTGTGTTAAGACTTGCATCTGTAGTTGAGAAAGTCCACTATCTAACGATTCCCCTGCCATGCTCAAGTAAATAGATTACATATAACAATAAGTTTGGGCCTCACACCACTTTCTCACGTGTTTACACTCAACACTCGTGTTTCACACAATAAGGCTTTTTTTTTAATGATCAGACTGCCTTTTACCACTCTTTCTCTACTTAAGGTTCTTACAAGAATCAAGCAATCAATAATCCATAATCACTTTCAAAGGTATCAATCAGAATCAATTAAAAATAATAGTAAAGAACAAAATAGTGAAGAACAATTTCACTATCAACAAACAAGCAAGACAATTAAAAAAAACATCAAGCAAAACAATATATAGAGAAAATAAAATATGTAGACAGGACACTTTTAGAACTTTTAACAAACACCAAGTATGCATTGAATAAGAACTATTTTTTTTTTGTTTTCCTCTTGTTCTTTTTTTTCTATTTCTGTTTTCCTCTTCTTCTTCCTTTTTTTTTCTTTTTTTCTATTTTTTCTTTTTTTTTCTGTTTCTTCTTCTATTTTTTTTTTAAAAAATAAAATAAAAATGAACAGTACCCTCGTAACAGTACAACATGAACATTAATGAGGAGAAAAAGAAATAAAAACAGGATGCACAATTATATTATGACTCAAATCTTTGCTCTGAATACCAACTGATATGAATCCAAATAGAAATGACAGTAAAATTGGGAATTTAGGGTTACGGAACGGAATAAATTCAAAACAGTAACAATAGAAACCTGGATTAAAGGAAGGTGCCACAAACAAAGTTTGATAAGCCTAAGGATGATCGCCACAAGAATTGGTGGATTCTTAATAAGATCGCAAGATGCAGGGAAAAACCCTAGCAGAGAAACACTCTCTAATATTGTCAAAATATTCGTCTCATATTCTGAGTTCCAATAGTGTATAAATTACAAGTTTAGCTAGAGGTCTTTTCTTGTTTGTAAGAAAATAAGACGAAACTACAATCCTTATATGTCAAGAAGGATCCCCAATGGTTAAGTTGATACTTTCCATCTGGGTTCTAGGTTCAAATCCTACTTGAGGCAAAAATAATAATATTATTCTATTTTTAAGGATCCAAATATGTTGTGCATGTAATCAACAAAGTCTTTTTAAACTGTGGGCAATTCAACATTTGGGCCTCCAAAATATTAGCCACCTTGTGTTGTAAAGTCTCTTGGGCCTTTTTAAGCCTTCCTCTTGTCATGGGTTCGCCTAAGTCTAGGATGACTTGGTCAAGTTCCTGCTCACTATGCCCTTTGGTTTGGATGTCCTCATCACATTCACTAAGTATAAGAATATGTAGAATAATTTGATTTGAAAGATATTGACATAAGTTTGCATGAAAACAAATAAAGGAGTAAAAAATTTCAATTAAGAAAATTGGGAATGGGGTTAATCCTTCTCACTTGTCTATAGTTTTGAACATATAACTTTTCATCTTGATTAACATTGATGCACATATAAAAATCATTCATATTGATTTCTCGCATACAAAATTATTAAGAGAGTCTTCTAAATATCAATTCATTGCATATTTATAAAAACTCCTTATCATTACAAACAAATGTTATAAAGCAATTAACACTTCAAATCTGTTTCTAACATTCAAATATGTTAAACATTATCATTTAGGTCAGATGTTTAGAAGTACTTTCTAATCAAATATAAGGATTAAAATCATGAATAGTTTCAAGTTTTGATAATAAAATGATACTACCAATCATCAATCAAGAACTGAATATTATAGATAAATATCACCTCAATATATAAGAGTTTGAACAGATTACTCTCAATCCCAAAGGAAAAAATTAGTCACTCATGTTACAAGCATGAACAACAAGAAAAGAAGATCTAGAGCATTTCTCCTTGACGACTGCCTCCTTTAGAGTTTCCAACCTTTGGCTCCCCTAATGATGTATAGGGTTATGTTTCACGCCTTCTATTTAACTTAATTGGGCTTAAGCTAACTAACATCTTGCTTAAGCGAGATATTGCTTGCTTAAGCAAGTTTCACGAGAAAAAAGCTCAATTTTGTCTTTTCATCTTATCTTTAACTTGATCCATTTTCCTTTAGCCATTTTATCTCCATCTTGCCTTAGATTCCTGAAATTAACACAAACATGAGAATAAATCGTTCTTATTAATCTCATAATAAAAAAATATGTAAAAGGGTTCAAATTTCTAAATTAGAGGTTGAATTATAATTATTTTATCAATTAAAGTCCATAAGTGCCTATCTTTTTTTATGAAATATTACTAAATTATGATGCATATCACATACTTCGTACCATGTTCATAATGGTCCAACTCTTCCTTTTTGTAGTACCACTATATTGTAGTGTGTATGCAAGAGTTACTTGATGCTCAATTTATTCCCTTTCATAGAATCCTTTAGCTGTATATTCATCTCCTCCATCCGATCTCAGGATTTTGATCATCCTCAAACACTTCTAACACATCATTCTTTCTTTTGATCAAGTAAATCCACAATTTTCTTTAAAAATCATCAAAGAATGAAATAAAATATTTTTTACCTCCAACAGACTTAGTTTCAATATGACCACAAACATATGAGTAGACTACTTGTAAATTGTCTTTTGTTTTTTATGAAACATATTGTTGAAAAGAATTTCTTGGTTGCTTAGTCACCATACATTCCTTACAAACTTCTTTAGGTGGAGAAATATGAGGTAAACCTTGTACTATGTTGTTGGTCTTCAAGTTTTTCATATCTCTAAAGTTAAGATGCCCAAAACAATAATGCTAAAGGCAATCCTCCTTCTTTATCATAGTTGCAAAACATTTGTGATCTACTACATTGATTTTAACCTTGAAATTTTGATTCTTGGTTAAAGATGATTTTAAAATCAAATGATGTTGTTTATCATGTACTCGAATAATTTTATCTTCCAATCTTGAAATGTATCCCTCTCTCAAGTAATTGACCAAGATTTATTAAATTACTCTTCATTTCTAGAACAAACTAAACATTTGTAAAAAAGCTTGGCCAATATTCTTTGTTTTAATCACTATCTTTCCAACTCCTTTTGCCACTAAAGCATGACCATAAGCAAACTTCACCTTGTTTTTAGTGGATTCATCAAGACTTGTAAATCAATTTTTCCTTCTTAAATACGTGTCGAGCATCTGTATAAAGATACCAACAATTTTTTTCAAGTCCTTCTACTTGAGTGGTGGTTACCATTAACAACATTTGTTTTAAAGTCATCATCCCCTTCTTTTTGAGTCATTTGAACTTCATCTCTTTTTGGATTTAGTTGCCGATAATACTTGACAATGTGACTCATTTTGTTAATTATAACACTTCACATTTTTAAATAAATTGTGTCCTTTCTTTTTCTAAAAATAAGCTCTCTTACTCTCTTCCATCACATCTTTGTTCTTACCTTTCTTCTTGAAGGTTTCCTTTGGATTTGTTTGTGTTTGGAGAGCTTGCTCAATTTTTTGTTCTTTTCCATGTTCAATCAGCCTCTATTCATGTGACTCTATAAAAACTTGAAGCTTCTTAATACTTAACTCTTCAAAATTATTTTATTCTTTTATAGAGACAACTATGTGACTAAACTTTGTTGGTAAAGTACGCAATACTTTCTCAATAACTTGCAACTCAACCATCTTCTCTCCATGACCATTCATCATGTTCATCATCGTCTGAACATGAGTCATATACTTATTCACCTTCTCTTACTTTTCATTAATAAAAACTCATATTGTCGTTGTAAGATTTGAAGCTTCACATTTCTGGTCTTCATGGCACCTTTATGAATCCTTTTAAGGATCTCCTAGACCTCCTTTGATGTCTATGCTTGCACAATCTTTTCAAAGTTTGTTGTGTTAACATTCTGATGCACTATTCACTTTCGTATCATAGATAAATCTCATTATTCACTACAATAAAATCATTAAATAGCAACCAAATTTAGAGACCAAAAATAATTAGTCATTATATCAACTAAATTAGATACTAATTTAGAGACTAAAAAAATTATTAGTATCTAAAGTGATTTCTATTATTAATAAAAATTAATAAAATAATTTTTAAATTGATAACTAAATTAGCTACCTAGGTTTTAGTTACTAATATTTTCGATTCTAAATTGGTCTTTAAAAGACTAATAGAGATTAATTTAGAATATAAAGTGGTAAGTAGTTAAAACCTTGGTAGCTAAGGGTTAAATACCAATTTAGAGACTATTTTATAAATTTTTATTAATAATAGAAACATACCAATAATTCTTTTAGTTTATAAAATGGTCTCTAATTTAGCAAATAGTAACTAATTATTTTGATCTTTAAAATTAGTTTCAATTTAGTGATTTTCTTATAATGATTAGTGAGTTTGATGCACTGTACACTAAAAAAATTGAAATTGAATTACAACTCACTAAATTTAAGATCATTAAGAATTTATCTACACTACTTGCAAAGCAAGGTGTAAAATAAACTTGAAAAAAAAAACGAGAGATAAAATTAAAAATGCTTAATGAGAAATGTATGGAAAGTGAACATCTTTTTCTATGGATTATATGCGTAATACAATTGATAAATATAAGTGTCTTAACTGGATCACGAATTAATATTAAATGTAAATGGATTTTACTTTTCAATAAATCTCATCATAAAATAAAAAAATGAAAAAAAAAGTGAGTAATTAACAAACGCAACTTTAATCTAAGAATGCAATATTAAATAGTAATAAAGAAGCGCAACTTGAATTTAAGAAAGAAATTAAAGTGTGCATTGTTCTTGTGAAATTCACGCTAGGTATTTAAAGTCAAGAAACCTAACAAAGCTTGTTATTGTTTTTATTTTATTTTTGATGATAAGGTTGCAGGAATATTCCTTGCGATAATTATGAAGGGAAAGTTGAATTAATTAATATTTAGAAAGAATCCATGAAACACTCATTACTTAAACACCGTACCCTTTGTCTGTATGTTGTTTTTGATATTTTGGAAAGAGCATTAGGGTCACTTGACCTTAGATCCACTCAAGGGACAGATTTAGCTTCACTACTCTTGCCTAAAAAAGAAAATCTCCTATGCTCCAACTCACACAATCAACAATATTCATATAAAATTATAATAACATCCACTTATCAAACGCAAATTAATATTTTTTTAGTCAAACTACACGTGGTTCAACTACTCATCCAAACACATCCTTCACGTCTGAACCCAATTTAAACCTTTCAGATCTCCTATATAATCTCAACCTACATCTACACAAAATGGCTGTCACTTTTCGTTAATCTAATACATTTAATTATATTTTTATAAGATTTTTTCTGCGGATTTTCTTATAAAATTTCATGAGAAATATTAATAGAAAAGTTTTATAAAAGCTAAAAAGAGTTGTTATATTCGGTTTGGGAGAAAAGAATATGGTTTGATTTGTGAGGCTGACCTAAATGAAGATAATATAAATTAAAAGGGAGAATATACTATGACATTGAATGAATAGATATCGATATTAATTTAAAATAATATTCCTCTCTTTGTCCTGGAATATTCGTGATGGGACCATATATAATATAGGTGACTTTGACGACAATCCTCATGAAATGCATGTTTCTTTTCTCCCTTAAACTCGTAAATGAAACTAAGTATGCGTTTAAGCAAAACAATACAAAGAAGGCTCCAATTGCAGCTTTTGTTGTCTGTTTTCATTTTTTGTTTGTTTCTGAGACTAGCTCGGTGCTCATCCGGGTAACTGCGTAATTAGTATATAATTTAATTGACTCTTGTTGATGTATCAATCTTTAATTCTCACCCTTTCCTTTTTTATAACAAATAATCGTAGATCACCGTCACGCAAATGGTAGCAACATTAAATTACTTAATGCAGACTATGTATTAAAGTCTTCAGTTTAGTTTTTTTTTTTCTTTCACAAAAAGCATTGAATTCTAAAACCCACCATTTCTTTATCTAAAAATAATAATCACATTAAAATATAACATTTAATGGAGGTTTCAACCCGTATATAAAAGAAAACCTATTAATTTTCTATATTACTTCCACAAAACTACAACAAAATTAACAAAAGACCTCAACTTATAAAGATAAGATAATAGTTTAAACTCCTTATTCAATTTTACATAGTTTTTCTCTCTAATTTAAACTTTATTGCACGTAATAGTTTTACAAAAATAAATTATCACACACTATCAGAATATCTCTCATCTAATTTACAAGTTCCCCTCATACCAACATAAGTCTCCGTTACACATAATAACTTTCCAATAAGATATTATTATCAGCTGTTTAATGTGCACCAGAACCTATATCTTATTTATTTCACCTACAATAATAATCACATCCACCATAAATATACAACAAATACCTACTTATATCCACTACATTAATAACATTGTGTAATCATATAAATTTTAAACAAATGTAACCTTCTATCCACCATAATGTCCTAAACTATTGAATGTGAATATTTATATTTTGTAAATACTTGTTTTTTTTTTCTTTTTTTACGATAACTAAACATGGTTAATCTATGACAATTGAATACTCGTAAGTAAACTATGCATATATTAAAAATATTTTTTGAAAAAAAAGAAAACAAAGATACATTTGTGTGTGTTTTTTTTATCGTGTATTAAATTGCCATTCTCTAGATTCTTGAAACAATTAATCCCCGTATTGTGCAAATGTATTTAGTATTGTACGTATCCATGTACATGTAATATGTAGGTCTAAAGTTTTCTTCAACTTATGCACAGTGTCGATATAAAAAACAATTTAAATACATATATTTTTAACTTTTTAAAATGTCTTTCTAAAATAAAACCATAATATATTTAAAATTTTAAATAAACAATATTTTTAATATGATGATTGACATGTTTTCTCAATTTTGAAGTGAGAATAATTATAAATATGCAAATATAACTATGATCCGTTTGACAGGCAATAAATTGTAAAAAAATGGACATTTGTAGAAGTATAAAATTAAATCTAAGGTTCTGGATCATAACTTAAAATAAACTATTTTTTAAGTTTAATAAAAAAAAATTATGACAGTCGCGTTTGAACTACAACATCAGACATTAAATATGTACATTTCTTACAATGGAATTCCATGATTCAGCATATCACTAAACAATAACACTGATCATGGTCTTCCTACATGTAACATTTTTTTAACATTCACTCCTTTGGAGCCCCAAAAGTTAAATCCAGCAATTACGGGACCCATTGAAGCTAAAAGGGTCATGAAAAATCCTTTACATTGTCATTCGATTGCATTGCAAAATCTCCTCCTCCTACTTACATTCATTTTTGCCAAAATAGAAGTTTTTTAAGTTCAAAACTCTGATAACTGCAACATAAATTTGACCTTCGTGTTTGACATAACCCCAAGAAGCGTTGACTGATTGGGAAAAAATAGAATAATGTGTAAATTGCTTTTATCTATGTGTAATTGAACTTTTAAACATAATGCCGATAATTTAGTTTTTGTTGACCGAGTATAAAACAATGTATCAAAAAGATTATACTCACTTAGGCGATTTGTTGGTACTGAAAGAGATTAGTATTCACTTGTTGAAAAGAGGTTATCCATGATCTACATAAGAAAATAAATAATAATATAAACTGGGTAACAAAGTTATCAAAGTTTGAATGATAAAAAAATGGTTGGATCATGGTTTTGGTTAATCTCTCTTTGCTATATATTTGAAATTAACTTTAATGAATTGATTAACTGAATAGAAAAAGAGATGGATTACTTTAATCCATGTGATCAGAAGGAATATTATTGAGTATCCACACCTAACTCGCCATATAATTAGAAAGGTTGGCTGATGGAAAGCTTTGACTTTTTGTTTTTGTTTGTGCATGTACATTTCTTGTGCTTTTAAGGTCATTTTGCGTAAAGCAATGTGTGTCGGTTGATTACAGAGGCAATGCAAAGGGTGCTAGGATAGAAAAATGAGAAAAGAGAGGAGGGTAAAAGAACATTATTTACTATTCAGGGGCAAGTAATCTTCTGAAAGATTCTAGTAATCTTCAATGATTTCCACTTCCAAATAGAAGTACTTTACCTGCTAATTAATTAAAAAAACTTAAGTCTTTTTTTATTATACCTAATAATGTACTGCAACTTTTTGTCTGTTCATATTAAAGAAAACAAATGTTTCCATTTGATTTTACTTGAGTTATTCCTAATCTATTAACAACTCTTCCAAAGGTTAAAGAGACTTAACTTTATTTAAGAAATTATAAATGTAAAGAAAAAAATGAGATGAGGAACTCAGTGAAAATGAAAAAGGAAATTGAATTAATCCGTCCTTAATTATAAACATGTCTTTAGCCATATTTTCCCAAGTAATGACCAAAAAAGTAGTTCAAAGAGAATCAAATTTAGAAGATTCTAGAGCAGAATCCTGCAGTGCAAATAAATGACTTGAATATTTGTGCAAACTTTCAATACCTTTGAGTATTTGGCAATGTCATGTGCAACTCGCAAGGTTATTTTGGCTCACTCCAAAACAAGAAACAAGGGCCAAAACAATTAATGAGAACCATCCGGCAAAACCTAACCGTTGCTGTAATCTTTAATATTCCACAATAGTATTTGGTCATAGCCCAATTAATATCAGACCATTCTTTAAATCAAGGAAGGTCTTCTTCACCAATATCGTAATTCACAGATGCTGAAATTGGCACTTTCACTACTGACACATGTCTGCTTCTCCTTTTGTCCTGTGTAGGTGATGTTCGTTGCATATTCCATTGGATATTCTTAGATCCTCCTTAAGAATAATCAAGCTACAACTACAATCCATTAATTCTAACTCCCACCAAAAGCAATGAAGGTGCTTAGGTGGACCACTGAAATAACGCATCACCAAAACAGTTACACTGGTGTGATTAAAAATTTGCTCAATGTGTAAGAGTATGACTGAGTCAGACTAGTAGTAACTTTTAATTAGTCACAATCATAGGAAGTACCAATTGAAACATTGATCATGCTTCCAAATTTAAAATTTGAAATTTCAGTTCACCTTCTGTGCAAGGATAACATGGTAGACAGCTAAGAGGATGGGGTGGACTTATTTAACATCAAAACTGTCACTCTGTGTATTTAACCTCTGATTTAAATCCCATACAACAGGCGTAAAGATCATTTTAGTACAAAAATAACGTCAGAAGGAAATATCAATGGACTTTCTACAGTAATTTGGTAACAAAACTTGTGCAACATCTTAAAACTTAATAACCAGGGGAAGTAGAGGTGTGTGTAGAGGAGGATGAGGTAGGGGAATTTGAATGGACAGCTCCTTCACTGTGATGAGCCCTTTCATCTGAATTTGAATGTTCAGAATGCTTAGATTTCTTAAACTGTGGCTTCTTAATTGAATCAGCTGATGGTTGTGAAACAGGTGTAGGATGTGTGGCCACTGGTGCATAAACTCCACCAGGTGCTGCAACTGTGATCACTTCTCTCGATGCTGTTGAGGTGGCTACAGCTGCATATTCTGGTGACTGAACAAAAATGTTCCCTACAAGGACAAAAGGCGCTGCTTGTGGACTGGAACTGTTGTGAACCAAGGGACTTGGCCTTCTAGTGTGCAAACGGTATTTCTGTCCAAAACACAGAAAAATTTAGACTATGATTGAAAATATTGAACTGTTGGAACTCAAGAATATTTACTATACCTTCTGAAACAAAAAACTTATTTATTTTGGAATCCCTTAAAACTGGAGGGGAGGGGTTCAGGAAACAAGAACGAACAGTTAACGATTCCACATCGTGGAGACTAGACTAGACAATGGAAATTACACTAGCAAAGACCCCGATTGAGATTCTACCGGCTTAGGCTAATTTTGATAACCAATCTTTGGGAATCCGGATACATATACAACATATATATATACCTAACATACCTGTAAATGGCTTTTGACTTCATCATTTGTGAGGCCATCAACATTCATTAGCTCTCTGATTTGTTTTGGTGTGGCAGCTGCAGAAGACACGAAAATATGCAATTACAGTAACATCCCAAACACATGACATAACAATCAAAACTGATTAAGATACTCACAATCTGCACCCCCAAGTTGCTGAAGGGCATGCAAGAAGCGCTTATGCAAGTCCTGAGACCAGCACCTGCGCTGCTTTCTCTGTCCCTCGTTCAGATTTTTTTCTGGGGTGAGTTCTCCGGCGCTAGAACTCGCAGCAGCTACCCGGGTTGAAGAGGGTGCTTTACACAATGATTCAGCTGCCTTTGCAGCTCTTTCTTCCTTGTGGAATGGGTGGAAAGCACCACCAATACTTCCACTTCTCTTCAATTCCATCCCAGGCACTTTCCTAGTCGCATCCTGGACAATTTGACAAGGAAATTGCATACACACAAAAAGGAAAAATAGTCAATTAATCAATATCGTCTAACAAAGCACAAAACTCACTCAAACAATGGAAAATTCACAATTAAGCTTTAGTCTTCTTACCTCCTCAGCCGGGGGATCTGGATTCCACAACTGAACAGATCTAAGCCAGTCGGATTTCCTCTTATCACTGTCATTATTCTCATTCAAAACGCTTTGCTTGAGAGAATGCTGTTCATTGTCTTCATCATCTTCATCGCAACAAGGGGATGATGATGCCCTTTTCTTGATTGGAATGAACTCCTCCAAAACTGGTCCCTCCGTTGATGTTGTCCGCTCCGAACACTCCGATTGACCATTCAAATTATACTCGCTCGTGGTACCAGACAATTGTTGTTTGCAAGCTTCAATGGCTGCAAACATATAATAAAAGCAACAAAACCAAGAAACGAAAACCCACTCAGAAAACAAACCCAGAAAATAAAGGAGGAAACTTTATAATCTTGAAGAAAACAACAAAAGGGTATGGTTTGTTTGTTTGTTGAGTTACCTTGAGTAACTAGTTCCAAAGAAAGAGGAAGCTCTTTGCAGAACACCTGAATCTTACGGCGTTCTTCTTCCAATGCCTGGATGTAGTCAGGAAATCCCATCTTCAAACGCTGTATTTTCTCAGTGAAGAAATACATTTATGGAAGCCAAGGTGGTGGCGTAGAGAAGAAAAACAGAGAGAAGAAGAGGGAGAAGAGATATATAAGGAAATGGCGTTTTGTGGAAGCAGAGAGGAGCGAAGAGACAGAGCTTCTCATTGAAGAATATGGGATCTTAGAATCAAATTTGGGAATAATAAAATAGACTTGTAAACCAAGCAAGAAAAACAATTGGAAAAACTAAAAAGAAAAAGAAAATTCCCAACAAAGAGGAAGAGTGAGAGAGAAAGAGAGACGGGTCGAGAAAACGAGACATTGAGTTGAAAGAACGGCTCGGGAAAATATCGCGGTCGGGGCGTCGCATACAGAATCTTTGATGCTTTTTATATTGTTTTTTCATTTGTTTTGCTCTCCTCGGGGTAGAGATAAATTGTTTTTAATTTTGAAAAAGAAAGAGAAAATAAAACTGCTGTATAAAATAAAAATATTTTAAAACAAACCCAAAATATTTTAGTTAATTTTATAATCCTTATGTTTGACTTAATCGCACTATTTTTAATTCATAATTTAATATAAGCATTTATAAATTCATATTAAATTATTAAAATAAAATGGTAAAATATTTTCAATAAAATTATTTTTAATTTCTACTGATAAGAGAGAGAGAGAGAGAGAGAGAGAATGGTATTTTATAGGTTTTTTACTTGTGAACTATTTGTCTCTGTCTATGCACCAATAACTGTTGTGGTTTAAGGATAAGATCAACAACTGTCTCTTGTATCCTTTCTGTTTTTTCTGCTAACCTTTCTATTTTAATATTTGATGGATTATCTTATGAAAGGTAAGTTTGTGTCAAATTATATTAGGTTCTAAATATCGAAACATCCAATCATAAATCATTACATTCAACAAATTAGTTAAATTTTATATAATTATTTACATTATATAAATAATACTTTAAATTAATTAATAATATAAGGTTATACTTTCCGTTAATATTTTATTAAATTCATAAATTTCACTTGTAAAGGAAATCCTAAATATCGCATTTTAAAATAAAAGTTAATTGATATCAATTATTAAATTACATGTTTATTAATATTAAAATAACTTGAATTTGATATATTATTTAAAAATTGAATTGCTAAATTTAAAAATTAAAAAATATAAGATATAATTTAACTTGTAATTTTTGATAGCATGTCACGATCATCAATGTTAAAGGAAAATATAAAAAACATAAGATTTAGTAATTTTATCTAGATGATTAACTGTTACTTGGTTATATTTGAGAATATTTTCGGAAGAAACAATTATTTTTGAAAAATTGACTCACAAATAATTCATAGTCCTTATAAGATATTTTTATGTAATAAGAATGGCAGAGAGTCCAATTTTGAATTTCCTTGTGTTCTTAATTAGTTTTTTTTTTTTAATTAGTGTTTTCATTAACCTACCTTCATGTCTTTCAAATCAAACAAAGACCTATCCAAACCAACTTAGACAAATTAGTCAACCTTTAAAAACACCTCCACACTACTCAAGAGCATCATGAAGGTCGCTACCTCACTCTTCAAATACAACTCCACACCTGTCATTAAACACCATGTCTTCTATTCCACTCTCAATTTTCAATCTTCTCTATACTGTTTTTACCACAACAACCACCACAATTGTTCCCCCTTTTCACTCACCTCTACCCACCCGACCCACTATATGCACCAAAAATCTAATTGTCTTTCTTTCATGGCATTGATCCCTTAGATTGATTATTCTTGGGATTCTTGATTAAATATGGTTATTTTTTATATGAAAGGTGAGACACTTAGTTGATTCAATTGGATGTATAAAAACCACCAACTAAGTGATTGGATTTATTTTATTCGTGCTCTTAAACTTCATTTTGGACCCTCAACATATGTTAACCATCAAGTTGAGTTATTTAAACTTTGACAATGTGACATTGTCACTGAATACCAAACAACTTTTGAAAAACGTTGCAATAGCGTTTTTGACCTTACCCCTAAGATGATACTTAACTATTTCATCTCTGGCCTCATTCCTGAGATTCATCGAGAAATAGTTGTTCTCCCACCTACTTCTATTACCCACGCTTTGGGCTTGACCAAACTTTTGGAATCCAAAATTAATGATTCTAAACATTATCCATCACGACATTCTTTTCATGTCATTCAAAAACCACCTTAACCTTCTTCCTTTTGGTAACACTTGAATTGTTCATGTTTTTATAGGCTTATTGTATTCCTTAAGCATTTTTACATTTCTTAATTTTGATTTTTAACATAGATTTGTATTTTCTGTAGTAAATAAGAGTTGTAACAAATTTGGTATGAAAATTGTATTTTCATATGAAATTTTTGTATAGACCGTTGGATAATTTGTGTTCATTATGATTTTGTAGAGTTAATCTTTGTTTATGACTTATGGAACTTCAACAAATAAATTTGGATCATAAAGATTGAATGTTCGAACATAAATCATTAAAACTCTTAAAGTAGCTGAACAGGAAGGTGTTAGACGATGTAAAAGCTGAAGACAAACTAATATATGGTCATGTAATAAATTTTCAGTGGGCCCAAATTTTATTTTACCTTAGGCCCATCCAATTGTAGTGATTCAAAACCTCATAAATAAGAAATATGTGAAGAGAAAACAGTCAATGGGTAGTTAAGAAATTCACATTCATATTTCAATTTATTCAACTTTCAATTTTGACTATTCAAGTTCTTCATTTTCTCTCTTCCTTTTCTTGTGTTTTCTCTTCTATTTTTACACTTTATCTTCTTTTATGCTTTTGATTCTACAACTTTACATTGGAAAGATGATTGAATTTTGAAAATTAGTACAATAAATATGAAACTGTGTTAGACGATATTTTATTAAAGTTCTTTTCTTCTTTGAAATTGTTTTAGAATATTGTTCTCGATTAAGAATTGTTTTTTTTTTAATATACAAAATGATTGGTTATGTGTTTCCTTCATTTAATAAAGAATTCATATATGAGTTTCTTGAATTCAAGGTTGAAGATAACTTGACCATGATTTCTGTTTACTGTTGCATGTTTCTCGAATGAAATTCTCTTTCCTTTATTGCAATTCCTTTTAATTTTTGTTTGTTTTAATTTTGGTTTAACATTTTCAGTTTATGCACTTAATTCAATTCTATTTCAGTTTATTTCAATTGAAATTTTAATTCCAAACATGCTTTATTTTTGTTTCTTGCTTTTATAGTTTTAGTTCATTAGGCAGTCTTTGTTGCATTTTCTTGTTTTTCATTTTAAGAAATTCTATGGTTTCTTTTAAATTTGTGTTGTTTACATTTTCTATCGTTTATAGTTTCTACACTTTACATTTCTGTCGTTTATCTTTCCATTAGACGCTCATTTTCTTCGTTAGTAGAACTATTAGACGGTCTGATAAATAATTGTTAACTAGAGAATCTAATAGTTTTACTTAATTTTCATAACACACAAATTCATATGTGTTTTACTTTTGCTTTAGAATTATATTGCAATTTCATTTTACTTTTTATTCATATATTTCTTGATTCGTCTAGCATAGTTTAGTTTAATTGTCTAATACATGCTCTATTTTTGTTTAGTCTCTATAACTTTAGTTTATGTCCATTTAATTCTAGTTTTTAAACATTTCTAGTTTTGTCTAATTTTGTTACACAATTTCATTTACTTTTCAATTCTATAGTTTAATTGATGGTAGATGATCTAATAGGCAATTTTCATTAGAAGGTATACTTCGTACTCTGTTGTTAACTCTGAACGTCTTTTAATCCCCCAATTTTAATTTGTGAAAGAAAGAATACTAGATGCGATAAACAATTTATCACCCTCCCTATAAAAAAACCTACCTCAGTCCAACTCCAAGATCGTCAGGTCACCAGGTTATGTTACAATTGTGACAAAAGGTTTTCCCTAGGCCACAAATGCACAACCAACCGTTTTTTGCTTTTGTTAGGCAAAGAATCCCCAACAGACATTAACTCAAACATCAACCATAACCCTGACCTAGATGATTCCACTCATGCTTATTTATCTTTCCAAGCTTTATCTAGAACTCACTCAGCTCACACCTTTAAGTTTGAAGGCCATATCGCCAACCTCTTAGTTAAATCATAATCGATACTGGGAGTTTCCATAACATCTTGCACCCCCGCCTCGCCCTTCACCTCCAACTTTGTACTATCCCAATTCCACATTTTTCAGTCATGGTTGACAATGGGGGCCAAATCCAATGTTTCTCCCTTTTTTCTAATGCTATAGTTTCTATTTAAAAATACTCACTATCCATTTCTACCTCCTTCCTATTGAAGGAATCAATGTGGTTCTCGACATGGATTGGTTACGTTTTTTGGGCCCTTTGTAGGTTGATTTTTCTACCCATCAACTTTCCTTTACCCATAAAGGTTTTTTTTTATCACCTTACATGGTACAACCAATTTCTTACACAATCATACTTCTTTCACCCATATTTGTCACCATTTACGCACATAGGTCATAACTTTTCTCCCCCTTCTCACTTTTCAACAAATTCTTTCCCCTACCTTCTCCTCGCCCAAACCCACAACCCTCGTATTTCCACACTTTTCAACACATACTACACAATCTTTTCACTCCCTCATGGATTACCACTTGATCAACCACATAATCACCATATTTTTGTCCTTCCCCAATCCACCTCAATCAATATTAAACCTTATGTACCCACATGCCCATAAAGAAATTATGACCTCACTCATCCAAGAGATGCTAGACGAAGGCATCATTTGTCCCAATAAAAGCCCATTCTCTTATCTTATCATTTTTTATAAAAAAAAGGATGGAAAATGACAATTTTGTGTGGATTACAAAGCGTTAGACGTTATTATAGGACCCAACCATTGACGAATTATAGGATGAGCTAACTACAACTAAAGTGTTTACAAAGTTGAATTTATAATTTGGGTACCGCTAGATATGGATAGACCTTGAGGATTGTCACAAAAATAACTTTTTTAACATTTGATAGGCATTATGAGTTTCTAGTCATATCATTCGGACTCTCCAATCCCCTATATGTTTCAAATGGCCATGAATGACGTCACTACCTTATCGAAACTCATTTCAAAATCATCACCAATCAATAGAGTCTTAAATGAATACTTACTAATGCATGTCACATGCCAGAACAACAAAAGTGGACCACCAAATTGGTAAGATATAACTTTAACATCATCTACCGAACCGACCGCCAAAACCAAGTTGTTGATTTTCTTTATCGACCACAAAACAACTCAGTTAACAAAAAACCTTTAGTCCTACTCGAACCTATACCCACCCCCCGCCAAACTTTGCCACATAATAACTTTGCCACATAGTGTGATAAACCATCCAAATCTGTCCACTTCATCACATTTCCCACATCCTTCAATGCCACTCATTTAGCTAACCAACTTTCTGTTGAGATTTTCATGTTACACGATGTTCCAAAGTCTATTATCTTTGATTGTGACCCTTTGTTCCTCAACCATTTTTGAAAGGGACTTTTTCACCTACAAGACAATTAAAATTCAGCACCGCCTACCACCCACAAAGCGACGAGCAAACATAAGTCATCATCAGAGGTTTAGAGATTCATCTAAGATGCTTTACCAATGACAACCCACGAACTTGATACAGATACTTCCATCTCACAGAGTTTTGGTACAAGTTGTCTTACCATTTCTCCATCAAAACTACCCCCTTTTAGGCTCTATACAAATGACCTCCACTAACTATACATGATTATGTTCCTAGTACCAGTATTGATCCTAACCTTGATACCATATTACAAAAACGATTACAAATGCTTCTTCAGTTGAATACTACTCTCAAGAAAACCCAATGACAAATGGCGCACTAAGCGAACCAGTCTCGTCACCATCATAATTTCAATGTCGATGACTGGGCCTTTTTCGTCATCATGCACATCATTAAACATCTCTCACATCAAAACCCCACAATAAGCTCTCACGAAAATTTTATGGACCTTACCTATTAAATGTTTGTTCAATGAGGTCGCTTACGAATTGACCCTACCACCCTTTTCATGGATCCACCCTATTTTTCACATCTCCCTACTAAAACCTTACCATGGTTCGAAACCAACACCCATGTTCCATTACCTTCCATAAAAAGACATTCCATCTCCAACATCACACTCACTACACACGCTTTTTCCAAAATCTAAACAAAACCCCTTAACCTCAGCTACTTTACCCCTTACATTAAACACAAATCCACCCACCTCAACCAGTTCTTTCTCATCTAGTGACATGTGTCATGTATAAATGGCTCTCATAAAACTTCTAACCCCATCGCAAGCAACTTCCACTTACAACCAAGCCACATGCAACCCTCGTAACTCACACACGACTGCCAACACATTAAAAATGCCAATTGTAACCCATTTCTCATCAACCCCCACGATCTAGAACATTCCCTTCTTATCACCCAAAACTATTAACCCTCTAACCCAGTCCAAAACACACACAGCGACCCACTTACGTCTGCTCATTCCAAACGACCCAAACAACTTATGAAACACCCTCCCACACATCCCTTCCACAATTCAAACCACACACATTGAACCCTTAACCTCCAGCCTATCATACTTTTTTCCACAAAACTCACCATTTCCAAAAACCACATCTACAAACCTTTAAGACAAGGTTAATCCACAAGAAGAGGCAATTCATAGTAGGCTAGGACCATCAATGAGCAATAGAAAAATATCAAGGCTCATATGGTTTAAAGATATCACCTAGATGATGATTAAATGTCACTTTATCTTACTTGATAATATTTTATATTAAATAAAATAGTTATTTTTTTTGGGATGAAGTCAAAAATAATCTAATAATCTAAGGTCTTTATAAGATTTATCCATGTAACAATAATGAGTGAGTAAAAAATTTGAATTTCCTTTTTTTTAGTTAGTTCGTTTATTTTTTTTTTCTAACATCATATCAATAGTGATCTTAGATTCTTAATAAGGTATAAGAGATGGTTAGAAAAGAAAATGAAAAAGAAAGTAAAAAAAGAAAGAAGAGAAATATAGTAAATTCCATTAGATGGAAAGAGGAGTGGATGGAGTTTGGTTGGAAAGAGAAGAGTGGATGGAGTTGAGATGTAATGCATTGAAATTGGCTTTTGAGGCACTTCAATGGACAACCTTCTTAGCTATGATTAGTCAATCCTTAATTTGGTGAGTGTATTGTGTTGTATTATACACTTCTACAATATCTCATTCATTCCATCTCTATCTCGTGCACCACTTGTACCAGCTGTTCCTGACTTTTCCTGCGTGTGACTTTCTTAAAATATTTAGGAATCATCTCAATCATTTCACATGACTTTCTTTATCTTTTCCTCTAACTCACTTCATATCATCTTAACCTTGCCACGTACCATGTATAATCCAGATAATCTTTAAACAGTTCATTCCATGCATTGTGTTTTGTCGGAGAGAAAGAGAGAAACAAAGTTTTAAAATAATAATGCTTACATTACATGTAATCTTCCTATATTTTCTTTCCTTCTTTTTGTCTTTTTCCAACTAAACTCTTTAATTTTTATTTTATTTTTCATCTATTCATACTTTATTAATTTATTCATTTCCCTTCCCATCACAGCATATATATGCAATTCGATATCTAATCACTTGTTCAATCAATATCAAAATATTCAATAATTGACTTAAGTTCTTCCTAAAGCAATTTTAAATTTTATATATATATATATATGTGTGTGTATATATATGTATATATAACTTTTTTATAGATAAAATGTATAAAAGTTGAGAATAAATTCTTAAATATAAAATAGCTTTAGTATACTAAATACTATAATATAAATTGTTATCCTTCAATTTTAATGAAAGACAACGCACAATAAAAAAAAAAACCTCATAAATTGTTAGTGAATTAAACGTTTTCAAATAATCAATTATCACATATCCATAACTTTTCATAAAAAAATTTAAGAAAAAAAATAGTTATTTTTTCAAAAACTATAATTAGTAACCCTAAACCTTAAACTTGTACATTTGTAACAAAAAATAGTATATAATTTTTAAAACTTTACTTTTAAGTTGTAAATAAACTAATTTTAACTTATATGAATCTTTTACTTCTAAAATTTTTATGGAAAAAATAACTTAAACTTAAACTTAAACATAATCATAATTTAATTATAAATTGTAATGTTTTCTTGAGTTGGATATTGAGGTTTTAAGATTAGCCAGAATTACAATTTTATCATTTCGTTTGTAAGGAATGGATATAAATCCCATTGTAGATTTTGGGGCGACTGCTTCATAAATACAATTCTTGAATGTATTTAAAAAATATTATTTATGGAATGATCGAAAATGTCAAAAAAACATGTATCAAGTAAAAAAATTCAAAATAACCTCAGAATAATTCCTTTTACCATTTCATTATTAATTACATTTTATTTTTAGTACCATTATTCAACTTCAAATCCAATCCACTCGTTTTTATTTCGTCAACAATAGTTCATAAATCATTTTTCGAGCTAATTAGTATTTGTATATAGCTTAATCGTATTTGGGTATAGATTTTTTAAATAGTTTAGTTGATAAAGTATCTCATTATTTAATTTTAATTTTTTATTTGGATAAATTGTTTCAATTATTATAAATAAAAAAATACAAAAAAAATTAATTACTATAACTTTTAACCAAATAAATGAACATGAATATGTCAATTAGTCATTAATAGATAGAGATTTTATATTGGAAAAATACTCTCTTTTTTTCATAAAAAATAAATAAAATAAAATAACGAGACATTTAAAAAGTCCAAATTCTTATACAAAATATTTTCTCTTAATTTTAAATAGAAAATAAAAATTTAATTTGTTATGATAAGTACAAACTCAAGAATTTAATGTAATTTATGCGGCAACCACCTTTCTTATAATATTGGAAAAATACTGATACCTATTATTGTCAATTTATATTAATTTTGACAACACAATGCAACATTATAAATATAAAGTAACAGTAGTAATAGAAACACATAAACTCGTATGAATCCAAACAACATTAACTAAAGGGCAGAGCATAGTTAAGAAATCCATATTAAGATGCTTCTGTCGTGTTAGAAAAGGGGCATTACAATGAGACAACTGAGAAATTGAAAAGCACATGGTTGAGAGTAATTGAAACAACCTTAGCCTTGCTTAGATGTTGTCTGTTCTTCAATCGAACCAAAAACAGTGAGCAACAAATTAGGAGAATACAATTAAAGGAAGAAAATAAGGGAAATTGGAAGAAAGCATAGCAATTCAGTGGACATGCTTAGTCAGCCTCTGGGATAAGAACAAACTCATTATTGGAATTGCTCACGATGTAAACAATTGTTCCGACAAGGGACTTAGCAACATCATGGGAACACAATGTGACAGTGGTAGTAGGGTAGGGAGAAACGAACCTAGGATTTTCAAATTTGAGTGTTTTCAAATCTAGGGTTAAATTTACTGAATAGAAAATGCTACAAACTGTAATTACAACAAAGGTAAAGGATTTGAGAACAAAGAAAATAATCTCAAAACTTCTACGAGAATAAGGAAACAAAAACAAATGGAAGTGGCATGAAGAAGGAATGAAGATTAAGGCATGATGTTGGGGACGAAAAAGAACAAGGTTAATGTGAAAAAAAAAATAACAGTTAAGGACGAACAAGAAAGAAGGGAACTCAACACAAGACACAATAATTAACTTTTTTATTTTATTATTTTCTTAATGAAATATTTTACTAAGTATATACTTAATATCCTTGTGTACATAATCATTTACATTATCTATGGATAAAATTACAAATACCTACATACAGAATTCAAAAGTATTTCTACTTCATGCTGTTAACATTTTGCATGAATTTAATAATTAGGTAATTAATTTAAATTTATTTGAAATTCTGTAAATACTATGTATTTACATACAGATATAAACTTGTAAGTAATTTTTTATATATAAATTAAAATTTAGCATTAATAATTTTGTTGTAGTGGTTTATCTACTAACATTAATAAAAAAAAGTTATGAAATAATTTTAACCTACGTGACTGGATAAATAATCTTAACAATGTCGATAGTAAAACAATCTCTATCGAGATCGATTAAATTTTTTTCACTTATATTGATTGAAAAAAAGTTTCGTTAACATCACTAAAAGTATATGGTTAGCATAAACTTAAAAAATAGTACATCAACGTTGGTCAATAAAATTTTAATTAACATTTCTCAAAAAATAATCCTAACTTCATCCTAATCCACATTACTCGAAAACAACTCTAACTAATATAAATTAACATTAAATTACGTCAACAAAACAAGTTGAGTTAAATGTATAAAAGAAATGTTAAGTTAAATATCAACAAAAAAATTGTCCATATTGAAAACAAAATTGTCAATATTATTACGAAGTGGACTTTAAGCCTAACTCAACCCCATAAAACCGGCTCAATGGGGTGAGGTTTGCACCCACGCACGATAGGCCCAACACAAATACTCGCTAAGATAGGCTCGAAATGGCTCTGATACCATATTACGAAGTGGACTTTAAGCCTAACTCAACCCCATAAAACCTGCTCATAAGGTTGAGGTCTGCACCCATTTATATATTATGAAATGTCCTTATCTCTAGTCGATGTGGGATCTTAAACACACCCCCCTCACGTCGAGAGTGATAGATAGAAGCTCGTGCGTGGGACTATATATTATGGGTGGTCCGATAGCGGGTGGCATAGGCCCAACACAAATACTCGCTAGGATAGGCTCGACATGGCTCTGATACCATATTACGAAGTGGACTTTAAGCCTAACTCAACCCCATAAAACCGGCTCAATGGGGTGAGGTTTGCACCCACGCACGATAGGTCCAACACAAATACTCGCTAGGATAGGCTCGAAATGGCTCTGATACCATATTACGAAGTGGACTTTAAGCCTAACTCAACCCCATAAAACCGGCTCATAGGGTTGAGGTCTGCACCCATTTATATACAATAAAAGGCTCTAATCTCTAGTCGATGAGAGATCTCCAACAAATATTGAAAAAAAAAAATCCTAACTAATAGAAGTAACACGGTAATATATTAGCAAAAAATAATTTGTGTGATTACGATGTTTTGATCGATTTTAATATGAAAGAAAATCTCGTCACTATTAGTTAAAAAATACGATGTTAAACTAATAACATTCATATTTCAATTAAGCCAATGACATTTTAACTGAAGTATAGTAAACGACACAATCATCAAGGCTGTACCAAATAGACAATATAAAAAAAAAAGATACGCATACTTTTAAAAGTTGAAATGATATCAAGAATTTAAGTTTTATTTTTTAGAAAAAATTAAAATAAAATAATTTTAAATTATCAAATTATTTTAATTATTTTTTTTATTTTTTTAAAGTCCAAACAACCTATTTTATCTTTTAAAAAATTTAAAATTATTATAAAAAATATTATAGTAGCAACACTCACTAGTGATGACCAACATACAATCACCATTTGAATTCTCATCTATAATAATATATACAAATGAAGGGAACACAAATAAAAGTTTTTTACACGTGTTATTACAGTTAATGAATATGAATATTCTTCGTCTGATGTGGTGCATTAAATGGAACGCACGAAATTGCAATGGAGAAAGGGAGGTTCTGATGAACCCTAATTACAAATGAAAAAGAGACAATGACTTAAGCATAAAAGAGAGAAAAGCAGATAAAAGAAAATACAAAAGAAATTCTTATTTACTTGTGTATTAGAGAGTAAAATACATGGTGTATATATAAGAAAAGACTAAGACCTAGCTGAAACAGAAAAGGAAAGTTGGGCCAAACAAACAAAGCTCAATAACTTAAAATAGAAAAACTAAATATGTTAACACCCCCCTCAAGCTGGGGAGTAGATATTTGTCAGGCCCAACTTGGATATGAGAGTAGAGAACTGTCCAGAAGCAAGGGACTTGGTGAATATGTTAACAACTTGCATAGCAGAAGTAATGGGCAACAGTTTGAGGAGACCAGAGTTAAGTTTTTCACAAACTAGGTGACAATCAATTTTGATGTGCTTGGTGCGTTCATGAAAGACTTGATTGGACGCTATTTGAAGGGCATATTTGTTGTCACAGTACAGGGTTGCAGGCTGGGAGAGAGGAAGAGGTAAGACAACCATTGTAGCTCACATGTGGTGGTGGCAAGGGCTCTATACTCGGCTTTGGATGAGCTACGGGAGATAGTTGACTGCTTCTTTAATTTCCATGATATTAGGGAGTTTCCTAAGTAGATAGAATATCCAGTGACAGATTTGTGTGTCGTAGGACATGTTGCCCAATCAGAGTCACTAAAACCATAGAGGTGAAGGGAGCTAGTATGAGAAAAATATATTCCTTCCCCAGGGGTGCCCTTGAGGTAACGCAAAAGACGTGAGGCAGCTTGTTGATGATGAGTTGTGGGTGCATATATGAATTGGCTTAAATTGTGGACAACAAAGGCGCGATGTCAGGTCGCGTGTTGGTTAAGTAGATTAGACGTCCAAGGAGTCTTCTGTATTGGGAAGTTGCATTAGCATCAAGAGGGGAGCCTTGATCAGGAGAGAGACGGGAGGTATGAGTCATAGGAGTGGCCACAGGTGCAGATTCAAGCATGCCAGTTTCATGAAGAAGATCAAGAGTATACTTGTGTTGACTTAAATGAAGACCAAAACTGATGCAGGTGGTGATAATTCTCGTAGAGATGCAATGTTGGATGCAGGAGCGGAGGCACTATTTGTTGGAAGATCAGAGGATAATGAGGTTGGTGGAGGGACAATATTAGGTGAAGGAGTAGAGGCACATGGCTCGACAGGAGGTGCAGTATTAGAAAAAAAATAAAAAGCAGAATTATATGGGTTAGAAATAGGGAGAGATAAAGTATTAGGGTCCTTAGGCAAGCCACTGTCCAATTTATATGGAAAGTGATTTCATGAAAGATTACATGTCTTGATATCTCTATGCTATGAAACTTTAAATTTAAGATGCGGGAAGCCAAGAAAAATATCTTTGATAGATCTATCATCTAATTTTTTTTCCTATGTGCAGTAATGGTACTAGCATAACAGAGATAACCAAACACTTTTAAAAAAAGGAAATGTCATACGGTTTTCCAAACAACTTTTCATGAGGAGTGATGTTATTAAGTAATGGAGTAGGAATAGCATTTATTAAGAAAAAACAACATGATTTACAGCAAATTCCCAAAAAATAGGAGGAAAATTTGTTTGAAAAATTAAAGCCCGGGTTACATTTAGTATGTGTTGAAGTTTACGTTCTACAATGCCATTTTGTTGTGGTGTTTCAACACAAGATTTTTTATTTATAATTCCCTTTAAAGCATAAAAATTTGACATAGCAAACTCAACACCATTGTCAGTATGAATCGTTTTGATATTAGTTTTGAAATGATTTTGAACGAAAATAGTGAAGTTAATGATGTGTTGTCGCATTTCAGATTTGTTATGCAGCAGAATAACCAAGTATAACGTGACTAACCATCAACAATAGTCAAGAAATAACGAAAACCTTGCATAGAAATTATGGAACATGGTCCCCCAAATATCAAAGTGTACAAGATCAAAAATAGCAGAGGTAACAATATTACTTAAAGTGAAAGGAAGTTTTCTCTGTTTTGCACGACTACAAGTGTCACATACATTATGAGTATCAACAATAATAAAAGAGTATTGTTTGCTTAAGACATGTAATATTTCAAGTGAAGGGTATCCTAATCTATAATGTCAAAGTGTTTTGTCCGTGATATTACAATCAATAAAAAGAGCAAAACAATGCGGTTTAGAACGGCTAGAAGCAGGCAAGGTAGTGACAAGGTACAATCCAGTGGTGGCTTTAACTGTACCAATCCTCTCTTGGGTGAGATTGTCTTGTATAATGTAGTGAGTTGAAGTGAAAGTTAAAGTGCATTTAAGTTGGTGTGTGAGTTTAGAAACATATATTAAGTTTAATTAAAAATGAGGCACATATAACACATCAGACAAATAAAACTTATCAGAAAAACGTACTAAACCAGAATATGTGGCATAAACAGTTTGACCATTTGGACGACTAATTAAGACAAGTTTAATTTTAGTATAAGTAGTAAAAACGTTCAAATTGTGACAAACATGATCTGTGGCACCAGAATCAATAATCCAAGATTCTTTTATAGCAGATAGTGAAGAGAGAAACTTACCTGTTGAAGAATGCTCAGTATTGGGGATTTCATCCGCATAGAAGGTGTCGACTTGATTAATTTGAGTGTGAGGGGCAGGATTCTCAAGGTTTTGCTGACGCAAAATGTTGGTCAGGAATTGGCACTGTTGTGATGTAAGTTGAATCCCCTTTACATCCCTTTCTTTAGGAAAAAGCTCGGAAAAAGTGTCAGTAGTAATCATATTATTGGCTTGGGATGTCCAATTGATGAATTTGTAGCCAGGAGGGAACCCATGCTTTTTATAACAGGTGTCGACAGTGTGGCCCAAACGATTACAAAAAGTGCAGACTTTTCTAGTAGAAGAAAACTTTGAGTTTTTAACATTATTAGAAGGAAAACCCAGTTTTCGAAAACAAACAACCCCAGTATGACCGTATTTACCACAGAAATTTCATGTAATAGTGTGACTACTATTAAGACTATGAAGACTAGGGTTTTCATTAGACATTGCCTAAGAGATTTTGAAACCCAATCAAGATTTTGAAAGAGAACAAAAAAGATAACCAAGAACAACAAAGGGGGAAAAATATATCAGAGAGAAGCGCAGTAGAGCTCTTCATTCGAAGAGCTCTGATACCATATTGCAGTTAATGAATATGAATATTCCTCATCTGGTGTGGTGCATCAAATGAAGCACACAGAATCGCAATGGAGAAAGGGAAGTTCTGATGAACCCTAATTGCAAATGAAAAAGAGACAATGACACAAGCATAAAAGAGAGAAAAGCAAAGAAAAGAAAACACAAAAGAAATTCTTATTTACTTGTGTATTAGAGAGTAAAATACATGGTGTATATATAAGAAAAAGACTAAGACCTAGTTGAAACAGAAAAGGAAAGTTGGGTCAAACAAACAAAGCCCAATAACTTAAAAAAAAAAAAAACTAAATATGTTAACACGTGTCACAACAAAATTCAAACTTTTATTAAAAGAAGAATTTTTTTTTGAAGAGTGTCAAACACACCATATGACACATGACTTTACCAACAAGGATGTGTGACACAACACTCTGTTATGGTTCATTGCTCAAAATTTCAGCTTCACACAAACCTTAATCTACACTTTTCCTAATTCCTTGTCGGCTCAAAAACCTATACTATTGTATCTGCTCCACATTTTGCCAAATCTATGTTACAAACCTATCTCATGTCTCCTAAATGTTTCTCTTTCTCACAAACTTTGTACTTCTCTCTTTAATATAAACTACTCCATCATTCAGGTTTGTCACATCCATGTTACAAACCCTATGCATCACCTTTTACAATTTTGGTATAGTCAGAAGTTATATTGATAGCACTAGTACAAAATTTGAAAACAACGACTATTTATTTAGTGCGGCTTTGCGTTTAAACGCATTTGTAAAAAACGCGGTGGCATTTTTGTAATTAAATTGATTTACAAATGCGGTTCTAGGGTAAGACCGCATTTGTAAATCAATTTTACCCTAAAAATAGAAGCGCGCCACTGGTTTTCACTTTCACTTTCGTCTTCTCCGCTCTTCGTTTCAACGTTCTCAGCTCTCTCCGCTTTGCATTGTAAGTTTCAGCTCTCTCTGCTTCAACGTTTGTTTTCGTTTTCGTTTTTGTCATTGTCATTATTCACTTCCTTGGCATTGTCATTTCGTTTCCTTACTCGTTTTCTGCATATAGGTGGTTACTGTTCTATTGGTTCTCTGGTTTTTTCTGCTCCGCCACCGCCACTGCTTCCGTCACCGCCACTGCTTCCGCCACCGCCTGCGCCTACGCCTTCGTCTTCGTCTCCGATCACCATCAACCTAAAGGTTGGTGTTGTATTTATTTAATATTTTGAATTTATATTTAAAATTTTGAATTCATATTTAATATTTTGAATTTTTATTTTTCTGTATTATAATATATATTTAATTAATAACTAATATAACTTGGAATGTATAACTAATAACTAATAATTTATATATTTGTGTGTATTTTGAATTTTTGTATTATATAATTTCTATTTTCTTAAATTTATATTATATATAAATTCTATTTTTGTAATTATTTTTATTTTTTGCACTTTCTCTTTGCATATCTTTCTTTTTTTCCCTGGCATCATTTATTTTTTATAATTGTCACTTTAAACTACTTTTACTTAAATAAAAATGAATATGATATTAATCTTTATGGAATTATAATTCTATAGTGTATTAAACTTTGTTCTAGAATTTTAATTTTAGAAGTGAAATATTTAGTTAGTTGTTAATTACATTTTAATAAAAGTTTTATGTTATGTTAGTTATTGTTACTTTTAGAATAGAAATATCGTGTTTGGATTGAGTCCGGGGGTGTTCGACCCTCGGCAAATGTGTGAGATTGAAGAGAATACTAATTATTAGAAAATCCTAACTATATTCCAGAATATATAATGGATCGAAGTTGGATTAATGTTGTTCGTATAAGTGATGAGTACGAAAGGGGAGTAGAGGAATTTATACAATTTGCGCAGCGTAACGCGATTATTAGTGGTCATGATGGAGCAAAGATCAGGTGTCCGTGCGTTAACTGTTTGAATGGAAGGATACTGGATGTGAATATCATGAGGGAACACCTGCTATGTGATGGGTTTCTTCGATCTTATACAACTTGGACATGGCATGGTGAATTATTAAATTTACCACGTGTTTCCGTAACTGAAGAATATGTGGGTTCTACCATGGATGAAGCAGTACACGATGATGGAGATGATGATCGATTGGAGGACATGATTCGTGATGTGGGAGCTGAGTGTTTTGCAAAAGCGCATGGATATGAAAGTATGTCAAAAGATGCAGAGACTCCTTTGTATCCTGGATCAACTAACTTCACACGGTTGTCGGCGGTGTTAAGATTGATGAATTTGAAGGCAATAAACGGATGGACTGATAAAAGCTTCACGGAATTGCTCCAGCTGTTGAAGGATATGCTTCCAGAGGGAAATAGTCTACCTAATCGTAATTACGAGGCAAAAAAGATTCTTTGTCCAATGGGTATGGAGTACAAAAAGATACATGCATGTCCTAATGATTGTATATTATACCGGAAAGATTTTGAATTGTTGAAAAGTTGTCCGAGGTGTGGGTTATCACGTTATAAGTTGAAACAAAAAGATGATGATTCTATTGATGACATGGAAAAGCATGGACCCCCAATGAAGGTTATGTGGTATCTTCCCATCATTCCAAGGATGAAGCGTTTGTTTGCAAACCCAGACGATGCTAAGAATCTTAGATGGCATGCAGATGAGAGGAAATGCGATGGCATGTACCGACATCCAGCTGATTCTATTCAATGGAAGAAATTTGATGATGACTTTCCAGAATTTGGTAAAGAATCAAGAAATATCCGACTTGGTTTAGCTACAGACGGAATGAATCCGTTTGGTAATATGAGTACAAATCACAGTTCATGGCCTGTATTACTAGTTATTTACAACTTACCTCCTGGATTGTGCATGAAGCAAAAATACATGATGTTGTCTATGATGATATCCGGTCCGAAACAACCAGGGAATGATATTGATGTTTATCTAAGTCCCCTAATTGAAGATTTGAAGTTAATGTGGGACCAGGGTGTCGATGTATTTGACGGATTTGCTAATGAAACTTTCAAGCTTCATGCCATGTTATTTTGCACCATCAATGACTTTCCGGCATATGGTAACTTATCAGGTTATAGTGTTAAGGGTCACAAAGCGTGTCCAATATGCGAAGAAGACACTGCTTCTCAACAATTGAAACATGGAAGGAAAACAGTATATCTTCGGCATCGGAGGTTTCTTAGAAGTCATCATCCTTACCGGAGGTTGAAAAAAGCCTTTAATGGACACCAAGAGGGTAGTGGTCCACCAACTCCATTAACCGGTGTTGAGGTTTACGAAAAGGTAAATAACATAGACCACACCTTCGGCAAGTCCAAAAAAAAGCCATCTGTGACAAATATTTGGAAGAAGAAATCAATCTTCTTTGATCTTCCGTACTGGTCGAGGTTAGAAGTCAGACATTGTATAGATGTAATGCATGTTGAGAAGAATGTGTGTGATAGCTTAATTGGTACACTTCTTAACATTAACGGGAAGACGAAGGATGGTCTAAATGCTCGTTTAGATTTGATTGAGATGAACATACGCGGCGAGTTGGCACCCATACAAATGGGTAAGCGTACATATTTGCCCCCAGCCTGTTACACAATGTCAAAAGATGAAAAAATTAGTTTTTGTCAATGTCTAAAGGGTGTGAAAGTGCCACAAGGACATTCCTCAAATGTGAAGAGTCTAGTGTCAATGCAAGATTTGAAGTTAATTGGGTTGAAGTCTCATGATTGTCACATCTTGATACAACAATTGTTGCCGGTAGCTATCCGTGGGATCTTACCAAAAAATGTTAGACACACCATAACCCGTTTGTGCTCATTCTTCTCTTCCATCTGTTGTAAAGTCATTGATCCCTCAAAACTAGATGAACTTCAAAATGAAATTGTTGTTATCTTGTGTGAATTGGAAATGTTTTTTCCTCCGTCTTTTTTTGACATCATGGTTCATCTAGTGGTGCATCTGGTAAGAGAGGTTAGATTGTGTGGACCAGTGTACTTAAGATGGATGTATCCTGTTGAGCGGTATATGAAAATTTTGAAAGGTTATGTGAAAAATCATCATCGTCCAGAGGCTTCAATGATTGAAAGGTACATAGCTGAAGAAAGTATTGAATTTTGTTCAGAGTACATGACAAAAGCAAATCCAATAGGTGTTCCAGCTAATTCATGGCACCACAGGCGTTCTACAAGTAAATGTTTACGTGGTGTGAATATTGTAAGCAAATCTCGATCAGAAGTCTTGCAAGCACATTTGTACATATTGAATAACACAGATGAAGTTGTACCTTACATAGAAGCTCATAAAGCCATTGTGAAGGCAAATAACCCAAGACAAGCAGAGAAATGGGTCTTGATGGAACATAATAGAACTTTCATGCCTTGGTTTAAAGATAAGGTGTTCAAGGATTCAACGGCATCAGAGACCTTGACTTGGTTGGCTGCTGGATTGAAGTTTGATGTCATTTCATGTACAGCGTACGAAGTGAATAATTGTATATTTTACACGAAGTCCCTGGATGAAAAGAGTACAGTTCAAAATTCTGGTGTTACTCTTGAAGCCGAGTCAATGCAGTTTTCGACTTCGAAAGATACAAATCCAGTACTTGGATCAATGGCATACTATGGGTTTATAGAAGAGATATGGGAGATTGACTACACTAAGTTTTCCGTTCCAGTTTTCAAGTGTAAATGGGTTGATAATAAAAGTGGGGTTAAAATTGATGAATCAGGATTCACACTAGTGGACTTTCGAAAGATAGGGTATCGAGATGAGCCATTTATAATGGTTCAACAAGCATCTCAGGTTTTCTATGTGAAAGATCCTACGTCAGAACATTGGTATGTCGTTTTACACGGGAAAAAACAAGGGGAAGCCATAGATGATATTGAATATGGCGAAACTCGTTCATTCACACCAATGATAACTAATAAAGATGACGATGTACTTGATGATGTACATGCAACCCGTAAAGACCACAGTGAAGGAATTTACATATAAACATTCAACCCACATGCAACATGTAAATAAACATTTATAATTTTATGTATTATTTTTATATGAACATTTATAATTTTATGTATTAATTTTATGTAAATAAACATTTATTTTTTAACAGAGACATGGATGACGACCAGACTCCAGTCAGACCTCGATCTGGGCGAGGTAGTAGAGGACCTACTAGATTGAAGCGTCTTGCATTGAGACGTGCTGCTGGTGAGAAGACACATGTTGACATTGACGTCAACACTGGAGTGGCTTTTGGTCCTAAGGCAGATGAGTTTATGAGCTATCTTGGAGTTGTTTCTCGTGAGAGGCTCTCCATTTTGATTAATTCATGGGATGAGGTTTCAGAGGTTGATCGGAACATGCTATGGGAGGATGTTCTGGTAAGCTTTACATTATTATTGTTATCATATAATGCTTTTTAATATTGATTAATTAATTTTAATTTCATGATGTTATTTTGCAGGCAAACTTTGACATTCCTGATGTGGAACCGCTTCGATCAAAGATATTATCCAATATCGCACTTAAATTTCGTACCTTTAAGTCAAGACTGACATCGAGATACATTTTTGGCGACCTTAAAGACGAAAATCCATGTTTAAAGTACCAACATATTGATGAAGAGACATGGCGTCTTTTTAGAGAAAGCCGTGAAAATGAGGCTTGGATGGTAAGTGAAGTAACTTTTTTGTTTATATAACATTAATAAGTTTATCTTATTTACTTCAGTTTGTTTATTTCAATTATGACAGGATCGTCGGAAGAAAGCTCAAGAGATAGCTTTGAAGAATCTTACCCCGCACGTTATGTCTCGTTCGGGGTATAGAAAACTTGAGCAAACACTGATGGTGGAAAAGGAGAAATCTCAACAGGGGACGTATTCTGAGAATGTGGAAACAGGGGTCACTTCTCCTCCACCACCTTTTCGCCATGAAAAATGGAAGAGGGCCCGAATTAAAAAGTCGGGTGCACCAAGTTCCGAGCAATCCGGGGTTATAATCGAAAAAATTGTAAGTTATTTTTGTTATTTTCAATTTTTTTAAAGCATTAATTATATTAATGATTGAAAATATGATTTTTGTGTACTCTTGCAGGATTCCTTGGAATCCGACGGTACATTTGTTGCTGAAGGTCGTCACGATATCCTGGTTGAAGCAATTGGACGACCTGAACACTCTGGTCGTGTTCGTGCCGCTGGACAAGGGGTCGGAATTAAACTTTATTTTGGAGTTTCAGAACGACAACCATCCTCCTCCTCCAAGAAGGAAACTCAAATGAAGACTAAGTTACGTGAAGAAATAATGGAGGAGATGAGAAAGGAGACTGATTTGATGTGGCTGGAGATGAAAAAGGAGAATGATCGAATGCGACAAGAGTTTCTATCGCAACAAGTTTGTGCTGAGCCGATTGAACCCCTTGTTAGTCCCACTCCCAAGAGCACAAAGGGGAGTTGTGCGGCTCCTCCAACATCAGGGGATGATATCAATGGGCAGACAGAGGATTGTGAGCTACTGGTAGTGGGCGGCAAACTTCCTCGGGTGGTGGCACTTGGAAAAGTCTATAAAAACGCCACCACCTTACATAACGTTCCTCTCTCCCCTGATGTGGCGAAGGTAACTGTTGAAAAAGTACGATTTCCTGATGCTCGTGTTCCACTACCTTCAGATGAGGTAACCACTGTGGCCGATGCATTTCAGACATTCGTTGCCTAGCCCAGAGAGCTCATTCGATCTATGCCCGAACCTCATGTAATAATTTCGTTTCATTATATTATTTTTTATTTATATTTATATATTACATATAATTTAATACAAATGTTGTTTATCTTGTAGGAACCTTTTCAGCCACCAACTCCGAAAAAGAAGCGTGAGGTTCCAGTTGACGATCCTATGGCTTCCCTACGTCTCATTGCTAGTCAGATTGGCAATGATCCTTTTCCAGTTCCGTGGGATAATACATTTTTTCAAATCAACACTGAACTGCCACTGATGATTTACAACACAGATTTATCAGAATTTATATCTGGGAACCAGGAGCTCAATATAAGTATAATTCAATTTTTTATGATGTAAGTATCTTTACCTATTATTCAATTTACTTTATGTTAAATTATTATTGATTATGCTTTAACTAAAAACTTGTAGGTTTTTGCATAGAGTCTGTATCACTGAGGGGAAGGAAAATATGTATGGATTCGTAGATCCTGCATATACTAATCCCGTTGGACCAAACTCAACTGAGACTTAAGCATACATCACTAACATCCTGGAAAAAGAGGGAAAACAAATTTATTTATGCCCTTACATTAATGAGTAAGTTTAATTATATGTCATCAATTATTATTATTTCATGTTTTAAATATTTACTAACTCTTTTCAATGATCATATAGGCATCATTGGCAGTTACTTGTCTTATCAATGGTTGATAAGACTGCTGTGTGGTTCTGTTCCCTACACAAGAAGATGCCCACAAAATTTAAGGATATCATTGATACGTAAGTATAGTATAAACTTAACTTTGTATATGTTACTAATTAACCATCTACTAACGAGGTTTTTTGTATTAACCAGTTCATGGCGTGGATATAACATCCTAAAAGGTCGATCCAGTTCAAATAATTTGAACTACATAAGAGTAAAGGTTTGTAATTTTTTTCTTTCTCTATTATCATTGTTTATCAATATACTAACATATTACTTTTTATTGAATTATATAGTGTAATAAACAACCAGGAAGCTATGAGTGTGGCTATTACATTATGCAATGGATGATTACCATTATAAGACTAGGTGTTAAAACTGGTTGGAAGGAGGTATATGTTAAATCATTTTTATAATTCTTGAACATATATATATATATATCTAGAAACTAATTTATGTCAACTTTGCAATGCAGTTATTCACAGAAGAAACACCAATGAGTGAGGAAGGCATTTCATATGTTAGAGATTCTTGGTCCACATACTTCATTAATTTTTATAACTCTAGCATAAGTAAACAACATTAGTGGTTTTATTATATGTAATTTGATCACTTGTAAATGTACATTTTGATGATTTCAATTGGTTACTACATTTTTGTATTTGTCTGGCTGGGTTTAATCATTATGCAGGTTATTTAAATATATGGTTTCTGCACAAAACAGGATGTACCAAAAAAAAAAAAAACACTATTTACAAATGCGGTCATTTACCAAGACCGCATTTGTAAATAGTGAATTCGCATTTACAAATGCGGTCTTAGTAAATGACCGCATTTGTAAATAGTGATTTATGAATGCGGTTTTTACCAAGACCGCATTCATAAATCCTAAACCCCAAACCCACTCCCTAATTCAGAATAATATACAAATGCGGTTACCTAAAATGACCGCATTTGTAAATGTGATTTATGAATGCGGTCATAGGACCGCATTTGTAAATTCCAGATTTACAAATGCGTGTTGATCAAATGCGGTTCTATGACCGCATTTGTAAATTTAAAATAGCCGCATTTGTAAATTTAAAATAGCCGCATTTGTTTAACTTATCTGCACTAGTGTAGTAAAATCTTTGTTCATGCGCATCAAATTAGTGAAATATTTTGCCTAATGCTCCAATATTTAAAATTTTAAATCTGAATTTTAAATAGTAAATAAATATCTTTTGTTACAATCAGAGATTCATTAAGGTTTAAAGTATGATTTTAGTATGGTTTTCTTGTTATGATTTTCGCTTTAAGCAGTTAACTTTTTTTGGTAGATTATTCCATTGAGCTTTAAAGTTTATCTTTTTTCAGAAAAAATAGTTTAGATTATGTCATTCTTTACTAATTAATTATTATTTTTATTTCTTTAATATTTTAGTATATATTACTAAATTATTATTTTAATTACTTTATTTGGTGTACTTTAAATTATTATTATTATTATTATTATAAAAAAATGAATGAATAAAGTGGTGCACTTTGGTGCTATTATTATGATCATTATTATCACTACTACTTATTGATGAATTGTGTGTTAGGTTTTACTGAAAACCAGAAGGTTTCATGCGGTGATAAATGATAATTGTCAATATTATTTTATTATTATTTAAAAAATTTATAATAGTAATTTTCTATATATATATATATATATATATATATATATATATATTATACACATTATTTTTTATTATTTTAAATCCTTCAATTTTTATGAAACCAAATTTATATAAGAAGTATATTATATTTTAAAAAGAATTCCCCTGCGATGCTAATAGACTTATTTATTTCTGAGCATCAATTTGTAAGCCTTCTTTGGGAAATGAATAAAGAACAAATCACTTTTATTCTATTCTATTATTTCTTTAGGTAAAAAAGGTAGCTATGTTGAGCATGTGTATTATTTTCTTCTAAATGTGCGGCATGTGATGTTGGAGTGCAATATAATTTTGTGGGGATGAAGCCATCACTCTAAAAGCTTTCACATGTTAGTCTTGTGATGGTTTCGCGATAGAGTTTTATCAAACAAATTGAGTTTTCTACAAGGAAAAATAAAATAAAACATGTGTGTATTTAATTATTGTAGACATTGTGGATCGGGTTTCCTAGGTCCTATGAAATTCATGGAAAAATAAAAAAAGAATGTTGGAGATTTTTTAATTTATATTATATAAATAGAAATAATTCTCATTTTATAAAAAAAAAATTTAAATTAACTTTTTAATAGAAGAAATAACTAAAATTAAACTTATTAGGTAAAAAAGGAAAGTAGGATAAAAGAAACACGTTGCTTATGTAATGATGCAAAATGTTGAAGCTAAGAAGAACATGTTTCCATTAGAAGTCTATTCATAGAGTGAGGAAATTCCTAGCTTATCATTTATTAGTTGTAATAATGGGTCTACGATGATGAGGCCCATTACTATTTTTTGAGCCCAATAATGATAAGCTCTTTCTTTATTCCTCCTCTCCGTTCGGTTAGATGGGCCAGCTTTAGTAATATGTAACCCATTTGAACACGGCCTTTAGACTTTGTTCCATGTGCAACCCATATATAGTATTTTTGCTCCATTTTTATCTCTATTTTTTTTTATTAGTTGTGTACTGAAAACAGAATTCTAACTTCAAATTTTTATTTATACTCCATTTTTGAACCTGCTCAGTTAAAGCCAATTTGTGATAAAGTTCTATATTCATGTGATTTTTTTTTTCTTATGTTTCTTACTCCCCGTAATTTATATAAGAAATAAATTAATCTATTTTTTTTCTAATTCTAAGAAATACAAATTCATTTTCGGATTTATTAATTACTAGTTATTTTTCTTGATTTTTTAATTTATTGTAAGAGAGACCATATGTTTTCTACACAAAATGATGCACTTATTGACATACTAAGAATATAATTTAGCAAAAAAATTCTACTGATATGAGTTAATGTTAAATCACATGCACATTTTTCTAGTTTTAAATTTCATATTTAACTTTTAGTAAAATGACATGTATATATATATATATATATATATATATTCTAATTTTTAAATATATATTCACTCAATAAATGATGTTCCCTTCAATTGTATTTAACAAGGTGACACTAACCTCACTTATTTAATTTAAAATATCATATTAACCAAATCTTAGATAACGAATTATAGAAATTAAAAATAAAAATCAACAATAGAAAATAGAAATATTTTTTTTTAAAAAAATGGTTTAGTTATTATACAATTAAAATATCATAAAATCATTTTTCAATAAACTATAATTTCTCATAAAAATATAAAATTTCTACATTTTTAGAAAACATTAGTATAAAAGTACTCAGCTTACTAGATAAAATGACTAATCTAATTTTTTTATTTTGCGACAATATCTGCTCGTCCGAACAATATCTCAACATCATTTAAATAGATCTTAGTAAAACGATAACAAAATTTTCATAGTAAAACAATTCAATTTATTTTACAAAGTATATTCTTTATTTTTTACATTTTAAAACTTGAATTTTTAATTTAAGAAAATATATGTTATTTTGAAAGAAAAAAACAGGATACGGATGTCATTATATTAAAAACAGAAACAGAATAAATTTTATTTATTAAAAATGTAAGGAAAGTTAATGTTTATCTAAAAAAGAAAATATATAATGTGAAGTAGAAAAGTCATTAAATGAGGAATAGTGTGATTAAATATTGTTATTAGTTAAATGATTTGATTAGATAAATGGTGATTAAATTGGAGAGAAATAGTTGGATATGAAGATTGATAGAGAAATAGTTGGAGAGGGGGCAGTGAGAGATGAATGATGATGGTAGTTGTGCAGTGTAGGGTTAGTGGAATTAAGTTAATTTGGTGTGAGGTAGAAAAAGAAGAAAATGGCAAAGTTATCTTTGGCTTTCCCCACATTGAAGTCTCTGATAAACTAAATTCACAAAGCATACTCATGCACCACCTACACTGCTTCTGTCTGTACTCTTTGGCCCATTCCATTCAATCCTTTCTTCCCTTCTGCAAATGCCTTTAACCAATTCATCTTCCTTCCTCTAACTAACCCCAAATAACTTTCTGCATCATTTCACCTAACTCATAACACATCCAAATATACGCTTTAAATCAATTCCTCTACTTTCCTGGAATAAAAGAGACTAACACTATTTTCCTCTAAATAACCACTCTATAAGTCCGTCTCTTACTCTTTCTTGTTCTTGCTTCTTTCGGTGCATGCATTTTTTTCCATCCTTCTTTTGCTTAGAGATATTTTCTTGCAGCCAACTTGATTGTAAGAAGTCCATACATGATACCAAAACATCATAATGAATATTAAATATAAGAAAACCACTTTTAATACTAAAAATAATAAAATGGTTATTTAAAGTAATTATTATTATATTCCATCAATAATTAATATAGCGAATAACTTTGTGATTTAGTGTATTTTTTTATTTATTTAAAGTTTTAATTATTGGTAGATTTTATTTTTATAAGGTTGGGATAATTCTACAAAACCACTCATTGGATGCTCTTTGGTCCTTTCTCTAAAATCTCGGTCTTGATTTTTTAGTTTCAATGGTGAGATACCTGTAATGATACTTCGATGTTCAAGTTAGTTTTTTTTATCAAGATACAATGATCGGTACTCAAATTAGATGGAACTTTCTCTTTACCTTGAGAGACTCACCTATTTGTATTATTTTTTTATGGACATGTACTTATACAAATTTCTTAAGGAGGTCCAAGTGTCCTTTAATTGTGATTTTGGAACTATTTAAGCATAATGTCGTTGTTAATCGTGTTTGGTTAATTATTTGAAGAGACATGTAACATTTAAGTGTGTCAAAAGTATGTCGTTCATCTTTATTATTGGGGAAAATTTGTCCTAATATTATTGTCGAGATCTATCTCAACCTATCGAGGTTGTCTCTACCTTATATAGTACACTGACCCTCCAAGCTCGAATAGGCTTATGAAGAGACTTAAAAGAAAAAAATTGTTTCCTTTGTTGGGACCCTATTAGTTTCAGGTGGTGCATTGACCTTGCAAACTCAAGGAGGATAAATACCTTCCAAAAGTAAAGAAGGTGCTAGTAGCTATGCATTTTAGGGATGTGGTCGTTAAAGGAGAAATGAGTTGTAGCTGGAAGGTTGTGATAGCTCGCTTGCTTTCCGTCCCTCTACATTTATAAATGTGGGCTTTGTCGGTTATTTATGTGATTGCTATTTGTTGTATTTTTGTTGAAGACATTACCAAATTTGAGATATTTAAGCATTTTTCATTGAGGTAAATAATGTCTTCTTTTGACACTTATTCGTCCTCATGGTCGTTGGACGAGTATAAGGGTGCAGATAGATGAACATTTTTGAGTGATGTGGAATTAATTAGCTTTGTTGGTGAGTTTAGTTAAGAGTTGTTCAGTGATGGAGAGAATAGAGATTGGAATAATCATGGACAAGGTTGAGGAGTAGGCGTAGGAGTGATTATGAGTGGATCGATTCTTGGGTTCACAAGTATTTTTCTAAGTTTTGGTGGTTGTTCTTACTACATTCATTCATCAAGAGTGTTGATATTTTGAAGCTCGAGATTCCATATGCTATAATAGCTTTGTGTCAATGTTCTTCGACTAATAATGTTTTGCATGGTGAAAATATTTGACTATAGATTTTTTTATATTCATGTTTACTAAAGGACCTTTATGTTTGTTTTTCATTAGATGATTTCACAACATGAGTGTTTCATGCTTTGAATGTCGCATTGACATAGTTGCATCTAAATAGTTAGGTGTTACTCCAAGCTTTCTGGATTTTATGTTCGGTATTGTCCTTGAAGGCGACACCACAACTTTTCTTCATTACTATAGTTTTAGGCTTGGAGACAGGTAGGTTGGTTGTCTTTAATCGGCCAACTGAAGACTTTCCTTATGATCCCTTTTAGTTCTTCCTACAAGTGGACGATTTTTCCAAATCCTTATCGAGAAGTAGGTTCCACTACAAAAAAGAATAAGATTTATGTTCGAAATTTTACCCACGGACTAGTATCATAGGTAAATTCAACATTATCTAGGGATATTATCCACTAATCTAATTCCGTGGGTAAATTCAGCATTATCTACAAATATTACTCACAAATCTAAATCCATATATAAATTCAGCTTTATCTACAAATGATTACTCACAGATCTTAATCCGTTGGTAAATTTTACATTATCCACAAAATTTACCCATAAATCTATATTCAAAATTATTATTAATTATTTATATAATTTTTTTATTAATAATATTAACAATATTAACAATATAAATAATCTTAATAATTTTAAATTTTTTAATAATATAAATAATATTAATCATAATATTTATATACATAATATTAAAAATATTATTATAATATAAATAATTATTAAATCATAACTAATATTCATATATATTAATATTTAATAATATCAACAATATTTAATAATATTAATAAGATTTAATAATATTAATAATATTTAATAAGATTAATAATATTAATAATATTTAATAAGATTAATAATATTAATAATATTTAATAATATTAATAATATTTAATAATATTAATAATATTTAATAATATTAATAATATTTAATAATATTAATAATATTTAATAATATTAATAATATTTAATAATATAAATAATATTTAATAATATTAATAATATTCTTAATATTAATATTATAAATACTAAGAGAAACACGTGCGTTCTTAATTCTATGCATTCACATTTTTTATTTCTATTATTATTATATGTGTATTAGTATCTTTTAAATATTAAATTTTGGCAGGAATAAAACAACAAATTTCAGTTTTTTTTTCTCACACTTTTGTCAAAGTTTGTACTGTGCCTTTTTGTCCATATGAGGGAGTTTCAATTCAAAGTTTTTTTACTATTCTTTTCATATATAAGTGTAGTCCACATCTCTCAAATAATTTCTTTCAAATTTAATATTATATTTTTTTGGTTTTACATTTAAGTAATTATAAAATGATAAAACAACCAAAATAAAATAATAAAATAAAATATTGATATAAGAATAAAATAAAAGCAAATATGTGTACGATAAAGACAAGTTAAAATTAAAATGGAAAATCCCCTTTATATATAGGTATAAATTATGAATATTAGTAATATTAACAATAATATTAATAATAATATTAATATTATGAATAATATTATTATAAAACTAATAATGTTATTAATTTGAATAATAATAATAAGATGAATAAAAATAATAATATGAATTGTATTATGATATGAATAGTATTAATAATTTTAATATTATTAATTATATTAATATTGATAATCATACTAATAAGTATAATAATAATAATAATATAACCACAAAATTTGACTAGTGTAATGCTTAAAGTTTCTTTGATCATTCAAGGGACTTGACTTTCCGTTCCACCAAGTGCAGTTTATTTCTAACATTAATAATAATTATAATAACATATATAATAATTGTCAATAATAATCCTAAATTAGATATAAGTAATAAGTAATATTGGTAAATAACAATTAGAAATAAAAAAAATTCAAATAATAATTAAAAATTTAAAAATAAAATATGTTGAATTACCTATTACTTATGGACTGGAGTTGGAAGGTAACTATTGTTTTTGTTACATACAAACACACTGTCCGTAGGTAATATTGATTTATTTATGGATTTTGACTGCTACCTATGAAATTCTTCCGTAGATAAATTGATTTTTTCTTGTAGTTGACCTTATTTTTATAATAACAATGTTCCAAAATTTCTCTTTTATTGGATTAAGAACACCGTGTGATGTCATGTTTGGTCAAGGTCATTGATGACAAGTGAGAATTTAGAAAGTTTGGTCGTATTGGACCAACTCCCTTGTAACAATGTTTATATTTTACTTTATCTAATGTAAATCAATATTGAAATGTGCCAAATGACATTATTATTCTTTCTCCAATGGATATTCTTAATGACATAGGTTCTTGAGGGGGAAGAGTTTATTCTTTCGAAACAACTTCTTGCATAAAATGTTCTACATTGTGTTGATTTGTGTCTTGAACAAACTCAGGAAAAGGATCATGCCCAATGATAATAAAATTTTTGAGAATATCTATATATTCTTCCTGAAAAATAAACTCCTTTAACTAAATCTCCCTTTGCAAAATTGACATCCTCAAAGAATTGAGCATTTCCTGATACAAAAATTGACTTAGTTATGATATCATAAAACTTGTATATTTTAAAGATCCATAAAAGAAACAATTATTGCCTTCGTATTCATTTTATTTATCTTTTTATTTCTTTTGAGATGCAGTTGTAATTTCCTTATCCTTTTAGTCAATTACCCTTGTTCATTGAAGTATAGGCAAGATAAGAACTTTTTTGTCTTATCTTTCTTCAATCTTTCCTATTCTATAACATAATGTGAAATGAACTCATTCAGAGACCAAGTCTCTTTCTAGCAATTATATCTCACTTTTAATTGACAAAATTGCTTAGAAAGAGAAATTAGGACTAAATGCACTAAAAAGTCTTCAAAAATATAATTTAAGTGCATTTAGTTTTGAAGCAATATCAAACATCTCTATGGTACACTCTTTGATGTCGCCTTTATCCATATATTTCTTTGAAATTAGGTTTGTTAAGAGTCTACCTATCTCAGACTTCTCATTCTTAACAAGTCTTTTCAATTTCCGCAAGAAACTCTAACTATATTTATGCTTTTAGAAATTGTGTCAAAAAATGCTTCTTGAATGAACTTTTTCATGATAATTAGACTTATGTGATTTGACTTCTCTCACAATTCCATTTTCCTTTTATTTTCATATGGACTCTCATATGGAAGAGGTGATGGTGAGTCTATCCTTAACACATGGTCAAGATCCATTACTCCAAGAACTATCAAGATCCATTATCCAACTTGAGTTATTTGAGTAATAAACTTGTATAGGTTTCATTCAGTAGAGAATTTTGATAAAGGAAAAACAATTGCGCTAAGTAGTTAGATAAACACAAGCAATCGAGGAGAACCTAAGTGGACCTTAATAGAGGGTTACTACAGTTCAAGTTGAAACCTTGAAAATATATCAAAACTTAAGTGATGGACAAAAGAGTTCTCGAGTCACCAAGTTTCTTTCTTTAGTTTTCTTGTCAACAAAAGGTCTCAAAGCTTTAGGTAAAAAAAAAAACACTTGATTTTGATTTTTGGCAATCACTAGGTTTAAATTTGTACTTTTTAAATTGGTTTTAAAGTTATGTTGTTTTGAACTTGTATTATATATTTTAAAGAGTTTTAAGATAATTGTGGGTGATTGAGAGATTGAAAGTGATGGAAGTAAGTTTTATTTTGAAGAATCCTAAAATTGCGAGTAGAAAATTTGCAAACTTGTTGGGCAATACAACCCTGCTAGCAAAATTGTATATAAGTGATTTTCTAGAGAATTCTATTGTTGGATGACCTTGAACTAGTTTTATGGAACCAAAAATCATTGGACAAACTAAATTGTGTTGAGCAAAACGAGTAACCTAATAGGTCACTTAGATGACCAAATTAGAAAAAAGTGACATATATGAATATATGAAAGTTATTGTAGTCAGTTAACGAATATATTAGATTCACTAAAAAATTAAGTTTTATACGCATTTTAGTGAACAAAGTCAAACTATCAAAATTTGAAAAAAAAATCACATTATTCTTAATTTTAGGTACAATATACGGTAATGTTTTATATAATTCTATTAGCTTTCGAATGAGAGAAATAACACATTAATTGGATTAAAATAACTTTACTCTTCTCGCGGTCTATAAATATCATAAGTGAATGAAAGAATAATGAAAAGAATGAACCTACTTAAAAAATTTTATATATATATATATATGGTACTACTTTAACATATGAAAAAAAATTATATTATCAATGAATTATATTAATTTTGTATTGAGGTGTCAATTGTGTGTGCATTCATACATACATGATGCCTAGTTGACATTACATGAAGTCTACTTGCATGGTGTGATCGGTTGACATTTAAGTTGAGGTTGCAAATTACTAGACAGGTCCCTTTAAATGTAAGGTATTGCAAACCTTACAAAGATTAGTGAACACTTACACTTATCTTTCCTAAAAAAAATACTTATTCCAGAATAAATATTGATTAATAAAAGTAAATAAATAATTCATAAAATTGAATATATTATGGAGTAAAAACATTTCATAAATTAGAATATGAGAACGTATATGTATATATATATTTATTCTGACTTATAGATATCTAATTAGAAAATCCTTTTAGTGTCTATATGTGCATTAAATGTACATTAACAATTGATGATTTGAAAATCTACCATGCTTACTATTGCGTTTTTTTTATTAATATAGAAATAAAAGTATATTGGTTATAGAAATTTATATCATAAAATGGGATATGAGAATAAAAAATAAAAACGATAAAATGAAAATTGATTTTTGTACTGATGCAAAACTAGCATTTACGTTGGATATTTATGTCTATCAAGAATTCGACGTAGAAGTATGAGACATAAATTTACATAAGATAAGATAAATCAGACCATGTAATAGCGGAGGTAAATTTACGTTGAATTTGGATTAGGTCTTATGTAAATTTCTGGAATTTCTTTCAAAAATATTTCATTGAATTTGGCGTAAAAGTAAAGCTTGAAATATTTTTTTTTTTAATCAGCAATAAAGATTTAATAAATAGAAGTACTAGGGGTCCTCCAATCCATTTACACAATTCCTTATACTAGAGAAAGGAGGTTTCCAGATAACATGCCTAAACATAGACATATTCTACACATATATCTGTTAATCTTAACCTCTTTAAAAACAACAAGATGTCAATACATAAACCAAAATAGCTATCAAGGAATCCTGCAACTTAATCCAATTCCAGACTATAGGCGTATCAACTCAAAAGAAAGACTTTGTCTCCTTGCTATCTACTGCATTTTCCAAGCATCCATTATGATTAAAGTTGTACCCCAAGGACATTACTCTCATGCAAACCAAGAATCCAACAAAAAGCAAAGAAAGGGTGTTAATCATCAATGTATTGATTTTAAACATTCATATACATTAATACAAAGCTCTACCAGCCCAAACATCAGACATACACCATACTTTAGAAGTCACTTTACATGTGAAGAAAAGATGATTTACTGTTTCAAGCTCAGACCCACACATGACACACATTCCCCTTCCAACATGAATTCCTCTATGTACTAAATTATCATATGTTGCAATTTTACCAAATAAAACACGCCAGGCAAAGTAATGTGCTGATGGTAGTGCTTTTAGGCTCCAAAAAGAATCAAAATTGAAATCAGAGCATGAATGTGACTGCAAATTATTTTGTTGGCAAAGGATTTTATAAGCAGAATTAACAGTAAAACAATTCGAGATATCACCTACCCACACCCACTCATCATTTCTACAAGCATCTATTTTAATAGTCTTCAATTCATCCATAAATTCATTTATAATTTATAGAAAAATATAAATTGTAATGAGCTTGTTCTACAACATCAAATACAAATGATAATAGTATGAAAAGTGATAAAATCACAAAACATTTGAACAAGCAATGAAATATCTAATATGTAAATAAATAAATCTCTACTTTGTACAAGGAAACACAATAAAAAAATATAGAATTTTCAGAAAGTATATATACGTAAATTAAATAACTAAAATCTAAAATATGCCTCCAAAATACAAAAAAAAAATACTTGTAGTAAAGGAAGGAAATTTGGAGATTTTGATTGACTAACAAAATCTATTCTCCTCGTCCGTCAAGTAACTTTCATTTTTAATTGTGTATCAATCCGATTTTTCTATCATAATTTATGAGTATTTGAAATTTTTCTATAACAAATTTTTTATCTAAAAAAATATACTATTCTATTAGATATAAGGAATATACTATAAAATATACACTAAAAGTTACCAAAAAAAAATTGGGTAAAAAATCAATTTTTAGTTATTTTCAATGGATTTTACAAAATCAAATTAATAGTACAAAACACAAAAGTACACCAATGGATACAACAAGTGAAAACGAAAAAAAAGGGTAAATGATAAAACAACAACGACAAATTAGAAACACAAAATCAATGGAGACATTAATGCATTGTTGTGATTGAGATCCCACATACAATCACCTGCCTAAATGGCGCACTTGAGCCCACCAAAACTCCAATGCAATCGGAGAAAAATGCCTACCACCAAAAAACACCCGCAACCACCGATTTTGACTACAAAAACAGTATGAAATGTTCACTAACACCCATGCAATTGTTGTCGAAGAAAGAAAACGTACAAAGAAAGAAATCATGCGAGAAAGAAGAACATTACAAGAAAATAATTAAATAACAACTAAATTTAGAGACAAAATATAATTATTCACTATATTGATTAAATTAGATACTATTTTAGAGACTAAAAAATTATTGGTATCAAAAGTAGTTTATATTATTAATGAAAATTTATAAAATGATTTTTAAATTGATATATAAATTAACTACCAAAATTTTAGCTACTAATATTTTAGATTCTAAATTAATCTTTAAAAATAGGGGTGACAATGTGGGCTGGTCTGCTTCGCACTTGACCCACAAAAAGAGGGTCGGGTTGGCCCGCCGTGCATAGAATCTGCGGGCTGAGTTTTGTAGCCCGCCCCGCATAAGAAATATTCTTTTTTTTAAAAAATAAATAAATAAAAACTTTGATTTTTTTTATTATTTAGATGCATTAGGTAAATGGTCTCATAATATTATTTTCACGAGACATGCGTAGTAAGATGTTATTAAAATTTTCAGAATGTGAAATAAGAGGCTACATGAAGAAAATATGGAGGTACAAAAAAAAAATTCTACATTTTAATGCGGGTTATGCCGACCAACCCGCCTTGGTCCGTACTTGGCCTGCACGGACTTTGGTTTATGCGGGGCGGGCTTAAGCGGGCCAGCAGGTTGAAATAAGCAACCCACCCCACGTTTTTTTCAGCACGTCCCGCCCCACTTTGTCACCCCTATCTAAAAGACTAATAAAGACTAATTTAAAATATAAAGTAATAAATAGCTAAAATTTTGGTAGTTAATGATTAGATAACAACTTAGAAACTATTTTATAATTTTTTAATAATAATAAAAACTAATTTAGATAACAAGATATTTTTTAATTTATAAAATAGTCTTTAATTTAGTCAAAATAACTAATTATTCTAATTTTTAAACTTAATTTATATTTAATAATTTTTTTTATAATAAAAATTGGGAATCTAATTTGATTAATTTTATATCGAACTATTAGTGATTTAATCTAAAACTTGAAATCTATGTCGAACTAATATACACTCCGACGTAAATGTCAAGTTTTGTGTGGCAGTTCAAACAACATGCAACCAGTTCTAATTACTTATAAAAATGTTACCGTATATTTTTTTTCATTATCTTTGTTAGGTGTGACCTAAAACGTAAAAGACTAATTTTGGAGTAGTCTTCCCAATCCAAGTTCAATAAAATTGAAGTCACCAGACTTCACAATTTGCCAACGCTCAAAATCTCCACAAGAAGTGTATGATCTCACTAAAGAAATTTTGTTTTAGAACTTGTTTCTTCTTCTTCTTATTATTATATATTGATAGAAACTTTCAACATGAAATTCCCAAATGATTTCATTGAGAGGGATATGTCAAATACTTGGAACATTAATGTTTAGCTAGATATTTTATTTTGCCTATATTGTAGGTACCCTGACTACTTGCATCACGTGGTAATAGAAATATCTATGTTTGTAAACGTTCCCATATAAAAGAGGAAATTGATGCTTTTAGAGACAATCAAGAAAGACACATCGCAGATATATACAAGATTGGTAAGTATCATCTACCTGCCATAAATAATGTGTAATGTTTGGATATGTGTAAGAGATTATATATATATATATATATATATATATATATATAATTTTTATTTTTTTTCTTTGATTTTTTTTTTATAAACCTTGCATACGATCAATACATTATACATTACTAAATATATGTCATCACATAAAAAAAGTATTATTAAAAAAAGAAAAAAGAAAGGAAATATAAAAAAAGTATGGGGAACTAGACCAAAACTCATATATTAACAAAAACATATGTAGACTATACCCTATTCATAAAGAATTCTAAGAACAGACTAGGTGGAAATCTATTGTACCAAGGAAATAATTCTCTATGAATAAATCCTAAATTAGTCAACTTATCAGTACATGCATTCTCTTCACAAAAAATATGACACTACAAAAAAAACTCAATTTATCTACAAAAGAATTCCGTAAGTAATAGCCAAAATATGTAGGTAAATCAACATTACCTACAGATTATCCATGGTGTAATCTAGGCGTAGGTAATTCACCTACGGACACTGTGTCCGTGGGTAACGAAAACAGTAGTCATCCACCAACTTCAGTCTGTAGGTAATGTGTCCATGGGTAAATCCATAGGTAATTCAACCTACTTTATTTTTAAATTTTCAATTATTATTTGAATATTTTTTTTTATTTTCAATTATTATTTACAAATATTATTTTATACTCATTTTTATGATTATTATTGAAAATTATTATATATGCTATGACAATTATAATTGAAGCCAAGTCCCTTAAAGAATGACCAAAGAAGCTTTAACAATTACATCACTAAGCTTTTGTTGTCATGTTATGATTATTATTATACTTATTAATATGATTATCAATATTAATATAATTAATAATATAAAAATTATTAACATTATTCATATATCTAATATTATTAATATTAATTTTATTAATATTTTTATTTATATTATTTATATTATTAATGTTATTATTCCTAATATTATTAATTTTATTCATATTATTAATATCATTAACACTATTAATATTATAAATATAATACTAATAATATTATTAATTTTATAATATTAATAATATGTATACTTATTAGTTATGATAATTATTAGTTATTGTTATTTATGAATATTAATTATGACGTTATAATTATTCATATTATAATAATATTATGATAATAGTTGGTAGGTAATAGATATCCGTAAGTAATATTTGGTAGGTAATAGAGATTTGTGGGTAATAGAGATCTGTGGGTAATAATTGGTAGGTAATAGAGATCCATGGATAATAGTTGGTTGGTAATAAAGATTCGTGGGTAAAAGTAGGTAGATAATAAGATATGTGGGTAATAGTTGGTAGGTAATGCTGAATTTACCTACGAATTCACATCCGTGGATAAAAATCCGTAAATAATACTAATTTTTTTTATAGTGTGAGTAACTATAAACCTGATTTTTCCACCGTAATTAAGACAAATATTCTATCGATTATGAAGTATTCACGAAACATTAGTTATAACGGTAAAATAAATTGACTTTGAAAAAAAAAACATTTTATGTTAAAAATGTCAGAAAAGAAATAAATCTAAACTACTTTATAAAGTATTGTTCAGATTTTCTACTTAAAGAAAATGATATTTCTTTTTTTTCTTCTTCTACAAAGTGAATGAATTTACCCTTGTTGAAACAGTGAGGTGTTGAGTAGTCTCCATTGGACAAACTTTATTATCTTCTTCTGATGAAACTAGAGTCCTGAGTAGAGTAGAGTAAAGGAGAACAACAACCTAGAGCCTAGAAGATATCAATGTCTAGGCATGCAGTTGGTATACTGAAACGAGTCTAGATTAACCAAATTGGAACTTCCACCTGACCCTTTCGCCACCTTTTTTAGTTGTGGTGGATCACCCCTGAATTAATGAACCCTATGCCAATTCTCCATTGATGAGATGGTTGAACAGTTACTCAAAGATTCCAAGTTTTAGGGCTATGTCCAATCAAACACATGGCCCTACCACCCCTTTATTTTCAACCCATTAATGCTGCACCCTTTCAGTTTTCTCCACCTTGGAAGCATGGAAGGGAGGATCGTACTGCACTGTTCACGAGATGCCTCAAGTTATGACCTCACTAATTGCCACCACAACAATCGCCCCATATTTCCCACCTTCTGCCCCCACATTCACATTTTCATCATTTTAAATTATGTATATTCACGCCATGCATGCACCTATATTTACACATAACTAAACTTCATTTATAGCTATATGTTTATTGATTATTAACGCATTTTATCATAATGTAAGCTTTTGTTTCTCTACTTTGCTAACTCCAAGGCAATTATATACACATGTAGTTAAGAGGTTTAGCATATCATATATAAAGCCATAGATTCTGATATATAGTGGAATGCATCAGTTAAGTAGTTGTATGATAATTGATTGTGATCACTATATGTTGGTAATGAATATGAAAATGGAAGTGGTGTACACGTGCCGTAAAGATTTTGATACTTGTAGGAATTGGAATAGTTAAAGTTGAAAGAGTTGAGTTTCATTACATGCAGTACTTTTACATCGCCATCACAGTCTCTCTGGTGATAACTAAGTGGGAGAGCGACACACGCCTCGTCTTCTACAGTTCTCCATGTCTACTTACTCTGTTCATATTACCACTCTCACTTATAGTTTTGTGTGTTTACTGTCTCAGTCTGATATGGAAAGAGACTGTACCATCGCACACTCACTCTCACTTTTGGGTGTATGCGTGTGTGCACACTTCAGATGAACATAGAGAGAGAGTTTTTTTTCTTATAAAAAAGAGAGAGAAAGCTGATTAAATATGCCGAAAGAAGAGCAATGAATCATGGAGATGCTATGGTACTGGAGAAAAAATTGTGATGATGTTTTGGTACAGTTAGCTTTTAAGTCAATAATTGAATGAGTTGCACACTACTATGATAATATGAAAATTCATAATTTTTTTAAAATACTGTTGAAATTCTAAAAGTTATATAAAAGAAGTCAATAAACATTGGCTGAGAAATTCAACATTGAAGGAACTAAGTAAGAAAGAGGAGAGAAGAGATGAAAATGAATATTGAAGTGAGAGGTTGTTCCATTATTATATGATATATTTTGGCGTTATCTCTTATGCGATTTTGAACAGTGGCAGAAGCAGTGTGAGCAGCAATGTATAGTAGATTCCTGTGCAGTTTTATGTCAACCTTCATGCGTGTGTAGCATTATTACTGTGTAAAATTTTATTATTATCTTTTAGCATCTAATGAGTTAGTTTTAAGTATGCGTGGTGGAGTGATAGATAGATGGTAACTGTAACTGATACCGTGAAAGAAAAATAACTTGCACATGCGTCTGTGACTCCTGAAATTAAAACTATTTCAGCTCTCTATTCTATGCTTTGCCTCCTCCTCTGTTCTCTCTTTCCTACTTCTGTCTCTACTCCATTTCCAAACATTTCAAGATCCACATATAGTTATCATCCTTATAATTTTCTTCATTGCACGTGCGGAAATTTTACACAAATAGTCCAAATTTACTGAAATGGATAATTTTTAAAAAAATTACACAGTTAAATAAGTCTTGTTGGTAAAAATGACTTTAAAACGAAGAATTCGTATTTGGAAGAAAGATTTTTCAGTTCTAATCATTTTTTTTTTATTTCATAAGAATTTTTTTTCCATTTGTGTTGAAGTCTTATCACCAACCATGTTTTTGTTTTTTTTTTAATTGTGTTGTAATTTAATTGTATAATCTTTATCATATTTATGTTGAAGTCATGCTTAGAAGCACGACTTTTTTTTTTCATGTAGGAAGTCGTGTTTGCTAGGATGTTTTTTAATTTTTTTTAAGTCGTACTTGCTAGCATGATTTTCGTTCTTTTTGTTTTCTTTTTTATATTTTTATATTTTTAACTTTTATAAATTTAGATAATTTAATTAATTATATACTTATATATTAATTGAATTTATTTTGGATAATTTAAAATATTAATGAAGTCAAAAATATTTTAAATACGTTTTCTAAAAAACAGTAAAATAATTAATTAATTAATAAAATCACTTATTTTAATTGAATGCAATTTTTAAAAATTTAAAGCAGTCTCACTAAATTATATGTTACTATTAAAATAAGATTAATTAAAAGAAATATAGAAATATCGTTAATAAGAACAATACAAACATTTATCTATGATAATTAGTGTTATAAGGTGGCATTTTACGTTGTCCTTCTGGTCTTCTATGTGTTCCATGTTCGATGAATGATTGAGATGTCAAGTGAAACTGGTGCTCCATGTTCATTTTGATCATGCTCCTCTTCATCGTCTCCACTATATTCATCGGAAATTTGTGAAGACATGGTTTATAGATGGTATTGGATTGTTTACAAATAGCAGGGTGGTCGAAGAAGTGACAAATATATTATGTGATGGAATTGACGAAAAATTTGACTAAGATGGAAACATGTTATATGTGGAAGAAACTTGATGTTGAAATTATGATTGACCAAGCGTAGTGTGAATGTTACCCATGCATATGAACATTGGAGGTGGTTGAAAACTAAAACAATCAATATATTGTGGTTGAAATTGTTGATCACTAGTTGAAGATCCAATATGTTAATATTGTGGTTGGGTTGTGCTTGTTCAAGGGCATGTGATGTGTCATACTGTTGGAAAAGTAATGGTTAGTTGATTAAAAATTGCATAATCAAATGTAATAGAAAATAAACTTACATTGTCCTCTAACATATGTTTGTTGAGGTGTTATGTACCAAATAGTACATTGGATGTACCATTGCATATATTGTGGAGTGTCACGCAAATAGCTATTTCTAAGAACTGGTGTCCTTAAATTAGGCGTTTATGTTGATCATTCTACATGGTGATCCACTTTTCACGATATTGCAACCAATATCTATCCGTTCTTTCTCTCATGTCATCTTTATGAAGTTGATCTAAGTTTAACGGGTCTGTAGGAATACATTGGTGAAGTCCAAACTGCCTCATGACTTATCATCTTTATGAAACTTCACCGTGGAAAAACATATAAGAGGAACAATTTCACGATTGACAAAAGGGACGTCAATAGTGATCAAACACTTGATGTTATCTGCATAATAACAAGTCCACAAAAACTTAAACAAATATTTTATTAGGAGGAGTGTGGCAAAATAACTATGAGGAGAATAATGTAACAATTGAATTTAGAAAGAATATCTCCTTCGTTTGCAAGTGGTCAAATGTGTTTCATAAAAGATGAAGTTCATATATAGGTGTCCTTGTCCTTTGTACTAGACGAGATCATCTATGATAAAGAATAATTACTTAATGAACAAAAAAATATAAGTGTTACATTCAATTACGTTGTTAAAGGTAAAAAATTAACCTTTTCACCAGTGGAAATGCAAGATCGACTTCAATGTTTTTAGTAGTTAAATGCTCAATTGTGGGAGAAATACATGTTATATGATCACAAGCTCTTGATTGCAATAATAGCATGCAACCTCCAATATTTTGTTGGTTGAAGTCAATGCCATGATATAGCAAATGATAAAGACATGCTAAAATAGTTGAGTCCTAACTATAATTTGACACGTAATTAAGGTTAGTCAATAACAAAAGATACATCAAATGAACTCTAGTTGCTGATTTATTCGACATCAACAAACTTTTGATTAGTGTCAAAATATGTGCTTGTGTGTGTTCACTTATAATGAGCTTGATTTCATTATCAAGAAACACTCAAAAAATATAATAGTCAATAATAGCATGTATAACAATTGTCAATAATAGCATGTATAACAATTGTCAATAATAGCATGTATAACAATTGTCAATAATAATCCTAAAAATAGACATAAATAATATTTGCAAGTAATATTTGGAAATAATAAAAAAGATTCAAATAATAATTAAAAATTTAAAAATAAAATATGATGAACTACCTATGGATTTACCCACAAACTGGAGTTGGTAGGTAACTACTGTTTTCGTTATCCACGAACACACTCTCCGTAGGTAAATTACTTACGCCCACATTACATACGAATTTTGTTTTGTGGGTAATACATAGGTAATGTTGATTTACCTACGGATTTTGGTTGTTACCTACGAAATTCTTCCGTAAATAAATTGAGTTTTTCTTGTAGTGTCAGCCAAGACACTTTTATTGAATTTCCTTTAACTACTTATGCAATTGGTAATAGATCGAGTAGTTGTTCACACATTGAAACAAAGTCACTAAATGTCACACCAGTTGTAGGTCTTCCATCAATTGGAGACAAATGTACAATACAACGCCCTTTAAAATGGTTGTGCATTCTCAAGAGGAAAATGAAAGGTGTATGTTTCTGTTCTTCATCGTTCAACTAATGTTGATATCAATTGATAATTGATATGAATATATGTTAAGTTTAACATGTGATCAAATCCAACATTATGAATTAAAGTTTGTACTCGTGGGTCAACTATGTGCAAATTTTTTATTATCCAAATTGCATGATGTCGAAGTCAACATCATTTTTCATTATCCTATCAAATTGACTTAATTTTATGTTTGTATTGTAGTCGTAATAAAACATATCAGATGAAAAATTGTAATTGAGACTCGTAACAATAAAAACCTAATATTAACAGGAAATGTTAATTATTTATAAACTTTATCAAAAACTTCAAAAAATTATTTTAAACAGGAAATAAGAACGAAATTCATAAATATACTATAAATATAAGATAATTTAAACCTTAAAATGATAGTTTATTAATGTGTTATTTTAGGCTTAAACAAGTGTCATATTTTTAATATTTCACCAACTTTTATTTAAGTAATATGGGTATCTAATAAATTAAACATGTTTTTAATTAAGTCATGGTTAACCTTTTGTCAAGTTTCTCTATAAATTAAAAATTAAATACTTATTTCAATCTTTTGATGTGTACTATTTAAAGAGGATATAAAAAATTCAAATATAAATACATTTTTTTCAAAAATATAAAATAAAAATTATTTAATTCAAATATTAGTTTTTTTATAAAGCATTAAGATTCGTAGAAGAAAGATTGGTTTATTATTTTTTTATAAAGCGTTAAGAAATATTAATTATTTTTAATAAATCATTAATATTAAAATAATAACATTTTAATAAGTATTGATTCTTAAAGAGTACTTTTGTTCTATATTTATTTGAGAAAATTGTTTTAAAGGAAGAGGTAATTTTTTCTTACTTAGAATGAAATGCTAGTGCATAAAGGTTGTTTAACAAGAGATATAGACACAACTTTAAATCCACACGTTGTCTAAAAAAATGTGATGGTATTTTTGTAAATAATGTGAAATTATAGGCTACGATTGTGGGGAGGATCATTGCTTATACTAAGCAGAAGTGAATAAGCGATGATTATATAGTGGACATAGGTGATGATTATATGGGGAACCGTGGCTTAATCACAAAAATAGTTGATTTTCTATCATAATAAATAACATATGCAATGTCCATATGCAAGAAAAAAATCACTATATTGTGAATAGCAATAAAGAAATTGTTATAGAGATGAGTTCTAATTATACCTTACAAAGCTTTTATGGAAAATTGAAGTGAAACCACAAGACACATTTGGAGGAGAAAAAAGAGTTTTTTTTTTTTTTTTTTTTGCAAAGAAGAATTTCATAACCGAGATGTGTTGTGTGGCTGTACCTCCTCACACATACAGACATATGAAGGCACAAGTTGGCATCAATGACTGCTTTAAACTTTACATGCAAGTATAACAGGATATCCAACAGACTTGTAAAGAACTACAATTTCTGCATAACCACTATATAGCATAAACTATAAAAACTAGAGAATTGTTTAGACAGTTAAAAATGTTTAATAGTGTATAAACTTAAAAAAAGTTACAACCAAACATAAATACTTCTCCCCCTTTTGTCTTTACAAATAAGCAAAGAGAAGAGTTTACACATAAATAAAACATAATAACAAAAAATAACAGTTCAAAAAACAGAAAAAAGATGATACAATCTTTAAGAGTCTCCCATACTAGAATTCTGAGAGTTGGGTCTGAATAATTTCAATATGTTCATCCAGGTGTTGAAATCGTGTTGTACAAAACTCATAGTGATCCTTCTAATCACTTGCCATGGTGTCCATGTTATTGATCATTAACCTTTCCAATCAGGACATTGGAATCCCATGATCTATAGGCGGCTCATAACTAACAAGAGCATGCATTGTGTAGTCTTCTGCAGCACCATCACTTGGTTCAACCTTATCATCAAACCTGCATTTCTACTTGGTCCAACAGAGGGACCAATAGAATTTTCATCATTGCTAACCCACATATTATTCACTTTTATAAATCCCATTTTGTTAAGTGAACCATTGTTAATCTCATGAGAAGGCTTTACCATCTCTGTTAGTTCTTCATCCAGGTTAACTTCAAAATATTGGAGAAATTTAGAAGTAAGTATAACATAAGATAGTTACTTAACCTCACAGATTTCTGCATGTGCTCCTTGAAGACATGAATCCAACTGACCTTGATGTTCTTCATGATGTACTAGATCAACACAAGATCTTCTTCAATAAGCACAATGTGATTGCTCCCTGTTGGAGTCAGCATCCAGGCAGTGATGAAGGCAATGACTCTTTTCGTCCAATTTGAGAGCACCAACATGAAATCCTTTGACTTTCATGAGAGGATTTCCGAGACAACTCACATAGTATTGTATCTTGTTAAATTTCTCCACAACACTAGTATTCCCTTTACCTACTCTTGCACCAAAATACTTTAGACCAGTAACAGTCGTCCACACTACTGGTGTGATTTCCATGTCTACTCCTTTGACATGGGAAAACATGTTTTCATCATCAATGATCGGATTTGTGTAGAACACTTTGACTAGATCAGGAAAAATGTTTCCATTCATCTCCAAAGAAAGCTTTGTAGTTTTTGACCTCCTTGAGGTTTTATTCTTTCAACCAGTTGAAATACAACAATTTTGGAGTGTTAATGGTTTTTATGATAATTTCATGCAGAAAAATTTCAATTTGCTCATTCTCATCAGAAAACCAAGTCTTTAGATGACCAACCCTAGTAGTATCTTTGTTGCACGAGATTTCTTTCTTCGTAGTGAGTGGGAAGAAGAGGCCATTATGCAAGTGATTTTTGTGAAAGTCCAGAAAAGAAAGAGATGTAGATGGTATTCGTGATTGATGTTGTGAATGCAAACTCAAAATGTATTAGAAAATGACAATATTAAAGTAGGTTTAATGAGTTTTATTTTACCATAGAGAAAAAACAAATGCTATACAGTTTTGAAAACTGCAAATTGTTAGTTTAAAAGAAAACATATTTGACTACACATAATGGTGATTGAAAAGACATCAATTGTAGTTCATTTTTCCAAGAAAGCAACTAGATATTTTTCATGGGTAACCAGATTCTGAGGCACACAATAATACATGTTTGACCGGTTGAATTTTTGGAGAAAAGAAACTGACACAAATATACACAAGTAGTTATGACAACTTTATGCACGAGTGACATAGATGAAATCAATTAGTTGAAACGTATTTTTGAGAAATTGAATTATCAAGAAGTTGCTTTATTTTCAATTTTTTTTATATAGAAAAGTTGTTTCTTTTTCTAAAACATATAATCACCTTTTAATATGAGGAAAATACACTGTGCTTTTTGTTCATACCTTTACAAAGATAACTCTAACAAATTCAACTAAAGGATTCTTTGTAATTTTCATATGGTCACATGAGACGCTTACATTGAGTTGAATTGTGGACGCACAAAAACTTTCTTTATTCCAGATATTTTTCTTTTGAGCAGCCACTCTCCAAGAACCAAGAATGTTTCTTGGTTGTCAAAGATCCCTACAATAATAGATCAAGGAGAAAGATTTGATCTCCTTATAAATTTGGGTCCAATGATATTAATTGGAACTTTAGGAACCCATTTTAAAAGACCTTTAGGAACAACAAACCTTCTTGCTTTGCAGAACCTAACAATATGGCCCTTGTTCATATAGTGAAAACAAGTTTTAACTGGTTTAACAAATTTAACAATTGATTTTATGTTTTCAAAAAAACTTGTAAAAGTTTTGTTCTCGCTGTTTAGGTTGAAGCTCAGACCAACTTTACCAAATACACAACTTTGTCATGCAAGAATAGGTTCAAAATTGGATTCCCCTCTTGAAAACGTGTCCACTGTTTTTAAAAGATAGTGAATCATCTTTTGGAGGAAATGATTTCACAAAAGCTTGTATCAACACACTTACAAGAAGAGTTTTCGTAAATGATTTCAAAATCAGTTTTTAAATGACTTAGCTCTTCTTCTAAGGCCTTGACTCGATTTTCCAACTATTTGTTTAACCCTTTTAATTGTTTAACAAGGTTAACCTGTTAGCTTCTTCATGAGTCTCTTTAAAGGCATTAAGCAGTTGACTATAATTATCAAAATTAATAGAAGTATTTGAACTTACACTGATTGTTTCCGAGTTTTCATTTGGCATCAAACACATATTGGCTTCCTCTTCATTCTTTGATGAAGAACTTAAAGATGAATCATCATTGTATGCTCTTCTTGCTTTGTCTTTCTTCTTATACTTCTTGTAACCCCCATTCTCTTTGCTCACATTGCTTGGACATTCAGCCTTGATATGTCCCTGTTTATCACATCCAAAACAATTTTGTGCTACAACTTTTAAAGCAATGCTTTTTACATGCTTTTCTTCATTCTCTTGTTCATTCAGTCGGTTCATTTCAAGCTCATGCTCCCTTATCTTTCCAAACAAGGATGCAGTGCTTGGTGTAGTCAAGTCCTTTGCTGCCATGATCTATCCAAGCATTTTATGATCTTAATATTCAGTTCTTCTCTTTCAAAGACCTTGCCTAGACCAATAAGATAATTTACTATATAAGTAAATCTCTTATGCACATTTGAGATAGTTTCTCCCTTAAGCATCTTGAACAACTCATATTCTTGAATAAATTAAATCAATCAATTGATTTATCTGTTCAACTAGTTATTTGATAGATTTACAATTTTGTGAAAAATATAAACTTGTTGGTTTTACAAAACAACTAATTGTTTTATGCATAATACACAATATAGAATTTAATACAGTTTATCACAGTGAAGAAGAGAGATTCATACAGAGAAATTTATACTGGTTCACTCTTAACTAAGAGCTACATCCAATCCCCAACACACAACTGAAAATTCACTAAGTAATCAAAACTAGATTACAGCACAACCAAAAGTGTTGATCTTGAACCCTTCAAGAACACACAACACTATCTAAAACTGTTTTACAACACAATACAGATTAAAAAAATGAATTAAATATACATTTGGCTTTACAAATTGAAGAACAAAAGATGAAATAACCCAGAATCCTATTTCACACAAAAGCAATGATCCAAGATGATAATATGATTCTCAAAGCTCTTTGATATTTTTTCTTGAAAAAAAATTCAATAATATTTTTTTTTTGGTTTTTAAAATGACCAGGAAAAATATTTATATAGACTTTAAAATATGGTTAAAATAGTTTGATAATTAAAAATGTTAAAAGCATTTAAAAACAGTTTGAAAATCATAACAATATTATGTTAAAATTACTTAATTGATTTTTTAAAAAAACTTATTGTTCTCATTTTTATGAAAATCTCAACATAGAAAACCAGTTCATTTATCAAAATGACTGATTGGTTTTGCTTTACAAAAAAGACAAAAGAAAACAAATCATTTTTAAACCTTTTAAAAACCTTAAGTGTTATTGAATCAGTTGTCGCGATAAATCAACCTGTTGAGAACTTGTTTTGGTCACCAGACTTGAACAAAAGCTTTTTCAACTGATTTAAAACACAAATCAATTAAATAAATTAACACAGATTTGAAAAACAAAACTTTCAAAAGAGATTTCTAATCATACGAACTTGGATCATAACTAAGTGCAAATTAACAACTCAAAATCTGTCTAACTACACACACCCTCAACAACAGATTCTTCAAGCACTACAAGAAAATCATGAAATAGAAACCAATTATTAGAGACCAAAATAATTAGTTGCAATAGTAACTAAATTATAAACCATTTTAAAAACTAAAAAAATTTTGGTTTCTAAATTAGTTTTTATTATTGTTAAATAGTTTCTATATTGATATCTAATTAGCAACTAAAGTTTTTGCTACCAAATTTAGAAACTAAATAATTGGTAGTTAAAACTTTGGTTGCTAATTAGATACCAATTTATAAACTATTTAAAAATAATAGAAACTAAGTTAGAAACTAAATTTTTCTTTGGTTTCTAAAATGATATCTAATTTAGTTAGTATTGCAACTAATTATTTTAGTGTCTAAAAATTGATTTCTATTTCATGATTTTCTTGTAGTTAAGTCAAATTTTGAAAATCATCAAAAGTAACATTGTTAAACAACGACAAACTTTATACATGATATATTTTGTCAACTTTACAATACGAAGAGACAGTTGATATTGATTATGATTATCAGAATGTGTAAAAATATATTCTTCCCTAATTTTTAATGTAACTCTTCACTTATTAATTACTTATTAATTGATATTTTAACCGGTACCTATCTTAATGGTACTATTTATCCAAACTTAAGCAATATAATGTAATAAGAAAAGAAAGTTGGGTTGAATTTCTAAGTACATTTTTTATTTACAAATAAAAATTTAATAATTCTACATTGTAAAAGTTTAAAAATTTAACTCTCTAAATAAATAAAAGGTATTGATCGGGTGAATATCATTGCTTAGAATAAAAGGTAAACACAGACACATACAAAATTGTTTATTTATGGCCTTTTCTTGTCCCCTCCACTTACAATTTCTCAATCAAAAACTCAACCCTCTCCCTCACTTCTCTCTCTCGTCTTATAATATTATCTTATCTGCACTGTCCAACCATCAACCATAACACCATGCACAAACCATACTCTTTCTCCTGCATATCATCTGATAGTGCCTTCTTAGAAGCTGACCAGGTTGGCAATGAAGATTCCATTTCCCTCTCTCTTGGCCCTCCTTGCCACCACAAATCCAAACTCTCTAACCCAAAACACTCTTCTGCTATGAATCAGAAAAACCCTAGCTCTGATGATCTGAGTGGTGTAACAGTTGCCCTCCACATTGGCCTTCCCACCACCGTTAGCAAACCTTCTTCCACTCCGATTCATGGTCCATATTGGATCCCTACTACTCAACAAATCCTTATTGGACCCACTCAATTCTCTTGCACAGTCTGTAACAAAACCTTCACCCGTTTCAACAACATGCAGGTTAGTCAGTAACAGCTGAAACTGAACTACTTAGCTTAGCTAGTGCAGTAATTTTGTGTATGTAGAATCAGATTAATAATCTCAAAAAATATAGTACTTTCTTATCGTTAAGGTCTTACACACACACATATATATTATCCTTTAGGCCCTCTTGCTGATAACAAATAGTATATACACGCAGTGAAAAGGTAACCCTTGCCTTTTTCTGTTGAAAGTGGAATTTAAGATCATGAATCATTTGAAAAATAAAAGAAGTCAAGTTAGATAAAAGTTGTAATAGTGTTTGTTAATTAGCATAAAGGTAAGCATACTTATCATACGAACTTACGATTAAATAAGATTAAAAAATCTTTAAATTGAGTGTACGTAAACTATTTTCTCATTTAACATATCTCAAATCCATGTCCAGTGTATTTATATGTTGTATTTTTAAAATTAACCAAATGCAAAGCAGAACTCTGTGTTTTGCTGCATCTAATTCTAAAATATATGAATTTGGAGAATGAATAATTGTTATATATACTAACATTATTATAATATAACTAATAATATGACATGAAGTGGTTTAACACATTGTTACAAATATAGATGCACATGTGGGGACATGGATCAGAGTATAGGAAAGGGACGGAGTCACTGAGAGGGTCAAAAGCAGGTTCTTCGATGCTGAGGATTCCCTGCTACTGCTGTGAAGAGGGTTGCAGAAACAACATAAACTATCCAAGGTCAAGGCCACTGAAGGATTTCAGGACCCTCCAAACACACTACAAAAGGAAGCACGGAGGGAAGCCATTCGAGTGCAGGAAGTGTAGGAAGGCATTTGCAGTGAGAGGGGATTGGAGAACACACGAGAAGAATTGTGGGAAGCTTTGGTTCTGCATCTGTGGTTCTGATTTCAAGCACAAGCGGTCCCTCAAAGACCATGTCCGTGCCTTCGGTAATGGGCATGCTCCACACAGCTTGGGTGGAGAAAGAGGCAGTGAAGATGAGAGGGAAATGGTTGATTTTAGTTTGAAATAATGCAATGTAGGTGTTTTGTAGGCTTTTATTTTTGGTTGTAATTAGGACTTGGATTGATCCATTAAAAGATTGTACGTTGTCTGTGGTACGTGGAAGAAAAGGAGTGCGAGACAAACAGTGAAATGAAAGCTAAGGTTCCTGCATTAAAGGTTTCAAGTGGCAGTCTTATCAACTTAAAAGGACGTTTTCTATCGATGCTACTTTTGCTGAGATATTCAGAGAGAGAGAGAGAGAGAGAGAAAGAGTGTAACGTAACGGGGATAGTCGAGACTGGAGAGTAATCAGTGAGTCTGAGTGCAGACGAGATGAGAAAAGGGACATGCAGACAAGAGCAGACACAGATTTTATTGTTCTTTACTTTGCATATAGACACTCACCATATTATTGCATACATTATAATACTTACAGAACCCTATGCTAAGTCAAAAATATTGGAGAAATAGATATAAGAGAATGAGAATAAAGACAAAGTTGGTTGTGTGAAAATGAGAGAAAAAAAGTTTGCATTTGATCAAAACATATAAAAAGGAGAACTGATATTACACAAACCAATATAATAATATTTTAATTATATCTAATTAATTTTTTAATTTTAAATATTATTATATTATTATAATGTAATGTTAAGTATATATTTTTACTATGAATGTGTATGATCTCAAAAAAATGTTTATAGTTTCCGTCAATATTGTAGTTTCAATCCATATCTATATAATTTATAATAATAAATTAATAACATTAGTTATTTAGCATACTCGTGTTAGATAGAACTATGGTATTCAAAACTACCAAACCATTTTTCCTCCATAAATCAGAAATGCAAAATAAATAAATAAAAACAATGGATTCTTGGTGGTTTATAATTGAGTGTTATGATTTTTAAACGTAAACATCCTTTGTCCTTTTAAAAAATACAACTTCAAAAAATTTATTTCTCTGTTTTATTTATTTATTTCATGTTTCTTTTATATTCTTTTCTGTGTGCTACAAATAAAGAGAGAGAAAAAAAGAGAGGAAAAATAAATGATCATATTTGTTTGATAGGGTAAAAAGATATAGAAAAATAAGAAATAATTGAACTTTGAAGGTGCGTTTTTCACTGACAATATATATTGTTTTCTGACAGTAATAAATTAGGAGGGTGTGAAACAAAAGAGCATGATCGATTCCGAAGTGAAATAATCCATTAATAAAAATATATTTTTATTTTCTTTATGTTTTTGCAATGTTCTAGCATATTTTTTATCGATTTGATTTCCTATATCTTGATTTATGATTTTTGTCTAAATGATATTTAAATAGTTTGATTAATCCTAGTAAGCTTTTGTAAACTTGTAAATGTAGTAAAAAAAGGGGAAAAAAATGTGTGGGGTGAGGAATAAGAGGGCAGAAAGAGGTTGGAGTGAGTGGGAGTTACGATGGAGGCACACTGATAAGTGCTGCTGTTTTTGGGGTTTCACCCAAAGGCCTCTCTTTTGCCTTTTCAGACCAACTACAAACTCATACTACCAAACATTTTTCAGACCCTCTGTTTTTACCATGATTACCTCCCTCTTTTACCTTTTACCCCCCTTACCCTACTTATATTTCACACCACTTTTACTTATGACACATTATATTCTACTCATAAAGCTTAAATATTAAATTACCAAATAAATCAAAAACACAAATTCCATGAAAGACATAAATATATCATGTTATAAAAATATAACTCAACTTATTATATATCATTTTCTCACGTACAAATTTTCATATTTAATTATAAGTGAGTCTAAAACATCAAGGAGTTCAACAATAATTACTTCCGTTTTTTATTTGCTGATACCAAACTCTTTTTTTCTTGAACCTACTAAAAAGAAAATATTTTATTATTATTTTTTTGATACTAAAATATTTTTCACCTCAATTTCTAAGTGAGCCTTTTAGATATGTTAAAAATAATTATATTTGATATAATTTTGATTTAGAGAATAATATATTTAAAAAACATTGTAATTGGGTATAGAAGGAGATGAAAATATGCATTTAACTTCTAAGCAGTGTCATATTTTCTAACTGGGAAAATTGTTATTGTTATTAATAATAAAAGCAATTTACTTTCACAATGTCTGGTTATAATCAGCATTGTTCTTTGGTCGAGGCTCATATGCCTTTTGCGTTGAGGCCTTTTTACCTTTTCCTTTTTCTTCCCCTCTTTTTTTTTTTTTTTTTTTTTTACATCAAAAGTTGATTGAAAAGGAACCATAAAGAAAGATTGCAAAAACCTAGGTAAGATAATTAATGTTGCATATGTATATGCACCGTGCATGCTTGATGCTTGCATCTTCAAATTCAAAGTGCGCCTTTTTCTTTTCATCTGTTTAACTTCCATTTACCAATGTTGGAAAATAAGGTATTTCTTTGTCATTTTATTTTACATTTTTTATATCATTTTTATATAATGAAATAAAAAAGAAAACAGGCTTTTTTGCACTGTTGTTTTTCAGTTAAAATTGAGAAGGCAACTGTAAACAATAAGATGTAAATCCACAAGGTTCATTTGAAAATAACCATGGATGTTGTAGGGATATTATTGGAAAACATAAATTAGACAAAGGTAAACTTGTGAATATTATTTCTCTTGAAAAGAATGTGATATAAGAATATACGAGAAAAAAAAAAGTAAGACATGGGATATATTGATAGTAAAAATAATGCATTTTTACCTTAATTCAATTTTATTAAACTGATTTATAAGGTGGAGTTTGTATTTAATTATATTATAAAAAAAAGTTTTATTTCGATATATTCAACACTTCCTCATCTCAAGACTCTTAAACTTATGCGTGAAATTATATAATTATGCGTGATCCGATAGGAGATAACCTAATAAACTCAACAAAATCTTACTACAATAGATTCTAAATGATGTCGAGACCCTCCAACTCCTATGTGTGCTTATATATTTATGCATGGTCCAATAATGGGTAGCCCGATTAACCTAACAAAAACTTGCTTAAATGGACTCTAAATGACTTTGATAATATATTAAAAAGTGGGAGAAAATATAACTTAACCTTATAAAATTGATTTATAAATGGAGGTTTGTACCTACCTATATACTATAAAAAGTCTGTAAAATCATAACATTCAAATTGTCACACCCTTTATTGATGGTCAATAGTGAGACAACCTTCTTTGTAGAGATAGAACCCTATTTCTATTCTTTCCCAATCCCCATCAGATTAGTTTTTCATTAGGTAATATAATATATATATATATATATATATATATATATATATATCACTTCTCACATTAACCAATGAGTCTTTTATTTTATTAAATCATATTCATACTCAAAGTCCAAAATCTATTTCATATATATGAGTCACATTATAAAATTAATTTACATAACTTTCTAACATTCTCCCACTTAATCATAACACATTCAAAGACCTTACGTAAATTGGTTTTATCATCAATCAAAATCAGGGATAAAAAAATAATAAGAGTCATGGTGGTTACATGTCATTCAATCAACACATTTCCTTCCATGTACTCATATATCATCCTTTATCCCTAATATGACTTTATAATGAGAAGTCCATAATGGGTTCAAACATAATGTCATTTTCATCAATAATAACATAGTTTGTTTTCCACACCATAATTTGCATGCATATACATAAAGTAGAAAACATAGATTTCAGAAACTTTTGTATATCCATGAGCCAGAGTGTCAAATAAGCATTAATAACAACATTCATCATTCACTAGTAGACATAGTGCCCATATTCTCAATAGGAGCAATAAATGTTTGGACGGTAAACCTTTTGTTAAAGGGTCAACAATCATAATACGTTTCTGAACTTCCTCTTTAACGACAAAGTATTTAATTCCATATGTTTAACACCTTTCGAATACTTGTGTTTTTGAGAAAAGAAGACAACTGCGAAATTATCACAATAAATTCTGAACAACTTGGCTATACTGTTAACAATTCCAAATCCTGAAATAAAATTCCCCAACCAATTAGCCTGAACTGTGGCCTCAAAGCATACCACAAATTCAGCCTCCATGGTGGATGCAACAATGACTTACTGCTTCACACTTTTTCATGGAATCGATCATTTGGCTAAAAGATACACATAACCAAATGTGGACTTTCTTGTATCCATAAAATCAGCAAAATTTGAATCTATACATCTAATCACCTCAAGATAAATAGAATTCCTATACATAAGCATGCGATTCTTTGTCCCTTGTAAGTATCTTAAAACTTTCTTTGTAGTTTTCCAATGATCTAATCCTGGATCACTCTAGTATCTATCAAGCATACCAACTGCAAAGCTAATATCCGGTTTTGTACATGTTTGAACATACATCAAACTCCCAACAATAGATGCATGAGGGATATTCTCCATCTGTTTCTGTTCCAAATCATTCTATGGACATTGCATGAGACTTAATTTGTCTAATTTTTGTATTAGAACAGGAGATGCTGAACATTTATCCATTTTGAATCTCTCGAAAACTTTATTAAATATATGCTTTCTAAGACAAGCCTGACAACCCTTGTGATTTATCACGGAATATTTTTATTCCTATCACATAGTATGCCTCACCCATATCTTTCATTTCAAAGTTATTAAGAAAAACTTCTTAGTCTCACTTAATAGAACAAGATCATTAGTTGCAAGCAAGATATCATCAACATATAGAATTAGAATTATAAACTTGCTTAAGTTTACACACCATGTATTCCTTTCCTTCTTTAATTAACCCCACTGGTTGGTCCATATAAACATCCTCTTATAAATTCCCATTCAAAAGGTAGTTCATCTGATTCAACTCAAGATCATAATGAGCTACTAATGTCATGATAATTCTAAAGGAATCTTTCTTAGAAGAAGGTGAAAATGTTTCCTTATAATCAATGCCATCATTTTTAGTAAAACCTTTGGCAACAAGTCAGGCCTTATAACGTTCGATATTTCCATGAGAATCACGTTTAGTCTTAAAGACCCATTTACACCCAACTCTCTTACATCCTTCTGGCAATTTCATAAGGTCCCATACATCATTATGTGCCATTGATTTAAGCTCATCTTTCATGGCATTTAACCACTTATCTGAATTATCACCATTGATGGCTTTTGAAAGTGAAATTAAGTCATTATCAATGCCTAGATAAACCACATAATCATTCAAAATAGTAGACTTTCTTTCTCTTTGAGATCTTCTTAATACTATTTCTTGTGGTTGTTCTACTATAGGTTCATTGTTAACCTCACACTAGCGCATAAATGCTAATCAAGTGCGGTTATTTTACATTTACAAATGCGGCTATAGAGCCGCATTTGATCAGCACACATTCGTAAATCAGAGAGATACAAATGCGGCTAGCCGCATTTGTAAATACTATTTATAAGTGCGGCTATTTCAAATAGCCGCATTTGTATATTCTTCTGAATGAGGGGTGATGGTTTAGGGGTTTAGGGTTTACAAATGCGGCTATGGTAATAGCCGCATTCGTAAATGTGATTTACAAATGCGGCTTTGGTAATAACCGCATTTGTAAATCATGCGTTTGATTTACAAATTCGGCTTTGGTAAATAACCGCACTTGTAAATAGTGGTTTTTTTTAGTGCAATCTGTTTTGTCCCAAAACCATATAAATTAACCTGTATATTGATCAAAATGTACCCAGCTAGACAAATACATAAATATAGAGATAAATTCAGAGAATCAAAATGTACATTACAAACAAGTAATCAAATTACATATAAAACCTACACTATTGATCAGCTATCCTAGAGTTATAAAAATTTATGAAATATGCGGACCAAGAATGTCTCACATATGACATGGCTTCTGAATTCATTGGTATTTCTTCCGTGAATAATTGCATTGCAAAATATTGTTGACATAAATTAGTTTTTAGATACATATATGTTCAAGAATTATAAAAATGATTTAACATATCATGTTACCTCTTTCCAACCAGTTTTATCACCTAGTCTTATAATGGTAATCATCCATTGCATAATGTAATAGCCACACTCATAGCTTCCTGGTTGTTTATTACACTATAATTCAATAAAAAGTAAAAGTTAGTATATTGATAAACAATGATAAGAGAAAGAAAAAAATTACAAACCTTTATTTTTATCTAGTTCAAATTATTTGAACTGGATCGACCATTTAGGATGTTATATCCACGCCATGAACTGGTTAATACAAAAAACCTCGTTAGTAGATGGTTAATTAGTAACATACAAAGTAAAGTTTATAGTGTACTTATGTATCAATGATATTCTTAAAATTTGTGGGTATCTTCTTGTGTAGGGAACAAAACCACACAACAGTCTTATCAACCATTGATAAGACAAGTAACTGCCAATGATGCCTATATCATCCATGAAAAGAGTTAGTAAATATTTAAAACATGAAATAGTAATAATTGATGACATATAATTAAACTTACTCATTAATATAAGGGCACAAATAATTTTTTTTCCCTCTTTTTACAGGGTGTTAGTGATGTATGCTTGAGTCTCATATGACCTTGGTCCAACGTGATTAGTATATGCAGGATCTAAGAATCCATACACATTTTCCTTCCCCTTAGTGAGACAGACTCCATGCAAAAACCTACAAGTTATTAGTTAAAGCATAATCAATAATAATTTAACATAAAGTAAATTAAATAACAGGTAAATATACTTACATCATAAAAAATTGAATTATATTTATATTGAGCTCCTGTTTCCCAGATACAAATTCTAATAAATTTGTGTTGTACATCATCAATGGCAGTTCAGTGTTTATTTGAAAAAAACGTATCATCCCACAGAACTGCAAAAGGTTCATTACCAATCTGACTAGCAATGAGACCTAAGGAAGCTATAGGATCGTCAACTGGAACCTCACGCTTCTTCTCTGGACATGGTTTCCGAAAAGGTTTCTACAAGATAAAGAACATTTGTATTAAATTATATGTAATATATAAATATAAATAAAAATTAATATAATGAAATGAAATTATTACATGAGGTTGGGGCATAAATCGAATGAGGTCTCTGGGCCAGGCAACGAATGTCTGAAATGCATCGGCCACAGTGGTTACCTCATCTGAAGGTAGTGGAACACGAGCATCAGGTACTCGTACTTTTTCAACTGTTACCTTCGCCACATCAGGGGAGAGAGGAACGTTATGTAAGGTGGTGGCCTCTTCATAGACTTTTCCAAGGGCCACCACCCGAGGAAGTTTGTTGCCCGCTACTAGTAGCTCGCATTCCCTCGTCTGTCCAATGATATCATCCCTTGATGTTGTAGGAGCCGCACAACTCCCCTTTGTGTTCTTGGGAGTGAGACTAACAAGGGGTTGAATCGACTCAGCACAAAGTTGTTGCGATAGAAACTCTTGTCGCATTCGATCATTCTCCTTTCTCATCTCTAGCCGCATCAGATCAGTCTCCTTTCTCATCTCCTCCATTAATTCTTCACGTATCTTAGTCTTCATTTGAGTTTCGCTCTCTTTGGAGGAGGAGGATGACTGTCATTATGAAACTCCAAAATATAGTTTAATTCCAACCCCTTGTCCAGCTACATGAACACGACCACAGTGCTCAGGTCGTCCAATTGCTTCAACCAGGATATCGTGACGAACTTCAGCAACAAATTTACCGTCGGATTCCAAGGAATCCTGCAAGAGACAAAATCATATCAGTTTTTAATATAATTAATGCTTTAAAATAAATGAAAATAACTAAAAATAGCTTACATTTTTTTCGATGATAACCCTGGATTGCTCAGAACTTGGTGCACCCGACTTTTTAATTCGGGCCCTCTTCCATTTTTCATGGCGAAAAGGTGGTGATGGAGGAGAAGTGACCCCTGTTTCCACATTCTCAGACGACGTCCCCTATTTAGATTGCTCCTTTTCCACCATCATTGCTTGCTCAAGTTTTCGAGACCCCGAACAAAAGAGTACGTGCGGGGTAACATTCTTCAAAGCTATCTCTTGAGCTTTCTTCCGAAGATCCTGTCATAATTGAAATAAACAAAGTGAAGTAAATAAGATAAACTTATTAATGTTATATAAATAAAAAAAGTTAAGTTACTTCACTTACCATGCAAGCCTCACTTTGACGGCTTTCTTTAAAAATACGTCATGTCTCTTCATCAATATGTTTGTACTTTAAACATGAATTTTCGTCTTTAAGGTCGCCAAAAACGTATCTCGAAGTCAGTCTTGACTTAAAGGTACAAAATTTAAGTTCGATATTGGATATAATCTTTGATCGAAGCGGTTCCACATCAAGAATTTCAAAGTTTGCCTGGAAAATAACATCATCAAATTAAAATTAATCAATGAATATTAAAAAGCATTATATCAAAATGTAAAGCTTACCAGAACATCCTCCCAGATCATGTTCCGATCGACCTTTGACACCTCATCCCATGAATTAATCAAAATGAAGAGCCTCTAACGATAAACAACTCCAAGATAGCTCATAAACTCATCTGCTTTAGGACCAAAAGCCATTTCACTGTTGACGTCAATGTCAACACGTGTCTTCTCACCAGCAACACGTCTCAATGCGAGATGCTTCAATCTAGTAGGTCCTCTGCTGCATCGTCTGGATCGAGGTCTGAGTGGGGTTTGATCGTCATCCATGTCTCTGTTAAAAAAATTAGGTAACAAACATTAGTTAATCTGCATCGAATTATAATCATATAAAAATAATACATAAAATTCAAAATGCTTATTTACGGGTTGCATGTGGGTTGAATGTTCATATGTAAATTCCTTCACTGTGGTCTTTACGGGTTGCATGTACATCATCAAGTACATCGTCATCTTTATTAATTATCATTGGTGTGAATGAACGGGGGTCACCATTTTCAATATCATCTATGGCCTCCCCTTGTTTTTTCTCGTGTAAAACGACATACTAATGTTTTGACGTAGGATCTTTCACGTAGAAAACTTGAGATGCTTGTTGAACCATTATAAATGGCTCATCTCGATACCCTATCTTTCGAAAATCCACTAGTGTGAATCCTGATTCATTAATTTTAACCCCACTTTTATTGTCAACCCATTTGCACTTGAAAACTGGAATGGAAAACTTAGTGTAGTCAACCTCCCATATCTCTTCTATAAACCCATAGTATGCCATTGATCCAAGTATTGGATTTGTATCTTTCGAAGTCGAAAACTGAATTGACTTGGTTTCAAGAGTAACACCCGAATTTTGAACTGTACTCTTTTCATCCATGGACTTCGTGTAAAATATACAATTATTCACTTCGTACGCTGTACATGAGATGACATCAAACTTCAATCCAGCAACCAACCAGGTCAAGGTCTTTGATGCTGTTGAATCCTTGAACACCTCGTCTTTAAACCAAGACATGAAAGTTCTATTATGTTTCATCAAGACCCATTTCTCTGCTTGTCTTGGGTTATTTGCCTTCACAATGGCTTTATGAGCTTCTATGTAAGGTATAACTTCATTTGTGTTATTCAATATGTACAAATGTGCTTGCGAGACTTTTGTCCAGATTTGCTTACAATATTCACACCACGTAAACATTTACTTGTAGAACGCCTGTGGTGCCATTAATTAGCTGGAAGACCTATTGGATTTGGTTTTGTCATGTACTCTGAACAAAATTCAATACTTTCTTCAGCTATGTACCTTTCAATCATTGAAGCCCCTAGACACATAACCTTTCAACATTTTCATATACCACTCAACAGGATACATCCATCTTAAGTACACTTGTCCACACAATCTAACCTCTCTTACCAGAAGCACCACTAGATGAACCATGATGTCAAAAAAAGATGGAGGAAAAAACATCTCCAATTCACACAAGATAACAATTTCATTTTGAAGTTCATCTAGTTTTGATGGATTAATGACTTTACAACAGTTGGAAGAGAAGAATGAGCACAAACGGGTTATGGTTGTTGAAGATGGATGAAGCCTCTTCTCTACCTAGTGTTAGTGTGTGTTTGATGTAGAAAAATAGCTAGTTTGTTGTAATGTTTGTAATAGGTTTAGATGATCTTGTATGTAGGCTTGTATTTGTGTAAGGTTGCCTTTTGCTACATGATCTATCCTAGATCCTAACCAAGCCTAGATCAAGCACATGATGTGGTTAAATGGTTTTTTGAAAAGCTTTTTAAAGTGCTCTTAAAAGTTTTAAATCAGTACACAAATAAATCTGTTTTATGGAGAAAGAATCGGTTTATTTCTTCTCTGTTAAAAGGCTTTTCTAAAATTCTGCTAAGACACCACAGGTAAAGCTTAGTTAGTTATTTCAGTTAAAGCTGAGCTGGCCTATCTACTATCATTTAATCTGTTTCATTGTGAAAGAACAGGTTTGTTCTTTGGTCAGTTGAAAGGTTTTTCACAAGTTAGTTAGGGCACCAAAGGTACAACTCAGACAGTTATTTCAGTTAGCTGAGTTGGCGGTTTTCACAAAATAAATCTGTTAAGTTCAAAAATGAATCTGTTGTTTTCATAACTGCTTTTCAACTGTTTTTTGAAAAGAAGTTAGAAACTGTTTTCAATATAAAGAAAAGTCTCTCTCACATTGAAAAGGGGCTGAGCAATTACGTTTTTGACAGAGATCAAACAATTTCCATGTGAGAAGAAGGATTGAAAGATTTTTGAAAGGTTTTCCAAAGAGATTTTCAAGTGTGCTTGTTCTAGGAAACCTTTGATCTTGGTGAAGGTGCTGGTGCAGTTCTGCAGCAAATTGAACTACTGGTTTTGAGTTCTTGCATCTTCTTTTCAGGTGTAATCTTTCCTTTATTCTGGTTTGTAAAGGTGTAAATGTTAGTCACTCCTTGATAGGGTTTCTTGGAGTGCAAGGTGTGCTGAAATAGGGTTTTTCAGCATTGTTGGTGTTGTTCTTGTAGTGTTCAAGAACTGCTGAGTTTGTAAGTAATTGGTACTGTTTTTAGTGGATTCCACCTTGGGGTAAGGTGAGACTGGACGTAGCTCTGTATGAGTGAACCAGTATAAAAACTTGTGTGCCTTTTTTTCTTCTCATCCCTGCACTCATTTCTGGTTTTGCTTAATTTTGTCAAGAACTAAATCTGTTCTTTTGAAATTGAATCTGTTAATTCTGGGTTTAAGTAAAAACTGTTCTTCCTGATTTGTTAAAGCTTTCTAATCACAAACAAGGCAGTCGTATATGATGGTTTAAGTGATCTGTGAACAAACAGTCTATTCATTAAAATCTGAGAAAGAACCATTCTCCTTAGAACCTTGTGTTGAGTAAATTTGTTTGATTTCTAAGCATTACTGTATCCTTCATCCTCATAATATTCAGCTGATCTGACTCTGTTGTAACTCTCTGTTAATCACAATTCTACATTGAACAAATTCAAATTGTGCTAGACTGCTCTGAAGAATCAATCTGTTTCATGTGAAAACAATATGTTCTTTTTGCCTCTGGTATACTGAAAATTGTGTGTTCCAGCGAAAATTTTATAAGCTCAATTCACCCCACCCCTCTTGAACTTAGACACTAATAGACCCAACAATGGTATGTCTAACATTTTTTGGTAAGATCCCACGGATAGCTACCGGCAACAACTGTTGCATCAAGATGTGACAATCATGAGACTTCAACCCAATTAACTTCAAATCTTTCATTGACAATAGGCTCTTCACATTTGAGGAATGTCCTTGTGGCACTTTCACACCCTTTAGACATTGAAAAAAACTATTTTTTTTTCATCTTTTGACATTGTGTAACAGGCTAGGGGCAAATATGTACGCTTACCCATTTCTATGGGAGCCAACTCGTCGCGTATGTTCATCTCAATCAAATCTAAACGAGCATTTAGACCATCCTTCGTCTTCCCGTTAATGTTAAGAAGTGTACCAATTAAGCTATCACACACATTCTTCTCAACATGCATTACATCTATACAATGTCTGACTTCTAACCTCGACCAGTACGGAAGATCAAAGAAGATTGATTTCTTCTTCCAAATGTTTGTCACATATGACTTTTTTTTACTTATCGAAGGTGTGGTCTATGTTATTTACCTTTTCGTAAACCTCAACACCGGTTAATGGAGTTGGTGGACCACTAGCCTCTTGGTGTCCATTAAAGGCTTTTTTCAACCTCCGGTAAAGATGATGACTTCTAAGAAACCTTTGATGCCGAAGATATATTGTCTTCCTTCCATGTTTCAATTGTTGAGAAGCAGTGTCTTCTTCGCATATTGGACATGCTTTATGACCCTTAACATTATAACCTGATAAGTTACCATATGTCGGAAAGTCATTGATGGTGCAAAATAACATGGCATAAAGCTTAAAAGTTTCATTAGAAAATCTGTCAAATACTTCAACACCCTGGTCCCACATTAACTTCAAATCTTCAATTAGAGGATTTAGATAAACATCAATATCATTCCCTGGCCGTTTCGGACCGGATATCATCATAGACAACATCATGTATTTTCGCTTCATGCACAATCCAGGAGGTAAGTTGTAAATAACTAGTAAAACAGGCCATGAACTGTGATTTGTACTCATATTACCATACGGATTCATTCCGTATCTAAACCAAGTCGGATATTTCTTGATTCTTTACCAAACTCTGGAAACTCATCATCAAATTTCTTCCACTGAATAGAATCAGCTGGATGTCGGTACATGCCATCACATTTCCTCTCATCTACATGCCATCTAAGATTCTTAGCATCGTTTGGGTTTGCAAACAAACGCTTCATCCTTGGAATGATGGGAAGATACCACATAACCTTCATTGGGGGTCCATGCTTTTCTTTATCTTCAATAGTATCATCATCTTTTTGTTTCAACTTATAATGTGATAACCCACACCTCGGACAACTTTTCAACAATTCAAAATCTTTTCGGTATAATATACAATCATTAGGACATGCATGTATCTTTTTATACTCCATACCCATTGGACAAAGAATCTTTTTGGCCTCATAATTACGATTAGGTAGAGTATTTCCCTCTGAAAGCATATCCTAACAATTGTAGCAATTCCGTGAAGCTTTTATCAGTCCATCCATTTATTGCCTTCAAATTCATCAGTCTTAACACTGCCGACAACCGTGTGAAGTTAGTTGATCCAGGATACAATGAAGTCTCTGCATCGCTTGACATACTTCCATATCCATGCGCTTTTGCAAAAGACTCAACTCCTACATCACAAATCATGTCCTCCAATCCATCATCATCTACATCATCGTGTACTGCTTCATCCATGGTGGACCCCACGTATTCTTCAGTTACGGAAACACGTGGTAATTTAATAATTCACCATGCCATGTCCAAGTTGTATAAGATCGAAGAAACCCATCACATAGCACGTGCTCCCTCATTATATTAACATCCAGTATCCTTCCATTCAAACAATTAACGCACGGACACCTGATCTTTGCTCCATCATGACCACTATTAATTGTGTTACGTTGTGCAAATTGTATAAATTCTTCTACTCCTCTTTCGTACTCCTCACTTATTGATAACTGTCGTTTTGCTGTCAAATTAATATGATTCTAGTGTAGACTTGTCTAACACTAGAGAGATGATAGTATAATTGTGGACAAATGTCCCAAAGTCGTCTCCCAACGAATCCAATAGTAAAATCAGTTGATCAGGGTTTAGAATCTATCTGCAAGCAATAAAAGTTAACAATAACAATAAAGATAAAAAGGGGGTTTGAGATAATTGTGCAGAAAATATAAAAAAAGATTAAAATAACAAATAAAAACCAGTTGATCCCAAGTTCTTCCACCATTGAATTCTTCACAGGTTCTCTAAAGATTAATCTTTTCTCAATCCTCCAACAGAGCTAAACCAGATTGAACATGCGCCGATCTGATTCAACTGAAACTCACCAGTAAAGCATGCGTCTACTAGTTTAATCAATACCCACTTTGTTCCATGCGTATACTCCATGGGAATGCTTACCTTCTCTCTCTTGAATCATGCGCCCAAGAAATTAATTAGAACGATGCGAACTAACTAAGAAACCAAAGTTTAAGACAAGGAAGACTCTCAATCATGCGTTCAAGTACAACCTCTCACAAAAACTAGTTTTCCAGGAGATTAGACAATAAAAACAACTGCTATAGAGACTTAAAAATCGAAACTTTTATAGAACAAAACCTCAGAACTCAATGGGAAATTACAAAGGAATCAACCAAAAAGGTTTAACCTTCCATGCGGAGGCAAAACAAAAGAATTACAAAGAAGAAAATAAACTAAGAAAACCCTATGAAGCCCTCTCTTCTCCTTAATGCTTGTGTCCTTTTTTATTGGGCTTTTCTGCTCCAAGGATCTTGGGAAAATATTGCAGTTTAGATTTTGTAAACAGTTTCCACTTTCCATAATTCTTTTTATTTTGCAGAAGATTTGCTTCCAATTTTGTTTCTGGAATCTAGTAGCTTTTATTTTCTCTTTCTTCTCCTCAGAATTTGTTTTCTGTTTTGGTTCAAGAAGCAACTTGGACTTTTGCATATTTGGCCCATTCACAAAGGTAGATGCTTCCTCCGGATAATTTACTCTAAAAACACAAAATTAACAATAATAATAGTTAAGGCCCAAATAAACCCAATTATAAGAATATTAATTAAAACAATGGATTTATTTATTATTATAGTCCAATAATCTATGATTAAAATTATTGAGTGTGAATAAATATATGCTCATCACTTATACGAATAGAATTCATCCAATTTCGATCCATTATATATTCTGGAATAGTTAGGATTTTTATATCAGTGTTCTATCTCACGCGTTTGCCGAGGGTCGAACACCCTCGGACTCAACACCAGAACGTATTATTGCCAAATATAACATATAAAATAACAACTAACTACTAAATAATATAAACTTTAATATAAATTACATAATACATAAAAAATAACAAATTCAAAATATAATAAGTACTAATACTAAATAATATAAATTTTAAAAAATACAAATTATAATACATAAAAAACATACAAATTCAAAATATAATAAATACTAAATAATATAAAATTTAAAATATACAAATTATAATACATAAAAAAATCAAAAAAATGCAAAAAAAAATTTTAAAAATTTAAAACAGCATACACCAACCTTGTGCGTGAATCAAAGTTGGTGGTGAAGAGTGGTAAGGGAGCAAGAGCAACAACGGCAGCAACGGAAGCGGTGGCGGACCAGCGACGGAGACCTAATGGAATAGTACCTTTGACCACCAATGCAAGGAAACAAAAGCTATTAAAAAATAGACATTTGTGAAGATTGAGAGGAAGAAAGTGAAAGGCAAGAACAGAAAGAAACTACAAAAGTGGTGAGGCGCGTAAAAAAATTTAGGGTAAAAAGCATTTAAAAATGCGGCTAAACGTAAAAACCGCATTTGTAAATCAAGCGCTTTGATTTACAAATGCGGCTATACAAACAGCCGCATTTGTAAATCAAATTAATTTTAAAAAAATTCCACCGCGTTTTTTATGAATGTGTTTAAGCGCAAAGCCGCACTAAATAAAGAGTGCTCTTTTCTTCATTTTGCACTAGGGTCATGACCATTAATTTGTTGTTCTTCTTCATCATTGAGTGGTTCAACTACATTAGGAACAATAATACTTGTAGTAGAGGTACTAGTTAAAGGAACTTGTACTCTAACTTCCTTAATCTCCACATTTTGTGATGCTTCACTCCCACTAGTTTCACCATTTTCAATGAACCGTGCATTTCCAATTTCAACAATTCTTGTACTATGGGTAGAACACTAAAACATATACCATTTTGACTTTGTTGGATAACCAATGAATTACTTAACATACTCCTAACCATATCAACTAAAGTTCGATTACGCCTTTCTGACAAACCATTTTGTTGTGGTGTACCTAACATTGTGTATTAAGCACAAATACCACGTTTCTCAAGGAACTTAGCAAATAAAATAGGGTGTTGTCCACTTTCATCATATTTTTCATAATATTCACCACCTCTATCTGACCTACATTTCTCACCTTTCTGTCTAATTGTTTTTCCACTTCATTTATATAAACTTCCAGAGCATTCATTGATTTATATTTTTCATGCAATAAATAGACATAATCATAACGTGAAAAAAAATCAATAAAGGTGATAAAATACCTTTCTTTATTGAAAGAATTTACATCAAAATGTCCACACATATTAGTGTGTATAATTTCAAGAAGCTGAGTGCTTCTTGTGGCTCCTTTCTTTGTGTGTTTTGTTTGTTTGCCTTCAATACAATCCACACATACATTTAGATCAATAAAATTTCATTCTTTACTAATCTTTCCATACATTCTTTGGAAATATGTCCTAAACGTTTATGCCATAAGAAAGCAGAACATTCATTCACTAAATCACGTTTAGTGTGAACATTATGATGCGAAGTCATAAGAATTTCAGCATATAAATTATCAAGATTCAATTTATATAAACCATCATAAAGAGTATCAAATCCAATCAAACAAGTACTCTTATACAAACTGAAACAACCATTCCCAAAATTAAAAGAGTATCCAACAACATCAAGTTTAGACAAAGAAACTAAATGGCTAGAGATACTAAGTACATAAAAAGTATCCATCAAGTCTAAATAAAATCTAGTGTTAAGGATTAAACGATAAGTCCCGATAGCTTCCACTGGAACTTTCACTCTATTCCCCATAAAGACAAACTTTTCATTTAGTTTTATGGTTCGGGTTTTAAGGAATCCATGTATCATATTAGGAACATGAGTTGTGCATCTAGAATCAATCCACCAAGAATTATGTGAAACTTCAGTTAAGTTTGATTCAAAACATACATAAAAAGCACTATGTTTTCCTTTCTTTTCGAACCAAACATTACGTTTCAAACAATCCTTTTGGAAATGTCCAGATTTCCAACAAAAATGACATTTGTCATTTTTCTTCTGGAGTTTAGTAGAGGACTCATTTATCTTTAATGGTCCTTTAGCCTTTCCATGTTTCTTGTAAACTTTCTTTCCAACTCTCTGATTGTTCACATAATTAATGGAGTGGTTTCCTTGATTCTTACGTCTGATCCCTTCCTGAACTAACATATTGTGCAATTCATGCACATTTCATTTGTCTTTCATGTTATTATAGTTCATTTGGAAAGGACCATACTCAGACGGTAATGGGTTCAAGATGAATTGTACAAGAAAATTCTCATCCACCACCATTCCAAGTGACTTAAGTCTTGCTGCAATATTTGTCATTTCAATGATATGTTCATGCATAGTACGAGAACTATCAAATTTCATTGTAGTTAAGGTACTCATTAATGTATCAAGAGACTTATTAGTAATTTAGGAGCGCTCACAAATTTCATAAATTCTTTTGTATTATCAGTTTTGGGAAGAGCGGACTTAATATTACTTGCTATGCTCATTCACATAAACATCACGCTAAGTCTGTTTGACTTTTTCCAAACCTTATAATGAGTTTTCTCTTCAATGTTGCTAGCATCAATAATAGCAACATGTTTCCAATCAGAAAAATTCAGTCCATTAAAGACTATAACATACTTAACATATAAATGTAAAGACACAAGAACAAATACTTCAATTAACACATGTTTAACATTAATATTTCGAGTCATAAACTAAACATACAATACAGATTCAGATAACAAACAAACATTTTATGCATACTCTTTGGGTGATACATTAATACACAAAACATAATGATGCTAATAATATTAACATTATTTGGTAAGACATATGCATTAACTAGAAATACTTGTTATCTTTGGATATACAAATAAAACTAATAACACATACTCACTACCAACAATCATATGCATTAATTATAAGGACAACTAATCAACCTTTGGGTGGTCCACAAATGCCTTATAATAATGAATTTCAATTTACCCATAAATAAATAATTTAACATTCATTCTATAGGTAATTGAAATAAAATTCATCAGTAATTTGGAATTAAATAAAACATAAAGATTTGATCACTTTGGTGATTAACAAATCTATCATACAAATAATTCCAGAAATAATATCATTAATTGAAATAAAATTCATCAGTAATTTGAAATTAAATAAAACATAAAGATTTTATCACTTTGGTGATTACAAATATATCATACAAATAATTCTAGAAATAGTATCATTAATTGAAATAAAATTCATCAAGGAATTTGGAATTAAATAAAACATAAAGATTTTATCACTTTGGTGATTACAAATCTATCATTCAAATAATTCCAGAAATAGTATCATTAATTGAAATAAAATTCATCAGTAATTTGGAATTAAATAAAACATAAAGATTTTATCACTTTGGTGATTACAAATCTTTCATACAAATAATTCCAGAAATAATATCATTCATAAAAAATATATACAAATATATATTTATGTCCTTACTTTTAATTATCATAATCTTTTCATCTTGCATTTAAAATAAAACAAAAATTCATGATTTATGATGCAACGAAAGACTCGAGATTAAACCATGCTTTAATACCACATGTAAAATCATAATGTTCAAATTCATGTAAAATCAAAGCATACAGTAATGATCATCATCATCTTAAGAATCTTACAAACTATGATTCTCACATTCCATACATTAATTATAATAGAGATAGACACTTACCTTGATTCATGAGAGTCCCTATGTGAGCATTTTCTTTAATCACATTTTCTCAATCTATCTCTTGGCAATTTTGTTCTTGTCACATGCTTTATTGATGACCAACAGTGAGACAACCTTCTTTGCATAGATAGAATCCTATTTCTATTATTTTCCAATCTCCATCTGATTAAATTTTCATTAGATAATATAATATATATCATTTCTCACATTAATCAATGAGTCTTTTATTTTATTAAATCATATTTAGACCTAAAGTCCAAAATCTATTTCATATGAATCATATTTTAAAATTAATTTACATAATTTTCTAACATAAACTATTATACATCCATAACAAAAATTTGCTTTTGAGAATCTTTCCACAAATATGTTGTTTGTGTTCCTTGTTTCTGCATCTACGATTATGTTTTTTGTATCAGCATTAAAATAAATTAAATTAAGTGGGGTACTTCAGGGGTATCCCAACCCATATACATCAACCACATAGTTACTTCTCCGTAAGGCTTAGAGAAAACAACCAATATGTGGCTTAACCTACATAAACACACCCAAAAAACAACTGAACAACAACAACACTTAGTCGGCACCTAATCCCAAGAGCACAAACGCTTAAAAGAAAACAAAGAATAGCAAGCAAAAGGTGCACCAACGTGACAAGAATACTAAACAGTTTTGGTAGGACCCAAAAAACCAGCAGCCGTACCAGGAATTCTTTTCTACATCACTTTAAAGGCCAACAAAAAACTCCACCAACATTCTAACAGCAACCACACCTACCCCTTGGCTTCCATAACCACTAAACAGACTTAGACTTCCCCTGCATCCAAGTACTTAACCCACACCAACACCCTCTTCTTCATTCCTTTCACCTTAATACCGTGACATCTTCGTATTTGTGTCTCCAATCTTCACTCATATTCAGCTGTTGTACAAGACAGCCAAAAACCAATGGTTAAGCAGCAAAAGGTTAGCGGGACAACTTAGTGGCCTCTACATATGACTCCAGCACCTCCACAACATCTCCAGCCATCACCAGCACCTACATCTTTTGCCATTCCCACCAGCGACCACACCAATCCTTATGTTCACAAACCGTCCACTTCAAAACCATCCTACAAGCATCACAACATAGAAAGGGTCTAACATAACAAAGGTGATATACGATCTTGTGCCTCTCATACTATTGTCTCCCCACACTAGTACAAAAAACACCGTCAAAACCTGCTCCTAGTTGCCCAATGCTTGCTCACAAACATGCAGGATGACTCCAACATCAAAAACCATGCCATCTCGGGACTTATACCCAGCACTCCACAATGAACCAGTTCACTAGCTGTAACTGCACCCTAAGCAAACTACAGAGTACACTTAACATGAAAAAGTTGCGAGGCACCCTGTCTTCTCTTGTTGTGCCTAGCTGATAACTCATTATTGAGCAACCTGTCATTGATCCAGCCTTCATCTGTACTCCAAATCTATGAATACCACCGGGACTCCCTCTTCTATCATCTTCTAGTGTAACCTGCATAAAGTTACTTATAGCTACTAATACAGGTCCAAGGGTTCAACATCCAGTCAGAGAACGAGTAATAGAATTTATGTCCCTTATGTTTTAACCACAACCACGATTTAAGTTGGGCCTTATGGAACACCTCTTCTTCATCCACTACACCTTCATTGAACACCACGACATTTCTATGCTCCCACATGCTCCGTACTATAGCTTTCCACACCCCTCTCCAGACCATATTTTGTTTTCAACTACCATTTGTCAAAGAGAAGCCCACAAAGTGGGATGTTGTTATGTTGGACGAACAAGATACCAATCCATTTAAAGCACATATTCCATACCCTCCATGTATGTTTACATTCCATAAAGAGATGTTGACAAGACTCTTCCTCGGCCAAACATAGAGCACACGTGTTGGTGTTCATCACTATCCCTCTCCTACTTAAGCACAAACTTGTTGGGAGTCTCCCCAGCAACGCCCTCCAAGCCGTAAACATCACATTAGGGAAAGTCTTTGCCTTCCAAAGGTTAATAAACACCTCTTTTTGGGGGCCCCTTTCAGGCTTAGCTAAGCACTCATATGCTAATTTTACCGAGAAGCAACCAGATTCATTACTTCTCCACACCTGGGTATTCTCCACATCCTTCCTAAACCTGACCCTGGAAATGTGGTTATCAAGCTCATATTCCAATAACGATTCCCACTCAAATATGCTTCTCCTCCAGGTTAAGATCCATCTCCACTCCAAGTCATCCCACACACCTACCTTTTCCACCTTCTGGCCTTGATTCAGCGATAGAGAATACAATCTTGGAAACAAGGTTTTCAAGTTCGAATTACCAACCTACACATCCTCCCAAAACCTAACTTTATCCCCACTCCCTATTTTCCATCCAACTTGTTCTTGAAACCACCAATTTCCTCCTCCTTCTCTACACACCTTCAGCAAATCTCTCCACCACCAGGACTGATATTTTACAGATATATGAACACTACTAGGATCCAGGCCGTACTTTGAATCCAGTACTTCCTTCCATCTCCCTTTATCATCAGAAATAGACCTCCATTTCCACTTAGCCAGCAACGCATAATTGAACTTTCTAATGTCTCTAATGCCCAGCCCACCTTCCCCTTTCGATTTACATATGTCTTTCCAACTTATCCAAGAGACAGACCTATTCTCCTTACCCCATCCCCACAAGAATCTCCTTTGGATACTGATAATACTCTTACAAACCACCTCTGGAGCTTTAAACAGGGACAGATAGTAAAGCGGAATAGCAGGCAAGACAGATTTAATAAGACATAGCTTTCTTGCCATAAACAGAAATCTCCCTTTCCATACACTAAGCCTAGATTTTAGCTTTCTCATAACAGGCTCCCAAAACTTTTTCTTCCTCAGATTACCCCCCACTTCAAGACCCAAGTAGATAAAAGGTACCTCCATCTGTGAACAATTTAGGGTCTTCGTATAACAATCCATATTACTTTTACGGACATTTATGCCCGCTAGCTTAGACTTATGGAAGTTGATCTTCAGAGCAGAGGCTAGCTCAAACCCCTTGAGGATAGCCTTTAGAGTAAACACATTGGAGTATGCATCCTGGCATAAGAACAGTGTGTCATCAACGAACTGAAGAATACAAAGCTCTACCTCTTTTCTACCAATATTTAAGCCATAATAGAGATTGACCTTCACATCTTGCCTAACTAACCCTGCGAGCCCTTCAGCTACCACAATAAAGAGAAAAGGGGCAAGGGGATCAGCCTGCCTTAACCCCCTTGACGGATAAAATTCCTCCGTAGGGCATCCATTAACCAACACAGACACAGTTGCACTAGGCAGGCATCCTTTAATCCACATGATCCATTTACTATGGAATCCCATTCTGTGTAGCATGTCATAAAGGAAGTCCCATCTAACTGAATCATAAGCTTTTTCGAAATCCACCTTTAAACACAGCCCACTCATCTGACGCCTCCTAAGATCCTCTAACACCTCATTGGCCGTTAGAACACTATCGAGAATGCCTCTGTCCTTGAGGAAAGCTGATTGGCACTCATCAATAACAGCAGGTAACACTTTCTTAATCCTCTCTGCCAGCACCTTAGAGATGACTTTGTACATCACACCCACTAGGGAAATAGGTCTATATTGCTCTAACTTAGTAGGATCCCTTACTTTTGGTACAAGTGCAACAAAAGAAGCATTACAACCCTTTGGGATGCACCCAGAATCATGAAAGAGGACCATCGCTTCCACTATCGCATCTTTAAAGACCTCCCAACCCTCCTTAACAAAATTCAAGTTGAACCCGTCAGGTCCAGGGCTCTTTGACCCATCACAAAGCCACACAACATCCCTTATTTCTTCCTATGAGAAGGCCTTTGTCAGTCTCAAGTTGTTCTCATTTGATAGGGACTTAAAATCGACCTTGTCAAGTCTAACACTGAAATCTTTCGTGGCCTTAAATCTGCTATCAAAGAGCTTCTTCGCTTCAATGCGCACAGTACTAGGTTCCTTACTCCACTGGCCCCCTACCTCCAGCCCCTTTACTTCATTTCTAAGCCTTTTCCATCTCAAAGATGAGTGGTAGAATCTTGTACAAGAGTCCCCTTTCTTGAACCAACTTGCTCTAGCCTTCTGACAAAAAAGAGACTCTAGCTTCTTGTCAGTTTCCTTCAACTGACTTACCAATTCAACCCTTTGCAATCCAATTCCTTTATTTCTTGCAAAATCATTCTCTTGTGAGTTTGGATATTACCAAACACATCCCTATTCCAGATTTTAAGATCACTCTTCAACCTCTTCAGCTTCTCCTTGAAAGTCACAAAAGCGTTCCCCTTAACAGGGTAAGATAACCATTTTTCCTTCACCATCTCACGGAAACCCCTCTCCAGGAACCAAGCATCAATAGAACGAAACGGTTTAGGCCCCGAGTCCTTCTTCACTGACTTCACCACTATTCCAGTGGCCAAAGACTTCTCTTTGCTGCACATATTGTTTACTCATGGGCCATCTTACCAACCATTCCTTAGAGACTAACACTCTCTCTATTCTACTTTTTGTTGACCCGTTAGACTTAAACCACGTATAATTCTTACCCACAATAGGCAAATCCAGAAGAAGGTTGGCATCAATGAAGTTGTTGAAGCCAACGATCTCACTAGAATGGTCAACACCCACCCTGGTCCCCTTCCTTTCACTACGGCTTCTGACGGCGTTGAAATCACCACAAAAACACCAAACTTTCTCTTGTGATGCCAATTTAACATTTGATAGTTCCTCCCAAAGGATCTTTTTATCATTCAAAGTGCAGACAACATATACATTTACCATAACACATCTAACATTGGATTTAAGATGACTTCCGAAGATAGCTATGAATCCTTTCCCCATCATATGACTACTATAGCTAAACGCATCCTCATTCCACATAGAAAGCAAGCTTCCGCATCCGTTTTCTCCTTCATTGTGCAACCACCCAACTCTATTGTTTCCCCACACTGAGTAGCATTTTGCCTCCGTAATAACCTTTGATTTAGTCTCTTGTAAGAACACAAATTCTGATGGATATGACAAACTAGAGAGGGATGAGCTATTTTTACACGCGACAATGTGTTAAGGATAAGACAACTCAAGTTAAGGAATGCTTGCAATGAGCATCATGGCCAGTTGTTGTCTATGTTTTTTAATCATGTGTCGTGATTAATGGGAAATTTTTCACTCTTGTGTCCAATTTATCTTAGAAGTAGCACTTTTTACTCTTGACCATCAGAATTAGGTTTCATTCTCACCCTCATTTTAGTTTAAAACTTTTATTTATTCCACCATATTTCGGTTTCTAAGGTTGAATTTTGGGTGATTTTTTTAGTTTGTTTGTAGGTATAAGGTGAGAGCAGTAGTGTTTTTTTTTATCTCCGATTATAAGGTGAGAGCAGTAGTGTCCTTGAGGTTTTTATTTTATTTAAGAGTAATATTGGGAGAAAATTTTAGATTAATAGACCTTAATTCAACGACTTTTTTTGTGGCATTGCTAATGATATCTGTTAGAGGATTTCCAGGACTTCTTACGCTCTACCATCATGCAACCACGTGAGAATCTCTCCTAATTAGGGTTTAAATAAACATCGTTGCACATGCTATTTGTAGTTAAAGTTCACAATCAAGCACGTTTATAGTATTTTACCTATAGATTTATCTATTTGTTAATTTTTTTTTCATTTGTATATTTTTTTAAAATAAAAATGACAAGAATAGTTATTGATGAAAAACATTAAAAATTAAATAGTTACATTAGCGTAGAAAAGATCAATGACAACGATTTTTTAGCAATTAGACAGAGTTTTAAAACCGCTGTCTATTAGCATGTAATCTATACTATTGGGATATAGACAACGATTCTCCAACTGTCGTTTATAACTCACATGTAGACGACAGTTCATTTCACAACCGTCGTTTATACCTTTCTCTGACACTGCTCAACAAGTGTACATGACAATTATGGTCATAATTGTCGTCTATTATGATCATTTTTTAAGGTTCATTGTATTTTATGCGTTTCCCTTCTTAATTAACCTATTTATTTAAAAACTCAGCCAGCCATATACATAAATTTAGACACATTCATTCAAAGAAGAAAATTATATATATATATATATATATATATATATATATATATATATATTGATAAAATGTATTACAAACACTAAATTCCTATCTATCTAATTCCTATACTATAGAAATTAAGAACATATGTAGCCCAAGCATTTCTCACATAATCTAGGGCATCCAAAGGCAGTGGTTGTTCATCCTTAAAGAACTGCATTACAAAATAAGGTTCAAATTAGTATTAAGATACATATACTTTAAAGAATTATAAAAAATACTTTAATTATTATTACCTGCTCTCAATCTTTTCGAATGCCTAATCTTACAATGCTAACCATCCATTGTATAACGTAGTAGCCACACTCATAGCCTTTCGATTGTTTATTACACTACAATTCAATATAAAACAAAAGGTAATATTGATACTTTGATAAACAATGAAAAGAGGAAGACAAAAATTACAAACCTTTAGGTTCAACCATGTTAGCTTTTGATAATTTGCACTAGGTCGACCTCTGAGTATGTTGTATGCATGTCATGCCCTGATTAATAGAAAAAACTTTATTGGTAAACATTTAAGTATTATCATGTCATGCTTCAGATGTGTGGATGACTTTTTTGTGCAATGAACAAAACCACACAACAGTGTTATCAACTACAGATAACACAAGTAATTATTAGTGCCCCTACATCATCCATAAAGTGAGTTAGTAAATATTTAAAACATGAAGTACTAATAATTGACAACTTATAATTGAACTTACACATTAATATAAGGGCAAAGATATATTTTTTTTCCCTCTTCAATTAGAGTGTTGGAGATATATGACTAGGTTTATGCTTTCTTTGCTCCAATTGGATTAATCAAATAGGGATACAAGAATCCATAAACATCTCGATTCCCTTCATTAATAGAAATTCCAAACAAATACCTACAAGTTATTAGTTAAAGCATAATCAATAATAATTTAACATAAAGTAAATTGAAACATAGGTGAAAGATACTTACATCGTAAAAAATTTAACTGTTATATTGAGCTCTTGGTTTCGAGCAGCAAATTCTAACACATCTGACATGTATAAGTACATGGGGATGTTAGTGTTTCTTCCAAAAAAGAATATCATCCCACAAAACCTATCCGATTCAAATAGATTCACTTTATTATAAGTTAGTAGTACATAATTTTAATCAACATTCCTTATATTTAATGAACTTTCGGCAACATTTCGCATTGGTCTTCAGGTGCCACGAAATGCAAGTGGTGACACAAAATCTCCACGGTCAAATATACACCCAAAGAATATCACGAAATGTTATAACCAAAATTATGTAAAATATATGACACATCAATTACAAGTTACGTACTACTGAACTAATAAAAAATGATTGTTCTTCTCAAACTATCCACCTGGACAATTCAAGACTCAATACAATTATTGTCACTACCACCTCCTTTTCTTTTTAAAAAATATTTACAAAAAAATTACAATTGGAGGAGTAGTAGACAAATACATGTATTAAATCTCAAACGGAACTAAGGGTCTCTCATATGAAACAATTGTCGAGGGTCGAACACCCCCGGACTCAATACCAACATGTGTCAAAGAATTATAAATATACATGCAACATAAAATTAACAAATTTAATCATGCATATAATTGAATAAAGAATATTAATTAAAAAAAAAACTATTTATAATCTAATTAAAAATCATTAAATTAATTATAAATAGTAAATAATATTACTATAATTACAATCTAACAATTAACACAATATAAATTAATACTAATACAAATTAACATAAATACTAAAATATACAAATTATAATAAATACTAAAATATACAAATTAATATAAATACTAAAAAACAAATAAAAAATATTAAAAAAGAATTAAAAAAAAACAACTTGCAGTATCGAAGGCAACAACGACAATGAAAGAACGAAGACAAAACTGTGGTGGTAGTGAAAGAACAAAAGCACCTGAACAAAATGCAATTAGAACCATCAATGAACCGAATAGAATGTACAATGAAAATAAAAACAAAAAATATTGAGTGTGAAGGAAAAACTTACAAATGAAGAGAAAGAACGCAATAGTGCAGTGCATTGAAGAGGAAGAGGAAGAGGAAGTCGCGAAGAAAATGAAATATCACAAAAACGGAAATGAAAGCGTAAGTGACGCACTTTGTTTTAGGATAAAAAGCAGAGGTATAAACGATGGTTATTAGGTAAAACTACTGTTTATACCTAAGTATATGGGAATATACAACGATTTTACTAAAACTGTTGTATAATTCAAACGAATAAACGACGATTGTGGGGGTTAAAATGCTGTTTATTCTCCTACTATTGGAATAAACGACGATTCCTCACACAACCACCGTTTATTCATATGTTTTAATTTCCAAAACCCACCGCATTTTGATGGATAGTGTTTGACAGTGAAATCGATGTATATTTAGTATCGTAAATTGGCTTTTTTTTGCATTAGTGTTATTTAAAATTTAATTTTATATTTTTTTATTTTGTATTTAAATTTATGAAATTAATCTTGGTTTTAAAGATATATTTTTTTAAAAGTTATACTTTGTAATACAATTTTTTCAAATTAAATTTATTCTTGTTAATATTTTGTCATGAAATTTTATTTAAATTATACTTTAAAATAAAAAATATATTTCAGTTTATATGTTATGAGTCAGTTTTGAAAATTTAAATTAGGTTTAAAGTGGATTTTATAGAGTCGATTTCCTAATGTAAAGTAAAATTTTAAGAATTTGATATTTGAATTATAATTATATATTACATAGATAATTTGTATTATTTAAAATGAAAAAATAATCAAATATTTTAGATTTATTTATTAAATGAATATTATATCAATTTTAATAATGGAGCCTTTAATAGTTGGATTTATATAAAATTTAGTAAATAGGACTTAAGTGGAAAAAAAAACTTTGAATCTGATGGCTAATTTGAGAATAAATTATTCAATTAAAATTTATTAAAGGGTATATTAATTTGTGGAAGCTGCACACCAATTATAAATTTTTTCTATATCCAAAAAATTTTCTTATATAGAAAAAAAAGGTTCATAAATCAGTTTCCCAAGAAAAAATACTAACAATAAGTGAGAAAAAAATAAACAATCTTTTTATAAGTTAAAATTAGTTTGTATATAAACTAATTGGCAGAATTTTTTTATGTACCTTTTTAAATTTTTTATTTTAAAACTTATAGATACACGAATTTTAGTTTGGGGAAAAATTTATTTTATTTTTTCTAAAAATGTTTACAAAGAAACTTTTCAAAAAAGCTAAGGCTTCGTTTGGATCCAAGGGTGCCACTGTTGGCGACGACGGAAGTCACAACAGCACCCCATTTGGATCCATGCATTGTTGTGGGTGAGGGTGCAGCGAAAGAGAAAGTTGAGTGAATTGTGTTTCTTCTGAAAGATGAAGAGAAAGTTTCATTGTGCAGTGCAAGTGCCAAGTCATCACCACGAATTTCCAATGTTGCCCTTACTTTTGTGCTGGAATCAAGAAGCACAGTGGCTCTGCATGCATGCCACATGAAAGCATGAGATTCCTGACTTGGCTCAGGAATCTATTGACCATGTGAAAGTTTGAAACCTCATCAATGAAGTGGGTGAGAGGTAGGTGCGTGAGATTCCTGGTTTCTTTATAAACGTTGCTTCCTCCATTGACAGATAAGCGAAGCATAAGCAAAGAGAGAGTGAAGCATAGAGTGTGTAGTTGGAGAGATTCGTAAGTCATAGTGTGTGTTAGGGGCTTCATTAACGTAGAGGTTATTCATCTAAAAGTGCTATGTTCATCTCTGGGTTCATCTGCGCCTTCATTTGGTTCATCTCTGGGTTCATCTGAGGTGAGTTTATATGTTTGATTGTTGGTTAATCGATTATGGTTTAAATATCACAGGCAAAATAATCGATTATAGTGTAATCTGCAAAATTTTCCAGGCATAATCGATTATCTGTAGTGTGTAAAATTGTTCTTAATCGATTATTTGTTGTGATAATCGATTATGGTTGTTTTTAGCCTAGTAGCATAATCGATTATCTTAAGTGTGTAAAAGGGGTCCTAATCGATTATGTGATGTGATAATCGATTATGCTTGTTTTTTGCCTACTAACATAATCGATTATGCGTTGATAATCGATTATCCTGTATGTGTAAGTGATGCCATAATTGATTATGTTTTAAAATTTTTGAAATATAAATGTTTGTTAATTTATTTGTTTTCTGTTATTTTCAGGTGTGTTGATCTTCCTATAAGCCATCCTATTGCTGTTCTTGAGTGCTTATCTTCAGATTTAAAATTTTTTTATGTAAAATTTTTTTATTTAATTTCTGTTTTATATTTATGATTATGGTTTTGTAATATAATTTGTTTAGAATTTATTTTAGTTTATTATGTTAAGGCTGTTGTTGTAATATATTTTTTTAAAGTTTAGTTTAGTTAATTATGTTAAGTAGTTACTAGATAGTAAATTAAATATGTTAAGGAGTTTAGTTAATTAAATTAATTGTTTCAATTGATTTATTGTTTTAATTTTCGTAGATAGTTATTAATTTATTAAGAAAAATATTTATTTCTATGAAATGAATTATTTACAGAATGGAAACAGAAATTTGTAAATTTTAGGTTTTTTATTATATTAAAAATAAATTATTAATGTTATAATTAAATAAAATAAAAAAATTGTTGTGATTAAAGAAAACTGAAAAATTTAAGATAAATATTGTTTATAAGAGAATAGATATTGTATAATAATAAATATACAAAGTTAATAAATATTGTATAAGAAAACTGAAATATTGTATAATAATAAATATACAAAGTTATTTTTTTTTATCATAATTGTTTATAAGAGAATAGATAATTTTTTTAAATGAATATTTGTATTCTGTATGGTTAATATTTTTTTAAATTGGACATAAATTATTAATGTTATTAGTTGAAAAGATTAAAAAAAATGTTTTTGTAATTTTTGTTATAAGATTTAATTGTTATAAGAAAAAAATAAATGTATTTAAAATGAATATTTTTACAAGTGGAAATAGAAATTTGTAATTTGTAGGTTTTTTAAAAAGTAATTGATATTTTAGAAGTGCTATTTTTAATTGATATTTTAATTATAAATGTAGAAAGTAATTATTTATTTAAAAATGAATTGTTTATGAAACTGATTAAAAAAAATTTATTTTCACAGAATGGAATTCAAAATTTTAAAAATATTTTGATAGGGTTTTCATTTTTGTAGATTAAACATAATTTATTAATGTTATAATAAAAAACATTATAAAAATGTTGTATTAATTAAAAATAACAGTAAAAGTTTAAAGTAGAAATATCATTTTGAGTTATTTTTTTTTTAATTTGTATTTCACATAAATTATTGGTGTTAGAATTAAATGTTAAAAAAAAATGTTAGAGTAATTTAAAAAGTCAGAAAAAGTTTATTTTAGATTGATAATAAATTATTACAAAGATAAATAAGTTTACAGAATTCAAATAAAAATTAATAATCTATAGTTAATGTTATTTTAGATTGTACATAAATTATTAAAAAGATAAAAATAAATGTATTTAAAATGAATATTTTTACAAGTGGAAATAGAAATTTGTAATTTGTAGGTTTTTTAAAAAGTAATTGATATTTTAGAAGTGCTATTTTTAATTGATATTTTAATTATAAATGTAGAAAGTAATTATTTATTTCAAAATGAATTGTTTATAAAACAGATTTAAAAAAAATTTATTTTGACAGAATGGAATTAAAAATTTTAAAAATATTTTCATAGGGTTTTCATTTGTGTAGATTAAACATAATTTATTAATGTTATAATAAAAAAACATTATAAAAATGTTGTATTAATTAAAAAAAACAGTAAAAGTTTAAAGTAGAAATATCATTTTGAGTTATTTTTTTTAATTTGTATTTCACATAAATTATTGGTGTTAGAATTAAATGTTAAAAAAAATGTTATACTAATTTAAAAAGTCAGAAAAAGTTTATTTTAGATTGATAATAAATTATTACAAAGATAAAAAAGTTTAAGGAATCCAAATAAAAATTAATAATTTGTAGTTAATATTATTTTAGATTGTATTCATGGAGGAGTTGTGGTGTAATGATAGAGCCACGGGAAGTCGGGTGAGGACAGCCCGTGACATGAATTCACATCCTGACATGACCAATTTCAGTGTCAACCTTGGAGAGAATAATATGGATTATATCCCCGAACAACCGAACTTTGAGGAGGCAGATGACTACGTCCCATGATCACCTGCTGCTCAATTCCAATCTAGTGACACTCCTTCAGACACACCATCAAACACTCCTTCTATGTTGTCTGCTGGCTCTACGGGCACATCCTCTTCCCGAGGATCAAAGAGAAAAGGTCTCACTATGTACGGCATTGATGAACAATTTGCAATGTTGAATACTAATCTTCAACAATGTGTGTCATCAATGAAGGATGGAAATGAAAATGCCTCTCAGTTGGTTAATATTGCTCGTGCACAGGCAACGACAGCTCAAGATATAGCTGCCGAAATTAGACGAAGAAACGACCTATATGCTGAGCATGTACACCACCATCGACGCCAAGCCTCATACCAGTACTCAGAGTCTGATATTTGGGCAATGCTCGTGGAGCTAAACATTCAAGATGAACAACTCATGGATCAATGCTATGAGTTTTTATGTGACCATCCCGGAAGAGTTAAGCAACTATTTGGGATGTCATATGAGCGTCGAATGACAAAATTGTTTGGATTTATGACTAGGCATTGATTTCATATCTCTGCGTGGGGGTTACCTTTAACTATTATTAATCTAATATTCGACTGTCTTTGTTAGTAGCTGGACATGTAATATTTGACTGTCTTTCTTAGTTATTGGGCATGTAATATTTGACTGTCTATGTTAGTTATTGGACATGTAATATTTTGCTTTGTGAACTTCTACTTTCATTAGCAATGTAATATTTTGGTTTTTGAACTTGCATTATTGCTTTATGATATTATGTTAACTTCTGTTTAGTTATTTATTGTAGTAATTGCATTATAGATGGCATCATCATCCCACAAACGTAACAGAACCCGTAAGCGTAAATCTCCAGCAGAAGATGTTGACGTTCCTCCTCCACCAACGAGGATTCCAGAAGTTCTTGATTATTCAAGATACTTCAGTACCAGGCGTCAAATGGTGGTTTTTGAAAAGAACTTTCACGCAAGAGCAGTATTACCACCAAAAGTGATGCATACTCCATTTTTTGCTGGTCCAGGATTTGAATTCCAAAATCTTCTGAATTGGCAAGGTTTACAACCTTTCCTTGGAATTAATCTTCCGTATTATGAGGATTTGGTAAGTGTATTTTATACAAATGCAAAATTCACACCTGCTGGTCACCTTGCCATTGAGATTTGCGGAAAAATGATACACATTAAAGAAATAGATTGGATGACCATTGCTCATCTACAATATGACGGTCTTAAGTTAACCCCTGGGACGATACCTGAGGAACTGAATTTTGATCGAGGTCTAGCATTATCGTCCATGATTCGTGAAGATGTTGAAGGTCAAAATCTGAAAAATGTCGGTAGTTTGAAAATGAATGACCGACTGTTGCATTACACATGGGTGCATATCTTGTGCCCTCGAGGAAGCAACTATGCACAACTGTTGAATGAAGATATTTTCATGATGTGGTTAATCAAGAATAATGTACGCATTAATTGACCTCATTACATAATGCAACACATCATCAAATGCCGGGATAACAAGATGCCTCTCCCATATGCAAATTTGATAACGAGGATCTTGCAGGTGTATGGCTTTGACTTATCCAATGAACAAGCAATAATGCTAGGTTGGAATCATTACTTTGGCAAAAAAAGTATGACAAAATTAAATATATTCCAGGTCAATGGCATATGGCAACTTGGTAGACCCCAACATGCAAACGAAGAAGATGATGAAGAGGATGAATTGCCACCACAAGATGTTGAAGGTGGTCAACCTGAGGAGGAAAACCCCACTCAAAGGGAATTGTTAAATCAAATTTTGTCCGGCATACAAAACATGAATACCCGAATGGACAGAATGGAGGTTACTCTGGCTGACATTCGACATCATCAAGGTCATTGAGTGTGTTATTATTATGTTATTGTCATTGTTATTTTTTTTTCTAAGTTTCATGTTGAACATTGATGAATTGTGTTTGTTATTTTTGACGTTGACATTGTTATTGTTAAGGTTTTATGCTACTTTTCATGTTACTTATTTACATAATCATATTGTTTTTAATGCAACTTTTTTACCATCTTATTACTTCGACAGCATTGGTTAAGTGTTATTAATGTCTGCGTATCACAACACGTCGTCATCTAGTTGTACTGGTTGTAGTGTGCAAAAACGTGATACTTTTAACCATGCTACTGGGAGCACAAGTGCCTTCGTTGATCCTATTTGTGATTGTGGACAATTTGCTGTTTTGAGAATAGCGACAACACAAAAAAATGCTGGAAAAAAAAATTGGGGTTGTCCCAACTACAAAGTAAAATTTATTCAATTAGGTTTCAAACAAACTTAAGAATGTTATTTTAAACTTATTCATTGTTCAATTTTATTGTTTTCTTCAAAACAGATTAGAAGTGGCATGGTTCTAGGCTGTAATTTTTTCAAATGGTGCATTGAAGACGTTGCCGATGAAAAAGATGAAATTATTATCATACAACGGAATAAGATATGTCTTCTAAAAAACCGTTTGAAGGTCTCCACAAGAAGGATTCAAATGTTATTACTGGGAATGTCTTTTCTTTTTCTAATTAACATTATTATGTTCTTCATGTAATGACTTTATATTATATATTTTGACACCTAATTAATATTCATGTTATATTCTAAATTTCTATTTTCTTTTTAAAATATATTCATTTTGCTATTCATAATAATGAAAATTATTATTAAAATTAATTTTATATATATTTGTATATAAATAACATAACATAATTTATAAAATCATTTATAATATTAAAATTATGTAAATAAATTAACTTAAATAAAAAATAATTCTTAATTAATAAAATTTTAAATAATATAATTATACTTTAATTTTAAATTATAATTAACTAAAATATGAAATAGGATTAATCATTATTTATTCTTTTTTTATATACAAGGGTAAAATTGTAATCTCACAAACTTTACTATTCAAAATAATTTATAATATTCTTACAACTATCACATCACTCACAATTTTCAATAAACTTTCCTCACACATCCATTCTAACATACCCCAATCCAAACAACCTCAACTTTCTTCACACTTTCTCCACACTTTCACTCCCACTCACCCTCAACTTTCCACTCCCCCACACCCTCTAATCCAAACACACATAAGAGGATATTAAGCAAATGCCCATTTTTTTCAAGGGCCGAGGGAATCCAACGCCCAAACAATATCAGGCCCATCATCAAGTTTTGGTATTGGGCTATCCAACAAAATTTAGTTTTCAACTCTTTAAAGAAACAATAACAGAGGTTAAAATCAATAATCTTAGTTTAAGATTTAAATAAATGGAGTTTAATTGTGATCGAAGTATATCTTTTTTTTTTGGTGATTTTTATTTCTTTCTTTTTTTTTACACGATCTAAGTATATATTTTTTTAATATCAAAGTATAATTTTTTGCAGCAGTAAATTATTATATATCAATATCAATTCTTAAACCGTTTATTGGATTAAAATATACTGTTAGTCTCTCAGTATTCTATACAAACAAAATGGTATAGATATTAAAGACAAAACAAAAATTTCTTCCTACTTTTTAATAGGTTATTCTTTCTAACAGGTTTTCCCTATATTATCCTTAAATTTTTCAACATCTTTTTTTTTTTTTCTTTCAGTTACATATGTTCCTTTTTTATATAATTTACTGTGTAAACACTTATTCTTTTATTGTCTTTAAAGAAAGTTATTTATCTTAAAGTTACTTTTCCGTAAACTAGTTATAACTATGATATTTTAACAATTAACTATATTTTTTAAATATGTAAAACTAAAATGCAGAATATTTACCTTTAAAAAGGCTTGGAAGTAAATTATTTTTTGTAAAGAAGTTTGTTTATAAAAATTATAAACAGGAATGAAAATGGGTGACCAGGTTAGAGGCGGGTTTGATTATAACCTTTTATTTTTTAAATTAAAATTTATATACATTTCCATCTCATAATAAAAATCACAAAAACACATGTGAGATTTAATGTTGGAAAGACATACGTATCTTTTTTTCAATATCAAATTTTTAAAAAAAATTATAAATTTTAAAATAGAACACTAAATAATAATTACATAATTTTTAAGTAATTATAAAAAAATCACACATAATTAAGAGAAAATATCTTCAAAATTTGAGTAAATTTTGTAGATATCGATCGAGTTAAATCATTGGGTGAGAGAAATAATAAAAAATTGTATAACGAAATAGTAGTTCTTTAACTGAAACAAAATTATGAACCAAAGAAATTTTTTTTTTTTTTATATTACCTAATAAACTAAAGATTTATATAATTAAAAACATAAAGTTGATGGTTAAATCTTTTTTTTACATGACACAAAATAAACAATAAATAAAAATATAAAAAATAAAATATGTGTTCAAGAAAAATTTAATTCAATAAAAATTTAGGTTTATGTTTCTTAATATGTAACTGAAGCTCTGGTGAGAGAGAAAATAACTTGAAAATTTGAGTAAATTTGATAGATATCAAATTATTTAAAGGGTTAAAAAGAGATAAAATATGAAAGAAGCGTAGTAAAAGAAGAGTTCTTTATATGAAAAAAAAAAACAAATAATTAAAGATAATAATAAAAAAGTTAAATTATCTAATAAATTAAAAATGCTTTGTAAATTTAAAAATGAAGATATATAATACGAGACGGATATATATACATGTTTATTTTAGTTCCCATATCTAACTTAAAAAAATATAGTGTTATCTATACTAACTCCAATTAATACAAAAAATATCTATAGAAATCAGGGTGAATTTAGATAATATTTGCAAATACAGATTTAATTGTCATCTGTAATTAAAAAAAAGATGAAAAAGAAAGCAAAAAAAGGAGGAAAAATACAAAGTAGAGAAATTGAATAAGATAGAAGGATTAATATACTGAAGCACCAAAAGCCCAAAATGCATGAAACAGTGCTGGCATTTCATGACCCAAAAGAGAAATTATTGTTTTTGTCTAAGTTGATTTTCTTTTTACGGTGGGCTGGGATTAGGGCATGTTATTGTTTATATAATAAAATAAAATCATGAATATGTTTTCTATTTTCTAAAATTTAGAATAAATTTACTTTGGTCATACAAATTTAAAATTATTTTTTAACTATGATAATTTAAAAGTTACTTTTCTAATCTCTCTTTCTCAAGTACTGTTAAAAAATAATACTTACACTGTTAGTAATCAACCTCTGATTTTCTTCATATTACTAAATACCTTATCACATGTTTATTTTTGCTTTAAAAATATTCATTTTTAGTACTTTTAAATGTAATTTGACATAGAAACTGATATTTTTAAATTATAAAGATTTAAAAAATAGTTTTAAAATCTGCACAACTAAAAGCAGTTTTATTCTAAAATTAACATATTAAAAATAAGTTTAAATCTAAAATAATTTCCTACTTTTCTGATTTATAAAAAGAATCATCATAATTCTTAAAAACATGACTTTATTGTATAATTTTTTTGTACGAAAAAAAAAATATAAACGTGAGAAATATTTTGTCCTAATTATAATAAGAAACAAAAAAAATAAGTTTTAATTATTATTTTTCATATCTTTATTTATTGGGAAGTCTATTAAAATTCATCTACTCTTTTTTTATATATTTTGTGAGATTTCTCTAAAAACTTTATGAAAAATCATAAGAAATGTATTTATGCGATTTTTTCTCAAAATGTTTTAAATTTCCGTAAAATATTAATAGAAAAGGTCCATATTGTAATGTAACCATATAAATTGCCCTCGTGGATTGGAAAATTATATCATGAGTTATGAGTAATATCGTAAAATATTATTACATAAATTGTTTAATTTTATGGAAAAATAAAATAAAATTGTGATATAATCAGTTAAAAACGTTTCTAAATTTTTATATAAAGGATAAGGAGTTAGTAACTAATATTTTCCTGATTAATGGCTTACATACATTGTTATTTGAAATGAGTAACATTGTTCATTAATGACTTGAATAGCATCTCATAAATAAGTTAAAAGTCAACAAATATTTGATGTTTGTAAATTACTTGAATTAATTGAAATGTTTAGCAGTGAAATAGTGAGAACAAGGTATTTCAGTCAAATGTTGAGGAAACAAAAACAAGAGAAACAAAAAACAAAGTTGGAGACAAAAAATGAAGAAAAGACTAAAAACTAAAAAGCCTTGTGAGGGTAGTAAACGTTCTTCAGCCATCACACTTCCTGTATCTATCACAAAGCCTTGTTCTTTAGAGTCATCATCCACTTGCGTCCATTTATTTTGCAAAGACGAAGTCCCAAACAAACACCTCAATGCTATTTCACCTTTGAAAATTCCAAATCTTGTTTGATGCTAGACGACTACGGAGGGTACTTGTTCAAATCAAAATTATCATAAAAGTCTTCTTTTCCTTCTCTTACTTATAAACATAACTTTTAGGTTTTGCTAAAACTGTATTGGTCAATCTGTGAGTCTTAATATTAAGTTGCTAAATATATAAAAATGACAGTTATCTAACAAATTCCGCACAAATCTGCTACAATCTCCTAATAAGGGCAAGTATATAAATATTTACATAAATAAGACCAATTCTATGCTAATCAAATAATTAAAATATTAATTAGAATGATTCTAAAATTAAAGCATTAATATGTTAGAGATACAACAAGATTTGTGTTTGATATGTTGGAATCTTCTTGTTACCCCCCTTCAAGTTGGAGCATGCAAATTATGAATGCTCAACTTGGTGAGTAGAAGAATGAACTTCTTAGATCTGAGCGCTGTAGTGAAAATATCTGCCAATTGAGTATGAGTGGAGACATAAGATGGAAGGATGAGATTCTGAGTGATGGCATCACGGACGAGATGACAGTCAATCTCAATGTGTTTGGTTCGTTCGTGGAAGACATAATTCTTAGAAATATGCAAAGCAGCCTGACTATCACAAAAGAGGCGCATGGGCTGTGGATGAGAGATTCAAATATCAGAAAGGATTGCCTTCAACCATTTCAGTTCACAAGTGGTGTTCGCCATGGAGCAATACTCCGCTTCAGCAGAGGATCGAGACACTGTGTGTTGTTTCTTTGTCTTCTAAGACACTGGTGAATTTCCAAGGAGAATGAACCAACCAGTGACAGACCCTCGAGTGAGAGGGCAGCTTGCCCAATCAGAGTCTCACCAACCCTTTAAGGTAAGGACACTGTCCCGACGCAAGAGAATGCCCTGGCCAGGCTGCCCCTTGAGATAGTGAACAACACGTCGGGCAACTTGCCAATGTTCTTCTCTTGGTTGTTGCATAAATTGAGACAAGACATGAACACGGTAAGAGAGGTTCGGGCGAGTGAAGCACAAGTAGATGAGGCGCCCAATAAGGCGACGATATTGACCAGGATCAGAGAGTAGTGGTCCTTCCGCTAGAGCTAAACGATGATTTTCTTCAATAAGAGTAGATGGTCGTTGACAGAGGAAAATACCTGTAGGAGATCAAGCAACTTCCACCCCTAAAAAATATTTGAGCTTCCCTAAATCTTTCATGTGAAAACAGGCACGAAGATAGTCTTTGAACCGTTGAATAGCAAAAGGACCATTACCAGCTATGATCAGGTCATCAACATACACAAGGACTACAAGTTGGACGTGTAAATGACAAAGGTTGAACAAGGAATGATCAGAGGAAGATTGTTGGAAACCGTATTGGAGAAGGGCAGTGGAGAGTTTGGAAAACCAACAATGTGGGGCTAGACGTAAACCATAGAGAGATTTGCGAAGCTTACACACCATTCCTTGATTTTGCACAGAAAAACCAGGCGACAATTGCATGTAGACATCCTCCTTAAGGTCACCATGTAAAAAAGCATTGTGAACATCCATCTGGTGAAGTTCCCAATCCTTGGCAGCAGCTACAACTAGAACAATACGAATGGTAACCATTTTGGCCACTAGGGCAAAGGTCTCATTGAAATCTATCCCCACAACTTGATGATTTCCCAGAATAACCAAGCGGGTTTTGAAGCATTCAATGCTTCCATCAGAGTGGTACTTAATGCGATAAATCCACTTGCACCCAAGGGCCTTCTTTTCAGGGGGCAAGGTGGTGATATGCCAGGTGCCATTGTCTTGAAGGGCCTTGATTTCGACATCCATGGCTATTTGTCAGCATGCGTCCCAAATAGCCTCAGAAAAGTGTCGGGGTTCCCGTTCATCCCCGATTGTTGCAAGAAAGGCATGGTGCTTGGTAGAAAATTTGTCATAAGTTACATAATTAGTTAAGGGGTAGGATCTACCTGAGAGATGTGACGGAAGAGGAGAGCGGAGCGATGGGCTTATGATGTGGAGGGTATTGGTAACATACTCACGAAGACGCATAGAGGGGTGTTTTATTCAATGCCATTGACCAAGTGGTGCTTCAGATACGGTTTCATTAACGGTGAAGGATGGACTGCATACGTCATCTTGTATGGGAGTGACTATAGGAACTTGGTCTTCAATGGGCATTGTACCGTTATGCATGGGTTGCACATCGTGGGCCATGGAGGACCCCCCTTGTCACTGAAAGTAGAGGTATCACACAAGTTTGGCTCAGGTGAAAGGTTGTCACATGGATTAGGCTCAAAGAAAGTCACATTAGGAAGGCTTTGTACTTGAGCAGTGGGTGCATCCAAATTGGGTAAGGAGACAAGAGGAAATTCACTCTCCATGAACTTGACATCACGGGATATGAAGAAAACATTCTTCTATAAATCATATAATTTCCATCCCTTTTTCCCAAATGGATACCCAACAAATACACACTTTCGGCTTCGATTATCAAATTTGTCTCCCTTGGTGAGTCGATTGTGTGCATAACAAAGGGAGCCAAATACCCTTAAATGGTCATACTTCGGTGGCTTTCCATGTACCATTTCATACAGAGTTTTACCTTGAAGAACAGATCAAGGTGTCAAATTGATCAAGTATCTAGTGGTTAAGATGCGTTCTCCCCAAAATTTAATTGGTAGTCCCCCTTGAAATCGCAGTGCTCGAGCTACATTAAGAATGTGCTTGTGTTTTCTCTCTACCCGTCCATTTTGTTGTGGCATGCCAATGCAAGAAGTTTGGTGAATGATTCTCTATTGCAAGAAATATGAGCTTAAACATATGAACTTCGTTCAATTATCACTTCACACCCCTTTGATTCGTTTGTTGTACTGTCGTTTAGTGAGATTAAAAAAAATTAAGAAGGACTTTAGAGAGTTCTTTCTTTTTAGACAACAAATAGATCCACACTACTCGAGAACAATCATCCACTATTGTTAAAAAATGAGGCTCCACAAGACGAGGGGGGTTCTATAAGGTCCCCATAAATCACAATGTATTAAATTAAAGACCGTTACGACACGATAATTACTTAAAGGAAACTTGTCTCTCGTTTGTTTTGACCTCTCACACACTCCACACACCTTGGTCAATTGTTCAAGGTTACAACTACTACTTATTTCAGGTAACATTTGAACTACTTTGTAGGACGAATGTCCCATACCCTTGTGCCAAAGATCAACATGTTGTTCCACACTGGTCTGACACGCTGTTATTTTTGAGTGCCACAAAACAAGTAAAGCCCATCTTTCCGCTCACCCGTTCCAATCAGCATCCTCGAAGTGAGTCATGCATCACACAAAATTTATTAGTAAATAACACTAAACAATTCACATCATCAGTTATTTGCGACATCGAGATTAAATTGCATCTCATTTTTGGCATGTATAGCACATTCTTTAGTTTGAGCTCGCCTTCAAGGATCACTGTTCATTATGTATTTGCAAGAACTTCCTCCCCATTCGGCAGTCCCACTGTACAAGTTTTCACATTGTGTTACTCCCTTAAATTCCTTGGGCTCCCTATCATATGGTTAGAAGCTTCACTATCAATAATCCACAAAACACAATTTCCCTTACTGGTCACTTTTCCCATTTCGTTGCCTTTGTTGGCATTAAGAATTTCGATCAATGTCTGCCATTGCTCATTGCTAATTCCAGTCACCACACCGCGGGATTATCCTTTTTGCTCACTGCATGTTTTAGTTTCGACATGTACAATATTTGCACGCATTGTCCCACTTCTCCCACGTGCCCTTTGTTTTTGGGCACTTCTGTTGCTGGTTCCTTCATTGTGTAGGTGGTCAGCCCACCATTTCGGGTACCCAGCTAGTTGTAAGCATCCCTTGTCGTCATATCCAAATCTACCACAATGTGAGCACATGAGCTGTTTCGATTCAGTTCGCCCCTTTTTCTTATATCCCGTTTGCATTGAAAGTCCCATTATGACTTCTCTTTCTTCCTTCATTTTGGTGATCATCTTCATCCTTTCTTCCTGCACCAAGGTTACGTACACCCTGTTGAGTGAAGGCAGTGTTTCTGTTGGAAGAATATTGGATCGCACTGTCCCGTAACCCACACCATTCAATCCCATCAGAAATTGATGAACTTTTTCTTCTTCCCTTCTCTTCTCTAAGCGTGATCCAATGCCTCACTTGCATCCTCCACACGTGCACTTTGGAATTTGTTCGTAGTTTGCCAATTCATCCCAAAGGGTGTTTATCTTTCCATAGTACATAACCATTGTTGGCCCTTGTTGCTTGCACTCCACTAGTTCAGCGTTTAGTTGCTAAATTCGTGATCCATTCACCACAGAAAAATGCTCATTGATGTCCTCCCAAAGATCTTTCGCATTCTCTGCATACGTGATGGTGGAGCGCAAGTTCGACTCAATGGTGTTCAATATCCAAGAAACAAGAATGGATTGAACTGTCCACCAATATTCCATCTCTGGCGTGTCCTCATCTGGTATCTTATGGGTTCCATCGAGGAAACCCCACTTTCGTCGGGCACGCAATGAGACCTTCACTGTTTGCATCCATTCTTCGTAGTTTTCGCCACACAATTGCACTAGCGTAATCACATTTCCAAGATTGTCACTTGCATTCAAATCATATGGTGATGGACCCTTCTTGACACCATCCCTTTGATTCTTCACATTCTCCTTAATCTGAGACATATTTCCATTATCCGCCATTTTAGCGGTACATGATGTTTATCAAAATGTTGCTTTGATACCATCCTAAAACTGTATTGGCCAATCTGCCTGTTTTAATATTAAGCTGCTAAATATATACGAATGGTGGTTATCCAACAAATCCCGCACAAATTTGTTGCAATCTCCTATTAATGGAAAGTATATAAATATTTACATAAATAAGACCAATTCTAGCTAATCAAATAATTAAAATATCAATTAGAATGATTCTAAAATTAAAGCATTAATATGTTAAAGATACAACAGGATTTGTGTCTGATATGTTGGAATCTTCTCGTTAGGTTTCAACAAATGCTTCAAATAATTTAACACTTATGATACTGAAAAAATAAAGAACTTTCATTGTATTTGAGAACAAGAAAACTACAGAACACATTTATGCAGAGGAGGATGAAAAGCTATATAAAGTTAACACAAACTCTAAGAGCTAACATAAACTATTAACATACTACAAACAACATATTAGAAAAGCTAAAGAAAAATAAATCTAGTAAAATTTTCTTTCAAGTTGGGTGATGAAAATCACAACATCCCAACTTGTAACAAAAATGTCAAGAGAAGTGTGATGAAGGGGTTTGGTAAAAGCATCAACAAGTTGGTCCGAGGAAGAAATTAGAAACAAGTGAATTAATCCTTGCTGAATTTCTCACGAAAAACAAGTTAGTCAATTTCAGTGCAAAATTGTGAGTTCACTAGATAGGATACTAGTATCATAATAAACCAAATTAGAACCCAAAGACATATGAAGATCATGAAGGAGAAAATGTAACTATTGGATTTCACAAGTGAGACTAGCCAGAGCTATATACTTAGTTTCAAATGAAAAATGAGAAATAATAGTTTGTTTCTTCAATTTCCAAGAGACCAATGAAGAACCAAGAAACACAAAAAAAACCAGTGATGAATTTTCTGGTATCTAGGCAACAAGTCCAATCTTAATCAACAAAGACCGATAATATGAGTTTAGAGGAAGCAAAGAAGAATAATCGTTGAGCAAGTGATCCTTTTAGGTAGCGAGGAACCTAAACAACAACCTTATAGTGAATACCAAGAGGATTCAACATAAATTGACTTAATTGTTTTAATGAATAAACATTATCTCGCCTGGTGATGGTGTCATACAAATGTCTACCATCTAACCTTCCATAACCAGCAACATCAGGGAAAGTTTTATTGTGATAAGCTTGTAATTTAATAGAAGGATCAAAAGGAGTATTAGCAGGTTTAAAACCAATCAAACCTAATGTCATCGAAAAGTTCAAGAGCATATTTTCACTTATTTCAGACTTAGACCAGGAAATTTCAAGGCTTAAAAAATATCTCATAAATCCAAGGTCCTTGATTTTAAATTTGGTATCTAAGATTTATTTAACATAAGCAATTTGTTCCATATCATTTTCAGCTAAAACAATATCATCCACATAAGTCAATAAGATAGTAAAGAAAGTATGAGTTGATTTAACAAAGCTTTATTTATAAAAGATTATTTGTAATTCAGATTAATAAAAGCAACAAATAAGGTGTTATATCATTGTTAGCTACATTGATTTGGACCATAAAGAGATTTGTGCAACTTACAAACCTTAAAAGAACAAGGCGAAAGTAGTCTAGGAGGAGACAACATATAAACGTCCTCATGAAGCTCTACATGAAGGAAAACATTATTAACATTTAATTGTGCGAAACCATCCTTCAGTGGTTGTCATAGCAAGAAATACCCTCACCTTAGTGATTTTAGCAACTAGAGAAAAGTTGTCAAGATAATCCAATAATCCAATTTGGAGGTTTGGATACAAGAAGTGCACTAAAAAATAGCAGTTTATATATAACATTTATTATAATATTTGTTTTAATATAACAAATTTTTTAATTATAATATTTTAAAAAATATTTTGAACATTTTTTTATATAAAAATATTTTATTTTATGTAAAAAATAGAGTTAAATATAAATAAAAATGTTAATTATATTGTATTCTTTTAAATATTTTGAACATTTTTTATATAACAAAAATTATTTTATGTAAAAATAAAAATTTATAATTATATTTAGTTCTTGAACTTTTATGCTAACCTAGACTGTCGGACTTGATTAATCACTCTTTGTTATTCAAAATCAATGGATTCGTTTTTGTAATTTTCTAATTGTTCCAAAGTTGTATAAATTGAATGAATTAAATTCAATTTTTCTCATTTGATCTCAGAATAGCCATAATAGACTCCACGTTGAAAGCCTGTTTGTCACATGGCAAAAATGTTACGCTGTCGTATTATGAGGATCTATTCGAATAGTTTCTATAGTTCAAGGATCTAAGTAGTCTAAAATTTTGACTAAAGACTAAAATTAATTTATGTGAAAGTACATAGATGAAAAACATATTTAACCATTATATTAATAATAATAATAATAATAATAATAATAATAATAATAATAAATATAAATGTAATCATAATAAGAATAATAATAGTTATAATATGATAACAAAGTTTTTGGTTCACTCAAGAAACGTGAATTATTAATAATAAATACAAAATATTAATAATAATAAATAATAATAATAATAATAAATAATAATAATAAAATATAATAATAATATTTATTTGCAGATGAGTATTAGTAGGAAACATGAAATTATATTTTCCACATATAAAAATTTGTAAAATATTACCTACACTGTGAATGCCTACGAATTTTGGATTGTTGGTATTTTGTCAGTAATTTCTTATCACGAATTTTGGTCATTTTATATAGATTTTTTATAATTAAAATAAGTGTTTTTGTAATTAATATAGTTAGAGATAACGAGTCTTAATCATAAATCAATAAGAAAAATTAGATATATTAAAATCTTGATCATAAATCAATAAGAAAAATTAGTTATATTAAAGTCTTGATACAGCAAATGTAGTCCATTTAATATATAAAAAAGACCCTATTTTTTTTAATTTTAATTGACAATAATTACCATCCTATCCCTTTTCTAAATAAAATGGTGGATATTTGTATGGATTTATAAATATACTTCCAACTATCAGTGTGTACAAAATAAATTGAATGTTTGAAGCTGAAGGTGTCTCTTTATATCATAGAATATAATTTATACAGTATATTAGTAATGTGTGATGTGAAGATATTAATTTAGTGGATATGAGAGTTAAATCCGAACCTAAATTAAATTGACAGTTGTGTGGAATACGTCATAATAAGTAGCATGCATGTAGTTGAAGATTGAAACATTTAACAAGAAATTATCTGGAAGCTTTATGGCACAATCGGAGGAAGTCATATATACACATCATTTGGCTCTTTACGCAGACTAGATGGAACAATAAGACGATTATCATCACAAGCATTCAAAACTATATATTTATACAAGAGGCATCGTGGGACCTCACTTCGTTCATAGTGCCTCAATTATTCATAAACTCTGACCAGAAGATTCAATTCCACTGTTATAACACCATATCAAGACAGAGTAGTGTTCCTCAACATCATTGAAACATTTCATTTCGGAGAAGAATAACATTACGTCTATTGTATTATTACACACTATGTTTTACCCTCTCTTTTCTTTTGGTATCTCTAAAGAAATGTTACCACACTTTTAAATTATTTTTTCTAATACTTGTTCAAATTTATTTAAAAAATATATTTGTTGAAATAAAAGTGAATCTTAGTATGAATTCGTGATTTAAACTATATAAAAAGTAATCCAAAAATTTGGACAGGAGTTAACATTTTATAACATTTTTTTTTCTTTCCTTTTTCCCACTCTTTGTTTTCTTTCTGTATTTTTTCTATTAAAAAATTTCTTGCCTTTTTCACTGATTGTGCTTCGCATGAGTTCTGTTTTGATTTTTAATAATTTTAAATCAATAATAAAATGCATTTTAATAATAATAATAATAATCTTTATCAAAATGGATATTACTAATAATTTAATATTTAATTCTTAGGATAACAATATCAAATACTGTTTAAATCTATCTATGTCAGTGAGCAAAGGAAGATGTCATGAATTTTTTTTTAATAAAAAATTGGTTATAATAATTACAAAACACCCTTAATTGGTGATATCCTTTTATTGCCCTACAAATTATTCTTCTCTTTTTTGTTAGGCTTCGCCGTTTATTAATTGTATTAGGCTTCAATGATATACAACTTTTAATATTAAAATTTATGGTGTGTTTTTTTTGGCAAGAGCAAAGAAAATAGAAAAGAAAAAACATAAACAATGATGATTTTTTATATGATTGAAGGGGAAATGAAAGAAACGTTTCTTTTTTGTTTAAGAAATGTTTTTCCTCTTTAATTTAAACTAAAAAAAAAAAAACTCTTACTTTTCTTTTTTTCCAAATTGATGCGTGAATGTGACTCAATATTACAGATAAAGAATAGACTATTTTTCTTAAATTATTTATACATAGTTATATTGTGATCTTATCTGCAACTTGCAATTTGAAATTATATTTTGAACTATATTTAAAGTTATTCTTGTTTTTAATCCAAGATATTTTCGGTCAAAAGAAAAAAAAAGGCCAATTCTTCAAAAATACTGAAATTATTTTCATACGCACAAACCTAAAATTGAATAGTTAAAGAAATAATGCTATTTGTTAATCATTTTGCACTGTAAATGGTATCAGTTATATATGAAATTTCATGTTTGTAATAAAATCAATTTATATATTTTGTTATTTATTTTGATGTGCAAATGATGAATTAACTTAAAACCAAAACAATGTACATTGAATTAAATTATATAAAAGAGTTGAATATTCTATACCCGCAAAGTCGTAAAACCCAGTACATATCATTATTAGTAAAGACATAGAAGGTGGTGTTGTGGTATGGAAGAAGTAAAAAGAACAGAGACTCAACGTGATGGAGATTACAACTCAACTAATCATACAAACCAATATACATTATATAATTAAAAATAATTCTCACCTTGATAAAATGATATAAAAATAATTCAAAATTTATTCTAGTAAAATTTGAAAGTGATTATATTATTATATTATTATTATTGGTTTCATATAGGAATCATTACAAATATCTCTTCCCAACATGAAATAACTAGTAGATTGAATTAAAAATGACACTTTCAATAAAACTAATTTACTTATATATATATATAAATAGATTTTAAGTTTAACTTAATCTTATAAAACTAACTTATAAAATAAGATTTATTTTTACTTATATAATGCGAAATATTCTTATTTTTAGTTGATATGAAATGTTTAACATACTCTCTCATATTAATACATTCAATTCGTGTGTGAAAATATATATTTATGGATGGTTCGATATTGGGTGATCTTATAAGTTCTACAAATTTTAGTTAAAATAGAATTTAAATAACTTTGATATAATATTAAAAAATAAATTTTAAGTGTAACTAAGTAAACATATAAAATAAGATTTACATTACTTATATATATTATTAAATATACTTATTTGAAGTGAAATCTTCAACCTATAATATATGTATCATAATAAGTTCTAAACAAAATGGGAGTTTGAGATTTCCACTCTCTTTTTCTGCGAAGGAGATGGGAATTGTTTAGTGGTGCAGAAACGATGCAAGCAATGGTAGGTTCATGGAAAGTTGACTATTCAAAAAACAAGGTACTGATAAGGTCTAAAATTTTAAGAATGTTAGAAAAAGCTATGGGCATGCACAGTACGCCATACCCACTTGCCAAGTAGCCATTTCTCAGTTTCTTTCTTTATTGGACAAATGTCTAATTATCAACTTGTTCACACTTTCCTAGGTCATGCTATGGACCCCTCCTCAATGTCTATTAACTTTCTCAATTTTTGCCAATTTTTCTCCACAGTACAAAATTTCATATTTCATTTCACAATCATAAGAAAAGGTCTATACAAAGAAAAAAATAATAATATAAATGTAAGTTGAAAATGAGAGAGAAGGAAAATAAATAAACGTCAAAATTAAAACATTCGAAAAAATGAGAGATAAAACGTTATAATTTGTCATCCCAACCATATCATCTTCTACATCATAAAAGTTTAAGCGTAAATTTAAATTCTGTTAATCTTGCGAAAATAATTATATAATTTGATTAAATCTTAACATTATTTTTTAATATTAAGACATCTAGTTTAATTAGTTGAATGTAGAGTTTCTAAATTATTTCCATATTTATGGATGAAAAAAAAAAACAGTGATTCACCGACAAGCATTAACCTAACCTAAGGTGAAATAATTTTTTTTGCCTAATTGGATAGAAAATACTCAATCTGTATGTACTTAATAAGGTTTTCAGCCATAATCTCATGCTTTAACCAATGATTAAAAAATTAATGAAATAACAATTGTGAAAGATTTTTTCCTTCTAAATCTTATATTAAACATAAAAGATCGAAATCTTATACTCAATGCTACAAGTTAAACAAGAATCAGATGACGAGATGATGGTAAAGTAAGCTGAAATCATGAAATGGAGAACACCGCACATGCAAACTACATGCACAAGTGACAATAAGCAATTGGTTTTTCTTAAGAAGATGAATTTGAGTAATAATTTTTGGAGTAGGAAATAGCTGTTCACAGTTAATGTCCCTGTGTCTAAAAGACAAGTACTCTCACAGAAAACAATACAAAAATAAGCAGTTGTACTCAAGGTTCCTTTATTTTAAAACGAAAAAACTGTTATATATTTTGCCCTAATATTTCCTTTTTCTTTTTTGTCTAAGAATATACAGCTTGTAACAAGTGGCAACTTGAAACATGGCCACCATCCATCAATCTACTAGCTCTACCTCCTCAAACATTGTCCCATGAATTCAACAATTACAAAATTCACAAAAACAAACGTAAAAACTATAATGTTACAAAGCTCCGATTACTTTTAACTTTTTGCTACATTCGAATGCAAACAGTTCCATCTCTTTTCGCTTCCCCTCATAACCAACCCGGACACCATCCGAACCGGGTAGTTTCAAAAGGTTCACCCCGAAAAGCCGAACCATCTGAACCTGCTCAACAACTGGTCCCACCGGGACAAACAAACCGCCAGCATTATTGTTATTAAGCTCACAAATACCGCCACTGCTCCTGGCCTTGCAGTCTATATAAAGCTGCCGGTCCGGTCCAGTTGACTTGAAAAACCGAACCGCGTCACCGGCTCTCAAATTATTCTCCTTCACGAACCGGCTCCATCCTTTGGTAAGAACGTAGCTCTGGCTACTATTCCAATACGAGTAACGAAACCGCCACACTTTCCCTCCAACGTCCTCGAAGTTCAAAAGCACTCCCTTCGCCGCCGCCGCCGCAGTGCACAGCGAGACTCCGCTACCGGATCCAGTGCTCAAGGGGAAGTGCTTCTCCGCGTGCTGCTTCGGTATAACCAATCTATTCAGCTTCCCGACGTCGCTGGGCGTGACCGTTTTCTCGAAAAGCTGCTCACGCGCCTGCGGGTCAAACGCGCCGCTCGATGCAGCCTCGGCAGCGCGGCGGCGCCTGCCGCAGCGAGTGCTCTGCTGGAGCTCGTCGTCGTAGGTGTGTTTGCGGAGCATGTCGACGATCTCGGACTTGGAATGCGAGTTAAGGAACTCAGACTCTGCGTCGTCGCCGGCTCCGGCAAGAGGCTTGAAGTTGGTGACAGCATCGCGTCCGCGGAACCTCTGCGCGGCGATGTCGTAGGCTCTGGCGGCTTCGTCTTCCTCGTTGAAGGTGCCGAGCCAGACGCGCTGGTGCTTCTCGTAAATCTGAGCGCCCCAACGACCGTTGGGTTGCGGTACCACGCCTTTGTATTTGGAGGAAGGAAGTTTGCGGGATTCGGCCTCGCCGGAAACAGCGTCGGGGTCGACGCCGCCACTTCCGACGCGGATGAGAGGCGGCGGAGATTGGTTGGGAGGAAGGGAAAGAGAGTCGCTGGTGGTGGTGGTTTCATCCGTTGAACTGCCTGCATCCATTTTGCGTTTGTAACCGTTAACTAACTAAATTTGGTTTGTGTGGAGTGAGTGAAGAGAATGGGTTTGGTTATTTGAGTATTTAAAGTAGTATAGGATGAAGTAGTGTATGAAGAGACAGAGGGAGAGGAAATTGAGAGAGTAAAAGAAGCTGGAGAATAGGTGTGGTTTGATTTGTGGGTGGATATTATTTATATAGAGAAGGAACTAGGAAGATGAGGTTGTGTTACTTAATGCAACATGAAATTTAAGCATTTCAATTTCAATGAATTTGGTATGGAGGGATGCATGATATGTGGTGTGGGTGGGTCAACCATTGGAGAAGGAGAAAAATTCATTGATAGGGAGAGAGAGATAAGATTACACTAGAAAATCACTAGATTTCACATGGAGATAATTTATTACATTCGTAAAATTATACAATGATAAATACAATTCACTATTTTCTTCATCTTCTTTTTAAATCATATTATTTATAATGTTTATTATTTTGTCTCTCTTTTAAATTCATATTATATACCATGTTGATATTTTATATATATATATGAACAATTTAATGACCGATAATGTCTACTAATATTACTTTTGTGTCATTTAAATTTTTCCTTATGTAAAACTTTAAATAACTTAAATATATTACAAAATTAATCTCTTGAATATTTTTTTATTGGCAATAAAAATAAAATTAATGGGAGTACCAGGACTACCTAACCCATATATAAAAAAAAAATCTTATAGCAAAATATAATATGGTACACGATATGTACATCATGACCCTGCCTCAAAATGAAAACAAAAATTACAATAACTCATTCGCCCCTCCAAAACACAAAACAGGGAAAAATTGGAATCCCTACAGGTGAAACTATGAAATCGTCTATCCTACACAAAGAACAACAAAATTCCAAAAGTCATTAGAGTGGTAACTTGTAAACCAATAAATAAAGATTTTGTGTACATGTCATAACACAAAGAAAGATTTCTGCAACCTTGTTTGAAAAATTTGCAGCCCGCTATAATCAACAAAATCACCTTCTGCAACATTGATTTCCATTTCAGAATCTACAGACCCTATAAACACAAAAAAACACCATCACAACTAATTGACATAGATCAGGAGACAAATCAAAACTAGGTAAAAGTGTGTCACAACATCAATTATAACATAGATCCTGACTTATTTTATAGAACTTAGACAAACATAAGGATTTAGGCACCATTCAAAATAAGAGAAATTTGCAGATTTTGTCTTACCAGTTATCCAAGACTAGGATTTGAGCTGAGCAAGGTAAAAATCTCCATGGGATCAGATGTAGCATTCCTAAAGACAATGTGATTCCTTTGATTCCAAATTTTAGCAATGATGGCTACCCACATTCAACCCAAAACTCTGTTTCCAGCTGTTTTTAGCCTACATGACCTAAATTGACTAAAATACAGTTTTTGTACACAATACATTATTGTGCCCTCTCCAATCTAGTTAAGACAATGATGTCAAAAAATAATAGAAAAAAGATAAATTTGAAAGAGATGATTAACAAGTTCATCACATAAGCCACAAAAAAACACAAAGTGCACTAGCAAGCCTTCGACCCTTCTTACAAAGATTATCAATAGTAGCCACTTTATTATGCATCACTCTCCAAGCTAAACACTGAGCACGAGATAGGGCATTAACCAACAAAAAACTATCATAGATTGAACCGTCTTCCCCATTGATTTCATTATGCGGTAAGTTATACGCAGAGTTTACCTTATAAGACTTTGCATCGTGTCTCCAAATCCATCTATCTAGCTTTCCAATTGTTAGTTGTATACCTCAAATTTTACTCATTAACTTATCATTCAACTCAGATTCTCGTTCCAACAGTTCTCTTCTACATTTGAGTGATCAAATTCAACTGTTATTTTCCCATCTTCCAACCTCAAACAACCTTTCATCTTTGTAGTTAGAAAAATTATATAACCTAGCAAATTTATGTTTTAACAACTCGTTTCCAATCCATTTATTCTGCCAGACCTTATGTTTTTTCCATACCCAATTTCCTAATCAATGTTATCCTCTAGATTATAGCACCATTCCTACATCATTCCTACATCCCTAAGATCTCTCTAATAAAGAGATTGGGAGGTATCCTCCTATAAATTTTATAAATCTCTCCAAAATCCCTATATTTAGAATTCAAAATATAAATTCATAACCCTTTCTTATCTGAACCAAGCCTCCATATCAACTTTTCGAGTAGAGAAATGTTAAAGATTCTTAAATCCCTAACCCATAGACCACCATTTTCTTTTGTATTACAAATTCTATCCCAAGCAATCTAGTTAATTTTCTTTTCGTCTTTCCCCAACCCCAAAGAAACTTTCTTTACATTTTCTCGATAGAGGACACAACAACAAGTAACATTTAAAGATAAACATATAGAATAGAGGAAGAGATGTAATCTCCGATTTTTGTAGTTAGATCCTTACTGCAGAGGTATTTCCCTTTTGACCCTTATAATCTACACCTAATTTTCTCCGCAACCCCATCCCAAAAAGAGATAAACATGTGGTTTCCCCAACAGGCATGCCCAAATAAGTAAAGAGGTAGACATAACATCATAGTTCAATATAGTTGCAAATATATTTATCGCCCCTACATCAACATACTTCCCACTTATTATGCTCTTAAGATAATTTATCTTTAAACCGGAGACTAACTCAAAGTATCTCAATATGATTTTAATCACAAAAATATTTTCAGTTGTGGTCTTGCATAAAAATAGTGTATCATTTACGTATTCTAACAAGTTAATCTTAACATCCCCTTTCCCCACCAAGACACTTTGAAGAAGATTGTTTTTAACCACTTGTCTAACCGTCTCAACAAGTCCATCAACAACTACAATGTATAAGAGAGATACCCGAGGGTCACCCTTTTAGACACATGGTCAATCTACTGACTAACACGTAAAAAAAATATTAAGCTAGTGTTGATTCTTTCGGTAAGTGTACCGAGTCAAATGTAGTATTTTGTCTCAAAAGACGAATGTCGAACCCACAAGGAACATTTTCTCTTAAAATTTTACTTCGTAACACTCACTAAGTATCACAATATGTAAAATAATTTGATTCAAGATACATCGACATTATTTGAAGAATTTTTGCTGGTAAATTAAATAAAAACAAAGTAAATGATTACAAGAATTCAGTTAATAAGATTGGGATTGATGTTAATATTTCTCACTCATTTGTATTTTGAATACATAAAAATATACAATACTCTAAACTACTAGATATTGATGCAACAAAAAAGAGTCATTCACATTGATTCCTCAATTATGAAATTATTAAGATCATCTCCTAAACACAGATTCCTAAATTATTTAGTAGATTTCTTGGCATGAAGAAAATATGTTATAAAGCATTTGATGTATCGAAACCTATTCCTAGCATATATATATAAAGTACTTTCATTTATGTCAGATTCTCATAAATACTTTCCATTCATCCAAAGATCTAATTCAAGAATAAAATCAAGCTTTAAGCATAAAATGAAAATACGAATATCAAATAGGAACAAAAAAACATATATAAATATTATCAAAATACATAGGAGTTTGAAAGGATTACATTAAATCCCAAAGGAAGGAAATTAGCCACTAATGATTACCATTACACACTCCAAAAGATTATGGTAATCAAAAGAAGAGAGTTGAAATATTTTCTTCTTCATGTACAACTACTAGGGTTTGTTCAAGATTGCTCTTCTCCTATCATTCTTCGTATTAGCCTATTTTCAAGCTTTTGGTAAGTGACTTATCGCTCAAGCTAGCCATATCTCGCTTAAGAGAGACCTCTAATTTAAAACCCCTTATCTCTAGAGCATTTTTTCTTAGGCGAGTTCTGGGCAAGGCTTGAGCGCTTGGGCGAGCTTGGCACTAGAAGGAAGCATGGTCCTTAGAGCATTATCGCTTGGATGAGCCTTGAGCGAGTGCACAAGATCTTAGTGATTGGGCGAACTTGAGCAAGTTTGGAAATGAGATAAGGCTTGCCTCTAGACCACTCTCGCCTAGGCGAGACTCGCTTGCCTGAGCGAGATTCTTGGATGTCTAACTCCTTGTTTTCTATCTTCTAAAGTCTCTTTATTCATCCTCTAGCCCTTTGCTCTATCTTTCCTTAATTTCCTGAAATTAACACAAAGTTGGGATCAAATGGCTTCTTTAATATCATGATTAAAAAATATATCGTTCAAGTCTAAACTTCTCAAATTAGGGTTGAGTCATAGATTAATTAACAATTAAAATCTACAAATACCTAAAGTTTTACATGAAATTTTACTAAATTATGACACTTATCATCTAGATCAAAGTTAACATCCTGATTTAAAATTATAAAACATAATTAGTTTTTTCCTCTCTAACATGGGGAAAAAATGTGTCCACCTTATGAAATAAATAAAAGATGCGTTACTTCATACTTTATATGTGTTATATATATATATATATATATATATATATATATAATTTTTGTTTAAAAATTAAAGAAGATTTTCATTTGAATTTTTTTTTAAGAAGATACATTTTTCTTTTTTATTTCTACAGTTACTTCAACTTTCGAAGTGGATTTTCACAGGTTTTTGTGAAATCATAAGATGATAGAGCTAGGATCACTCCCTTGGATTCGAGGTCAAGGGAAAAAATCTCCAGAAAACATATAAGAGAGAAGATAGTAAATAATTCTTGTTTTTCTTTCCTTTTCATCCCTTTCATCATGGTTGTATTTAAACAAATTATCTAACGCCAATTATTGGCAACCCGCAATACTAGGAAACAGAAAAACAGAATTGGATTGCGTATCTACACCTATGACTCAACAGAAAAACAAAATTGCATATGACTCGGCATAATTCTCCCTTCACACATAGTCACTTAGGTAAGTGGGTTTTTGGGTCATCCTAATGGTTCTAGATGATTGGGCCTTTGCATTCCTATCATCACCCTCCTCTGGGAGAATCACCTTTTCCTCAAGGTGAAACTTGTGTTGAAGATCATCCCATTTTTCCCTGCTTGTGTCTTCCGGAGCCAAACCAAGCCATTGCACCAATACCAAGAGAGAAGGTGGCGAAGTAGAAGTGTCCCATTTGCGGTCCAAAATAGCCAAAGGTTGAACAAATGGATGGTTATCGTGGGTATCTGGTGGTAATGGATCAATATTGTGAATGAGTGGACCTTTATGAAGTTTCAGCAAAGAGCAATGAAACACAGGGTGTATCTTTGAACCAGAGGGTAAATTCAAATGATAAGCAACTGCCCCAATCTGTTCTGTGATGTGAAAAGGACCATAAAACCTTTTAGATAATTATGATATGTCAAATTAGAAATAGAACTATGGCGGTGAGGCTGCAATTTGACATAAACACAATCTCCTATATTATAGGATATATCTCTCCTTTTGCTATCACCTTGTAGTTTCATGGCAACTTGAACCTTGAGTAAACAGTTCCTTAATTTGAGCAACATTCTTGTCTAGAAGCCAACAAATTGTCTACAACTTCAATGGAAAATGAACCAAGCAAATAGTGAGGTATGGATGGAGGACTTTTGCCATACATAAGCTCGAAAGGTGTGACTCCAGTAGAGGAATGTACAACAGTATTGTAAGACCATTCTGATAGAGAAAGAAATTTATACCAGGTGGAAGGTTTATCAGAAACAAAGGAACACAAATACTGCTTAAGTACTTGATTAAGGACCTCCGTTTGACCATTAGTTTTGGGATGGTATGAAGTGCTCATGCGTAGTTTTGTGCCACATATTTTAAACAACTTGCGCCAAAATTGACTGATGAAAATGGGGTTACGGTTTGAGACTAGGCTACGAGGGAAGCCATGGTGTTTGCACATCAAGTCCAAAAAAACAGAAGCCACCTTGAAAGCCCCATCTTTTGGAGGAAGTGCGCCAAAGTGAGCACCCTTAGAAAAACGATCCACCACAACAATAATAGCAGTATGGCCCTGGGATGGTGGTAGGCCAATGACAAAATCCAAAGAAATGTCTTCCCAAATGGCTGTTGGGATTGGCAGTGGCTGAAGTAAGCCTGTCGATTTCTTGGTCTCATACTTGACTTGTTGGAAAGTGCTACACTGAGAAATGAAGTGCTCAACATCCTTGCGCATGTCAGCCCAGTAAAAACTTTCTTACAACCTATGTAAGGACTTCGCTACCCCCATATGGTCTTCCAAAGGATTCTTGTGGTATTCCTCCATCAATAGCAGTTTAAAGTGATTAGTAGGGTCGAGCCAGATCTTTCCTTTAAAGAAATTGATACCATTTTGAATTTTATAATTTGTAAAACAGGCGGGGTTGTGCTGTATTTGTGTGACTAATTTATGGAAATCGGGGCTATCAATTAAGGACTTGCACAGGTCCTCCAATAAGGTGAAATTGGGCATGGAAAGCACAAAAAATTGACCCTCAATGTGCTCAGAGATGCGAGATAAGGCATCTGCGACAATATTGCTTTTCCCCACTTTATATTGGATGGAATAATCGTAGCCCAGTAGTTTGGAGAGATACACTTGTTGCTCATGTGTTTGGATTACTTGAGACATCAATTCCTTCAGGCTCTTATGATCTGTGAGAATGACAAATGGGTGACCCAACAAATATTGGCGCCACTTGCGCACAGCCGTTGTGATCGCATGCAACTTCCTAACATATGTAGAAGCGCGGTAATCTAGGACAAAAAGGTTTGCTAAAGAAAGTAATGGGATGTGAATGTTGCATGAGAACAACCCTCATGGCCAGTCCTGACGCATCGGTTTCCAAAACAAAGGGAACAGTGAAGTCGGGAAGAGCAAGAACCGGGGCCTCTGTCATAGCTTTCTTGAGGCGTTCAAATGCTAATTGTGCATTCGGATTCCACTGAAAACAATCCCTATGCAACAAAGCAGTTAGAGGTGAAGCAATAGTTGCATATCCCTTAATAAATTTGCAGTAAAAACCTGTGAGTCCAAGAAATCCTCGCAAGGACTTAATGGTGGAGAGAACGGGCCAATCCAACATGGCCTGTATTTTTTATGGATCAAGTTCCACACCCTTTTAGGACATTGTGTGGCCGAGATACTGCAATTGACGTTTACCAAAAAGGTACTTGGAATTTTTGAGAAAGAATTTCCTATCTCGTAGTGCCTGAAAAACACACTCCAAGTGGGAAATGTGTTCTTTGAATGAGTTGCTATATACAAGAATGTGATCAAATAACACAATTGCAAACATGCGAAGGAATGGTTTGAGAAGCTCGTTCATGGTTGCCTGAAAAGTGGAAGGGGCGTTACAAAGTCCAAATGGCATGACCCTATATTCATAGTGGCCTTAGTGGGTGCAGAAAGCTGTCTTAGGGATGTCGTGTTCATCCATAAGGATCTGGTGAAAACCTTGCCTCAAATTAAGAGGCATTGGCCAATTCATCTAAAAGTTCATCAATTATCGGTATTGGAAAACGATCCTTTATGATGATCAAGTTTAAAGCCCAATAGTCCACGCAAAAACACCAACTCTTATCCTTTTTCTTAACCAGCAAAACAGGGGAAGAAAATGGGTTGTGGCTGAGTTGAATCATACCCGAGGATAGCATTTCATCAGCCTGTTTCTCTATTTCTCCCTTTTGGAAATGGGGGTAGCGATATGGTCGCACATTTACGGGGTTAAAATTGGGTAGTAAGTGTATTTTGTGGGTAATATTGCAGGAAGGAGGTAGTTGAGTAGGTGTCTGAAAAATGGTGTGGTATGCAGTTAAGAGGGAGGTTATTTCTGGGATATGTTGGTTTGAGGTAGGGTCAGTGTTTGGGGATTTGGTTTCAATGATTGAAATGTGAAAAAATGCAGATGCGGGATTGGTTTGAAGGAGTCGTTTGACTTGTTGTGCAGAGGCGTCCACAGGCTTGGTAGGAGCATCTGCACAAAATTGGATGAGCTCCCCGTGTTTGATAAATTGCATTGTCATTGTGTCAAAATCAGTAATGATGGGACCCAAACGTTTGAGCCACTGAATCCCCAATACAATATCTGCACCACTAATAGGGAGTACATGACATCAAAAGTGCACCCTTGAAAAGACACAGTAGTGTGAGGACACATGTGCAAACAGTCTAGTACTGTTCCATTGCCTACCGTGACCTTTAGCCCGTGCGTAACTTTTGTGGGTAGTGCAAGGAATTTAGCTACCCGAGTTTGCACAAAGTTCTGCATGCTACCACCATCGATGAGGATAGTAACGCGAGATTGACCAATTTGACCATATAAACGAAATGCTTCAAGTGCAGAGGAACCCAAAAGAGCGTTGAAGCTGATTTGGGCGTCCGTGTTGTCAGGGTATGTAGGGAGGTATTCAATGATGAGAGGAGGTGAGGGGTCGGGGTCAGGATATTGATCATCATCCTGACTGATTAATAGGAAGAAACGAGCCTTACAATTATGGTTGGGGCCAAATTTTTTGTCGCAATTAAAGCAAAGACCCTTCTCTCTACGGGCAACTCTTTCCTCTGGGCTCAACCTACAAAAATGGATTTTGGGTGGGGTGGGGAGAAGTGGGGTTGTGGTAGTGTTGGTGGTTGTGGAAGGCACATATGTAGTGAGTTTACCCCTGTAATCGCGATGGCGGTCCTCAATCTTGTCTTCGTGGAGTTTTGCCAGGGCCATGGCTTGAGGAAGAGACAAAGGTTGTAATGCTTGAACCTCTCTATGAATATCCGGTGAGAGCCCGAAGATGAAGCAACTAAGGAGGAATGAAGGAGCGAGGCCAACAATGCGATTTGCCAAATTTTCAAACTCATTCAAATAATCGTTAACAATACCATGTTGAGTAAGTTTGAACAAGGCTCCTTTGGGGTCATCATAGAACGACGACGCAAATCTAGTTTCGAGAGCTTGGAGCAAGCTAGGCCACAACGTGATGAAGCCGTTGCGAAACATCCATTGAAACCTACTCAGAGCAGGGCCATCCATGTAGAATGATGCCACTGTGATACGGTCCTCGTCGGGTGTCCCTTGGTAATCGAAGAATTGTGAGATTTTGAAGATCCATCCCATGGCTTCATTACCATCAAAACGTGGAACCTCAAGCTTAATAAGTGGTCGGTTCGTAAAGGGCGGTGGCGGTGGTGGTGGGTGGGGATGGGTGGTGGGTGTGTGGGTTGTGGTGCTGAGAGAGTTCTGTTGCTCGAGAATGGAATCAGTTTTGAGGAAAAGTTCATGTTGGTTAGAGGTGAGGGTGGTTTGATTTTGGGTGAGGTGAAGAATGGCCTCTTCTAGGCGATCGGTGGTGACTTTGGAGCACGCATTGTGTTAGGTCATGGTGGTGAGAGGGCAGGTCAGAGCAATTGATAGAGCTAGGATCACTCCCTAAGTTTCGAGGTCAAGGGAAAAAACCTCCATAAAACATATAAAAGAGAAGATAGGAAATAATTCTTGTTTTTCTTTCCTTTTCATTCCTTTCATCATGGTAGTATTTAAACAAATAATCTAACGCCAATCATTGGCAACCCGCAATACCAGGAAATAGAAAAACAGATTTGGATTGCGTATCTACACCTATGACTTAGCATAATTCTCTCTTCATACATAGTCACTTAGGTAAGTGGGTTTCCGAGTCATCTACAGTCATTTTTCTTTCTATAGTTACTTCAACTTTCGAAGTGGATTTTCACAGGTTTTTGTGAAATCATAAGAGTAGGATAAAAAATTAAAATTAAAAAAGAAATGCTTGCAATGCATGTAATTTTTAACACAGTGGTGATAGAAATCACCGAAAATGTTGGATATTATTTTTTGTTTAATGACTTTGACTCATAATTTTATATTTGTTATAGTTATTAGTAAAACAATAATCGTAAGGAAGTGTCAATGGACTATTAACACTTCTATTTTTAAAATAGTTTTTTAATAAGTAAATAAAGAATAGAAATAAATAGGAAATATTTTAGGAATATTTCAATCCTATTATAATGAAGCAGAAGAATGTGTATATGATAACTCTAAAAGAAAAACCATCAAAACTTGTATACATCAACTATGTATACTTCAAAACCTAACCTATAAGTAATCTCAAAGTCCTTATTTACATCAACCTCTCCACCTTTACAATTTAAAGATTGTCATGACCTCAATTATCAAGATTACACAAAATTAAAAAAAAAAATACAAGAAACCCAAAACGACTTCAAATTAGTTTATCTAATTGGATAGCAGTTTTGTGTAATTACAAAGTAATGTTATTTCTTTGAACAAATCATCACATCATATTGTGTAAAAAAAATCCTCCTATTGCCTTATAAAAAAAATACTTTTTTGATATCTTGAATATATAAAACATGGTCAATACTCTATGTAAGTAAAGTGGGAGGATTATTATTCGTAATAGTAACTATTAAGCTTTTCCATTTTAGATGCCCTTTTACTATTAATATTTGCTTATGTTTAAACAATAATAAAAACATTTTAGCATAAATCAAATACATTCAATTGCAATTTTCTTAAATAAACTAATTAAAACTATCATTCGATTTTTAATTTAGAAGTAAATAAAGAAAATACTAATAAAGGACTTATTCCCAATCAGTACCCGTACGGGATAACAAATAATATGGACCAATAATTTATGGGGCCAAATTATAGTTGCCCAATGTTAATGAACTAAAGTTTATATGAGAAGGGAAAATAACCTAAATGACATTTCCATTTGGAGCTACTTGAGTGATCACTTTATGACAACAAATTTGTCTATATCCAAATAAAAATCAATCTTACACCCAAAGATACATAAAAACATTTTGTGACAATATTGGAAGGAGGAGGGTATTAGCATTAGCTTATTATAGAAATATGTAGCGGGTCACAAATTAGTATGGGTCATGTGCAATGATATACCTATAATTATATGGTATTAAGATTGTCTATATAAGATTACTGATAGCTATTGATGAAGAGCTTGAGTATGCACGTATTTAAATATAAGTATTTGAGTAAAAATATTGTATAAGGGTTGAGACACTCTTAAAAATTCTATTTTAATTTTATTAATTTATCGTTGATAAAAAAATAGAAATAAAAAGTAGAATTTAGATTAGAGAAGAGGTGATAAAAGGGAAAATAGAAGTAGATACATATGGATGAATAGGATATTTTGTGGTGAATATGGGCTTGAGATGTGGGTTGTGTATGTGAGGGAGGACCCACATGAGAGGGTGTGGACCATGAGTTGGTGAAGTTCATATAAGAAACATGATGGGGTTCACGAGGAGGGTGGACCTTCATTCTCTCAAGTTCATCCCCCCTAAGCTTTCCTGCTACCCCAGTCTCCACACACACCCACTCTTCTCTTTTTATCTTCTTTCCTTATCTTAACCAAAACACCTTATCACCTTTTCTTGCAACATCAAAATCTACAATTATCATATTAACCATGTGTTTATAAGTATCATCATCATCACCATCATCAATAATAGCTAGTGACAATAAATGATGGTGTATTTTTCCCAATTAAGTGTTTGTGTGTGTGTTTTTTTTTACCTAAAAGATGCATGCTCTCAACCAAAAACAAATTCTTCCCCATCCATCAGTCCCCACCTAACTTAACATCCAGTTCCAGTTTGTCTTTTCGACCAGGTTCGCCTCAGTATTATTCCACAATTTTAACAAAAATAGAAAACGAATAAAGAAAAAGCACATCCATTGCACTATCCTCCTTTTGCTCACCACAATATTCATCCTTCATTCATTTCTATTGTTTGTCCCATGATTTCTTTATCCACAATCCTACTTCTTAGAATGACTAGGATTGGGTCATTCAGACAATTATTGTCACCCTCACCTACAATATACATACCATAATTTAGCCTTTTGGAGTTTACATATTGCATTACTGTCCTTACATCTTCCTAATACATTTTGCACTACAATCACATCACTCACAATTCTATCTATCTATTGAAAACAAGCTTAATAATTCATGTGACAAAGAACCTTATACTTTCATTATTATTGGTAGTGGAAGTAGTAGTATTATCATTGATATAGCTGTGTGTGAGTTGTGGGAATAAATGAGAGCCAGACATGCTATGAACAGGGAAACAGTTTGAATGATAGGATGAGACTGTAATAGTTTTTTTATGGATAAAAAAGAAAAAAGAGAATTGAAATTGGTGTTGTGGTGTGGTGTGGTGTGTTGTGTTGTTAGCATGTAGAACAAAATTCCGTATTATTGGGCAAATACATGATGTACGGAAAGAGTCCTTTGGCATGGGAAAGAATGGTCCACATAGCAAGTTGATGAAAACCTGAGGGCTCTAAGAGGGTGGGCCACTTAATTAGTTTTTCTTTGATGAGTGAGTTCTTCTTCACTGGTTTTGGTTTTGGTGGACCCTCCTATAATAACACTAAGAGAATCCCACCCAAACTTTTAAATTATAGCTCCAAGAAAATTTTAAGGAATAATCCATGCATGGACATGGACATGGACATGGTGGATCATTAATTATTACCAATAATATATGCACCTTACATTCATCAAATAATGCAAACAATCTAATTAATTATCTGTCAGTGGTTTAGCTCTCAATTGCTGTCTCAACCCATCCAATTCTATGCAACTTATACTTCATTTTCTGCATTATTCCAAAATTTTATTTTATTTCTTGCTTCTTCTGTTCATATTTCTAAGGATACAATAATGTACTATTTATATTTTCCTACTTTCTCTTTAATTTAAAAACTGACTTCAAGATTTTAAATTCAATTTTTTTTTTTTGAAAAAATGGCTTAATGTTTTAAAAAAAAAATTATTTTGAAAAAAAAAATTGTAAAACAAAATGATTTATAATTTTACCCCAAAGCTGCCTTTAAAACAGGTGCAACAACACCGAAGCCTCTTTTTTTTTAATTTTTATCAAAAGTGTTTTTTAACACCAGATAACCACACCTTTGTCGAGAATTGAACCAACTTTCTTTAAAACTAAAAAAATACACATTATATTATTTCTTTTATTTATTTCAAGTGTAATTAATATTTTAACTGTATGGTACGGAATAAATATTTATTTGTATAACTAAAATGCATGATAAGTAAATATTTCTATATAATTACATTTTTCATTTATGATGAATAATATATAGATTGTGATACAATGTTTTTTAATTATTAATATTTTAAAATATTAAAAATAAAAGTATTAAGAATAATAAATTAAAAGATATTGAAAAAACTAAAATTTTCGTTTCCTAAAATAATTCAATGGAATTACTGGAGAAACATCAAATTTAAATAGAAATTAAAGTTTTAGCTTATGACAAATTATTTGACGTTTCGAGGGACTATACAATTTTTTCACTTTACAAACAACTTAAAAATATTGTTTTAAGTAAAAAAATGGTGGTCTTTAACTTTAGTCAACAATTTTTAACATTAGTTATAACAATTTGATCATGATTTTTCTAATCATAGTTGTGGTCATTACTCAAAGACAACGACTTCTTTTTTCTATAATCACAAGTATTTTTAAATCTGTTACCTTATATGAATACAATATGTCACCAACATTTAGATAACCTTTTGTTTATTTTATAATTTTAGACAACATATTTTAGTCGTGTCATGAAGCAACAATAACTGTTTGTAGTTAATTATTACGATTGTCTTTAAACAATTTTTTACAGATGTAATGTATTTTTTGAAGTTGTATTTTAACCGACATTTACCTTGTAATAATTTTGAAATGTGAGTTGTTCTTTTAGACGATATTTATAATATTTTTAAAAAAGTTATTAATACATTAAGCCACCAATTTATTTTTAGATTGTAAAATAAAAACATAACAAGTCATTTAAACTATTAAAATATTATTTATTCAATTTTAACGAAATAAGTATATAAATCTATTAAAGATATTTAAATCAATATTTGTAAATTATTGTAATTAAAAATAACTTAAATAAAACTTATATAATTTAGAAATGTAATAAAATGTGCAAGACCACAATGATTGACTACAATTTTATTTTGTTTTGCATGTTCAAAACCTCCCAAACTAGAATTTAATTCATTTTCATCATCAGTTTCAAACTCAACATCTTTTAGTTTTAGAATTTTCATCCCCTTCTTCGTCCTCAGTTATATATGCTCAATCGTTTAAAATATTATATCATGTTTACTTTGTCTGGAGTTGTAAGCTTGAAAACCTTCATCTTTACACTAAAGATTGTATCTATCACATGTACTTGTATAGACAAAGTAGGCATAGGTAGTATCTGAGACTGGTTGTACAATTGTTGAGGTGTTGGTTGTTCGGTCACTTCCTTGCTCTTCAATACTCTAAGACTCTTTCCTTAATTTGTTGACGCTCGGTTGGGATTGACCTACAAAAGGTAATCTGACGATGAAGTAAGTAGTCAGTATTCAGAGGGTATATTAAGAATTGATTCAAAGCGTATCTTACTCCTTTGTAAAGGGTTTATTTATAGTGTTTGGTCATAAGCCATTTGTTGTGATGAGCCAGATTTATGAAATATCAGTATTAACTTATTTTTAGGGAGGTTCCTTGATTTCTTGGGACGTTACCCGAATTTAGTTGAATGTTCTAAAGGAGCCTCTACAACTACCTTAATTGCTATTTATTATAACTACTTTAAATGTGTTCTAACTCGGTCGGTCAATCGCACATTTTGAGGTCGAGTGACATGGCTTGTCCAGTACCGACCAATACACTTGCCCCCTAGGTTTGAGGAACGTTTACTTCAGAAGAGCTGAGATGTGACTATTGGGTATCCCGAGGTGAGAAGTGGCATGGATCTATTAAATGTTTATGATAGAGATGCGACGTGCGTTCTTTCAACGCGTTGTTCGAGCTTTCACTTTTGACCAAAGAGATCTAACGATTGGGAAGCCGCGCCATTTCAAATGTCGAGCATTGTGCACCCTTGGATGGAGGTGAATCTAAAGGTGCCAAATGGGATGACGTTTCATTCTTCCCCTTTGCGAATCAATAAATAGAGGCGTTGGTTGAACTGTGCTACATTTTCCTCTGCTTTCATTGCTTCTAAGTAAATAGAGTTGTCCGAGTGTCGAGTGCTTTTCAACTTTCTTCCTTTTCTGTGTTTGTGCTTCAAGAGGTTAGTGATGGCTTCCTCTTATGGGTCTTCTAGTCTTCTTTCATATTCTTTTTCTTCTGAGTGTGCACATTTTGAACCTAATGAGGTAAGGGATGTAGGATTCTCTAACCAGGTGCTCGACCTTGTTAGCTGACCGCCTTGTTATCCAGAATATGAGTGAGTTGATCCATGTGTCATTGATATCCCTACTTGTTTTAGGGGTTGGGCTTTCTATCTAATGTTTCTATATTAAAACCCGACTCCCCCTCGGATGTGGTTGCATTCGATAGTTGTAATCATACCGACCAAGTCTGTCACGCTTGAGAAAACCATCCTCAAGACTTTTTCTTTGCATATACCTGTCTTTTTAATTATTTGCATGTAACACTATCGTTCGACGAGTTTACCATGGGGCTCCTTAGGATCCTTAATGTTGCTTTGACCCAACTTCATCCCACTTCCTGGGAGACCCTCCAAGCCTTTAGGTTGATTTATGATGCCTTTAAGTTGAGGTCGTCCCCTCAATCGCTTCTTTTCTATTATAATTCTCGGGCGACCCATCTTGTGGGTTGGTTATCTTTACCTCGTCCTATAAAAACTTCAAGGAGAGGTACTTTAAAATGTTCATTAAACTATACGGTGAGCCATATTTCTATGACTTGAAGGGAAAATCGAAATTCCCATTTCATTAAACTCGGTCGCTTACCCGTTATGCTTACTGGTTGAGCTCATCTAGGACTTTGCAAGATAAAAAGATTTTTTGTGTATTCGATCAACTCCCCAATAGACTTCCTACTCATAAGATCTTAACTGTATACGAGTTAGCCTATCGATGGGCATAACTTTTTGGTCTGTTTCATTTTATGTACTTGTACTTTTATTTAATATGTTGATCGGATGCTTAATTTTTTCTGAATTTGCAAAGGTAATGTCACACGTCAACCCTGATTCCATCAATGTGGTAAAACAGTCTAGGAGGAAAGCGACCAAACAGCAAAATGGGTGTACATGTTGCACTTACCCCCAAGGAGGAGAGAATTATGGCAACAACTCCTACAAACGACTTGGTTTCGAGCCTTATCAAGATGTTAAGTCAGTCGCTCGTGGTGAGCCAAACCCTTGGAAGCGAGTTGGAGAGAAATTTAGCCATAGCGGTGGCGAAGTTAAAAGTTTAATTGAACGAGTCCTCCAACTCGTTGAAAACGACCCTTAAAGCTATGGGTCACTAGAAGATAAAATGCGCCAAATCACGTTTTAAGTTATAATAAAGTTCATAGTTCGAAGTACCGACCGAATGATATTGAATTCGATCGCTTAGATAAAATTAAATAAATACTGACGTGACGCATGCTTGAAATAATCTTCATGAGTTTTCTTTAGATAACTTGTAGTCAAATAATCATTTAAGATTTTTATTATGTCGTCCGGGCTTTAAACTTTGACGCACTTCTTGTAATGATTTGCTTCAACAAAATTATGCGTTAGGCTTCATGGTAGAACGTTTAATGAACCGAACATATGTCCATATTAATCTCGTTATGTAGTCATTCGGCTAGGATTGCCTATTGTTAAGCAACTGTCTTAGTCGATAGTCATTTTTAAGCCAAATTCTCTAATTGTGGGAATGCTTTTACGCATGTAATTGGTAAGGGCTGCTAATTGTTAAGCAGACTACCTTAGTCGATAGCCATTTTTAAGGCAAATTCTTTGATCCTGTATGTGTGGGTCCGGTATGGGGTTGCTAATACTGCCTTATCCGACTAGGTCTTTCTAACTTCAAGTTGGTGTTTTGCCCCATTGAAAAGATTAATGTAATGTGTGTGTCAACTGAAATAACAACAAATATAAATTTAAAGTGTCTCGTTAAAACCTTCTCAGTCGAAAACCCTCCTTAGGGATAAAACGACCGAGCAAGGAAAGAGTGCACTATTTATTATATTAACTATAATAAAACTTGAGATGCATGACATTCCATATTCTCAATACAAATTTGCGTGATAAAAATTCTAAATAATAGGTTCTACCAATCGCCGTGTCTTTAACTCGGAGAGGTCATTTCCAATTGCTTGAAAATTTTCCAATTACCAATCGTCGTGTCTTCCTAGCATCGTTGTGCATTCGCCAGACCAAATCTTCCTTTTGAAAGCTTCGAGGTGCTACCTTTGAATTGTATCTTCTAGCCGCCTGAATCTTGCAAGCTTCTTCTCTTATCCTGCTCTTGTCTCTAAATTCGTTGATTAGGTCAAGTCCAACTGATAAGTTGTCCTGATTGATGTTGATGTCAAACATTTAACATTGTAGGGAAGGTTCCCTGACTTCTACTAGGATTATTGCCTCAGTATCGTATGTTAGACTATAAGGATTTTATTGAATGGTGGTTTGTGGCGTGCACCTATAAGTCCACAAGACTTCAAGAAGTTCCTCGGTCCACTTTCCTTTAGTTGGAACGAGTCTCTTTTTAATTCATTGAGAATTATTTTGTTCGCAGCTTCAGACTGTCCATTCGTTTGAGGGTGCTCCATTGAACTGGTGATGTGCTTGATATTGAGTTTCTCATAGAATTCAACAAGTTCACGGTCAATAAATTGTCGACCGTTGTCAATGATGATAACATGTGGTATATCGAAACTACATATTATGTTCTTCCATTCAAAATTTTGAACGTTTCGTGCATTAATGGCTGCCTAGGGTTGGGTCTTTATCCATTTAGTGAAATAGTCATTTCCAACTAAGAGGAATTTACACTATCCTTTACCTGGGCTGAAGGGTCCGATAATGTCCATACCCAATTTTGTAAAAGTCCATAGGGACAGGATGTAATGTAGGTTCTCAGATTTATGATAAGATAGAGTGCCATACTCCTGACACTTTAAGCATTTGCGCACAAACTCCATGCACTCATCGTGGAAGGTTGGCCAGTAATACCCTTACCCTTAGTACCTTAGCAGCTATCGTTTTTGCTTCTGAATGACTCCTGCATATGCCTTCATGTATTTCATGCATGACATAGTCGGCTTGATCCGTTAATATGCATTTCAATAATGGCCAAGTGTATCCTCGTCGATAGAGGTCGAAATCGACGAGGAAAGACTGAGCGGTCTATTGCCTCATCGTATTCTCTTTTTGTGCTTCACATTAAGCATTTTATAAAAACTCTCTAATAGGTGTCATCCAGGTTTCTTTTTCGACAATTTTCATGCACTCATCTATGTTGACACTGGGATTCTTGAGGATTACGTAGATGACTGACCAATGGAGCCCTTTCTTTTAGTGGTAGCCAACCTTGAAAGCATGTTGGCTTTAACATTATGCTCACTTCGAATATCTTTGATATAAATATTTTTTTAATTTAGTAATCAAATTCCGAACGAGGTGATAGTACTTTTATAGTAAAGACTCTTTCACTTCGAATTCTCTTTTAATTTGTACGACTACTAGCTGAGAGTCGCTTCTACACAAATTGTTCAGCTTCTATGTCATATGGTAAAGTGACCCAGTCATAATGGTCTCATATTCTGCTTGATTATTTGACATTTTGAAATCAAACTTCAATGATTATTCAAGGAGAATGTCGTCTAGACCTTCAAGAACTACCCCTCCTCCAGAAGACTAGTCATTGGTTGAACCATCCACATGTAAGGTCCATTGGAGATCTTTGTCTTCGGTCGGTCGAGGGCTAAGTTTAGTCATGAAGTTGGCTAAGGTTTGAGACTTAATTTTCCCTATTGGTTGATACTGGATGTGAAATTCATATAATTCAACCGCATATCCAATCATTCGTCCGACCAAATTAGGTTTAGCTAGGATCTTCATAATAGGATAGTCGGTATCCACTATAATGCGATGATTTTAAAAATATATCTACATTCTTCATGTGGCGACAACAAGTACTAGAGTTACCTTTTCAATCATCTGATAGCAGATCTCTATACCATGTAGGACTCGGCTAATGAAATAGACCGATCGTTCTTTTTTTTTTTTCACTTCTTGTACTGAAGTCGTGTTGACCACTTCCTCCGATACCGCAAGGTATATTATGATTGGTCGTTGAACATTCGATTTTTGTATGATCGGAGGGGCTGCAAAGAATACTTTTAAGTAATGAAAGATTTCCTTACATTCGGGCATCTAGTTAAACTTATCCGTTTTTCACAAAAGTTGAACGATAGGCTTGGTTTTTGTTGCCATCTTTGGCACAAATCTAGGGTCGTCAATCGGCCGATCTACCTTTATATTTCTTTCATATTTTCAGGGCTTCTTATTTTTGTAATAGACCTTTATTTTTCTGGATTCTCTTCGATGATACAATGTCTGAGCATGAAGCCTAGGAATTTTCCACCTTCAACCCTGAACGTGCACTTGTCAGGGTTAAGTCGCATACAATGATCTTTGACACCTTTAAAGACTTCTTTGAGATCTTGAATGTGCTGCAAACATGATAAGTGTCTAATTTCAGTAATATTTCATATTAAAATATAGGCACTTATGAGGATTTATTGCTAATTTACATATAAAATAATCTCTAATTTATGAATTTATACCTTTTTATATTTTTTATGATCTTTATTTGAATAAGAGTATTTTATTCCCAAATTTGGTTTTAATTGCAGATTTCTAAGGAAGATTAGAGATTTGGATTAAAGATAAATGATTTGAGCTAAAAAGATAAAGATGGAAGGTCTCAGACTGGAAAAAGATGCAAAGAAAGATTGGGCCTTTTTTATGTTTTATCATTTAGCCCATTAGCGCGACACAGGAAGCTACCTAACCCTAGAAAACTAGGATAAATAGAGGGTTAGAGGCTCAACCCTAGTGTGCCAGATTGAGAGGAAAATACCATAGAGTGAATTGTAACCCAATTGAGAAAATGGAAGGTGCTAGAAGTATGCGTGGCTAATTCTACCCTTTGGAATTGGGAGTAATCTGCTCAAACTCTTATGTATTGAGGTGATATCTTATATATTAATATTCAATTCTTGATTGATTATTGGTATTGTTGTTTTAATTTTAATTTTCCGTGACAAATTGAGAATCTTAAATCTGACCGGGAGGTATTTTTAGGGTTTAGACCTAAACAACAATACTTAACATATTTGAGTGCTAGGAATATGTTGGGTCTATTAGTGTCTAAGTTCAAGAGGGGAGGGGTGAATTGAGCTTATAAAATTTTCGCAAGAGCACACAATTTTTCAGTATTCCAGAGGCAAAAAGAACAGATTGTTTTTACATGAAACAGATTGATTCTTCAGAGTAGTCTTGGCACAATTTGAATTTTGTTCAATGTAAAATTGTGATCAACAGAGAATTATGATAGAACCAGATCAGCTTAATATTGTGAGGATGAAGGATACAGCTATGCTTAGAAATCAACCAAAATTTACACAACACAAGATTTCAAGAAGTATGATCCTTTCTTAGGTTTTAATGAATGGTCAGTTTGTTCACAATTCACTTAAACCATTATATGCAGCAACCTTGTTTATGATCAGAAAACTTTAACAAATCAGGAAGAACAGTTTTCGCTTAACCCAGAATTAACAGATTCAATTTCAAAAGAACAGATTTAGTTCTTGACAGAACTAAGCAAAAACCAGAAAAGAGTGCAGGGATGAGAATGCAAGATACACACGTTTTTATACTGGTTCACTCATACAGAGCTACATCCAGTCTCACCTTACCCCAAGGTGGAATTCACTAAAAACAGTGCCAATCACTTACAAACACAACAGTTCTTGAACACTACAAGAACAACACACACAATGCTGAAAAACCCTATTTCAGCACACCTTGCACTCCAAGAAACCCTATCAAGGAGTGACTAACACTTACACCTTTACAAAACAGAATAAAGGAAAGATTACACCTGAAAAGAAGATGCAAGAACTCAAAACCAGTAGTTCAATTTGCTGCAGAAACTGCACCAGCACCTTCACCAAGATTCAAGGTTTCCTAGAACAAGCACACTTGAAAATCTCTTTGGAAAACCTTTCAAAAAACTCTTTCAATCCTTCTTCTCACATGGAAATTGTTTGATCTCTGTCAAAAGCGTAATTCCTCAGCACTTATTCATGTGAGAGAGACATTGTTTATATAGAAAACAGTTTCTAACTTCTTTTCAAAAAACAGTTGAAAAGCAGTTAAGAAAACAACAGATTCAGTTTTGAATCTTAACAGATTTATTTGTGAAAACTGCCAACTCAGCTTAACAGAAATAACTGTCTGAGTGGTACCTTTGGTGCCCTAACTAACTTGTGAAAAACCTTTCATCAGACCAAAGAATAAACCTGTTCTTTCACAGTAAAACAGATTAAAGTATAACACACAGGCCAGCTCAGTTTAACTGAAATAACGAACTGAGCTTTCCCTTGAAGTCTTAACAGAAATTTAGAAAAGCCTTTTTAACAGAGAAGAAATAAACAAATTCTTTCTCCATAAAACAGATTTATTTGTGTACTGTTTTAAAACTGTTAAAACCATTTTAAAAAGCTTTTCAAAAACTATTTAACAAAAGCCTTTTTAACAGAGAAGAAATAAACAGATTCTTTCTCCATAAAACAGATTTATTTGTGTACTGTTTTAAAACTGTTAAAACCATTTCAAAAGGCTTTTCAAAAACCATTCATCATGTGCTTGATCTAGACTTGGTTAGGCATCTAGGCTAGGTTACACAACAAAAGGCAATCATACACATTTACAGGCCTAATTACAAATGAATCTAAAAACCTATTACAATCTTCAAAGCACTCAAGCCATTTTCTTCATCAAACACACATCAAGTCTTGGTAGGGAAGAAGCTTCCTCCAGCTTCAACAATCTCCCCCTGTTTGATGGAGACAAATTCCCTTTGCTTTGCACAGCTTTGAAGAAAGATCATGACCAAGTCTGTACAGAACCATATCAAAGAAAACAGGTGTTAAAGCAGAACAACAGATTTAGAAATGATATACCTGCAGATTTAACATCTGAATTATATCAGCAGCCACTGTGAATATCATCTGCAGAACCTGTACCTGGCTGTTCTGTACTAGGCTATTCTTCTCCCCCTTTGGATTCATCAAACAGAATGGGAGAACAAAATACCACAGAAACAATAATAACTATTCATAACAGTCCAAATAAAACCAATAAACCATAGAGGTTCATTACAAACCACAAAACAACTAAATCTTTCAAACAGTACAAATTAATTTCAAATTGCTCAACAACATATAAAAGATAAAGACTTAGAAATAGGATCACTTGTTGTTGTAATAAAGCTCAGCTAGCTGCACTTGAACTCCTTCAAGTTGGTCATCCAAGTGTTGAAACCTGGCGTAGGTCATTTCATAGTGTGCTTTCTGCTCATATGTGAGTGTGTCCAGCCTGCTTAGCACTTGTCTTTCAAACATAGTCAGAGGTTCACCTCTGTATTCAGGTGCCTCATATGCAACCATTGCATTTTGGCTTGTAGCAGCAATATCCTCATGTCCAGCAGAGTGTACTGGTGATGCATCCATGTTCTGCACTCCATCAGCATTTTCTTCTTCATTTTCTGGATCAGCAGCTTCATTTTCAGCTCTGTTTGCAGCATTCCTTCTGAATATCCAGCTATCATCTTCCTTTTGAAATCCCATCTTGAGGAGAGTGGAGTTGTCTATCTCACTTGCTGCCTTAATTGTGTCATTTCTTTCATTTGTAGTGTCAACTTCAAAGTAATCAATTAGCTTTGACACAAAAATTGCATATGGAAAGCGATAGTCTGGTGTGGATTTGAGCATATGCTCCACCATAGTACTTACCCAATTTACCTTGAGTTGATTCATGATGCAGTATAACAAAATCAAGTCCTCTTCATGGAGAGTTGCATGATTACTTCCTCTTGGAGTAAGCTGCCAAGCAATGATGTAGGCAAGGAGTCTTGGAATGATTGTGAGATTTCCAGCATGAAATCTAGCCACTGGTTCAGCAGGATTCCTCACACAACTTCTGTAAAACTGCATCTTGTTGAATCCCTGGATTCCAGCAGTGTTCCCTTTGCTTACCTTCATTCCAGAATATTTGATTCCTCCCACATTGCTCCATATTTCCCTTGTAATCTTCAGCTTCACACCTTTCACATGGGAGACCAGATTTTTGCCATCTTGAACCAAGTTGCTGTAGAAAACTTTCACTAAATCTGGATATACATTTCCAGTCATCTCTAGAAAGTTCTTCAGTTTTTGATGCTTGAGCAAGGTTTTTGCTTCAGTCAGATTTTCTTCTCTCAGCCAAGAAAATTCCAGCACTTTGGGTGCATTGACTTGCTTCCTGCTTGTCTCATGGATGTACCTTGTCATTGCTTCAGAATCTCCAGCAAACCATTTCTCCAGAATGCCTTGGTTGCTGCTGGATTGCTCTTTGTATTTCTTCCTTCTGTGTGATGAGGATGCCATGCTCAATCTGTGTTTTCCTGCACCAGTTTATTAACATACAATTCTAGAAAAAAAACAGCACAGATTATCACTCAGAACAGAAACGAAACCTGTGGTGAAGCAAGTGTGAACCTGGACAGCTTATAGCACAAATGAGAAAGTGTGAGAAAGAACTGATTTGAGCTAGGTTTTTATAGAGCTTAAATCAGATTTTAGAAATCACCAATTGTAAAAGAAAATCACTTAAATCAGATTTCAACAATTATGGATTAAAAAGAAGATCAATTTGATATGCTTCAGATTTTATTCCTGTGGTGCAGCAGATTCAGATATTGATTTGCACAAGAATATATTGGAACCAGATTTTAATTTGATAAATCAAATCTGTTGCACTTACACACAATCCAATCAGTTGGGATACCCACAAGCTAATTGGCATAGGCCTGCTGGTTAATAACCGTAAAAGCAGTCAACAATAAAGTGAGAGAGAGAAAAAAAAATCTTTCTCTTTCCTAGTCACAGTTGTGATTTCTGAAACAGGGAATGAAACATGTTAAAACATAAAACAACAGATTGAAATTTTCACTGTAGAGGACAATTCAAGCTAATAATACCCAATTCATTTAAAAGAAAGTGAAACCTGTCTTTAGCAAGTGGCTTAGTGAATAGATCAGCTAGTTGAAATTCAGTACCAATGAATTGTATATCACATGTTCCATTAGCTATATGTTCTCTTAGAAAGTGATGTCTAATTTCAATATGTTTAGTTCTAGAATGCATGACAGGATTCTTAGACAAATTTATGGCACTTGTATTATCACAATTTATAGGTATGTTATTTAACAGAATACCAAAATCACTTAGCTGCTGCCTTAGCCATAAGGTTTGAGCACAACAACTTCCAGCAGCTATGTATTCTGCTTCTGCTGTAGAGAGAGCAACACAAGCTTGCTTCTTGCAATGCCAAGAGATTAGACTTGATCCAAGCATGTGACAAGTCCCACTTGTGCTCTTCCTATCAACTTTACAACCTGCAAAATCAGAATCTGAAAAACCAATCAAATTCAGAGATACCTTGTTAGGATACCACAATCCAACATCCTTAGATCCTTGCAAATATTTCAGAATTCTCTTTGCTGCATTGTAGTGTGATTCCTTTGGATCAGATTGATATCTAGCACATAGACATACAGCAAACATAATGTCAGGCCTGCTGGCAGTTAGATATAATAAGGAACCAATTAAACCCCTATATTTCGTTTGATCCACTGATTTTCCTGCAGAATCTTGATCCAACTGACAACTTGTTGAAATAGGAGTGCTGATTGCTTTGCATTGGTTCATATCAAACTTCTTGAGCAGTTCCTTGCAGTATTTTTCTTGGCTTATGAAAATCCCATCCTTGAGTTGCTTAACTTGTAGACCAAGGAAGAAATTCATTTCTCCTAACATTGACATCTCAAACTCACTTTTCATGATTTTCACAAAGTCTTCACACATCTCTTCATTTGTGGATCCAAAGATAATATCATCTACATAGACTTGCACAAGTATGATATCTTCACTTTTCTTCTTTAGAAAGAGAGTTTTATCTGAATTGCCAAGGCTATAACCTTGAGACAGCAGAAATTCACTTAGCCTTTCATATCATTGCCTAGGTGCTTGCTTTAATCCATATAAGGCTTTCTTAAGCATGAACACATGTTCTGGATTCTTGTGATCTTCAAACCCTGGAGGCTGAGATACAAACACCTCTTCATTGATGTAGCCATTTAGAAATGCACTCTTGACATCCATTTGAAACCGCTTGAAGCCTTGTATGCTGGAAAATGCTAGAAGAAGTCTGACAGCTTCAAGACGTGCTACTGGTGCATAGGTTTCACCAAAATCAATACCTTCTTCTTGGTTATACCCTTTAGCAACCAGTCTTGCTTTATTTCTAGTGATAGCTCCATGTTCATCCATCTTGTTCCTGTACACCCACTTGGCTCCTATGATGTTCATCTCATGCTTCCTTGGAACCAAAGTCCACACTTCATTGTATTCAAACTGGTTCAGCTCTTCCTGCATTGCTGTTATCCAATTGCTGTCTTGCAGTGCTTCTTCCAAGTTTTTAGGCTCAATCTGTGACACAAAAGCTACTGTTCTGCAGAAGTTATTGAGTGAATTCCTTGTTGAGATTCCTTTCTCAATTTTACCAATTACATTGTCAAGAGTGAGATCCCTTGGAGTCTTCCATTCTTTAGGCAGTCCTGCATTCACAGTAGATTCTTTGACAGAATTTGGATTAGTAGCATCAAGCTCACTAGACTGATTTTGTTGCATAATTGTTCTTAAATCATCCATACTAGGTTCATCCACAACAGATTTGGGCACAGAAAAATCTGTTTCATCAAACACAACATGTATAGATTCTTCAACAGCAAGCAATCTTTTGTTATATACTCTATATGCATGACCATTTATAGCATAACCAATATGTATTCCTTCATCTGATTTAGGATCAAACTTCCCCAGATTATCTTTACCATTATTTAAAACAAAGCATTTGCAGCCAAACACCCTAAGATGACTAATGCTAGGCTTTCTACCTTTATACAATTCATAGGGAGTTTTCTTAAGAATTGGTCTAATCAATGTTCTGTTAAGCACATAAGAAGCAGTATATACAGCATCAACCCAAAAATATTTAGGTAAACCAGATTCATTTAGCATAGTCCTAGCTAACTCTTCTAGTGATCTATTCTTTCTTTCAACAACACCATTTTGTTGGGGTGTCCTAGAAGCAGAATAACTATGTATGATCCCATATTTTTCACAATATTTATCAAACTTTGCATTTTGAAATTCTCCCCCATGATCACTACGAATCTGTTTTATCCTATTTTCATTCTCATTATGCAGAACCTTTGCAAGTTTCTTAAAGGCTTTATATGCATCATTTTTAGAAGCAAGAAACAAAGTCCATGTATATCTTGAAAAGTCATCAACAATCACCAAAGCATAGTAATTTCCAGCTAAGCTAGCAGTCCTAGATGGTCCAAACAAGTCCATATGCAAAACATCCAAAGCTTTATTTGAAGAAACCATATCTTTTGATTTAAAAGAAGTTCTAATCTGTTTTCCCTTTACACAGGCATCACACAATCTGTTATTTTGAAACTTTATGTTTGGTAAGCCAGAAACAAGTTCCTTAGATTTTAGCTTGTTCAAGTGATTTGTGTGAATGTGAGCTAGTCTCCTATGCCACAGCCATGACTCATCATTTTTAGATAGCAAACACTCATTTTCAGAACAGCTCTTTATAATGTCTAGGAGATAAATGTTGTTTACCCTTTTTCCAGTGAACAGCACCTTACCAGAATTTTCATTTGAAATTGTACAAGTATTTGCTTCGAAATTGACCTTGTATCCCTTGTCACACAGCTGGCTAATGCTTAGAAGACTATGTTTTAGCCCTTCAACATATAGGACATTCTCAATTGTAGTTGAGTCTTTAGTACCAACATCTCCTCTTCCAAGAATTTTTCCTCTATTGTTATCTCCATATGTGACATGCCCTTCAGCTTTGAGTTTCAGATTTATGAACTGAGTCACATCACCAGTCATGTGTTTTGAGCAGCCACTATCTAGATACCACTGGTTTCTCCTGCTGTTTTTCTGCAACAAAACAGATTTAGCACATATGGTACCCTTTTAGTCTAGGGTCCAGCATGATTAACACCTTTCCTTAGGAAGCCATTTGGCTAAACCTTTAGGAACAAGATATTTCCTAGCCCTACATGTTCTAGATACATGACCAGATTTCATACAATAAAAACATGTTGCAGTATGCATTGTTTTTGAATTACTGAAAGAGGAAAAAACTGTTTTGGAAGGAACAAAGAAACTGGACAGCTTTTTCACATTACCTTTCATTCCAGGATTAAATCCTAAACCATTTTTATTGAAAACAGCATTCTGTGAACCTAATAATATTTCAAGATTTTCTCTTCCCTTAGTGAAATTTGAAAGTGTTTTCAACAAATACTCAACCTGTTTTTCCAGCTTTTTGCAATTATCACAAGTTTTAATTGATGCATGCAAACATGTCAATTCAAGACTAATTAATTCAGTTTTAGCTTTGTGCAGTTCTTCTTCAAGAGTTTTGACCTTTGGTTCAAGTACCTTATTTGCTTTATTCAATCTGTTGCACATTACAGCCAACCTGTTTGCTTCATCATGAGTTTCCTTAAAGGCTAATAGCAGTTGATCATAGTTTTCAGAATCAGTGGAGAAATTACTTACTGAGTCAGAGTTGGATCCCTCATCATTCACCATGAAGCACAGATTTGCTTTTTCACTTTCAGTTGAGGAATCACTGGATGAGGATACATCATTTTCTTCCCATGAGATATATGCTCTTCTACCTTTGCCTTTGTCACTCCTCTTGCTTGCTGATTTTTCTTTACTTTGATTGCTTGGACAGTCAGCTTTTATATGACCTGGTTTACCACATCCAAAGCACGTGTAATTGGAAGAATTTGAATCAGTAGGTTGTTTGGAATACCTCTTTCTCTGCTGAGTTCTGTCACGGTTTTTCTTTCTAAGAAATCTGTTGAATTTCCTGGTGAGCAGACTCACAGTCTCATCATGTTCTGGATCACCTTCTTCCTCACTTGTATCATGTTCTATGGTAGTTTTCAGAGCAATTCCTTTGGCCTTCTTTTCCACTGTTTCTTGTTCTTTCAATCTTTTCAGCTCAATTTCATGTTCTATCAGCTTTCCAAAAAGTGCTGCAGTGGACATCTTGGATAAATCTCTGGATTCTGAGATTGCTGTTACCTTAGGCTGCCAGTTCCTATCAAGACATTTTAATACCTTAATGTTAAGCTCTTCCTTGTGAAAGACTTTACCAAGGCCAGTGAGGTGATTTACAATGTGTGTAAATCGTTTCTGCACATCTGAAATACTTTCTTCAGATTGCATTCTGAACAGCTCATACTCCTGAATGAGTGAATGCTTCCTTACCCGTTTCACATCATCAGTTCCTTCATGAGTCACCTCTAGTACATCCCACATCTCCTTTGCTGAGTTACATTGAGAGACTCTAAAGAACTCATCCATATTCAGTGCAGAGGTGATGATATTCTTGGCTAAGGAGTCATATTGGGCCTTTTTCTTCTCAGTTTCACTCCATTCAGACCAAGGCTTCTTTATTGTTTCATCTTTGACAACCTGCATAGGTATAAAAGGTCCACTGACCACTGCATCCCAGATTCCCATGTCAATAGATTCCATAAAGATCTTCATCCTGATTTTCCAGAAAGCATAGTTAACACCACCAAACATAGGAGGTCTATTAATAGATGCACCTTCAGCAAAAGGCATTTTAAACTCAGACATCATACACACACTTGAGCAAAATACAAGCCCTAGCTCTTGATACCAATTGTTGGGTCTATTAGTGTCTAAGTTCAAGAGGGGAGGGGTGAATTGAGCTTATAAAATTTTCGCAAGAGCACATAATTTTTCAGTATTCCAGAGGCAAAAAGAACAGATTGTTTTTACATGAAACAGATTGATTCTTCAGAGTAGTCTTGGCACAATTTGAATTTTGTTCAATGTAAAATTGTGATCAACAGAGAATTATGATAGAACCAGATCAGCTTAATATTGTGAGGATGAAGGATACAGCTATGCTTAGAAATCAACCAAAATTTACACAACACAAGATTTCAAGAAGTATGATCCTTTCTTAGGTTTTAATGAATGGTCAGTTTGTTCACAATTCACTTAAACCATTATATGCAGCAACCTTGTTTATGATCAGAAAACTTTAACAAATCAGGAAGAACAGTTTTCGCTTAACCCAGAATTAACAGATTCAATTTCAAAAGAACAGATTTAGTTCTTGACAGAACTAAGCAAAAACCAGAAAAGAGTGCAGGGATGAGAATGCAAGATACACACGTTTTTATACTGGTTCACTCATACAGAGCTACATCCAGTCTCACCTTACCCCAAGGTGGAATTCACTAAAAACAGTGCCAATCACTTACAAACACAACAGTTCTTGAACACTACAAGAACAACACACACAATGCTGAAAAACCCTATTTCAGCACACCTTGCACTCCAAGAAACCCTATCAAGGAGTGACTAACACTTACACCTTTACAAAACAGAATAAAGGAAAGATTACACCTGAAAAGAAGATGCAAGAACTCAAAACCAGTAGTTCAATTTGCTGCAGAAACTGCACCAGCACCTTCACCAAGATTCAAGGTTTCCTAGAACAAGCACACTTGAAAATCTCTTTGGAAAACCTTTCAAAAAACTCTTTCAATCCTTCTTCTCACATGGAAATTGTTTGATCTCTGTCAAAAGCGTAATTCCTCAGCACTTATTCATGTGAGAGAGACATTGTTTATATAGAAAACAGTTTCTAACTTCTTTTCAAAAAACAGTTGAAAAGCAGTTAAGAAAACAACAGATTCAGTTTTGAATCTTAACAGATTTATTTGTGAAAACTGCCAACTCAGCTTAACAGAAATAATTGTCTGAGTGGTACCTTTGGTGCCCTAACTAACTTGTGAAAAACCTTTCATCAGACCAAAGAATAAACCTGTTCTTTCACAGTAAAACAGATTAAAGTATAACACACAGGCCAGCTCAGTTTAACTGAAATAACGAATTGAGCTTTCCCTTGAAGTCTTAACAGAAATTTAGAAAAGCCTTTTTAACAGAGAAGAAATAAACAGATTCTTTCTCCATAAAACAGATTTATTTGTGTACTGTTTTAAAACTGTTAAAACCATTTTAAAAAGCTTTTCAAAAACTATTTAACAAAAGCCTTTTTAACAGAGAAGAAATAAACAGATTCTTTCTCCATAAAACAGATTTATTTGTGTACTGTTTTAAAACTGTTAAAACCATTTCAAAAGGCTTTTCAAAAACCATTCATCATGTGCTTGATCTAGACTTGGTTAGGCATCTAGGCTAGGTTACACAGCAAAAGGCAATCATACACATTTACAGGCCTAATTACAAATGAATCTAAAAACCTATTACAATCTTCAAAGCACTCAAGCCATTTTCTTTATCAAACACACATCAAGTCTTGGTAGGGAAGAAGCTTCCTCCAGCTTCAACAGAATAGACTTGAAATGTTAATTGCTATTAACGTCTGAGCTTCGTTCTAAGTTGTTCTTATAATTATGCGAGGGATCGATAGTTAGGGAGCATTCTTAAGGATTTTATATGCGAGGAATCGATATAAATGATTTTTATATGGGCATCAATTTCAATTAAAGCACTTAATATTGACTTGCTAATCAAAATACATGAGAGTGAGAGAGATGAAACCTAATCCCTATTTTTCCAATTGAAACAACTAATTCTTTGTCTATTTTTTGATTGATCATCGCCAACACAACTACTTTCAATACACTTTTAATTGTATTGTTCTATATTTAGCGATTATTGTACTTGATAATTCACTGTTCCTTGTGGGGTCGATATTCGTCCTTAGGGACAATTATTACTTCTGACAAAGCGATGAACTTGCCATAAAAAGTCATCAAAACATGAATTAGATTTGACTATTATGTCGTCAACATAAACTTCAACATTTGGATCGAGCATCCCTTTAAAAATTTGATCCATCAATATCTGATAAGTTGCACCAGCGTTCTATAGGTCGAACAGCATGACTTCATAATAGAAGTTGTCACAGTCAGTCATAAAAGTTGTTTTCTTTTTGTCCTTTTGATGCATTTGGATTTGATTGTACCCAGAATATCCATCTAAGAAACTTAAAATATAAGGACCAGTTGCCCCATCAATTAGACGGTCGATGTTTCGTAGAGGATAAGAATCGTTTGGACAAGCTTTGTTGAGGTTGGTATAATCCGTGCACACCCTCCACTTACCATTAGATTTTTTGACCATAACCACATTTGTCAACCATGTGGTGTAGTGTGTTTTTTTTATGAAGTTGGCTTTGACAAGTTTGTCGGCCTCCTTGCGCGCTGCATTGCGCTTCTCTTAACCCATTTTTCTCCTCTTCTGGGCGACCGATCTTACTTCTTTATAAACCAAAAGGTGATGTGTAATGACATTCGAACTTATCTTTGACATATCAGAGGTTGTCCAAGCGAATAAATCAGCATTTTCAACAAGTGTTTGACTCATTAATTTCTTGTCGGTTTGTTGTAATGAACTCCCTATGTGAGTTGTATTTTCTTCACCACGTAGGGGTAGTGGGTGGAGATCCTCACCCGACTCAATATGAGTGTCATTCAGTCAAGGTTCGAGGTCGACCAATGTGACCATATTTTCTTTTATGGGAGATCTTCTTTCCCGAGATTGATCTCTAGTCGACCCTCTAGACCTTGGAGAACGTCCTATTTTGTATTCTCTTGATCGCCCGCACAATGATTCTCTATAACTTATAATATTGGTTGGTTCGAATTTCAACCTTGCAACATAACACTCTCGGGCTACCTTTTGATAGACATGAACGAGGATTGTGTCACCAAATGCAAATGGAAACATCATGGCACGGTGTAGAGTTGACATTATTGCTCTAAGGCGGTTGATGGACAACTGTTCGACCAAGATGTTATATGAAGTATTAACATTAACCAAAAGATACCTGATTTTAATGGTTTTGCAGAGATATCTACCTTCATTGAACTTTGTGTGCAAATCAATGTACCATTGAGTATCCACTTGCTCTCTCGAAAACCCTACTATCTAGTCAATATAAGTATGGATCTCTGATTCTGGAATCCTCATTTTTTTAAAATTTTTCTAGTATAAAATGTCAACTGAATTGCCTTGATCTACTAAAGCCTTTTTGCATTAAGCGGCCTTTCAAGCGTTCCAAACCATATTGAATCCTCCACCCTACAAACATTTGGGCCAGATTTAGAATCAATCTCAATGTAATTTTCTAATATGCACCTCCCTTCCTCATCCGCAAGGGGTGTCTGATTTGAAACACATTGGGTCGTTTCTGAAAGCCCAATTTTCTTTGCCTTGTCAACCCTGCTTATAGCCGTTGGTGTTACAGACCCTATGTTTTCCTTTCTTGTGAGTAGGCAGATATTAGGTGCAGATATAGACCCTAGGGATTTTGCCGAAAAAGGTTCACAATAGTGTAGCGGTACTGATGGTTCAGATCGCCGACGATCCTGTACGAACAGTGGCGGTGCATTGCTCATTTCCACCGTTTGTTCCTCCTTAACAATCTTTCTTGCATCTTCGAAAGCCCCACTCCCCGAACGCACGGAGGCATGCGACGCAAATGAATCTACATTTGTTTCGGCTCCTTCAGATGTTTTGCTCCAATGGCATTGGAAAATTTTGTGTTCAGGAACTGTGCATTCTTCCTCCACTGATATCTGATACCGGACTTCGTTGATTCTCATATAGCTGGTTATCTTTGCCTCACATCCCACTGATACTCTAACTTTAAACCTTGCATACTCTAGCTCATCCAGTGCCATCGTTGCTTCATCTACCTCAATCAAGGTTCCCAGTAACGCAACAATGTGTTTGAAGCACTATGTATTCAATAACTTCAATGGTAAGCCCCTGCATCTCACCCAAATCAATTTATCCACCGCTACAAATTGATCTTCCCATGGAATAATGGTGTCAAACAAATCTTTGTACCACTCTTTGTTTTCCTCTATAGTTTCTTTAACCTTCGTTTCGTTTTCTCCCATCATTAAGACATGGAATCCACCCAGAAATTTAACCTTTATGTAGTTGAGAATAAAGCTTTCATTCAGGCATGATAGTTTGCTTAAATATGAGACCCTCCCAATATAACATTTTTTAGCCATTCTCTTGGTGTTTCTTCCACATTAAAGTGTATAGCATGCAGACTTGCCCTGTTCTGTGATTATGCTCTGTTTCTATCACCATTCTTGACAATATTTGCGTAAGAGTTTGTTCCTTTTGCCCTCCACACTTTTTTAACCACTTTGTCTAACACTATTTCCTTCTCTTTCAGCTTTTCATTTCGTTCCTTTCTTGTTTTTGCTGTCCTATTGTATTTCGGTTTATTAGCATTTAGTTTCCAACTTTCGATTCGTGTTCAACTGGTTCTCCAACTCCCTAATATTTTGCACTCCTTAAAATCTAACAAAACCGAACATTTGCTTCTTAATGTTCATTCTTCTGGATATGAAAACATCACTCACCCTTCCCCATCTTCTAAAAATCATCCACAAATTTGTTTCTTTGAGATCAAAGGGAAGTTAGAGAAAAAGAATGGTGTCCCCTCTGTTCATCATAGCAAATAATCTATTTCTCACATTCCAAATTCAGTTTCTCCAAAATTTCTAGCTATATGGCAAAAACACTATTGGATGAATTTTTGTTTTAGTCAACAACTAAATATCGTTGCTTATTTCTATTTTAGACAAAAAAAATTTAACAGTTGACATGATAGATGTTAGCGGAAACTAAAAATTATTGTACTGAAAATTTTAATATTAGTTGTTGAGTGCGTGTAACCTTCGTGAATTATATAAATGTCGACCTATACACACAATCAAAGAAAGAATATGTGATTAATAAATGAAAGAAAAATGTAGATAAGAAACTAACTAATTGAGATTGTCAAAAGCAACTCAGGACAAGATAGATGAGTTTGTCAGGATGGGTGGAGTTTCTTAGGGTGGCCACAACGGTAATGGACGTATTAGGTTCCATCTCCATTATTGGTGTGAAAGTTTCATGATAGTCCCAAAGAAGATGAAGAGAGAAACACATAACCATAACAAAGTTCTTATTCTACTTCTTACAACGTGCACGTGAAAACATTTATACATGCAAAGGTTCAAAATGAGCAAAACCCATAACCAAGCATGAGCACCACCCATAAGACCCAGAGTAATTAACAAAGAGGACCTAGGGAGAGATAATGTTGTCGATTCACGTTGTCAATAAAAAAACATCATCCATTGATGTGGTGTTAAAAACGAATCCATCACTGATGTACTGAATTTCATCAAAGTCTAGTTAAGTGTATTTGAGCGAGAATAATACAGAATGAGTAATTTTGTGAGAAATTCTTGTATTAGATTTTTTTTTTCTTTTTTATTATTGATAAAAAAAATAGAGATTTCGAGAATTATTTTTATTATAATTGTAAAAGAAAATCAGTTACTATATTAAATAAAGAAAACTAATTGAGAACTTAAAAAGTAATACGAGAAAATTCAAACCAACACATTAATAATGAGATGAACTAAAATATTAAACCTAAAAATAATCATAAGCTACAAATAGGTACATAAAAGTAGTTTATTTAAAAAAAGTCTTTGTAAATTTAAGCAAATGTTTTCAAAAGGGCTTGATTATTCTCAAACATTTTTTTTGCAACAAAAACAAAATAAATAAATAATTTAAGATATCCTAGACCCTTTGTATAATCGATTATGCAATAATAATTTGTCATAAAACCCGGTTCCAAAACTAGAAGCACCGAGCCTAAATCTAACAGTACAAAACGTATTCTCTGCGCATTGGTATGGGATACTTCAAAAAATAATAGTATTTTAGGGTTATGAATTCGATAGAATAATTTATGAAATAATCTACCAATATAAATATAGACAAACCATAAACAGGATATGTTAAGTTTAGAATTCAATTGGGTCAAAATAAACATAACATATAACTACATGATTTGATTGAAATTAAATAAGTAAAAAGGTAATGAATAAATGGTCGTTGTTGAGTTGAACTGTGGTGGGAAACAAATATCCATTTGGATTTTTGCGTGCATCTAATAGTCTCCAACTTGTGCTATTTAAATTCCGTCGACACGGCGCATCTCAAACCACACAAAAAAATGAAAAGTAGAATAAATAAAAGTGTTAAGAAATATGGATTCTTTATTTGAATTTAAAATACAATTATATAAATAAAAATTCGGATGGTGGTAGTTGTAAATAATCAACGAAGCCGTATGGGATGGTTTGTAAAAGTCTTTCAGTTGATATTATTTGTACGTGGAAACAGTTTTTGGGGTCAAACACGTGCATAGTGACCTCTGCGATGCGAAGTTAATTAACTCTCTAATTAATAATTAATTGCCCTATTTCATGCTTATCTTAATTGTTTGCGTAAATCATACAGTTCTACTCTATGAGATTTGGCTTTTATGATGAAAGATATATAGATAGAGGATTATTCATGGCAAAATAAATAAATAAAAAATCATCACATCATTAGATGGAGAATGAGATGTTGATTATTCATTAAGCTTGACAAAATAGGATTTTAATCTACTAATGCAGATAATGAGATGTTGATTGCAAATATAGAGGAATAAGAAACAAATGTTGTAGTTTGGAACTGCGAAAGTAGGAAAAGTCCAGGTCTAGATAGGTATAATTTTGGTTTCTTCAGAGGATTTTGGGAGGATATTAAAGTTGATGTGGTTAATACAATACCAAACAGTTGATGGTGGCCTGCTAGAGCACATACTTCCTTTTTAACTCTTGTTCCCAAAACATTTTGTCCTCAAGATTTAAATGAATTTCGTCCTATATCTCTAGTAAGATATACAAGATTTTATTAAAGAATATTTCACATAGACTAAGAAAGGTGCACAAGGTTATAGATTATAGATAATAAACTTTTTTAGAGGAGAGATATTACTAGATAGTGTGTTTGTGGCAAATGAAACCTTGGAGGAGATTAAGAGGAAAAACAAAGTGATATTTTTTAGAGGTAGATTATGAAAAACATATGATTCAATGAGATGAGATTTTATATATTATATGGAATGGAAAAAGAAGGTTTCTGGAAGGAAATAATAGAGTCAAAGTGTAGATAGAGGAATTTAAGGAACACATTGGTGATTAAGTCTGAATCTTTATGGTAGAGGGATATAAGAAGATTAGTTGCGTTGGAGGATTGAGAAAACTATTTTGAAGACAAAATTGAGTGGAGAGTAGGAGATGGAAAAAAATATCAACTTCTAGGACGATATATGGGTTGGAAATATACCTCTCAAGGTTAAATACCATAGATTATATGGAATATCTAGTTGTAAGGAGGAAAGGTTAAATCAATTTGGATTCTGGAAAAACAATTGTTGGATATGATCACTAGATTGGAGAAGAAGGTTTGAATGGAAAAACGAACAAATAGGTATCTTGATGCACGACATATAGAGGATATATCTTTGTAGGGATGAGGAAGATAAATGGTTATGGAAGGAACATAAGACACAAACTTGCACAGTACAAATGGCTTATAACATATGCAATTAGGAAAGGTCGGGTCTTATATGAAAGTTCTAAGGGATGAAAGCTCTCGCCTCAGCACAAGTGTTAGTTTGGAGAGTGATAAATAACAAGGTGGCTACAAAAGTTAATTTATGCAGAAGAGGGATATAGCTAGATCAGGTAGCCTATAGTATGTGCGAAAAGGGAGATGAAAATGTAAGTCATATATTCCTCACTTGTAAGACTGCTACGACAGTTTGGAACATATACTATAGTTGGATTGGAGAAGTCACTTACTATACCGTGAACCAAAGCAACATTTGAAACAATTTTCAATTTTGAGATTGATAATAAAGCCTAGGATTGTATGTGGGTAACCATTTTAGAGGAAATTTGGAGACACCAGAATAATATGCTATTGTTGACCCAATCAAAAAATTTACACTTACCCAATTGAAAACTTGGTCATGAATTATGGAGAAAGAAAATTTTGCTTTATTTTCTTATTTTGATTGGTGTATCAATCCCATAATGTGCTTGAAGAGCATAATAAAATAAATTTCTTTTGTTCTCTTACATTCTACACCTTTGATGTTACCACGAGCTGGGAGATTCGTGGTTTTTTGTTTGTGCAGGTACATGGGTTCTCACAGTGGAATGTTTGACCAAGAATTGTCTCTTTTGGGAGGAGCTAATTGCCTTCAAAATTTTACCATTTTTGTCGTAGTCATGCAAAGGGTCAACATAACTTTTTATTGGTGGGAAGTTTCTTTTATAGTGGTGGGGAATTTCTTTTCAGACAGGGTTCCTTAAATTCGACAATGCTAAGTTTCTATATATCAAGTTTTTTTGGAATGTCATGATATCACTACAAGGAAATCATGAAATAGAAACCAATTTTAGAAACCAAAAATAATGAGTTGCTATAGTGACTAAATTAGAGATCATTTTAAAAACTAAAAAAAAAATTCTAAATTAGTTTTTATTATTGTTAAATAGTTTCTAAATTGGTATTTAATTAGCTACCAAAGTTTTAACTACCAATTATTTAGATTCTAAATTTGGTAGCAAAATCTTTGGTTGTTAATTAGATATCAATTTAAAAATCATTTAACGATAATAGAAACTAATTTAGAAACCAAAATTGTTTTTAATCTTTAATTTAGTCACTATAGCAACTAATTATTTTTTGTCTCTAAATCTAATTTTTATTTCATAATTTTTTTATAGTGTATTAGATTCTTTTGGAGTACTCCGTAAAAATTGAGTCTAACATGAAATTGTGCAACAGCTTGAATCAATTTTTTTTTGGTTTGATTTTGAGATTTTTTTATTGTAAATATAACGGAGACAATTCTCTACTTTTTTTTTTGCAATATCTTTTTTGGAGTAGTATTTGGATTGTCCTATAGACAAATTAATCGTGTGTTTTTGTAAATTCTCTATTTTGATGTATACTTAAAAATAAACATAAATATTTTTTAATTATGAAATTGTTTTTTAAAGGATGGAACATATTAATCTCAACATATTTTACATAAGGGTGTCGACATTCCTTAATCTTTATTTTATTATATCCCTTCTTTACGATAAAAAATGAGTAAAAACCTTTTTTTTTATTTCTAAACATTTTTAATCTATAAAGTTGTTTTATGTTGAACATGTTACTCTTTCTGTCATATTTGTCACTAATTCTATTAGTAATGTAAAAAATATTGGGAGAGTGTATGTGTGTCATTAATTACGTGTTCTACATTGTTGTTTTCCTTTATATTCAATTCAAATAAACTAAAATATGTTTATTTCATACAGTTTAATGAGACAATAATGATAGCTTAATGATATTCTATATTTCTACTAATTATAGTATTTTTTTAAACATATGTATTAAAAAATAGAAGTAGTAGTCACGGAAACTATTATATAATTATCATTTAAATCTAGTTAATCTCTCAGTGTAAATTTGGCTTGACTATATGAAACCAATAGATTATTATGCAGTGAAAATAAATATGAATTGATAAATAGTTTTCGTAATTTCCCTTGAACTTGTTGTGACATTTTTGTGTAGGAGTGGGAGATGGTGGAGGATTTTATTCCCTGTTGTGGAATAAAGCAATGAAAAGAAAACCTAGAAGTAGTATTGATCATTTGGTGTTGTAAAGCAAGGAATAATGAATGGATCACAGCAACTTGCCATTTGTTCACAGAAAGAGATGATGATTAGATTGGATTAGCTTTAGCATGGTACAAAGTTTATGAGCTAGGGTTATGGTGTTGGCCACTCTGCCATTTTTTTTCTATTATTATATACTTCGGTCCCACTCTACCCTTTCCAAGTGTGCCACATAATTATTATATATACTAATTAATTGTGTTGGTTGTTGTCTTATTACAATTGGAACTATAACTTTTAATTAGAGAATTAAATAAATAGTTAAGTTTTCTCGTTATACCAACACCATGTTTAGTCATTTTGGAGTTTTGAATTTTTCATATGACAAACCACTTATACTTCACTTGTTTTAATTGATCACAACCATAAAATTAATTGAGTGATGAGAAAATTCTGTCTTCAACAAACTATTCCAATAAATCTATTAAACCTAGTGAACTTCATAAAAACATACGAGGACTAAAATACAATATTGACCAAAATATCAATGGATTGAAATATTTAACATTTGCCATGATGGTTTAGTTTAAAACAAAATGAGTTATAGAAAAATAGTTATTTGCTTAAAAATACATAATACATATTCAATGAAATACATATATCATTTCAAAAAATATTAGATACTGATCATGAAGTAAGTATATAATGTTATGCATATAATATTTATGTCAATACTTATTATTCATTTTTTTTTAATATAGGATAATTAAGTCATAGGAGCATCACACATAATCAAATAATTTATTTACAACTAACAAAAATAAGTTTTTTATGTTGGATAGTTATGATTTTTTTTACATTAATTAAGAGTTCGTTATGGATATGAGTGATAATTTACATCTAACTTAAGTAAAAACTTTACATTTATGTCAAATATTAATGCAACAGACATAAATATGAAATAGAAAAAAAAATGTTTAAAACTTATAACAATTTGTGTTGGGTGAACGTAAATTTTAAACATTTTAAAACAATTAAATCGGTTTTGGCTTCAAATCAAAAGTATTTCCAATAATCATTACATACAATATAAGCTAGACATTTGAACAAAAAGTTCTATAAACACTAGAAGAAAATCATCAAATATAAACCATTTTTTAAAGACCAAAATAATTAGTTGCAATAGTAATTAAATTAGAAACCATTTTAGAAACTAAAAAAAAAAAATTGGTTTCTAAATTAGTTTCTATTATTGTTAAATAGTTTCTAAATTGCTATCTAATTAACAACCAAAGTTTTTGCTACCAAATTTAGAAACTAAATGATTGGTAGTTAAAACCTTGGTAGCTAATTAGATATCAATTTAAAAACTATTTAACAATAATAGAAACTAATTTAAAAACCAAAAATTTATTTACTCCCTAAATGGTCTTTAATTTAGTCACTATGGCAACTAATTATTTTTTGTCTCTAAAATTGGTTTCTATTTCATGATTTTCTTGTAGTGAAAAATTGTGTAATCTAACTAACAATTTTCTAAACAAATAAACTATATTATCTATCATGAAGGAGGAAAGTTATCTATTGTTCTCTTAGTTGTTGGATGTCTTCTTAGAACAATGAAGATTGATCATTAGAGATCCAAATTCACTCATGTTATTACACAATACTCATAAAGGTAAAATATAATTCATTTTATGTTGCGAATATAGGGGATAACCTCATCAATATTGTTTGATATGCACAAATATGTTTTGTGCACTCTTTTCGAATTACATTTGTAATCTTCACATTTTCAGTACTCTTACCTTAACATTTTCCATCATGTTGAGTCTTTGGAATTCCTATTAATTGGTTCACAATTTGGCATATACCCCAAATATAACTAAATGGCTTCTTCCGCAATGTCCCACTCGATAATTGAAGCTTATGGACATACTGATTCTTGACATATCCTTTTAAGATCTTCATTTATCTCTTAATAGGGTACATCCATCTCAAATAAATTGGGTCACACAATTAAAACTCTCTCACCAAATGAACTATCAAATGCACCATGATATCAAAAAATGAAGGCCCGAAATACATTTCCAATTAACACAAGATTGTGATTGCTTCATTTTTCAACTCCTCAAACATTTAAGAATCTATTACTTTCTTACAAATGACATTGAAGAACAAACACAATCATTTTATAACACCTCTAACAGAAGCACGTAAGATGTCGTGAATAATCATAGACAAAAGTTGTTGTATCAACACATGACAATCATCATTTCTTTAAAAAATATTGTTGTTCCTAACACAGTAGGAATGTTTAATATTTTTACGTGTCAAGTTCATGTTGTATAAATCTTAATTATAACAAAGACGAAAAGGTGATCACGCATTTCCCCTAAATCTCAACATATATGATTAAGACAACGAATGTAAGGAAAATTTAATGTCCTATTGAGAGGTTTTCCATTTTGGCAAGCAAATTGCAAGAACTCATCAACTCTTTTTTCATACTTTTCTCTAACATGACGTGCATTCATCTAACTTCTCTCCATAACTATGTACCTTACAAACTCCATCATCATCAACCATGCAATATTAAATTATCACTTTTGTAATTACATGTGAGGCCTTACCCATTCGGAAAATATTTTCCATAATTTCGTAACACGTAGAGACAAAATCTATTATCTTAAATTTGATAAAATTTCAACAACATTTGGTTTCTAAAGTACACAAAATGAAAGTGGTTACAAAGCACCATATTTAAATATGCACCCGGCGAAAAACACGAAATGGTTTGAACAAAAAAATTATCAATTTTCAGCATTGACTTACAATGTGTACGTATTATCAAATTATGAAAAATAATTTTCACAAATTATCTAATCAGACAATTCAAAATTCAATATAAATTATTAATGTTTAACCATTTGAAATAAATCTCAAACGAAAACTAAGGTTAGCTCAATGCGTGCATGCATAATATTTAATGTAAATCAAATTAGAATAATAAAAACATAAAATATTACCCCAAACATATTACAATAGATCTTACTCCTCAATCAATCTAAACTTCTTTTTTCCCTACAATTTTTCTAAATATTTATAAATTATCTATAATTTAGTCTCTAAAATTATAAACAAACTAAGGACTTAAAACTAAGTCAGTTTAGTCCCTATCATTTTTATTATTCCTAAATTTTAAATTTCAATTTTAAACATATAATTAACACTCATTTATTAGATTAAATTAATTTTAATAGTTAATTTTAATATTAAAAAATTTAATACATTTAAATAAGATTATTTCAATATCAAGGATAAGCAACAACAATCCAATAGATACCATCATGCATTGTCGTGATTGAGATTCCCAAAAAAAATCACGATATTAATTTCAAAAACAAAAGGGATATTTAGGCAACTAACTCCAATGAAGACAGTAATACAACCCAATAGGACAAAAATGCCCATCACGTATAACCAATCACACTGATCGAAGAAAAATATTGTTTCACTAAAAAAAATCATTAAATAACAACTAATTTTAGAAGCCAAAAATAATTATTTATTATGATGAATAAGTTAGATACTATTTTATAAACTAAACAATTATTGGTATCTAAAGTGATTTATATTATTAACAAAAAATTATAAAGTAGTTTCTAATTGATATCTAACATTACCTCGAAGATTTTAGCTACTAACTATTTTAGATTTTAAATTAATCACTAATTTATAATTAAAGACTAATTTAGAATCTAAAATAATTAGTACCAAAAACCTTAGTAGTTAATGTTAGATAGCAATTTATAAACTACTTTATAAATTTGTATTAATAATAGAAACTATTTTAAATAATGATATCTAACTTAATCAATATAATAACTAATTATTTTTTGTCTCTGAATTAGTTGATATTTAATAATGTTCTTGTATTATTTATTTATGCAAAGAAGAAAGTGGAGAAAAAAACTAGCACATTAGGTTTTAAACATATGTTTTAGTTTCACTAAACATTTTACATTTAATTTCATGTAATATTTATTAGCTTTATTTATTTATTTATTTTTCATAAAATAGAAGCGAAGCAACTAACACATCAAACAAAATTCTCTACTATGAAGTAAAAGTTTCAATGAATTATTAGGTAATTAATATTAGGTACAAAAGGAAAAGGCTCAAGTAACTTCTAAGTCCAATAATAGACCATTATAAATAAATGGTCAACCCAAGAGGTAAGGAAGGTGAATTTATCTTGATAACTTTATAAAATTGTTTCTGACTTTGGCATCGGAGCGTCTTGTAGGTACACACACTCACCTGAGGGAGGAGATCGAGATCAAAGGTCGAGAGACCAGTGGACCCAATCCAGATAAGTGAGTTTATCAAACATCTAAGCCCAATCCCGAATCAAAGGAACAGTAGACCGAAAGTCCAATCCAAGAAAAAAGACCAAGAAAACCGAGAAGTCAATGGGTTCTTAAGAAAGGAGTTTTGTTTCTAGAACTTTGAATGGACAATATAATTGTGGACTTTTCTTTATAATTTTAGTGTGTTTTTTAATTAAGTGGACTAAATTTTGATAATGATGAGAAGATTGAAAATCACACACAAAAATAATTATTAATTTACACTAAAATCATATTTATAATCAAGTATTTTTCTAAAGACAAAAATAGATAAAATCCTAAAATCATTTCAAAAACACGACTTTTAGATTAAATTATAAGGAAAAAAAATCGTACTTAAATTTTCCACTTTTTTTTTAAAGGTGTAATTACAAACACGAATTACTATTTGCATATATTGTTTTAAAATACGTTCAGAAGCAAATTTCACCATTTTCGTGCTTTACCTCGTAAGATACTTTATACATTCCAGTTTATATGGTTTTGCTACGTTGAACTTCATCTAAGGAAATTTCCCTCCTTTTGCGTCACTTTCTCTCACAGGTCACACCAAAACCTTCACTCATGCATCTTATATATTATTATTTTTATTAAAGTTTTGAAAGCGATAGATTTTTAAATGAATTTTATTAAAAAAATAGTTAATATATACACAATTTCATGTGTCTCAATAAACTTGACCAAATAATAAAATATATTAAAAAGTATGAAGCTATATATTATTCCCCACTCATCTCAACAAAGGAGGGATTTAAACCCACCCAACCCTATACTCCAACACAACCTAATAGACTACCATAATTATATTATATATCACATAAAAATCATAGAGGATAGAAACATACATTTGCTTATTATTTTTATGAAGTCAACAATAAGATTTTATAAAATCAAAGCAATATTAATTTTTACTTTGAATACTTCTACCCTTATCATACTTTTCTTAAGACGTTTTTATCTTAATATTAAAATTTAAAATGACATGTAAAACTTATTAAATACGACATGCGAGATGAAAAATCTTATCAGTTTGATATTTTTTTTCCTTATTAATGCAAGTGATATAAAAAAATTAAAAAAAATTACAAATGAGTAAATAAATGTTGTGGTAGTGAATGGAAGGAGGAGTGAAATATGTGAAAGAGAGATTAGAAGTTGCCGACATGACATGGCATAGTGTTTTGTGTTGAATGATTTACACAAGAGGGAGAAGTAGTTTTTTGACACCTTTGTTGAATTTAAGTTATACATTAAAACAAAATTAGAAAGTTAAGAAAGTTGAATAATAAGAAAATTTGAGTAAAAAAATATATAAACACATTAATTTAAGAACTTTAGTTAGTGTTGAGTTTTATCTCCTCTCAAATAAAGATTCAAGTCATGGGCCTCCCTAACTCCACAGGATAGGCCCATGACAGCACTATATCATAGTCAAGTTTGTTTTAGTGACTAAATTCTTAATTAAAAAAGAAAATACATAAATTTATTATCTTAAAGTTTTTAATTAGAGATGTTATCAATTTCTTATATTTGTGATCTTTCCAATAAATCCACCTTCAAAGACCTATCAATACTTCATCCAATGTATTCAATAATATAAACCAGTTCTTTCTCACTCTATTCACGTCAACCATATATTTTCATTTTGGGTAATGATGTTTTTGACACTTAACTGAATAAAATAAAAGGTCAACTGAAATGTATAAAGGAACAACTATATAATATAGGACCAACTTACATTAATACCGTCTAATCCGGTGCTAATTGCATCCTCAAAAACACAGCTTGCACCCAAATGACTAAATCTCTTGTCCAAACAACTAAAACTTTCAACAAGTATATTTTGTTCAATCACCACTTCAGGTTTTAGAACACTGTTCACATGAATATGTGACTGCAATAATTAAGCCAGGTGAAAAATTATTCTACAAGAGCTGCTACCAAGAAACGAGTGCAAACATCATGTAACTCTTTCACACTAGATTCATTGTAACGGCATGGAATATCTAAAAATATTTTTTTATATATAATAATTATTAAAAAATGAATTTTAAGTTTAATTCCACTTGATAAAATTTATAATCTAAATATATATTAAAAGATTATGACTCAATATTTTATAAATTTAACTTAAGTATATAAAATATTTTGATGTGGTATATATTAAAGAGAATGTGTTGTAAGCAAAAAGAAGCTAAGCACGTATAAGTGGCACAGTGATGGTTTTGAATGGCACATGTCTGATTATAGAATTTAGTAGTAGAATTATTGAGTGTGAATCCGCGTTTTCAGTCAAAGCATTGGTGGTAGAGAAAAAGAGTTTAAAAGTGATTTAGTTTGCAGTCTTTAGTTGGAATTAATGCGTTTGAGTCATAGGGTTTGTTAAAGTCAATTTGAGCACATGCTGGTTAAGGTCAATTTCAACACTTGTGTCACTCACTATTTGTGGCTTTGTCTTGGTCAAAACTATGCATAAATTCTTCCAGTCTAGTACTTTCAAAACGAAAACGTCGTTGTAGATACGCTTTTAGATGGAGGCTATTACGCAAACAAGGCCCTTTCAAAACGCGCGTTTAGTCTTCCACCGCATGTTTGGAAACTCCACCAAATCGTATTTGACATGTTAAAAATATATCAAACATTGCTATGCTGATGGCAATGAGGAAAATTGAATTTTACCTCAGTAATTTATGTAATAAAAATTTGTACGGATTTTGGATATGCAAACCCAATTCTTATCTAACTTTTTTCTGTAACACAAAGTAATTGCGAAAATGAATCCATGGATAGTTGGGCTTAATGAGTTTGGCGGCTAGAAGTAGCAGTGGCGTAGATGGACCAAAAGTAGAGTAGAATGGCGTAACCTAATACAAAATTAAAATAGAATAACATGTAGAAGGTCCACTGACCAAATTATTCCATCTGATTCATCTTCTTTCTGGAAAGTTCTTTTTTGGAACACATTTAGAAAAACACATCCCACAACATATTATATAAGTTCCATAAATTTATTTCAAAAATACTATTGAGACAAATGATTTTTAGAACTTTTCATGAATTTTGAAAAGTATGTTCCGGAAAAGTTTCAAAAAATATAATTTGGAAGTCATTCTTAAACAGAGAAAATAGTTTTTTATAATTGATGGGGTGCAAGAAGAAATTTAATAACTGTGTGAAGAAACACCCTTCACTAAATGGGCTAACGTGTTTTTTTTTTTTTTATGCTACCATTAAATTTGGAATGGACTTTTTAGAAAGTTGAAATATTTTGGAAAACTCATTTGAAAATGGATGAGATTGTTTAGAAATTCAATTATAAGTTTAAAATCTCATAATAATGATTAGAAATAAAGATTAAGTAATATATAAGAAAAAAAATTAATACATCCATCACTTTTGAGTTTTAAGTTGAAGATAATTTCATGAAGTCTTATATGATTGGCTCATGATGTATTCAATTTTCTTATTATATCTTAGAAAAATCCATAAAGTTGTATAAGAGTCACGTAACTCCTTAAAAAAAATGTTTAACAAAAGAGAGGTAACATGTAAAAAAAAAAAAATAAGGTCATCACTATGGATCATAAAGATAAGGAAGATTTATTTTTTCTTTTCCTTATTCGTTTCTTTCCATTTTTCTCCTTATTAAAAAAATGTTAAATATGTTTTTCATCCTTGTAATATAATATAAAATTGGTTTTTTGTCTGATTCAAATTTTGTACCATCTAAGTATTTGTAATATGAAAATGATTGGAATAAATCATTTTATATATAAAATTGGTTCAATTTGAAATTACATTTCATTAACCAATTAAAAGTAGTTGAAGTAGTCATTAGTTTGCTATCAAAATAACAATAAATTTTGAACAAGAAAAAAACTATTAATCTTTGAAAAAAACTATCGATCATTTCGCATACAAAATAATCAATTATAATTATTTCCATATTACAAGTATTTGATCTAAAGTTTTGACCAAAAACAAAACCAATTTTTTGTTATAATACAGGGACGAAAAAACATATATAACCTTAAAATTTTTATCAAAGACATATTTTTTTAAATATTAATCAAAGACAAATTTATCAAAGACATATAGTCATCAGTTTGCAATCAAAATAACAACAAATTTTGAAAAAAAAAACTATTAATCTTTGAAAAAAACTAACAATCATTTCGCATACAAAATAATCCATTATAATTATTTTCATATTACAAGTATTTGGTCTAAAGTTTGGAAAAAAACGAAAAAACATATATAACCCTAAAAAAATTATCAAAGACATATTTTTTAAAATATTAATTCGTAGAAAGAAAATATGAAGTTTTGAAAATTTTCAAAACTTAGGTTTGAAATTTAGTTATTAAACATTTTGAAAACTAAAATTCTAAAAATTATAAGTATAGTGGTAAATAGGATGTCAACTAGATTTAGACAAATTTTACCGATAAAAAAAAATTTAAAATACAATTATCAATAAATAAATTGGAATATATTCGTCTTATATAAATATAGAATAATTTTATTTAAAAATCAACTAAAATAAATATGTAATCTAAAACAAATCTGTAAAATAAAATAATAAATCTTAATACAAGTAACTCAAAGCAAATAATCTTTTAGAAAAAAAAATATAAATATAAAAGGATATTTGAGTATAAATATGTGAGTGGTTAGCAAAAAGAAGTGATCTTATCCAAGAAGAATACGAGTGATTTAAGTTAAGGTATTTTGTTTCCAAATTGTTAAAAATCAAAGTAAAGTTTGAAATATAGATTTTGGAAATATGGTAGAGTAAAAAAAAGTTTGAAAATTAGTTTCATCTACGACTTGACTACTTCAGTAAATTACTACAATATTAGATTCTTCCCATTTGTAATATAAACGAGTTAAACAAATAAATGTTCCATCTCATTTGTTAATTAAATAAATAAACTTAAACTTGGTATTAACTATTAGAGTAGTTTATTTACTTAAATTAATAATGAAAAAGAGGCAATTATCACTTTTAATAATTGTTTAACAAAAACTAAATTTGAAAAAGAAAGTGATGATTCTATCCATCATTCTAGAAGCTACTCTTGTCTTCTAAGCAAATATCATTACTGTAATATTTCATATTTGGTGAATTTTTTTCTGTAAATATTTTATAAAACTTTTAAAAATTCATTTGAAAATAACTCATTTCTTACCATTTTTATAGAAGATTTATAAAATATATTTTTACCAATGATCATTTTATTTTTTCATAAAATTCATGTGTCTAATATCTTATTATAAATTTATTCGTGTTTCATATTACAAAGTGAACTTTAAGTCTAACTCAACTTCAACTCCATAAAACCGGCTTATGGATGTGAGGTTTGCACCCACTTGTATACAATGAAATACTTCAATCTCTAGTCAATGTAGGATTTTCAACACACCCCTCACGCCGAGCATGACAGCTCGTGCGTGGGATAACATATTATGAGTGGTCTGATAACGGCCCGATAGTGAGTAATCTGCTAAGACCAACACTAAATAATTCTGATACCATATTACGAAGTGAACTTTAAACCTAACTCAACTCCATAAAATCGATTTATGAGAATGAGGTTTACACCCTCTTTTATATATATATATATATATATATATATATATATATATATATATATATAATGAATTACTCGAATCTCTCTTTGTTTTTAATATATATATATAAAATGAATTACTCGAATCTCTCTTTGTTTTTAACATGTCACTTTTGTAAAGAAATAATTGTTTCTTTTTATTCGTCTGTTTAAAAAATTAAGATAAAAGGAATTATTCTTTAATGTTGCTTATTCTCCTCCTTATTTTTACATATTTTACACCAATAATAAATTAGAGAAAATTATAACAAAAAGGCTAAAACATTTTTTTATATAAATATATTTTTTTTAATTTTGAAAGATGAAAAAAAGTTACCTTAAACTTGTATATTATGTAACATGACACTATCACAAATATGCATGAGTATATGGTAAGTATAAAGTACATTGAATACAATTAATTACAGTATTCAGAGTTTGTCCAACAACTTACAGACACAAATTATGGTTCATTTGGTTTGGTGCTTTTCTGTACAAGGAATGAACCAAAGGAAGGACATTGTTTTAAAAATTCTTAAATTGTGCCAACCATCATTTATTTGCATTTCCATTTGATTGAATATTGTTTTCGCATTTCATTTATTACCATAGGATATTATATTGGGGGAGAATGAGGCTTGCAAGTTATGTTTTAATAATACTACTTCACATTCTTTACAAATATTATTTTTTCATTAAAAAAATCATTAAATTATAACTAATTTTAGAAACCAAAATAATTAATAAAGATACTAATTTAAAAATTACTTTATAAATTTTATTAATTAAAATCCTAATAACTAATTTAAATACAATTTAAAAATTATTTTATAATTTTTTATTAATAATAAAAACCACTTTAAATATAAATAGATTTTAATGATAATAAAAATCATTTCCATTTAATTTATTTTTATTTATCATTAAAAAATTATTAAATAAAAATTAATTTTAAAGATAAAAAATAATTAATATATTAACTAAATTAAATATTATTTTAAAAATTAAAAAAAATATCTAAAATAATTTATATTATTAATAAAATTTATAAACTAATTTCTAAATAAGATTCAGTTTTTTTTTTCAACTTTGCAATCAATATCAATTTAAATTTTTCCCTTATCAACGTTGACCAAAAATAGTCATAGATAGTTAGTTGAATGTTAACAAAAAGACGACCCACTTTAGTTTGAAAGTAATATTCGTCGACATTTATCAAAAATAATATTCGATTATGACTCCTAAACTTCAACAATAAAGCCAACAATTAATACTTATGTTTTAATAAAATGTTGTTCCAAATAAAATTGAGTTGATGAGATAATGCAAACAGAAAATAAATGAATTTGGGAATATAAAAGATTTTAAATGGGTTTCAAATAAATTTTAGAAATATATAATTTTAATGAATCCAATACTAAATGAATTTGAGAATATAAAAAAAAATTGAATTATTATTTTTTAAATAAATTTTATAATTTTAATGAACCCAATTACTCTCCTAAAAGTTTATACATTACAAGAAAATCATCAAATAGCAACTAATTTTAGAGACAAAAAATAGTTAGTTACTATAGTAACTAAATCATAGACCATTCTAGAGACTAAAAAATATTTTGGTTTCTAAATTAGTTTATATTATTGTTAAATGATTTCTAAATTAGTATCTAATTTTTAAAACATTGGTAACTAATTAAATACCAATTTAAAAACCATTTAACAATAATAAAAATTAATTTAGAAAATAATTTTTTTTTAGTTTCTAAGATGATCTCTAATTTAGTTACTATAGCAACTAATTATTTTTTTATCTCTAAAATTGATTTTTATTTCATGACGTAGTGATAATTTTAATTTATTTTAAAAATTTACCCAAAAAGTACATCTTCTCATAAATAATGTCAATTTTTTTATAAAAATTGTTTACCTTGTTATACTAAATAACACTCAAAATATCCTCTAATTTTCAATAGTCACGGTAACATCCTTAATTTTACCCATATATAATGTAATAAAAGTAAAACAAGCAATATCTAATTACAAATAACATATACTAATTTCTCATATGTGTATCTCAAAAGAAATATCCCTCTTCATAGGGATTTAATATATATACATCAAAAGTTTTAACAACAAAACAAAACATTCAAATAAAACTATCTCAGAGCTCTATCACCTGAAATCTCATCTGCTCCCATGTAAAACACGATCATCACAGATAAAGAAACAAACACAAACAAATAACAGGGTAAGCTATCTATATAAAAAGTTTTGATATAATTTAAATTTCAAACTAATAAGCATAATTCATCCATTCTCATATGATTTCTCAAACCATCAAGTGTCTATTACATTCATAAAATTCACTTTTACTGACTCACAACACATAGATACTTGACTCTACTTCCGGAAGACTCGTGTATTGAAATTAGCATCCAGAGACCTGCACCTGTCATACTACTGCTGTGAAACCCACACAGCCATGCACATAATTATCTCAATATCTCATCATCTCATCATCTTCATATGACAGGATAAATCCATTTGATATGCTCTGATCAGTTCTTTCAAACCTCAGAATCAGCCAAATGGACCTCCTTCGACTCTCACCAACTGAATAACTTCATCTATTTGATTCCATTATATCAGTAGAGTCAGGATCGTCTCATTCACAGGACACTCACAAATCAATACACCCTAATAACAATCTCAACATGGTATTTCCTTTCCTGAAAATACTACGTCTTGATCACACTTTAACCTCATTACATACATCATTTAACATATCAATGCACCACTCAATCACTTCATATATATAAACTTTCTAAACAATCCAAATATATCTCAAACTTTACTTAAAACACATAATTAATTCCAAATATATGCTCTTTAAATCAATCATCATCTGAAATCACACAACACTTCTCATCAAACATCTCACTTAAGTAATTCAACCAAAATATTCAAAAAGAATAGTTCAACTCATTTATATTATCATTCAAACACTTTCAATTCTCAATCACAAACAGTTTCAACAAATTATTCCCATAACAGATTCAAAATCAACCATTCCAGTCAATATATTACTTTACTCTTCAAGAGAGACAATCCTGCAAGCAAAAACAATTAGAATTGGTGACCACGTCACCTCCACATCCAGAATCTTCTAACCTAGGTTTTATTGAAAATAATAAGACTAGCTTCCCTTACCTGAACTTTAGTTGATGCTCACTAAGAGCTCCAAATCTACCCAAAAGCTTAAAGGTAATTAACCTGCACCACAGAGTCCTAATCAAAATCTAACTATATAACTAGGACCTTGAGTTAACAGAGATTAACCCTAAAGCTAAAAGAGTCACATGTAAAACTCACGTAGACAACCTATCAAGTTCCAAATTTGACTCCAAAAATGAACTTACTCTATTTAGGATTTTGATCGGGCAATCTTGTAGAGTTCATTGGCAGGAGTTCAATGGCAGACTCCGATCGTCAAATCTGATAACTGAGGATGTCAGAATCATAGAGAGAAGGAGAGGAAAGGAAAAGGGTACGAAAATAAACTTACTCTATCAGAGATTTTGATCGGGCAGTCTTGTAGTCTTTGCTGCCAGGAGTCTAATGGCGTACTCTGATCGTCAAACAGATGAACGAGGAGGTCAAAATCTTAGAGAGAAGGGAGAGAAAGGAAAAGGGAAACTTGGGTGGTTATTTTAAAATGAAACCTGAATAACTGAATTTTCTATTTATATGTCATTTTCATTTTAATAATAAAATATTCAGGTATCATTTAAAATATATCACTTCTACTTTAAGGTTATTTTCTAGATCCTTACAGTCACCTCAAAAAAGAAACCAGGAACTATTTCTCCATATGATGAACTTAAAGTATTAAAACCTAAAAAAAATACTTAACTTTTGAAATTCATTGTATATGTAAGAAATTTAATATATTTTCTAAGGCACACAATAAAATATATAATTATATTGAGTATATGAGATACTAACCATGAAATGAGAGTGGTATAATGAGAATGAAAAAAAATGAGAAAAATAATAGGAGCAACTCTCTTAACAAATGCAAATAATATCTTTTTATCTTTTTATGAAATGAGTACAACCTAATACCATAAAACAATTACTTATCTTTTAATGTCAAAATAGGACTCGCATTATTTTTTTATACATTTACAATACCTTAATTTCAATCACGGGAGTGGTTGTTGCCCTTTGGACTACTGATATTTCCTACGAGTTTCCTAATAAAATAACACTTAAATTTCATATAATTTTTAAATAAATATCAACTTTCTTTTTGTTTTAATAAATTAATATTCAGTTCCTTTATTTTATTTATAATTTTTTATTTTAAAACTTTTTTTTATTTTGAACTTAACTCTAAGTTGGAAGAAAAACTTTTTAGTTAATTACATGTTTGATTAAAAAATTGAATAAAAAAACTAGTACTATCTCCCGTTTCTTATTACAAGTTCTAATAAAATATTTCAATAAGATTAAAATATAGTTAATTTAATTGAAAAAATTAAAATTTTCTTACATTAATTTTTTTTCTATATTTATACTCTTTAAATACTATGACTAATTACTTATGTCATAACTTAAAAAAAATTGATATTTTATATATATATATATATATATATATCAACTTAAAATGTCTTAAGAATGATTTGAAATAAAAATAAATAAATGTAATTTCGTATACATTTGTTGTTGGGAGTATTATGAATGTTCAAACCTGTAATCTATTGGAATGTTAGGACGATATCAAAGTAATCTAAGAATGAAACATTGGAAAACTACAAAGAAAGTTCTAAGATGTTTATAGGGAACAAAGGATCACATGCTTATATATAGGAAGTATGATTCTATTGAAGTAATTGGATATTCAGGCTTCATATTTGTTAAACGTGCAGATACAAGAAAATCCACGTTTTGCTATGCGTTTCTTTTAGAGGGAGGAGCAATATGGTGGACAAATGTAAAGTAGTCTATCGTTAGTGCATTCACCGTGGAAGATGAATTTGTAGTTAGTTTTGAGACTACAAGTCAAGATAATTGGTTGCGGAACTTTATTTTAGGGCTTGGAATTATCGACATTTCAAGACTTGAAATTGTCAATAGTATTACTAGACCCTTGAAAATGTATTATGATAACTCCACACAAAAAAATTCTATAAGAATAACAAGTAATATAAAGGTGTTAAACATATGGAGTTCGTAAACAAAGAGTGTCAATAGAACATATTTAGCATAACATTGATGATAGTTGGCCCTTTAACAAAAGGGTTTACCACCAAAATATTCATAGAATGTGTTATGAACATGTGTATTATTGTTTGTTCTCTATGATTACATGAATAATTGTTTTGAGTAATGTAAATAGATAATGTCTTCACTAAAGACATTGGATCAATTATAAGCTCTTAATCATGTCTATATTAGTTAGAAGTCTAGTTTGTGCTACTTGGAAGGGAGTATGTCAATTAAACGATGTACAACTGCCATAACTCAAATTAGTTCATATTCTTAATTAGGAAATTATGATGTACTCAATAAAAAGAATGTTTTAATCCCTTAATACATGTTACGTTTGTTTATTGGTTCATAAAAGTATACAATGTCACATGAGCCAAATGGGAGAATGTAAGATTTTGGTTCTCATGTGAGAGACACTTGACTTGTTAATTAAAGGGACTAATGAGTAAATAAATTAATAAAGGATAATAAAATAGTAATTGGTTTAGTGAGGAGCAATTTCTTGATTATGACTATTATTTGATAGGTCTTGTAGAATAATATGGTTACATTTATATAAATTACTAACGCAAAAATAAGGTCCCCTCCTTGACAAATACATATATTTCTTTGTCTTAAATTCACAAGTAAAAGAAATCCTAGAATAATGAGTCAAAAGGAGTGAAACCTTGAATTGACATTCATCTAAATCGATGCTCAGAAAACTTAGGATTTGTTTGTTTCTATAGATGTATTGTTCACAACCAAAAATGTGAGAGGATATCAATGATTTTGTGGGGAAGAGAAGGAGAGGATATACGTGTGAACAATAAATATCTTTGTATCATTTGTTTACATATAAAACACGTGACTCTCATAATAACAATTGTCATTGTCTACCTGTATATGTTATTTGTGGAACAACAACCTCAAGATGATTATGTTGCTTAGATTGCAAGTTTCTATTTTATTTTATTCGTAATATAGTCAAACTTTTTTCTAGGATGAATACATGTCCGTGCCTTTTGAAAATATTGGTGTTTGAAATGATGCAGTTTTGGTACATGAATATAATTGAAAAAGTATATACAAGAAAAAGAGATTGAAAGATGATAACTTAGAAACTGTTGATTCAAATTCACATACACACGCACCCACACCCACACACGCACGTAAAATTAATACTCTTAACTAATGTAAAATTGTATAATTTTAGCCGCATCTCCAATTTATAAGACATAAATAACTAATTCACATTTTAAGAAAGTTACTAAAATTAGTTAATATTAATAATTTATAAAATGTTTTGAAAAGACTATTGATATCAAATTTTTTTATTTAATTATTCTCACCTAAATAATTAATTATAGAGAGATAATAACAATAATAATGTACTATTCATCTTCTCAAGTCTTCGCATGAGAAAAAAAAAAGATAGTTGACGATATTTATTATTTATGAACTAAAATATTTAAGGGTGTTTTGTAAAAACAAATAATAGACAATTAGAACAAAGGCCTGTAAAAAAGGAAATAAAATTAATAAGATGATGAAAATATACTAGTCCTGAGGTAATATAATTTTCAAAGGAAGTAGTTAGTTATACTCTTTCACCAAAGACTGAAAGCAAATACTTCGTCAAGTAAAAATCAATGCACTCCATTAATTTATTATCAAAATAAGAAAAATGACTACTCTATTAACTTTTATGGAAATAAGAAAAAAATATTTTTTAAAGGTAGAAAAATCACCTTATAAAGAGTACTTTTGTTAAAACAATAATTAGTGTAAGGACGTTTTAAAAGAAAAAATCAGTTGAAAAATAATGAGAAATGAGATGATTTTGCAGATTATTTATTAAAAAAATAAATTTGTTTAAAAAAAGTAAGTGTACAAAAAAACACGAGGATAATTTGTCCGTTTACAAACGAAGTTATTGCTTTATTGTCTTTTTTGTCTAGTTTTTTATGGAAGATAAAATTGAGTACTAAGCTTTTTTTCCTCTCACTTTATGGAAGTTTCCAAATGATGAAATAAAAGATTTCAACTAAAGCTGTTTCTATTCTTCCATAATCAAATACAAGTATTTTTGTGCCTAAAAGATACGGAATTTTCTGTACCATCCTCTACTTGGTAAATCCGTGAAAAAATTTCGACACAATACAATGTACAACAAAACTTACTGATGTTTTGCTACATAAATCAGTATACAGGGTTGTGTATGAATCGAGCAGAACATGAAAACTGGAGGCCATGTTGTGGCTCAAATTGTATACATTGATGGGGTTATTTATTTCTGTCAGGTATGTGTGTTCATCAAAAGGTGCAGATGGCTAGAGATACAACCAGGGATATTCCTTTCTCTGATTATTCAGGAAACTATTTTCACTGTGCATGGCAATAGGTATCTTGCACAATCCTCCACATGACAAAGTTGTAGAAGAAAAGCAGACCAACCCCATAAACCATTTTTTTTTTCTCTTTCTTTCTAAGTGACCTTGACTATGGCTGAGGGAGGATGCTGCTAACCTGTTACATTTAATTACTTTCTCTAAGCAATAACTGTGTATGTTTAGCCGAAACCTATGAAATAAATCTTCCATATCAGTTGAAAAAGAAGTTATAGTGGAGTAAAAAGTGAAGGCAGTCCCTTGGCATGTTGACTCTCTAGCTCAAGAAGCATCAATGATTTCTGCCTCTGATAGCGGTTTCTCTTGGCAGCTAATGCTGCAGAAGAAGTCATAGAACAGTCGATAATAAGCACAGAATTCAAATATTCAAAGTTGATAAATAGAACTCTTTAAACTTAGAAGTCCACATAAAACCGAATATCTCATCATTTGGTGGAATTTAAGCAGCTCGAACCCAACACTCGCCAGATGGGAAATTCAATAAGAGGATCCATTTTATGAAAGAAAACAAAATATTACAGCTGGTGCATGTACAAGGCCGCTAAAAAAGCAGTTAGATTGGATTTAAATGATTTCTACTTCATTTATCTTTGATTCAACCCCAGATTAAACCGGCAATGGAGGTTATTCATAGGAAAAAAATAAAGATTAATGAAGATCTCGTACGTCAACTTAAATCATTATATAAACAAGAATGTACATTATTTTGCCACTTTTGAAATAATGAACATAAGTAAAACTTGAATAATACACATGACAGCTGAAATAAAATAAGATTTATGAAGGATGCTTTCAATGATCATGACTGGAGCAGTTAGATTTCATTGAAATTTCAACCAGTAAGAGTTTGCAAGAGCAAGAAAACTAATATAAATACTGCACAAAAATTAATCTGTGTACAACTTCATGGGTTGTCAAAGCATAATTTTCCATTCATATAAGAGTCCGAGTTACTGAAAAGAGCAACTAACTACTACTCCGAGAAAGCAAATAAAGACCCAGAAAACCAATAGACGTCACTAGGAATATTATAAATAAAAATGCACGAGACGCAGAATCTTATTGAAATTATACTTACACATTAATTCATGAGGGAGAGCAAAATCATAATCGTTCCTTTTCCTCCTGATGTAGATATATGCCAGCAGCAGTGCCACACACAAAACAAAAACACACGACAGGCCTATTGCAAGTTTGCCCCAAGTGGATAATCTGCCATGCTCCCAAAAGATAGGACATGACGGAAGAGATGGTACACCGCACAATCCCTTGTTGCCAGAGAGACTGAATAAAAAACAAATCACATTGAATATTGAAAAGAGATTATTTCTCATTGGATTATACAATCGATTACAGATGTGTGATACGAGTTTTTTTTGCATTTTTTGCAACCTTAGAAAGTTAAATAGCTACTAGTAATTTAAGCTGAGTCTAGCACTCAAAGCTGATGATAACTGAATTGATTGACATAATGTTCGTCATCTTGAATGGGCATAGTGTAACAGTTTAATTTAAGCTCACACACACATTGGGAGATAGGGAAAACAGTAAGACAAGAGACAAAAATAAGCCAAATAAGGATAATTATATATACAAGCGAAGTTATTCAACATTTCAATCTGAACACAACATTATGCAGAAACAGATAGAGCAGAGCTAGCAAATTAAAGTGGCATACTCAATAGCTCCACCATGCACACCAACCGAATAAAGTTGCTCTGGAACTCGTCCTTCCAATCGGTTACCATTCAATAGCCTGACATGATTAAATAGATTAGAAAATGACATTTTTTATAAAGCAGAAGCATTGTAGCACCCCAATTCTGACAGAAAATGAGATTGAACTTGAGGGAAAATAAGTGCTAAAAATAAAGGAGGGACTATACGTCTTACCAAACAGGAAAAGAAATAAAAGAATAAGGTTATCGATCCTATAGAGACGATCACATGAATTGATGTAGTGGATACTTACACGAGCTTCAAATTCGAAGATGCCAAACCCTCAGGTATGGTTCCCGTTAACTGGTTGTTAGACAAATCCCTAAAGTAAAGTAGGAGGAGAATTTGTAAGGAGATGTAGCATTATTACTCGTCTGCCAGAATTTGTAGCTAACTCGGATAATAACTGATCTTACACTTGTATAAGAGATTTTTGACCTAGTCCAGGTGGTATTCCACCCGCCAAGGAATTAGAACTCAAATTCCTGTAAAATTAAATTACCACCAGTATGAAAATGAGCAAGACTAATCTGGCAAAACACGTGCTGCATGCAACAGAAGAGGCATAAGGCAAAGGCATACAAAATCTTTGCCAACATTGAAACAGAGAGCAACACTTAATAAATAATGAATGTGGATACAAGACAGAACCGCATAAAAAATGTAAGGAAAACAATCGATAAGAAGGACAAACAGCAAACTTAGAAAAAAAGGCCAGGTATGGAAAATCGAAATACTTGCAGTGGCCGAAGGTGCTACCTCCACCACCACTTCATGAGTCTATCTAATGGTTTAACATATAGGAAAAAATTGGGTTGAAAGTAGAGACCGTGATACTTACAGGCTTACCAAGTTGGACAAAAGACTAATCTGGTCGCTTATGTACCCTTTCAAGCCCTGAGTGCTAAGATCTCTGAAACCGAAACAGGCATTAAGATTGATTGGTACATGAATTGGCAGAGTAAATAAATTGAAAAAGAGTGGAAAGAAGAGTTACATTACATCTCACTTATGACGAGAGCAGTTTTATCGGTAGTCATGCGGCAGGTAACACCCTCCCAAGCATCCCAAGTAGTAGGGGCACAGGGATCACCATTCCAACCCATTCTATCAGGAACACGAAGCGACTCTTTTAACGCCTTCATTGCAGTCGCTGCAAACACATCACAATTACACATTACAGTTCGAAACTTTCTATTATATTAGTATGAAGCTATGAATGAAATAAAATTATAGAAGAGTGAGACCTTGGAGAGGGAGAGTGGAGGGATCGAGAGGGACCAACGCGTAATTCTCAACGCCACTAATGAGAGGGGCACCCACAGCCGGCACGAGCTTCAATGTGAACACGTTGGAGCTCAAGTTCTTAAGGGTGTAATTCAAAGTCAACGCAGAGAAACCACCAACTTGTTTGTATATGTCAAGCCTGGTCACATTATCGCCGTTGATGAACACGTCGAAGACCCTCTCCCCTGCTTTTTTCACGCTGGAATCGATCTCTGCGAAATGCAGCCACACGGCATAGTCCATCTTTGCGTCCACTCCCAATTCGTACTCCAGCGTCCCCTCCGTGGTCACCGCCGACTGGTACACCTTCATGGGGAAGTAATTAGGCTCCTCGTCGGCGCCGGAGATTGAGTTCGCCGTGGAGAGGAAGCTTACGTCGTTGGAATATTGGGGAATTGTTCTGAAGGCAGAGTCCGGCTGCCAGGAGCGAGCGAAGCGGTCGGTGTCGTTGGAGAAGGCGGCGCCCCAGTGGTGGGGGGCGCCGCAGGAAATGCGGCCGTAGTTGACGAGGATGGTGTTGTCAGAGGCGCCGTAGGCGGCAGGGTGGACCTGGATGAGCTCGAGGGAGGAGACGAGGGGGGCGTCGGTGGCAAAGCCATAGAAGCAGAGATCGAGGGAGGAGGAAGTGTTGGAGAGGGAGGCGAAGAGGTCGGAGTAGGCGCCCTTGGCAGCGGTGGACTCGGGCCAGGGGGAGCGCCAGCTGAAGATGACGGTGGAGGAGAGGGAGACGTCGAAGGAGGGAGGTCGAGACTTGGCGTCGTAGTTGTCGTAGACGGTGAAGGTGCGGAGAAGGTAGCGAGAGGAGGAGGGGAGGGAGGGGAAGGTGTAGCAGTTTTTCTTGCCGTAGGAGGAGGAAGGGAAGAAGCGGAGGGTTTTTTCGGAGGGGAGGGGGAAGTTGAGAGGTTGGGAGACGAGGGCAGAGGAGCCGGCTGAGAAGAAACGGTCGGAGAGCCATGTGGTGTTGAAGGAGTCAGTGGAGTTGGCGGAAGTACCACAGTTAATATGGTAGGAGAAACCTGTGGAATGAGTGAAGGAGTGTTAGTGAATGAGGAAATGTGGGAGGAAGGAAGTTGAAGTTGAAGTTGGGAGTGACTTACCGTAGGGGTATGGAGGAGGAGGAGGAGGTGGTGGTGGTGGTGGTGGTGGTGGAGGTGCAGAGGTGGTGATAGGGATGGTGAAGAAGAAGAGAAAGAAAGAGAAAAAGAAAGAGATGAAGAAAAGTGAAGTCATGGTGTGAAAGTGAATGAATGAAGGTGGAAGTGAGGGATGTGATAATGATGATAAAGGCTGAGAGAAGATAGTGAGAGATGCCGAGATTAGCGGGAGAATATGGTTGGTTGAATTGAAGGAGAGAGTAGCTCTGCAATGCAATTTTTGGTGCCAAATCACCCTTCTTTCCCTTCTCAATCTTTCACTCCTTTTGTTTTTTCATAAAATCACTTCATAATCCAATCTATTAATATTTTAATTCTTTTTTATCTTACCTTATTAATATCTATTATTATATTATTATAAAGGATTGTCAGATATTATTTTATTTTTAAAAAAAATCAAAATATCATTTCCGTAGTTCTTCATGTCACTTTACTAAATATGGTGAACCTGACGGATTGTAAGAAAAGCTTAAAATGTGACTTATTTGTCAAAAGTTTACCTAAAAAACTACTCATGGTTTAGATAAGTTTAAATTTGGACCAAAATAAGTCCATACAGAACGAGGTGGATTATTGTATCATTCTATTTACTCTAATAAATACTGTTTAGTAAGCGCTTACCAAAAAATATATTTTATTAATTATAAAATTGGTAAGTAATTAAAAAACATATCACTGTGTAAATAACTATCTACCTTAAATTTGTTATGAATAAAAACTTATTCGTAGATTTTATATTTGGATAAAATTTATAAAAGGATAATTTATTTTTATACTAGATTAAAAATGTTTTGTAATAAAAAATTATAACTTGTAATTTTTTTTTGAATAATTTTAAATTTCATTTAAAAAGCTAGAATTTGAATTATTTTTATATTTTTAAATTTACCTATCTTTTCTTTGTATTCTTTCTCCAAGTTTACCTTGATTGGAATGCAGTTAGATTAACTAAGAACAAAATATTTGAAAGTACTACTATTGATTAAAATTTATTTTTATTGATGTTAATAAGATTTATTTTTATTTTTACTATATATTATTATTTCTTGCTCAATTAGTTAAAATATTTTTTTCCAATACTAGAAAGAACTATATTTTTACAAATGTCGTTTGATTGAAATTTGTGGTGAACTATTCTTTTATCTTCAAGACCAATATTATTCTTTGTTTCTTTGTAAATAGTTTGTTGAGCCTTTTTATTTTAAGTGAAAAAACTTGTTCTTACAAGACTATGACAAAATATTTTTACGAGTTCCAATTTCAAGATATTGGAGTTGAAAAGTTATTTGTATAATTTGGATGTCTTTCATATCACAGGCCCGCATATGGTTTAAAAAGGATTCAATTATATTTTAATCATATTTTACATATATTACTAATTAAATGTTTTAAGATTTCGTTGTTTGAGTTAACTATACCGAAAAGGACCATCCGACCAACCACTTTTTAAAAATATCTTCTTTTGTTAATATTTACTTAGTGAATATCGATAAAAAAAAAATTAATAATTAGTTATAATCAATAATTTTTTTTAGAAATTTTAGTTGCTTTTATTCTTAATAATTATAATCTATATCAATTAAAAGCAATCACGATTAACCTTAATTAATTTTTTAATAATATCAAATAAAAAAATATTAGCAAACTTTGAAAAGATAACATTAATTAAAATTGACTACAAAAATAATAACATTAATATTTTAAATTATTAACAATTATTTGATATTTAAATAATTTTTTATATCTGATAATTAAATCATCTAATCCAAACAAGAAAAATTAAACTATAACTTTTCATGGTAAAAATATTTTTAATTATCACTTTATTCAGTACTTGTAAATAATTTAACTGTGAGTAACTATCGATTAATTATATTATATAACACTAGATAGGACATCTCAAAACAATATTACAAAAAAAATATTTTTTAGTCTTATAACAGTCTATCACCTTAAAAATGATATAACGTTTTATAATTAGTTGGTATCACAGTTCTTTTGCATCTGTTAATACTCCAATTATTATTTAAAAATACATTAAAAAATTTGTTTGATATATTTAATAATAATTTTAAATTTCCGCGAATGGAAAAATAAAAAAAGTTACAATAAATTATAAGTAAGTATACGAAACAAGTTTAACAACAATCTATTCACCCAGGTTGGATTTCCAAATTACGAGATTAATTCCAGAGTTACTTAATAGTTAATCAATGCACGTTAAAATTAATTTATGTAATACCTAATTTTTAAATACATAAAAGAGAACATTTTAATCCTTTTGTTTTTTTTTTAAGTTTACAAATTATTGACATAATTTTCATGATTATAGTGAACATTATGGATAAAATTACATTATATATAAAACTGTCTATATGAGTTAATATATTGATTTGTGAAAACTACTTAAAATCATATTATTTGTGACTGGATAATAATATATATATATATAAAGTATATATATATATATATAAAGTATATATATATATATATATATATATATAAAAAGTTATTCTTAGATAAGTTTAGGAAACTCCTTTATCTTAGAAGAAGCTTCGGAACAATGATTAGTATAGCCATTTTTAAAACTATATGTATAAAGTTTTGTCTTTTACCAAATCAGTGAATTGATTGATTAATGCGTCAAAGCTTTTATTTTATTGGACCTCAAAAAGTAAAAAATAAGGATTCTTAAACTTTTGCACGTTCCTTTTATTTTTAACGGAAAATATTAAAACCAAATAAATACTTTTTTTAAATGAGTAAAAATAAATAAAGAGAAAGTGATAATTTTAGATTAATAAGTAAGAGCAAGATTAAATTTAATATCCCTCCATTTAAGTAACTAAACAACCATCACGGGAATATTTTTGAGATGACATGAAACTAAATCTCAAGAATTTAAGAATAGTTTATTTATATATTATAATTAGTATAATCATAATATATTGATTTGATGACTCATTTTAATCTTAATCTAATATGTTATAATTTTATAAATTTACATTTTAAATAAATAAATATATTAGTAGTAGATGCGAGTAGGTGAGTAGTGGGGTTGGATATGCCAAACGTTAATTTTTATGGGAAGAAACGTGGTACCCACTAATTAGAGTCAACCCACCACCACCTGCACGCCAACAACACATGCAGCTCTGGCATTTACTTTTCTTATAATTTTAATAAAATTAAATTTTAACTTTTCATGTTTTATTTTATAACATCACACTAATAAAAACTTTATGAAAGTTAAAAACAAATTGTTTATAACATAAAACCATTTATTTATGCCTAAACTAGACCTAAAATTACAATTTGAATTCTTATTTTATAGAAGATAAGAAGTTAGAGGTAACAATATTTTCCTCAAAATTAAAGTTTTTTTTTTGTAAATATATATATATATATATATATATATATATTAATTAATTAATAAACATAAAAATGAAATGTCAATAATTAATAATTGAAAATTTTAAACATTGCATTTAAAAATAAAATTTCATTAATTTAGCCCACAAATTAGAAAAGGATTTTTATAATCACTTGACACATTAAATGATATATATGTATACATTAATTTAGGAGTTTATTACAAATAGTCACAAATATTAAATGTTAAATCATGTTTTCAAATGTGTTGTCTTATCAATATTTTTCTAAATTAAAATATTATTACAAATTTATGTCACAGCTTACAACTTATCATTATTTTTAGTCAGTGTAAATATTCATAAACAAATTAAAATATTTCATATTATGAAAGAAATTTGTTTAAAGTCTTAAAATAAGTGTTTGAAATCATTTAAAAGTAATATTTAAAGATATTATACGTTTAATCTTTAATTTAATTAATAATGTATTTCATGTGTGTAATATATTTGTTTATTTATATTTTCATGGACGGTATTAATTGAGTTTACAGATTTGTGAGGTGAGAAGATATTAGAACAGTACACATAGCATATATGAATTTGAGCATGGGTTTTTTTCTAAAAGAAAAATGATAGGGTGAGTTTGGTAAAAGGGCGTGCAACTAGAAAATCAGAAGATTCCTTTCTAATTCAACCAAAAATATATCTTCTTCCTTCATTCTTTACTTCATTCTCCACATTTTTGTGGGGAGTTGCTTCCTACACCTCTACGTTTTTCTTCCTCCACCCCCATAATGTTATACAAAGATAAATTTATCTTTAATATTTTTTAAAAACCCTAAAATGCACATAACATCCACACTCTACTCTTTCTTCTTCCTTTGCACACAGACAGATTCCATTGTCTTTTAACGACGGTGTTGCTCCATCTCTTGGCACAATAAGGGGTTTCTGTTGGTGGTAGTTGGTGGTGTCTTGATGACTTGGTGGTTCTGTGTTCGGAGAAGAAGGTAAGTAAAAAAAATTTCGTTTTCGGATCTGTAGTTCCATTTTTTTTTGTGGATTTTCATTTCCACAATTCATATGTTGTGGTTCCAGACAGTGCAGTCTGCTAGGTTTACAAGACAAAGAATCCACACTTTGTTTTTAGTATTCTGGAATACTGAATTCGCATAAATCACAGATTGAGGCATTCGTAAATCTTTCAAATTAGGGAGTCCGATAAGCTTCCAGATTGGCAGATCCGTAGTAGTCATCTAGATTTCAGAATTTGTAATGCATATTCAGATTTATATATATATATATATATATATATATGTGTGTGTGTGTGTGTGTGTGTGTGTGTGTGAAATGCACAATGTTGTGAGGTTTAATATATGTGGATCATGACTGCTTGTTTGTGATACTAAGTCATTAGTTTAGGGTGGGTGAGATTGTCTGCATTGTTTGTAATTTGGTTCAACTTAAATGATGTAATTGAACATAAATGGTGAGGACTAGGAGAGGAGGTTCACAAGGTGATCGTCTATCTAGCGGGTATGAAATCCCAGTTCTTCACTGAAATCATGACCTGTTGTGATTGTTTACATATGGGTTTGTACTTTCATTCTAATCCCTTCTACTTTTGTGTAGACCACATGCTCATCAAGAGTTGTCTAGATGTTAGAAGAAAAAGACATGTTAATGAATATGAAGAACATGTTGAACATGAAGATGCATAACATGTGGAATCGGAAGAAGCCGAACCCCAAATGGAGGTGGAGGATGAAGGCGCACCTTAAGTAGGAGGTGAAGGTTATCCCGAAGGTCCAGTGGATGGGTCACTGTTGACAGGTTATGAAGACCATGTGGCCATGCAATTATGGAATGGAGTGGTAAGTAAATATGTTGTAATATGATACTTGTTCACTGTTAATTTTATATGATTTTGGTTGGTTAAATTAGGATTGAGGGGAGTTAAAATTGGTATCACATGACCGAAAAATGAATAAGATGAGTGTTTCTCATCCTAGTACATGCAATGAATTTAGGTTTAGCTAGGCTTGTTGGGACAAGCTATACATGGTAGACAAAGGATTGTTGTGTTCCTTTTTAGAGAGGTGGCACACAGAGACAAATTCTTTTCATCTGCTTGTAGGTGATTTGACTATCACATTAGATGATGTGTCGAATTTGTTGTACCTCCTTGTTATCGAACAATTTTACACGTACCCAAACTTAGATGTAGTTGCAGCGACCGACCTAAGCTTAGATGCAGTTGCGACGACCGATTTGCTTGTTGATTCACTTCAAGTAGATCAGGCACTAGCACCTGCTGAGACTCGTCATTATCAGGGTGAACATGTATGTCTAAGCTAGTTGAGAGAGGTGTATGAGGACGCATGTACCAAGAGACAGTGGACCGCGACTGCACAAGCATATTTGCTACACCTAGTAGGTTGCAACATCTTTGCAGATAAGAGTGCTACGTCGATTAATGTATCATACTGGGGATTATTTGTAGATTTGAGGCACATGGGGGGATACTTGTGGGCAACAACTGCTTTGACCCACATGTATGAGTAGTTGGGAGATGGTAACTATGTGAATACATGATAGTTAGCTGGGTATGCCACGTTATGGCATCGTGTATACACCATAACTTTTCGACTGTTGGACAAATACAACTTCGGGATGACTATGTTGAGGATGAGTCGCGGTGCATGAAATATGTGGTTGAGAGTAGGTTGTCCACACTTGCATCTGTTCAGATACAATTAGATAACATCTCTAGAGGTGTTGTTTGATGGATGCCTTATATAGAGCACAAACCGGTGCGTCCTTTCGAGTGGATTGCATTATTTTCAGGGTACATTCGGTCGAGGGCTTGCAGGCATATGCATTTTCCTGAATGTGTACTCAAACATTTTGGATATATACACTGTATCCCTCGTCACCTAACCACCGTCCATCATGACGATCCCTCCACATCGAAGATCGACCGACGATAGTTAGATTTTAATGACAATCTCGTACAGGATGTCGCCTTAGCAATTGATGTTGGAGCCTGTGTTCTTGCTTATATGGAGTGGTTTCAGTCTATATTCAGATGGCTGAGGATGATCGACCTCCAGTGATTACCCCTTATGCACGATATCAGGACGGGAACAATACTATCTCTGAGCATCCCGTAGTGGTAAGAACTTATTACTTGTTTATTTAAATAATACAAGCTGATTTGTAATTAATATAATTTGTTATATCATTGTAGGGTCTTTGTAGAATAATTGTATCCACCTTGGAGTTGATTGTAGACGATGGTCATGTCATTGAGGATACACCTGCATGGGTAGGGATACAAACAATCCTGATGCTAGCCCGATTAGCCATAGAGGACATGTTTGTGTATGTCCGCAGACGACGACAGACGATGATGATAATCATTTTAGTTGTTGCTATATTTTATAAATTCATGAAGAAACACTTAGTTATAAAGGAACACTTTGGTTATGAAATCAGACAATTTCTTCTTCCGCATTTATAATAGCCACAATGTTAACATATTCATTTATCAATGCGATTACAACTAATAACTAAAAATATCATCTAAAAGACTTAATTTGTGTAAAAACTTGCATTCGACTACTATAATATGAAAAGCAAGTTTTGGTGATTGGATAAGAATGAGTAAACCACAAAATATCTGTTGGTGGAATCGGGCAACCTTCTTGCAACTGAACTTGTTAAAAATTATAAGTAATGTCATTAATTATGTTTTCCAATGATTCATAAAATTCATTAACAATGAAGTTCAAAAACCTAAACAAAATGATTTCCATAAACATGTCCAATACAGATGATGCGATGATGATTAAAATCTATTGGTTGCGACCTTAATGGGAAAATAATGAGTGATTATTTAAGAGATAAACACACAAAAATCACATTATATCGATTCGTAATAACATATTCCATATCCGGAATTCTAATCCACTTATTTATACTAATTTGCATATAGAAGAAAATGTAACAAGTTAATCCAAGCAATACATTATTTTACAATAAATAACATCATTCAAAATGAATAGAATTACCATGTGGTCAACTAAAAGTGAATTTTTTAAATATTCATATCGTTCATCACCGCCAAACAAATAAATATATTCTTGACGTCATTGACAAATTCATACACACAATAGCCCAAGACTCCTCTCCCGTACCCAATAATGCAGCAAGCGCACGATAGCCACAATGGTCGTAAACCTTAACATCAACAATGTAAGGATGAATTCCCACAGGAAATTGATTTAGCATTGAGTTTGATTTGATCAGAGGTATCTCTGAAATGAATCCATAACTACATTTCAAAGTAGAAGAACTATCATATTGTGAAACAATCGCATCAACATGTTCAAAGCTAAGAAGCTCAGACACAGATACGACCACGGACACGGAGATACAACTAAATTGAAAATTATAGGACACGGGACATGACTATGTATAAATTAAAATGTAATATATATTTTGTTATATAAAAAAAATCAAGAATTACAATTATATATTTATATAATAAAATATATTTAAATTATTTGAAAATATTAAAAATTTAATAAAAAAATTAAATTCAAATTAACATTGTATTGTATGTAAATTATATGAAAGAGTAAGCAAGTACTACAAAATGAAAAAGTAGTAATTTATTACAAAAGAAAAAGTTTCCTCTATGACATGTATGAATTTAATGCCAAATAAAATAATTTCAACATTGGAATTGGAACACTCAGAAAGGGATTCATTAGGCAGAGAAACTGATAATTATAAACTAGTAATAATAAAATTAAAAACCTAAAAACACTTTACGTTACTTACCTCTCTCCAGCAGGTTCTCTTCTTTCTTCTTTTTCTTCCTTTCTTCTTCTTCTTCTTCTTCTCTTCTTCCTTTCTTCTTCTTCTACATTCAGCAACAATGCTCTCCACCACACTAGAATTTTATGTTATGCGTTCTAACTCAGATTTATAGAGTGTATTTTTCATATTATAAATCATTTTAAGGAAAATGATATTATTTATTCCTAATTTCCTCTTTTCTTTCTGGATTTTCTTAAGATTTTTGTATAATTTTTTATTTAAATGATTCGTTTGAGATTTTGTTTGAGATTTTGTCTGGTTTTGTTTGAGATTTAGTGTGGAAGAGGTCTTTAAACACTAGATCGCGTCTTTTCTGGCTTTTCCAGCGTGTCCAAGGAGGGGAACGCGTCTCCTTCGGCGTGTCCAAAAAGAGGGTTGTTTCTGGCCCATTAAAAAGTGTCTGACACAGCATCGTGCACGCATCCGCCGTGTGTCTGTGTCGGCGGTGTATCGAAAACACTAACCACACCTTTTTGGTTATATGTGAGCTTTATAGGTTTAATGTAAGAAGGAATTTGCTTCATTGATCTAGCAAATTATCTCCAACATCCTTTTTGTGCCCATTTTGTTTTGACTTTCTCATTTTGTGGATACAAAGATGTCTCATCTGGATAGGCAATCTCACGTAATTTGGATTTGATGTTAACCTTACCAGCCATGTCAACCTTATTGAACCGATTCATGATGACTGTCCACTCTTGTTGGATGGACAATGGTCGTCAATGATCGTCAACCTTAACATCAACAATGTAAGGATGAATTCTCACAGTAAATTGATTTAACGTTGGGTTTGATTTGGTCAGAAGAGTCTCTGAAATGAATCCCTAGCTACATTTTAAAGTAGAAGAACTATCATGTTGTGAAACAATCGCATCAACATGTTCAAAGTAAGAAGGAATTCGCTTCGTTGATCTATCAAATTTACTCTGACGTCTTTTTTGTGCACCTTTTGTTTTGAATTTCTCATTTTGTGGATACAAAGATGTCTCATCTGGATAGACAATCTCACGTAATTTGGATTTGATGTTAACCTTACCAATCATGTGAACCTCATTGAACCAATTTATGATGACTGTCCACTCTTGTTGGATGGACAACTCTGTTGAAGTATCACCGCTTGAAATATCTAAAAAGCTTAATTGTGTCAAAATAAAATGCACTGACTGAAATGGTATACTACATACACCAAAGGAAGTCAATTCACAAGCAAAAGAAAGACCATGAGCAAATCTAGTGGTGCACCACAACGAGATTTATCTAAACCAACATATTCAACTCGAAACTCTCTTCTGTAATATACTGCAAAGCATATTTCGATACAAAGTCAACCAATTTATTATATCTTGTTACATTAAAGACAAGACTCACCACATGCAAACTATTTTTTTTCAAATGAAGATTTAATTGCATTATGTTGCAAGATGATCATCTTATTCATGGAATCCCAACAAAAGCATAAGTCCCCCATTGTCGTCTTAAAGATCCTTTTTAAATGCCAATGTGCAGACTCAACCTTGTTACTTGTCGTGTTGCCTAAGTGCACAACTTTATCCGTCCAAGCCTTAACAAACTTTTCTTTATGTGGATTTAACTAGGTATTAATCACATATTCAGTAAATATAGGTAATGGTGAATAAACAACATTAAATGTCTCCACACGATGTTGATAGGACTCTACATTTTGACAATCAACAATAGCTCCCCAAGATTCCATCACTTGATCCCATTCCTCTTTTGGATGAACAATCATGTTACATTTTGCTTTAATATTTTTATCAATGTGGAAACGACATAACAAATGAGCAGCTTTGGGAAACACAACATTTATTGCATTCTTTAGAGCAATATCTCTATCACTGACCACAACCTTTGAGTATGAATCAACTCTAAAAAACAACTTCTCAGTTTCTCAAGGGCCTATACAAGTTTATGAGGATGTTCTGATGCGAGTAACTTAAATGCAGTACTGGAGGTCAATCCCGTTGAGATAACACCAACAACTTCAACTAAGGGCATCTTATACCTATTAGTTTTGTACATAGTGTCCATCATCAATACAATGTTAAAGGCATTCAATAACTTTCACTGAATCAATGTGTGTCCAAAATAAATCTTGCACAACATTCGTCATTTCCTCAAACCTAAACCAATGGACATACATATCTCAATCAAGTAACATCATTAATTGTTGCATTTCAATTCTATCACCTCGTTCTGATTTTCTGTACAAATATAGTGTGCATTGTAAACTTGTTTTATTGTGGTCACATTTTTCTCATTATGCTCTTTCATTGTTAGAATAATATTTATGGGTTTCACTGCATTGTCTGTCATGTCCATAAGCATTGACTTTTCACTACATATGAACCTACCAGCATATGGATGACCAACCAACATATTTGCCAACTCATGATTATGAGACCTATAAAGTAATTTCAATATCCATCCTTCAACACTCTTTACCGGATACCCTCATAATCTAAAAGGACAATCACATTTCCTACTTCCACTCTTAATAACCTGTAAATCCTTCTTATATCGCTTGTATTTACCTCATCTCTTACAAACTAATAATACAAATGTCTTCCTTCCTCGTTAGCCAGTTGAAGTATCTGATCTTAATATCACAATAATAAAACCAAAGTGAAATGTAACTTTTCTAACCCACATCAAGAGCCCATCCCGAGTACGAAATCTCTACAAAAGTTATCATAACAGATTATTTAATTTACAAAACAACAAACAACCTAAACATAATTTACAAACTTCAAATTTACCTCATTTGTGTAAACGCATTTGTACATTCATATCCCTTTGATCTATTGTCTATTACTTTGTTGGATAATGACTTCTCAATATCATCATCATGTAGACTATTCCACACATCAACCCCATCACGTAATTCTTGTTCGAATTCTTCGCTATCGTCCATACTTCTACAAATTAACATTTTACCATCAAATGCAAACAAATTATAAAAAAAAAACTAAACCATTGCATTATGAATCCATCAATCCATAAGTCAAAATATTCATTATGGATCCACCAATCCATAAGTCAAATAAATCATTCTGGATCCACCAATATGTAATTCAAAACATGCGTAAGTCAAAATAACTTTCAGATCCATCAATCCATAACATAAATTAGGTTTCCGGATTCAACAATCCGTAAGTCAACAATTTATTACAAATTTCATTCGGAACACCCCCTTACCCAGAAAACAAAATAATTTAATTACAGAGCGGTGAATCCAGAAATCACATTTTCACTTTCGGATTGATCAATCTGTAGTACAATCCTGGAGCCCGATTTCCAGTAACCACAAAAACTCCATAACCACCTATGCTTTTAAAAAAACTTAATTCTTACCTCTAAAAGCCTGCCAATACTTCGACAGTGCAACCCACTCCTCCACCTTGCTTTACATAGCTAAAATGACCCTCCATCAGCACCTCAGATGAATGAAGAAGAACAATGTCAAACCAACTCATTCACGATACCTAAAATTTTAAGGGTGCATGAAGAAACTCCCCCTTTTGTTTGTCTCCTAAGAAACTCAATTTCCTTTCTCCTTTCATCATTATTAGCTAATTTCAAAAGAGTGTAGAGAACATTTTGGGAGCTTTATATTAAGTAAACATCTCTTTCCTTTAATTTCTACTTCTTCCTCTAATAGGCATGCATGAGTGGAATTTTAAAAGAAAAAAAAAAGTTTGATGACTTTAAGTTTATTTAGTGATGGTTAATGGCTAGGGTTTTATTTTTATAAGCCATTACTCTAAATTTGAACAATTCTCCAAATTTAATCAATATATAAAAATTAACTCAGTAGTTTATGATTGAAAAAAAGAATAATTTTACTCAAATAAAATATATGTAACCATTACGAAAAATATATGTTCACACTCAAGTAACCATTACCAAAAGAATATATGTTTAAACTATCATTCTTGATCTAATTGTTTTAATAAGGAAAATTTTCATTAAATACATCAATTTAAGAAGTGATTCTTTTAATAAAATATTTTATAACAATAAAATAATAATATATAGAGTTGTCTAGAAAGTAAACAACCGTGTCAACCTATCACAGTCTTTTTAACAAAAAAAATAAAAAAATAAAAAAATAAAAAATATATATATATATATATATTTAAATTTATAATTAAATGATATAAAAAATTATTAAAATAATAATATTATTAGTTTTTAAGTGGATATAGAAAAAAAGGTTTTCAACTTATCTAGGTTTTTTTTACATCCCCTATAGAGGTAGTTCAAATGGTTTTGTAATAAAAGTCGAAGAAAGGTCTAACGAGTAAAAGGGGTGGGAAAAGAAAAGCCCAATACGTGTGTTGTGGAGCCCAAAAAGCATGTGGGCGGGGCGTGAAATCGAAGTGGTACTAGCACTGGACTTTTCTTAACCGTTGGATGGGTTTATTGGATGACAAAACCCACTCTATCTCACTTTTTTGTTTGCATGCGTTGAACCTCATCCATTTCCGTTATCCTTATCCCAGTCTTCTCTACAAATTACCACCCAAACTCATTCAGTTTATTGACAGGAGAAAGTCTTAGTTTTTCTTGGTAACTTTTTATTCAATGTTTGAATTGCTTCACGATGATTCTTGTTCCACTGTTGGATACAAATATTTGGTTTGATTGTTTCTCCAAACAAACACTGTTGCAGGAATCAACCAAGCTCAAAGATGGTGGTGAAGATTCGATTGGCAAGGCTCGGCTGCAGGAACCACCCATTCTATCGCGTCGTTGTTTCTGACAGCAAAACACCAAGAGATGGCAAACATCTTGAAGTTGTAGGCTTCTACAATCCTCTCTCAGGTTATTCTCTTATTCTTAACGTATTGTAAAATGGTTCTGTCCAGTGAGGTTGAAAATTTCCTTTTTCAAAAGAAACATTTACAGGGTTATACCATTCAAAATTCCAATTTGCTCTTCAGTACAAGGTAAACATTTTCTTTCCTAAAAGAAACTAAAATTAAGGTTAAGCCATTGTTGTACATTTATATAATACGAAAACCTGCTGCAAATGTAGTGTGTGTTTGTTACTGTTATGTCTAATGTTTATCTGTTTGGAATTAGAAATATGAGGGAGGATGGTTGAAGTTGGTACTAATTTTTCTTCGATGTATTACTTTTGTGCAGGCAAGGATGATGAAGAACAAATGCGTCTCAAACTTGAAAGAGTGAAGTAAGTAACTTTCTCTAATGCTAGGTTATCTAGTTGTCAGTATATATCAGTGAGGGAAAATAATGTTACTGCCAGGAACATGCTTTCATTATTTGCTTGGCAGAACCTTACCGGGTTCATCTTAATTCTCGTAGAGTGTAGGCTTCTAGATAGATGAAACACGTGTGAAATACTAAAATTCAAGGCACATAGTTTTTGTTGCCCCGACCAAAATAATTGTAGCTCCAAATTTTCAATTTTTTGTTTTCTACTCTCCTGACTTTTCCTTAATACAATAAAATTGTCTTTATAATATTTTTTTTTTCTTTATATATATACTTTTGCTAAATTACTAGGTAGAAGTTTTTATGGTGGTAATGGGTTTGTGCAATTGTGCAGAAGGCCATTGGCAGTATAATGAGATATATTGAAGTTTCATTTCGTATATTTCTATAATTCAAAGATTAGGATTAAATTACCTATATCAATTGTCTTTGAGGAAGAAAATAAATTGTTTCTGATTGCATGAATGACAACCATCTCTATTTGTTTGATAGCATCAATTCCCGTTATGTTTTATAGGTATTGGCTTTCTGTTGGAGCTAAGCCTACAGAGCCTGTCGAGTATCTTCTGTTTCGAGCAGGTTTAGGACGTCAGGGTGGACCATTTGAGAAGTTCTCTTTTGCTGCTCTTAGCCAAGAGCAACCAACCAATGTTGATGACAGTAAAGACAATGGTGAACTGGACTCTCCTCCATAAACCTCTTTCTGTTCTATTTTTGGATCTCTTTCTCATTTCTTTTACCATTTATTCCAGGTACATCTCCAGAAGCTATATTTTCTATTGGCCTACAAGTTTGAAAGACAACACCTCCATAGGTTTGGAGGAGGTGGGTGGTTCTGTGAACATGTTACCCAAAGCAATCAATTGTTTGTACTGTTCAATACCACCTAGAAATAATTTGTAGGTTATCTTGCTGTTGAGAGACTGATTTACTTTGTTTTCTGGAACTTTTGTATTTGGAAGATGTTAGTACGGTAACAAAAGTAGTTCATTTGATTTTGGCTCGTGTAAGCGTTTATGAAATTGTTGTCAACACTTGCGCGTTTGCAATTCTTATTGATTCTGGAGATTAATTTTGAAATATTTTCCTGTTTTGTTATGTGTTTGTGTCTATGTTGTAAAAGGAATAACAAACTATGCCTCAAAAAATTTGAAGATCATGTAAATATTTTTCATTATAAATGAACATCACCTTGTTCAAAGTTCGAGTTTCATACACTGTCCTGCACCTGCACACCAGACTTAGCTCTTGCCCTACAAGATTTGGAAAGGAGTAACGCTTCAAGGTTAATATTGAGCAATTTTTACTTTATTTTTTGTTTGTTTGACTTTGTATGAACTGTACTGTCATTTTGGTTTTTCTGATGTATTTCTGGAATTAGTAATTTAGTGACATATTGTGTGCTGTATGTCGATTCTTAGAACAGTTTAGGCAATCAAATCAATGCATTTGATGAGTACTTGTTCAGATGATAATGACTTTCCATTAGAAAGTTCTTGTTCAGTTTGCAAGATGTTTTGAGAAGCAGCGTTTATCCTGTTCTGAATCCATGTACTTGTCATGCTTCATCTAAAAGTCTGTAATTACTGGATCTTTAGAATAGTGGTTTATACGTAAAACAAGTCCAGGGTAACTACACTCATAAACCACTTTTCATACCTATTTTTCTATAATTGTATGATATGCTTTAGTAACGTAATAACTTATGTTTAATTTATGCTTTATAACTGAAATGCTTTATAAAGATTCATTTATCACCGCTTCCTAGAACTTACTCTCTCGATGTAGACAAAGGAGTCTTCTTTACACACTTTATAGGATGTATGAGTGCATTTTTTTATCTTAGGACCCCAAACAAAATCAAATTAAATCAGATTATTTTGAGTAAAAGTACTCAGGATTCTACAATTTGTTCTTTTCATTTAGAGTCTAGGATTTGTTTGTGCAGTGTCCATGTTTTGTAGGGTCATAAAAAATATCTGTTGATTAAAACAGTCTTTCATATCAAATTATCTTTTTCAGCAACTATATGCTAACTATAAGGATAGCAGAGCTAGAAACATCTTCTTGCCACTCTTCATAGCTGAGACAGGTGAAAATAGCAGAGATAGATCTTGCTACTCTTGATAGCTGAGAGAAGAGTGGAGAAAGTTGGGAGAGTTTGACCGAATAACTGGTCCAATATTTTTAAAGCCAATTATATATTCATATCCCTTTATATAAGCCGGTTTTGTGTGTCTGTGTATCCGATTATAACCATTTTATTAAAACATGTTATGGTGTAATGACCACCAGGCTGATATGGTTAGGTTATTTGAGCAGTAGCCCCAACCAAATTCAGGGAAAAGGGGTAGTTAATTCTTAGTGTGGGAAAGATAGGAAGAAAAAGAATATTAGACAGTACTTGAGGGAGCAAATGCGGCATTGGGGTGAGGGTTGAAGGTGAAAGGAGAAGAAAATAGCTGAGTTCCAAATGCTGTGAGTGGTGTATATCTCTTTATGCTACTGTTGTGTTGTTTACCTGGCTTTTCCTAGTAATCTTTTGTTTGTTCCATGACCCTTCACTACCACCACACTGTCTTCCATCATCCATCCACAACAACAGAAGCCAAGGCACCTTATTTTGTAAGATTTAGTTTTTGGTGTGAGTTGTCTCCCAAGTCAGCTTTAACTGGATCGTAGGGGACTAAAGTAACATGCAACAACGTTTAGGTGGATGTGAGTTGGTATGGAACCCCTGGCAGTGGAGTTGTGATCTTCAAGTACAATTCCATCCTTGTTATAATATTGAATTTGAAGTTCATACTTGAGAGTATCTGACAAGAACTATTGATTCCGGGTGGTAATCCCTGCTGCAGTCGATAAGTTAGGCTCTTCTGTGTCTTATGTAAATTTTCTGTATAAAAATAGCCAGACTTCCTAAACTGGAATGTTTATTATTGTAGTAAAATATGGAGCTGTCTTAGTTATTCATGAAATATAGTCAATATGTGTAAGAAAAAATAGATTTAAAATAAAATAGATAAAAAATAAACTTACAATTGAAGTTGTTCATTTGATATGAAGATTTATGGAGCACATTGATATGAAACTTGGAGTTACTTAGTTTTTTTAGTTGTTTCTGCAAGTAAACAGTATTTTACATAAATTTATAATTAAGTCTAAATTAAAAAATATAAAATTATTAATTGTTTAGAGTTTTTTTAAAAATATTTTATTAAAGAAAATTAAGTATAAATTGGCAACACAAGCCACAAATGTAGTAACTCCTCTCATGTAATAAGCATCTTTGACAAGAATTGCAATTTGTTGTTAAATCTGGACTCGTTAGAGAGAACGTAAAAATTCAAAAGCCCCGCACATTCCTTATGTCCAGATTTTAGAAGCTGGAAATATTAAAATATATTTTCCTGCTCACTTTTTTTAATGTATTTCTTTATTATTCATTAAATTAAAAGTTGCATTCACACAAATTTCAAAAAAAAAGGTTACATTAAAATCCGTGTTATCAACATGATATTTATTAATTATTTTTCTATCCTTGTGTTCTTCAGTTCAAACACAGTTGTTACCATCACGTGGATTTTATATTTATTCTGGGGTCAATTATTTATTTAGTCTTAAACTTTTAACGAGCTATATTAACAACTAAGTCGTTGTAGTATAGTGGTAAGTATTCCCGCCTGTCACGCGGGTGACCCGGGTTCGATCCCCGGCAACGGCGTTGTTAACATCTTCTTAGTTTTTATTAACTAAAATTGCCCAGGCATGCTTTTCTCATACTATCCTGTAATTATCTTGTTTATTCTTTCTCACATTCAATATCTTTGAAGTTGTTGGTATAATCTCTCTTAAAGTGCTGAGTGTCATTTGTCAAACAGTATTCATAACCTTTCATTCTCCTTCTCAAAACTAATCAGTCATTTTCTTAATTGAATTTCATATGAACATTGCATAAAGTAGATGTGTAATAGAGGCCTTCGCAACACGAAGATTGCATTTAAAAGTTTTAGCCTTACAAAATTTGTGAATGTGTTTCTTAGTGATGGAATGATCGCATTCTCATTGTATTTGTAAATTGTTATCTGTCAGCATGTTAGAAGTAATTAGCTTGTTATAAATTTTATATACAATGCACTGATTCAGTATCGTCATCATTGTAGCTGCTTCTATCATTTTCAATTAATATGAATTACTTCTATGGGATAGAACTTCTCTTTTTGATCTTTGAATTTTATGATGTGTGACCACATCAAACAGAATCACTTGAATAACCTATGGATTCTCTGCTAACTTCCAATTAGTTCTATACAGGTACTTAAGTAAGGGTAACTAAAAAAGAGAAACTTAACTAGCTTTAAGTAACTAGAGTTACTTAGTATTATCCAACATTCTTCTGAGGATATAGTTTTATACTTTGGTAGATTAATTCTGGGTTGGCCCATTAGTAGTTCCTGTTAAACCTTTAATTAAGAAACCTAAAAGATTATTTTGGGGCTCAATAGAGGCCTTGAGCTATTGGATGCAGGATAGAAGAATAGGATGAGAACTTTTAATACTTTTTATACTTTTTCCTGCAGAAGTTGATATACTAAATTTTTTATTACAATAAAATTATTTAAATGAAATAACAAAAATTAGTTCTTATATTGATTAAATTAAATATTATTTTATAAATTAAAAGATATTAATATTTAAAGTAATTTATATTAATAAAAAATAATAAAATAATTTTAAATTGATATATAATATTAGATACGAAGATTTTAGCTATTAACTAATTTCCATTCTAAAATATTTATTAATTTGATTAAAGATTAATTTAAAATCTAAAATAATTAGTAACTAAAATTTTGGTATATAATATTATATATTAATTTAAAATTATTTTATAATTTTTTATTAATAATACAAATTACTTTAGATATCAATATTTTTTTAGTTGATAGTATGTAACTTAGTTTATATAGTGATTAATTTTTTTATTTATAAATTAGTTGATATTTAATGATTTTCTTATACGTTACGTTTGGTTTTATTGATGGATTGTTTACGAAGATGGAAAAACAAGAAACACATGTGTTTGGATCCACTTATTTGAACCAAAATGAGAGCGAGTAATTGCAGAGAGGTTACTATTCACAGTCTCACTCACTTACAAAGAAAGACGACAAGAGTCACGTATGCATGTGACAAAATACCCAAATACCCTCACTTTACCTATGCATGACAACATGCTTTTGCTTCTTCATTTATGTGTGTGAGTTCTTGGTCTGAGAGTTGTAATTGTGTGAGGATATTGATGAGGGAGGGTGTTGGGGTGTGGTACTCGTTTGGTATTTTGAGGTAAGCTTTCATGGTGGACGATGCATGAATGCGTTTTGACATTTCAACCTCATTAATTGGTTACCCGACACAAGTTCATAATCGATAACGAAAGACATAGAAACCAAACATAATTGATTTCACATGTGTTTGTAGATGATAATCGATTATCATGTGTCCATAATCGGTATTTTTTTTTTTCTAAGATAATCAATAATCTTTTACTCAACATTGATTATGTGTGTAAAACTCAAGGATAATCGATTATATGGCTCACATAATAGAATATGTATGTGCTTTTAAAATTTAATCGTATGTGGACACTGTTTTTTTAAACACGAAATTATTTAATTTATATTTGTATTTGTATTTATTTAAGATTTTGAATGATTTAAAAAATTTATTTATTTCATATTTTTTAAATACAACATTAAATAGTTTAGGGTTTGAATTTATTTAATATTTTGAATAATTTAATAATTTTATTTGTTTTAGATTTTTAAATAGGACATTAAATAATTTAGACTTGTATTTATTTAATATTTTGAATAATTCTAAAATTTTATTTATTTCATAATCTTATCTAAATAGGAGATTAAATAATTTAGGATTTTTATTTATTTAGGATTTTGAATAATTTATGAATTTTATTTATTTCATTTTTTTTATTTAAATAAGAAATTAAAAAAATTTAGGATTTATATATTTTTTAGGATTTTGAATAATTTAGGAATTTTATTCATTTCAGATTTTTAAAAAATAAAATTAAATAGTTTAGATTTGTATTTATTTAAGATTTTAAATAATTTAATAATATTTTTTATTATAGATTCTTATTTAAATAGGACATTAAATAATTTAAGATTTGTATTTATTTAGTATTTTAAATATTTTAGGAATTTTGTAAGGATCGAAAAAATTAGTCTTAGAGTAGAAGTGGTACAATTAAAATGATACCTGAATATTTATTATTAAAGTGAAAAGAGTACAAAAAATAGAAATTTAGTTATTTAGGTTTCATTTTAAAAGAACCATCATCTCTGTAAAAAAAAAACTCATTTTTCCTTATCTTTTTCTTTCTCTAAGATTTTGACCTCCTCGCTCCTCAGTTTGACGATCAGAGTTCGTCAATAGACTTCTAGCAGTGCAGATTACAAGACTGCCCAATCAAATATCAGATAAAGTAAGTTCATTTTGGCTCATTTTCCTTTGAGTTAGTTTTGATCTGATTAGGTTTGCCTTTAGTTTAAGATTGCATGCGATGCTTTTATCTTCAGAATTAGTCTCTATTAGCTTAAGATTCTAGTGGTGTAGTTAAATTTTTTTATCAGGACTTTGTGGTGTAGGTTAAGCTACTCTTGAACAATTATAGGATTTGGAGCTTTTAATGAGCATTTTCCCAAGTTAAAGTAAGAGAAGCTAGTTTTAATTTCAAATAGAACCCTAGTTCAGAAGATCTGGATGCGGGGGTGACGTGGTCACTAGTTCCAAATCATGAATATGTGAATATGTTGATTTTGATATGGATGATTTATGGTAGATGTATTTGTTTGAATATGAAAATTTGGTTGATTTGTATAGTTGATATAGTGTAAGTTACTCTTGAAGTGAATGAGTTATTGAAATTGTTTTTGTTTGACTCTGAATGATGAAATTAGGAAGAATTATGAAGATTTTTGTGCATATCTCGCTTAGGCGAGATAATTCTCGCTTGAGTGAGAATAGAATGAAAAGATAGGATGCTCACGGGTCCGTTTTCACCCAATCGAGAAGGAATCTCTCTCAGGTGAGGCCTGAGATGAAATTTGGATGCTCTCAGGTTAAATTTTGCTCAAGTAAGAGAATTTTCACTTGGGCGAGACTCATTCTCGCTCAAGTGAGCAAATCTTCGCTCAAGCAAGTAAAAAGAATTAAAATATTTATTTTTTCTTTTGAAAACCTAGTTTATTATTGCTTATTATTTTTTAGAGAAAATTTTAAATTTTATTTAAAAATATGATTAAAGGAACTTAGTTATGCGTTTAAGTGAATTTTGAGATATTTTTGGATTGTTTAGAAAATTTAAAATATAATGTGATTGAATTGTGTATTGATGTATTAAATGAAGTATGCAAGGAGGTGAAAGTATGATCAAGATGTAGTATTTTCAGGAAAGGAAATACCATGTTGAGATTGTTATTAGTTTATGGTGCATTAATTTGTGAGTATCCTGTGAATGAGACTATTCTGACTCTACTAATATAATGAAATCCTATAAATAAAATTATTTATTTGGTGAGAGTCTAAGGATGTTCACAACGAGTAGTATGACAGGTGCAGGTCACTGGATGTTAATTTCAATTCATGAGTCTTCCAGAAGTAGAGCCAAGTGTCTGAGTAAGTGAGTTAGTAGAAATCTGACTCGAGTAATGTGGATGATGAATGTTCTTAGACACTTGATGATTTTGTCCAAACTATGAGAATTTGACGGATTATGTTTATTATTAAAAGTTAACTTTATATTAGAATTCTTAAAAATAGCTTACCCTGTACTTTGTTTTTGTTTTGTGTTTGTTTTCTTTAATCTGTGATGATTGTGTTAATTTACACAGGAACATATGATTTTGCAGGTGATAAAGTTCTTCAGTGAGAAGTCAGAGGATGAGATGTCTTTATTTTGAATATTTTGTTCTTAAAAAATTGTGTATATATTATAAAATAACTATGAAGAGGGATATATTTGTGTATATGTTTATATTTTAATTAGATATTGCATGTATTTTTTATTTTATTAAATATGGATAAATATAGGAATGTTACAAATTTTATTTATTTCATATTTTTATGACATTAAATACTTATAATTTATATTTATTTAATTTTTTTAATAATTTAGGAATTTTATTTATGTAAAATATATGTATAAAAAATTATAAAATATTTTTACATCAAATTTAATTTTTTATATATAAAACAATTTAATCATATTTTATTTTATTTTAATTTTAACGACAAAAGTAAATTTATAATCTTACATTTTAATCTATTTAAAAAAAATATTTTATCAATAACACCTATCTCATCACTAAATTTTTTTCATAAACTTTTACTTCATTTTTCATCATCTTCACTTAATTCAAACAACCTTAATTTCTACAGTTTCACCTCAAATATTTTCAAATTCAGTACTTCAAATTCATCTTCAAATTCAAATAATCCTCTCAAACTCTGTCAATGTATCTTCAAATCCAAGCAAATGAGTAGTATCTTATCAGCATGCCAGCTGAACTGAGACAACAGGATTGAGAAAGGTATGTTATGTGAGTTTTTTTTTATCAGCAAGGTATGTTATGTGAGTGTTATTAAGCTGATCGAAAGCAATGCTTATGCATGTATAGGAATTGTCTTTGTTCTGAAACCAACTTTTGTTTAGCATTTATAATTGAGTTGGAAATTTCTTTTCCTTTTATCTTGTCGAGAGAAATGCTCTATTAAGCTTTTAAATTATATTTGGATAAAAGTTGAGAATAAACACTAGTACAAAACAACACATTAACGACGGTTAAAAATGTCATATAAAGATGGTTCTTGAATCGTCGTTATTGCAAGTGCCGTTATAAATCAACTATTTATAACGACGATTTCAGAATCTTCATTGTTTTACCAAATAACAATATTTTTTTTTTAAAAAATACACTTATAACGACGGTACCCCACTAGAACTGTCGTTATAAGTGCTTTTTAAAGACGGTTCTAACGAAGAACAGTCGTTATAAGTGTTTTTTTTAAGTTTTATTATATTTTTACTCTAATCTAATCTTGCATAAAATATCAAATTTCCAGAATAATAATACATGTAATATCATAATTTAAATATATAAAAGTGTACAAAAAGTTCTATAAATATATGGAAAAATTTGATGTAATTCCAAAGTGTTATACATGGTTACCTTAAGGTACATCCAAGTGAGTTTCTTTGCATTTGCACTTGTCTTTCTCAACCCACTCAACATGTTATATCCACAATGAACACTGAATAATAAGATTTCAAGTTAGAACACACAAATAAGATTATGTAATGTAATATATGAATAATAAATAAATTTGTGAATGTAATGTAATCATAATGGTTTGATAAATCTCTAATTTATACTAGAAAGCATCATGTAAAATTTCAGAATTTTTTGATAAGTGTAAGTATGAGAACTAAAACCTTAAAGTACCTAAAAAATACCCAAGTAATACTAAAAAATAAAAAAAAATGATAGTAAATGATGGATTTTTGGAATTTTGGTTGGGTTAATTTGCTTCGGGTATTAGCAGCTAGACTCGTTGCCTCATTTCGAACAACTTTCATTTTTTACGCATCTCCATCCGACTTCTTTATCAAAAGTTATGGCCGTTTGAAGTTTTCCACTACTAATTCTTCGCAACTCAAAATCTATCATTATTTTCAGAGTTATGAGAACTCCTTCATCAAATATACACTGAATCAAGTTATCACAAAAAATTTTGGATCAAAAATCATTTTTTTATCTATTTTTAATGAATTTTACAATATTGTCTTACCTTGTTCGTCCATCTTGTATCTCAAGACTCATTTTGTGTCTATTACATTACATTCATCAACGCAAATATTATCTAAATCAAAATTGTCGAAGGTCGAACACCCTCGGACTCAGAACCAACCAACCAACACGTTGTATTCACAAATTTATTAAAAACAATAAAGAGTATTAAAACCCTAACTGGGCAGAACCCTAACCTGCGGAAAAAAGTTGTGCGGATGAGATGAGCGGTGGTAAGACGGAACAAAATTGGCAGCAACGTTCTCCTTCGATGGTAGCATGCGGTTGTAGGAGGGAGGCAGGTGACCACAACCTTAGGATTGGTTGTGCGAGCATAAGGGGGGTGACATGTTTGAGGGCGGTTGATAAAGCAACTCCTAGTGCTTTACGAACCGTCTTTATAGAGCGTCGTAAAATTCATATTTTATATTAATGAAAATTAAATTACATAAGTAAATTTAACATCATATGGAGTAAAAAAAACTTTAGACATTATTTGCGAGTATTTTTACTTGTATGTGTTCAATTTGTTTATTTTTATCTGATATAGACTTTATTTTAACATTTGCACACTGACAAGAATAAAAATACTTTTGAACTCTCAACTGTCATCGAAACACGCACATAGACCTCACAGAGAGATTATATAAGAACCTTTTGAATGATATTATAAACGTGTCCCTCGATGAATGCAGAAAAAGTGTTTGTGGAGCAGATGGATCCCCACGGAGGAATGAAGATTATAAATAATTAGGGTAGACACGTGAGAAGTTTTGTCTATATTTTGGATATCAAAATTATTTATCTTGATGAGATAGAAGAACTTTTGATGAGAAAAGAAAAAAATAAACCAAGGGTGATGGAGATGTGAGAGAGGAATCTTTTGACCGCACGTGTGGACCTGCTTTTTCTAAGATATGTTGAGAAGGTGTTGAATAATGGAAATGGTGATAATTAACATGAAATCATCTTAGAATGACACCTTTTCTATTTCCTTTTGGCCAGCTGTTATCCCATCATGAATGAAAACTCAATGTTGCCTTTAGACTTTAGAGAGCACGAAAAGACCTTCTAACTTCTCTCACTTTATATTTCTCATTTCATTGGTTCTTGAGGTAACTTCTTTTCAATGGATCACCATTTTACTTCAAGATATGATCCAACTTTGGATCTTCCAAAGTTTAGCACTTTAATAATCAAGTATAGGGTCTTGCACCTCCTCGTAATCTTCCTCCTCCATAATTGAATCATTTTTTTTATGAGTAGTTGAGGTAACACACTTATCACTGGATGTGAGAAACAACAGTTATTTATCTATGCCTAAAAATGACTCTCATCTCAATGTGTTTGTAAGAATCCTCATCAATTAGCTGTGGCTTGAATTATAAAGTTGCATATGCATCTTGGTTACTGAGTCAATTTACCTGTCATTGTTACATCACCAGCTATGAACCATGTTGTGTAATATTGTATCCGTACACAAGTAAAACAGTACTTGTTACTTAACTAGTAAACCACACTGTGAGTGATGTTCACATAACAGATGGAAAAATATTCAGCATACACTTATTTTGTCTTCAACTTCATTTTCAATCCACTTCCTTCTTATCTTAAACTTTTTTTTTTATAAATTCTATTGAATTACTTACACTATTTATTGGGTTATTTTTCTCTTTACAGTGATTATCGGAAAGCAGTAACAAATGAAAATGCATGAAAAAGTAAAATCCTTGACAGATGGTGTTGTGGTGAAGAAACATGTGATGAGTTTGTTCCGTACGAAACAAGCATGAAGAAGAGAATAGAAATGGGGTAGTGTCTTAATGACTGAAAGTAGACGTGACTATTAAATTACTATATATGTTGATTATACCGCAGGCAATGGTATTGTGAATCACGAGAACTTCACGTGTAACTCTGACCTCCTTGTTCAGTACAATCGACCAATTTTTTTTTAGCTTCAACATATGTTGTGGCTGGACCACTTTGATCATAGAACATTTCAGACATTAATGTTATCACCTCTGTCTCTAATGCTGTTAAGTTCCCACTGTTTTCCCTTTCTATATTGCTTTCAATTATAAAGTACTGCACCCATGGCTCAAGTCAATATAGTAAATAGAATTTGAAAGTTAATTATAATTTTTTTATATCTGGGTCCAATGAGCACATTTAAATATTTTCAAATGACCATTTCTCCAAGAAAATGAAGTTACCTAGAAAACCTCATTGTTCAAATTAAACGACCACGGTTTTGGATTTCTTATGAGCGATGACATCTTAGCAAAGTGATGCTCTTTTGAATTTCAATAATCTTGTGTTGGGAGAGGTGCTTGAGTGCGTTATAGGTTAGAAGAAAAAACTTGGCATGTTCACCTTCATAGAGGAATTTAGGCTTTTTTACTCAAGTATGTAATATTTCTCATAAATTACAAAAAATGGTTAGTTTTTAAAAAATTACACAATTGGGTGAATGATACTTGCAAAATAGGACTTTGAAATAAGCCGCAAAACATGACTTCAATTTAGATAATACTTTTTTTTTCATCCAAAGTTGTACATATACATATATTTTCTATTTTTTTTTTGTAAAGTCTAGCTACTAAGCATACTTTTTAAATTATTTTTTGTTTTTCTTAAATTGGATGTTTTTGTATTTTTTGTATTTTTTTAAATCAGGCTTATTAGCACGATTAATTTTTTTGAAATTGTGTTTTCAATTACATTTTTTTTTGTTTATTTGATTTTTTTAATTTTTATAAATTTAGATAATGTATTTATTTATTTATATGCTAATTGAATGTATTTTTGGATAATTTAAAATATTAATATAGTGAAATATATTTAAATGATTTTTTAAAAAAAGGTAAATATTTAGTTAATTTAATTAATTAATAAAATTGTTTATGTTAATTAAATGCAATTTCAAAAAATTTAAAGTATCATTCAATTGTTTATGTTAATTAATTAAAGTATGTTACCATTATATCATAAAAGTGGATAGCTATATGTAATGATCGACATAATTGTCTAATTAAAGGAAATCAGTTCAACGAAGATGACCATTTGCATGACACTACACAATATATGCAATGGTACGTCCATCGTCCTATCCGATACATAATACCTCAACAAATATTCATGTTAGAGGACAATATAATAAGTTCTTCTTCTATTACATTTCATAATGTAATTTTCTATTCACACCCAACTAGTTATTACTTTTCCAATAATATGACAGGTCAGAGAATCCTGAACTAACGCAACCCTAACAACAATATCAACATTTTAGATATTTTTCTACTACTCAACAATTTCAATCACAATATGTTGTTGATTTTAATTTTCAACCACCTCTAATTTTCGATACATGGGTATAACATTCACACCATGCCTGATAAATTATCATCTCAACATCAAATTCCTTCCACAAATAAGATCTTTTAGTCTCAATCAAATTTTTTGTCAACTTCATCAAATAATATATTTCTAACTTCTTCAACCACCCCGCTCTTTGAGTACACTACAAGAAAATCATTCAATATAAATTAATTTTAGAGACAACAAATAATTAGTTACTATATTAACTAAATTAGATATTATTTTAGATACAAAAAAATTTATTGGTATCTAAAATAGTTTATATTATTAATAAATAGTTTCTATTATTAATAAATAGTTTCAAAATTTGTATATAATTAGCTATCATTGTTTTAGCTACAAACTCTTTTAGATTCTAAAGTTAGTAGTTAAAACCTTAGTAACTAATTAGATACTAATCTAGAAACTATTTATTAATAATATAAACTATTTTAGATATTAATAATTTTTTTAGTCTCTAAAATAATATCTAATTTAGTCAATGTAGTAATTAACTATTTTTAGCCTCTAAAATTAGTTTTTATTTAATGATTTTCTTGTAGTGGTACAATCTAATACCATCTATGAATTATTATCAACTAACCATGTTTTCACAAACATTCGATAATGAAAGTGAGGATGATGAAGAGAAACATAATCACAATGAATATGAAACACCAATTGTACAGTCATCTCACCAGCATATAGAAGGTAAATAAGACACCTTAGAAAACCACTTTATGACATTGATTCTCACATATAAATGTTATTTTTTTTTTCTGATAGTGTTCAATGGTAAGATATTTTAGTATCATTGCTTTTAAATTTCAAAATTGCATTCAATTAGTATAAATAATTTCATTAACTAAATCTTTAACTATTTTCTTAAAAAAATCACTTAAATATATTTGATTACATTAATATTTTAAATTATTCAAAATATATTGAATTATCATATAAATAAATATTTAATTATATTATCTAAATTTATAAAAATTAAAAACATAAAGAAACAAATTAAAAATACGAAAAAAAAGATAAAATATGTTAGGAGAAGTACAATTTAAAAAAATGTTAGGAATTTAGGGATGAGTTGAAATACGAGAACTGATTGATTCAAATAAATTGAGAGAATAGACGATGATAATTGAGAGAAGATCTACCAACCTTTGAGACAGATCAGATAAAGTTTTTGCAAAATTTTGATGGAGATTTGTGCAAATTTTACGGTAAAGTGATAAGGCGGGAATACAATAGTAATTTATTAGGGGAAAATTGATAAGAAAACTCTGTAGTTATTGCTCAAAACGCGTGAGAGGAAGAAACATCAGATTTTACTTAAAAAAAAACAGTGTTTCTCTCCCTAACAAGTTTAATTTAATAGATAATTTCTATTCAATGTGTTGTGACAATATATAGCAGTAGGAATATAATACATTCATTTCTATGAATAAGGAATATAAAAAAGAAAATAAAGGTTCAATTATGAATAACAAATATGAAAATGAATCAATTTATTCCTAAACTTCTTAATTTTTTAAAAGTAAGTTTCTAAACTATTTTTTCAAACTAAAAAAAGTAAGTATTTGGATTAGTTTAAGATTCACAAAACGTTATAAAATGAAAATTTATGACGGTTTTTAAAACTTTAACAACTCAATAAAATAAATAGTTTCGAGGCCTGATAAATAGTTTAAAATTCGCTCAAATAATTAATTTCTTATAATGTATTTGAGAGAAAATATAAAGAAATATATGAAAAGTAGAAAGAACTAAAATAAAAAGAAATATAGTAAATGAATGCAGATAAAAAAAATATAGGAGTGTAACATAAGGTATAATAGTATGGTTGAGCTCAATTCAAAAACACTTTTTTTTAGATTAGATTGAGCGAGTTGTATTAAATTTTTTAGTTAACCTAATTCACAACATCTAATACTTTTACAACTTTTTTTTATGTTTTATCATATTAATATTAATTATTTGTATATCATAAGTATTCTTAACATGTTGCCAATACTAAAGAACATTAAATTTTATTTTGAAGGAATAAATTTTTTATAATTAAAATTACTGAATTTGATAACTTGACCTAACTTAATTGAATTATAATCTGGTTGATTATTAAACAAATTATAAATGTCAATTTAATCTAATTAAATAAAATAAAAATTATATTAAATTCAATTAAGTTTTCACACATAGATAAAATGTGTGAAATTGAACCGATTAATCTAAACTCATTTGCTGGATCGAAAACTGAGGTGAGAAGAAGTTGGTAGAAGCAACAAATTGCTGACAAGGTCATTATGATTCAATATAAAATGCTTAAAATTGCATGAAGAGCAAAGAAAAGAAGGAATAAAATAGTAGCAGAGATTACTATGTGAACAAGTAGTTGGAAAAGGGTTAGCTTTTGGGAAGAGCACGAGGTAGTAGAGCAAGTGGGATGATCATCCTTTGCAATCTATGACTAATTTAGTTACTCACTTAACTGGCTTACTTCAATAAAAATTTATGCCCCTTCTTATGGAATCTTAGTCAAAAACTTGAAACCTACGTCCTTCCCTACTTTTATTGGGCATCTACGATGCTGCACAAGAAAGAAAAAAAAAACTTTCTCCCTTTTGTTTCATCTCATTAGCAACAATACTTTCAGGCCTGTGCAAAAGTTACTTTAGCTTATTTTTATATCCTTTCTGGGGGAAAGAGATACCAACAAGTATTATTTGGATTTCTTCTGTAAGGTGAAACAAAAATACAGTGTGAAGGGGCAGAAAATTCTGGCCTATCATCATGTGTACGAATCTTGTGATACAAATCCTTTGCTCATGCAAATATATCATTACTGTTTCTATATTCTTGCTGTCTCCTCCAAAGCTGTCAGAGTCCTGTAACATATTCTGATATTCAGTTGGCTTGGATATCCATCATGCAGCTTTTGCCTACACATTTTAAACTAAACTCAACAAATCCCCTATCTAATAGTTCCTAAGAGATGTCAAATAATTAGATTAGAGTATGTGATATAAATGAAGGCCAAATTTTTAAATCTTCTGACTAGTAATTCTTGCATTTTTGTTCCAAACCAATGTATAGGAGCATGTCTTCATCTGTAATTATCATAGTTATTGAGCCTTTTGTTTTAGTCAGTGAAATTGATTTTTTTTAATGTAAGGATAAAGATCGTCATTTTGTAGACATTGATTGAAATGAGAATAGAGTCTAAGATATATTTTATTGCCACAGTCACTACTGAAAGTCATGCAACCAAGAAAAACTGGAAAAATTTTGTGCTGGTTTGTTTCCACCAGTGGCGGACTTAGAGCATTTGAAGGTGGGTAGCTGCACTGTCAATTATGTGCAATTAATCTCATAATTAAGTGACAGAATTTTGAATATGAATATAAAAAAGTGTACAGCTATACTGTTTAGTCCAGAATTTTGAATGCCACTGGTTTTCATCATAGAAAATCTGAATTGATTTTTAGAAAAATGAAGCCAAATCTAGTATACTATTGGTTAGGATGAGGTTAGGTTCATGACATTCTGTGATCACCCAAGGGGTTCAATAATTTATAGATTTTGTGGCATTGGATAAGCATGTTTTTTAGCCATGGGAATGCAAAGTTTGATGTTGAAAGCTGGGGCCCTAATTATGTGCACCTTTTTAAGATCAAGTCAAGGTAGTAATAAGTTAGTCCATTATGATCTAAAACCTTTGTAATGGTTGTTGTTACGAACTGATATGTAGGATTGAACAAAGCTTTACTCATCCATCAGTCACTTCCCTGATAATGTGGATCGAGGGAAAGATAGAAAGAAAGAATAAAATAAAAGGCACTAGAAAAAGAAGAAGAAAAAGGAGAAGGCTTTTTGAGTTTTGTCCTGATGGGCAACCATAAACTCCTCCATCATGCACAAGATTAAGGTAAGGTTATAAACTAAAATAAAAGGGCAACCACATAGTTGAAAAATTGGAGACCCATTATGTTGGTGGGTGGTGGCTAGACATAGGATTATAGAGTGTGACATGGCAATGGAAGAAAGAGAGGGCTGGCTGAATTGCTTGGCTTGTTTTTATCAATTCCCGGCTATTGGGGTAAGGATTCCCAAAGGGTGAGGTGGGGCCCAATTGCTGTTTGTCTGGTGGGTTTGGAGGCACTGCACGCCCTTTCATGCCCCATCGCTGCCTCTTTACTAGACCAGTCTGAGATACAACTTCAACCTTCCCCACTTCTATAAGAACCCCTCATCCCTCACTAATCCAACTCACTCACAACACAACCTCAAAGCTTCAAAGCTTCAAGCTTTAAGTCCAACACAGCTTAAAACAAAGGATAAGAGAACAATAATTAACTCTACAAAATGAAGATTGCTAGTCCTAGCATGGGAGGTTCAAAGAGAAGGCTCTCAAGCAGAGGCCTTGGAGGAGCCCTCAGGGAGCAAAGGGCAAGGCTATACATAATTAGAAGGTGTGTGGTCATGCTCCTCTGCTGGCATGACTAGTACTCCTACTTCAGGTCTTCAAATCTTCAAATCCAACCTTGATTCCATCACTGTGGAAAACAAGATTGCTTCTTTCTCTTCTTTTCATTCTTTTCTTCTTCTTCTTCTTTTCATTCATATGCTGGAGTGTATATATAGCTGACGGCTGGTTATTGTGGAAGAGTGTTAACAATTTTTTGTATGGCTTGCTGGCCTTATAAATACATATGGCTTGCCTTTATGTACATCACAATAACAGAGAATTATTTATAACAACTTCAATTTTATCATATACGTTGAGTTCATTTTGTATTATCTTTTCTTTGATGCACTGATTCACTTGGATCATGCTCATATCCTCCAGGGTAATTCATTTAATGTTTCTCATACTGTTCTTCACCTCTTTTGTTCTCTTCCTCTCTCCATATTGGTCAGTTCCTTGGGGGAAATATATTTTAAGAAGATCAAGCATATAAACAGTTAGTTAACAGCTTGTGCATTTTCAGAATCTAGAACAAAATTTGTATCTTAAGCATAGGTACGGCATGTTGATCTTTTATGAGTACACTCTGACATGGCAATTTTGAAGAGTGGTTCTAGTTAAGGAGTATGAGTCCCCCAAAATCCCTTTCTCAACAGAATTTCAGGTGGTCTTCAGAATTTTGTACAAATTTCAAAAGAGGCATCATCATGTCATACTATTATGGTGCTTAACTTAGTTTTCAGAACATACCTTCCCACAGATTTGGAAACTGAGAAAGAATCTTCTGACATGGTGTGATTTCATAGATAGCTGGGAATATTCATGAGAAAGAAGAGTTAATCCGAATCCAGATTATATTTTGAAGTCTTTGAATTTCCGCAATTTCACTGAACTGCAATAGTTGTACACAAACTATGGCACATTAACTTCATATTTTTACAGCAGTTGTGTGTGTGAAGGCTAAGATCTAACTCGTTAAAAATAGTGTATGTAGACACAAGTTTTGGCTTATGAATTTTACAGAGAGAATGCGAATTTTACTTGCCTATGTACTACTTGCGTTTAAAGTTCTACAAGTCTGCAAAGTCATATTGGTAATGACAATTCAAGTCGTACTTAGTTATAGGGATTTCAGTTATATTAAATTTTACCCTTATACTTCAATTTAATATAGTGTAAAAGTAATATAAAGTTTATGATTTTGCTTACGTTATTTAGCATGAAACTTTGACTTAAGGCGGAAAAAGTAGACATGACATGACGATATTGGTGTTGGTTAAGACATGAGATGACATGGTGAAGAATAATTAGGGGATCCAAATTAAAAATTAATGAAAAAAGAGAGCTTAAGAGAGGTTAAGTTAATAGGAAGTAGCATTCAATAATTATTGGCATGATGTAGGCCCGTTAATCATTTGAAGTAAAGATTTTGTTGATGACTCAAAATTTGGAACAGTTAGCACACAGTTGTAACATTTTATATGGATGGATTTTGGGATCTACCTTTTTATCTTTTACCTAAAACCCCGGCATCTATAAAGTGTTTGCAGCTTCAACTCAAAGCGTTTTTCAACTTAGATTCATATGCCACTTCTTCCATCATTTCAGGCTTTCAAAATATTTTTTTATACATTAAAGTCAAATTAACTCAGTATAAGAACTTCTTTGAAAGTTTTAAACAATTCAGAAATCTAATGAATCATCAAACAAGTGATTTCATCTTTCAACTGTTTAAAACTTTTTAAACAGGTTCCATAATCTTAATAGAGATAAGAAATGTTTGGTCTAACTTTGACAGGATATTAAAAATTTCATATTTAAGTTTTACTTATATAACTATGTTGAATATTAGGATGAAAAAAAATTGTTATTTATAATATAGTTCTCTCAAACTTGAACATGGTTGTCTCCAGTGATAAAAAGAAAAAAATATTTAATATAATTTTAAAAATTGTTTCAAAAGTAATATGCATGCTATTTAATGATTTAGTCTCTTTGCAAAAGCAAAAAAGCAACCCACTTATGATGGTTAGATACCATTGGGAAACATGAATTTAGTTCAAGCTCTATAGGTAGGACAAAGACGTTTGGTTGGTGTGCACTAAGAATAAGGAAGGGTGACATTAATAGTCTTCTTCTCCCATCTTAGTGAAATGGAGAATGCAATGATCCTCTTTGTCTTCAACCTAACACCATTAGATAAAGTATTTTAATGAGAATATATTAGTTTTTTTTTTTCCATTCAACTTAGTATTATTTTAAATCAAAGTATCAAAATAAAGTGCTTCCTTTTTTAAGTCTCAATGGAAAAGAAGTGACTTCTTTTTGTCTAGAAGGAAAAAGAAAAGGGAAAAAAAAAAGTGTTTGTATTTCATTTTTGGTGAGAAATTAAAACTCTAGACACTGCAGTTTTAGCTAAACCAAGCAACAAAAAGGTTGAGTTTACGGTCAAATCTTTATGAAAGGTGGGCCTTGCTGAATTATTGGCTTTGAGCCCACTTTCACGTGTGCCACGTATCCACTTGAATGGGCCTACTTATGTTACTAATGCATCTAATTCTTTTGTCACCTCGAAGAACATAATTCATCAATATTAAAGAAAAAAAGTTATCAACACACAAAAAATGAATGAATAAATACCACAAATAAATATGATGTGAAGTATTGAAGTTGTATAAAGGTATTAGAACCAACCAATTATGTTTTTAAACAAATAGGCGTTATGAAAAATCCTAAAAAAATAGGACTCCACCAAAAATAGAGCCTCAAAATGGCAATAAATTTTACATAGTTGTGTAATTTTGTTTTTTTGGATAAGTGTGTTAAAAGACTATACAAATTGGCTCCAAAGTGAATAAGGATAAAGTAGTAATTATCTTGCAAAATTGTTTTAAAACAGTGGATTTATTACTTAACCACACAATGATAGGGGCGCAGATATTTTTGTTGGTGTAGAATTAGGGCACATTGTAAATAAGTGTAGCTCAATGGGTTGTCTGTTTCTTAAATTAAGATGAGAACGAACGTATGCCACACATAAAAAAATAAAATTGATTAAAAACAACTCTTTTTTTAGTTTTTATTTTATTTTTTTATTTAAATTGTAGATTGAAAATGAATAAACTATTTAATATTAATTGCAATCAATAACATAAATATGTGATCTACGGCGGGATAGTATACTTTACTTAATATATATAGAGATATATCTTATCAAATTTGTATTATATTTTCTAATTGACATTATATAATTTAATTGTACATGTAAAAATTAAAACTGAATATGATCATTACTATAAAAAAAATCACAATGCATCTTTATATGGAAACTTTTATAATAAAATATTAAATAATTTTTTTATAAAGAGTGTTTAGTATTTTATAGTAACCAAAATTGTAAAAATCAATCTAAATCTAATTCCACTATATTAGTTTACTTTTTTTCAAACTTTATATTAAATTAAAAATAATTTTATATTTAATTTGAGTGACTTTTAAATAGAAAATCGAAACACAAACACTACTTTATAATTTTTTATTAATAATAAAAATTATTTTAAATATCAATAATTTTTTAATTTATAAAATAATATTTAACTTAGTTAATATAGCAACTAATTATCTTTTAATCTTTAAAATTAATTATTATTTAATTATTTTATGGTAGGATATTATATATATATATATATATATATATATATATACTAGTGCAAAAAAGAAGAAAAGGATATCCTTTATTTAGTGCGGCTTTTGTGCTACCCGCTTTCGAAAAAAACGCGGTGGCATTTTTGAAATTATTTTGATTTACGAATGCGGTTAAAGGTAAAACCGCATTCGTAAATCCTTTTTTACCTTAAATTTTGAAGCGCGTCACACACAATTTCAAACTTTTTATTTCTCGTCTTTGCCTTCGTTTCGCGTTTGCACTCTGAGTTCGTCTCTTTCTACTGCATCTGCATTCCATTTGTGCAATGTAAGTTTCTTGAACTCTCTTTTTTCCTCTTTATCTTCACAAATATATGCATAAATGTTTTTCGTATTTCTTATATATGTTTTTTTCCTTGCATTAGTGGTCTCGAAGCACTCTTTCATTGTCTTCGTGGTTTCTCGCTCCCGTGACTCTTCATCAATCTTGGCTTGTTTTAAAATTTTAAATTTTTTTTAATGATTCGGCATATACAAGTGCGGTTAAAGCAAATAACCGCACTTGTAAATGGTATTTATAAATGCGGCTATATAGCCGCATTTATATTTCTTGATTTACAAGTGCATGTTGATCGGTTATAAAACCGCATTTATAAATTCAAAACAACCGCATTTGTTTTATGTTTCTGCACTAGTGATATTATTGTTTAAAAAATATTATACAGTGTATCATATGAAAAAAAAATTAAATATTAAGAACATGAGTTTTATATATAATCTGAAAAAAATATAAAAATGTTTGTGTAATTTACCTTTTTCATTATTTTTTTCTCGCCGGTTGACTTAGTCGTCGTTGACTTCAAAGACAAATGGTGGCTCTTCCTATTTCCTAGTGGTTTCTTCTATCTTCTTGAGTAATCGAGAGTGACTCTGTTAAAACAGAGGGGGCCCTACCTGTTGATTGCACTCCGACGATCAAGTCAGTACTGGGATAGGAAACAGTAAAGTATGTAAGGCAGTTTCAGTCTTAGAAACAACGTACCTTTTCTAGGGTTCTTACCACCCTTTATATAGGTTGTATCTAGGTTAACTCCCCGTCCCACGAGGATCTTTTCTTTAGTGGAATTAGGGTTACTGGTGAGACATCATGTGACGCGTTGCACAAGCTTAGCGCAACCGCAACACAAGACTTGTCTCTTCTAGAGTGCAAAATTTTTAACAGTATGGTCGCAAGGGTACCAACTCATGTACTAGCTCTGCGGGGCCATCTGTTCTATGGGTGCCCTAAGTATTCACGTGTCATGCATGCAGTCTATCATTGGAAACCCTAACCCTAACGGGCCTTAGCGCCTCCAAGGATTATTTACTTGTGCTAGACCTGAACGTACTATACACACCACATGCATGAACCCTATCGTGACTTAGGTCCTTCTTTTGTATGGATAATAACTCATTATTATTTTTGGAACCCACCTACGTGGCCCATTAATGCTACCGGACCACCGAGATCTGATGTCTAGGTCTAACGTCGATGTCTGACACCGATGTCCGAGGTCTAACCAGTTTGTTTTTGAGTCTACATGTTTAACTTTTTTTTTATCATACATCCTGTATGACTGAGTTAATAGTGAAGATTTGATGAAATTTACATGAAATTTTATGTTAAAATAGTGACATCACCAAAAATAAATTATAAGAATTTCTTAATTGTTAAATTTTAAATTTAGGTGTGAATAATCTCTTTTTTAAGAATAGCCTAATTTGAGCTAAAGATGTGTAAAAAGAATTAGCTATGTTTGGCTTTTTTTTTTTTATATAAAAAACATTATCCTCGTATAATGGACGAGCTCCTAATACAAATATAAATAGTAATAAAATATTATTTTGTAAAATTTAGTTTTAAATTTATTTTTTTAAATATGTTCCACATTTGTTTTTCCAACAAAAGTTCACGTATATTGTATGTCGAAATTTGAAAGGGCCAAAATCATTAAGTTGAATGAAATTTTAAAATTTTGAAAGAATAAAATTTGAAAAACATTGTTGAATGATGTGGATCAGGAATATATTTAAGCGCAATGATAGAAATAAAATAAAAAATGTTGAAGAGAACAAAAGATCAAGAATTTTGAAAGCATTCATTGAGCTCCGAGTCCATTGAAAAGGATCTAATAATCATATCATTTTTAGTACTTTTCATTTGTTTCTATGATTCATTCAAGAAAAAATTAACAATATATACTTAATACATAATGAGCTTAACAATGTAATATTTGATATCATCACGGTACAAAAATCATTAATCATTATATAAAAATTAATTTTAGAGACGAAATTAACATTACAACAAGAAAATTATTAAATAAAAATTAATTTTACAGATAAAAAATAATTAGTTGATATATTAACTAAATTAGGTATTATTTTATAAATTTAAAAACAAATTAGTTTCTAAATTAGTTTTTATTATTTTTAAATAGTTATTAGTTACTAAGATTTTAACTATCAATTAGATTTTAAATTTGTAGTGTAATTAATTACTATATTGACTACCAATTAGATTCTAAATTTGTAGTGTAATTAATTACTATATTGACTAAATTATAGATTATTTTATAAACTCAAAGAATTATTGATATATAAAGTAGTTTCTATTATTAATACAAATTTATAAAGTAATTTTTAAATTGGTATGTAACCATTAACTACCAAAATTTTAGATATTAATATTTTATATTTTAAATTAATCTTTCAAAGACTAATTTAGAATTTAAAATATTATTAGCTAAAACCTTAGTTGTTAATTTAGATATCAATTTAAAAATTATTTTATAATTTTTTATTAATGATAAAAATCACTTTAGATATCAATAATTTTTTAGTTTCTAAAATAATATCTAATTTAATAAATATAATTACTAATTATTTTTAATCTTTTTAATTGCTATTTTATAATTTTTTTTTGCGTAATGTTAATAATAAATCGAGCACTCTATACTCCTAAGGCATTTTAAACTATTATTCCGGTATATGAAAGATAAGTCTTAATTATATTATTTCACCATTAAAATCAAAAGAAAATTCTTATAAAAACTTTTCTCTTATATTTTTCAAAGATAAAATTTTAAATAAATACTGTGAAACAAAGAACACAATATCTGATGTTTTTTTTACCAATAAACTTGATATTAATACACATAATAAAAGTAATTTATAATGTGTTAATAAGTTATTTTTCACTTATTTTAATAATAATCTCAATTTATGAAAATATATTAATACTTATAAAAAAAATTAATTTTATTTCTTATCCATCTACAAAAACAACTTAATCATTAATTAAATCATTAAATAGAAATTAATTTAAAAAATAAAATTAATTATTAATAGAATAATTTTTTTTTTCATATTTAAAATATTTTTTATTATTAATAAAAAATTATGAAATATATATCTAATTAACTATCTATAATTTTTTATTCTATAAAATAATATTTAATTTAATCAATATAATAATTAATTATTATTTTTTTAAAATTAGTTTTTATTTAATTATTTTCTAGTAATACAAACTTATTTACATGTAATTACTTATTTATAGTTTACTAAATTCTTAAAACTCACCTAGGTATTTATAAGGATAAAATGTTATTTTTATTTTACATAAACCATGAAATAAGTAAAGCTAGAACTCAATTTTTAGTTGTTTTAATTTAAAATTTACCCACTTCTCTCTTACAGCACTCTCCTCTTTTTTTCTTTGGCTCTTGTGAATCGAAAACTTAATATAATTGGAAAATGGAAGTATAAAGATGGTATAAAAAAGTTTATTAAGTTGAAGAACACAATGTGAACGAATGAAAAATAAAAGAAGAGTGTAATGTTGTGTTGTGTATGTGGATGACAGGGATGGAGGAGAGAGAATAGTGGGGTGTTTGGTTGGGTGAAATAAGGTTTAGGGCACCCACGTGCGCCTCCCTTATCACAGAACCCCACTGCGTCCTTTTGATTCTTTTGCAGTCACACCATGTCTCTCCTCTTGTCTTCGTCCCTCCAGTTTCGATACATCCCCCACTTCTCATTTCTCTTATCCTTATAACCCTCTTAACTATTCTCTCTTATCCTCTTATAACAACCATTTTCATCATTCTTCCCATTCATATATACTATTTAAAATACCTGTTAATCATGATTACCAGTGATTAGTTAAAGGAAGGTTATCTGAATCTTGAGACATTGCTGCAGATAGTTGCTTTCAATTTATATTAAGGTCAAGATTTATAATTTCATAGGTCATAGCACAACATGTATGATGCAACAATGTTGCAATTGGTGACATAGTCATTATAAAAAAACACTAACACATTGTTGTTCCTTTGCTTCGATCCAACAAGCATATAATTAAGACGTTATAGGTGTAGTGAAAATGTAGAGGAAGATGGTTATGATTGCATTGGCTTATCTTGGCCAATGAAGTGATGAACCAAAATCAAGTTATAATTTTGCAGCTGGTCATTGTCTAAGCCAGATAATTTGTCTGTGAATAACAACACAGGCAGCATTGTCTTTGGTACAATAACCAAATATTTTGAACACTATAAACTGAGCATTGCCGGTTTATGTTGCCTCGTGAAGACTTGCATAAGAATGAGACACACAATTTCACTGTGATTTGGATTGTGTCTTGTTCGATGACCCACCATTTTGTCATAGAAAGACCACAAAAGGAATCATTTATAGTGTCTGTCTCTTTTGTTTGTAGAATGAGACGTTATAGTGAAGGGATCCAAGGCTGTTTCCAAATGTTTATAGGATTACAATTGCATTGGAGGTAAATCAAGAGAAAGATAAGGCGAAAGAAGAGGTTATGGCCTCGTAATTACATCATATAGTTATATGGTTGTGCATCGGAAAATGCAGCTATTCTTTACCTCTCCAAGACTAGTAGCATGATGTCAATAGAGAGAAGAAACAAGCTTTAGCATGGCATTAGAAACAAGTATACACTATGCCTTAATTAAATACCACATTTTTTTATTTTTTTTAAAATTTTTTTTCGTCAAAGTAAAAGAAAAATTTCTGAACACCCGGCTACTCAAAGGCCAGTTTATTTTTTTCACAACAATAATGCCTATGGGTAGTTCGTTGTTCGTCCGTAAAAAAAAAGGTTGAAACAAGTTGATTTATTATGATAAAGTGAGATGAAAATCTTGAATTGCCTCATTCAAAAATGGATTGACAGGCTTTATTATTTTAAATTTTGTTTATATATATATATATATATATATATATATATATATAAAAGCACAATTAATTATATAAATTTAATATCTTCTAAGTTTTTAATTGATTATATCAATGTCTCTTATTAAATAAATTAAAATTATCATTATTTTTACATATTAAGTTATATTAAGTTAGGTTTTTTTGACCATGATGAGGTTATTTTTTTTTGTTTTTACCAAAATGGGGTCCGTTTAAAAAAAATTATAAATTTAGGCAAGTCGTGTCTAATTGAGATGACTTCATATGCAGAAGTCGTCCCAATTAGGCACGACTTCTGCCATGTCATACTAAAGTCGTGCCAACTTGGCACGACTTCTGCCCTGTCATACTGAAGTCGTGCCAAGTTGGCACGACTTCTGCCACCTCATAATTTTTTATTTTATTTTTAATTTTATTGTTTATATATTGGGTAGTAAGTTATGTAATGTTAAAAATTAATTTCTTCTCATCATTACGTGTTCTGTAAAATCATTACTTCTCAAGTTATTTATTTTGCAAATTCACAACAATAATTCTCTATATATTTTCCAAATATAATAATTTTTCATTTATCTATTTATTTCCAAATTCAATAACAATTTTCTTCATTTTTTAATTAATCAAATAATCAAGTTATTGTATTACATTACCGTCAAACATGATCCATACACGATTATCCAATTTTTTGTTCCTTAAAACTAGCACTCTTAGAAAATTATGTATCAAATTAATTTTTAACATTACATAACTTACTATCCAATATATAAACAATAAAATTAAAAAAAATATGACGTGGCAGAAGTGGTGCCAACTTGGCACGACTTCTGTATGACAAGGCAGAAGTCGTGCCAAGTTGGCACGACTTCAATATGACGGGGCAGAAGTCGTGCCAAGTTGGCACGACTTCAGTATGACATGGCAGAAGTCGTGCCTAATTGGAACGATTTCTGCATATGAAGTCGTGCCGAATTGGCACAACTTGCCTAAATTTGTAATTTTTTTTAAACAGACCCCATTTTGGTAAAAAAAAATAAAAAAAAATAACCCGATCATGGTCAAAAAACCATTAAGTTACCTTGTTATAATTAATAATTGGAACTTGATTCATAAGTGTTAATGATTTAATTTACACTATTATTATATATCTTCATCCTTCAAATAATATAATATAAAAAGTTAATATTTTAAATTATTTTTTTTAATGTTTGTAGAAAAATAGACTATAGGTTGAAGACCTCAACCTAAATCTTAAATTTTAGTGGGCTACCTTATCAGCTCTCGGGTCAAGGTCCACTTGGCCATCCCTACTTTATTCTTATAAGAATTGAGACTATCTTATAGAATTACATCTTCTCTTTCAATTTAGTCAAGATTTTCAGGAAGTATTATCTTGTTATGTCCTTTCCTTCAAATGTCCGGAAGTGAATGAGGATGGTTGCAAAAGACATTCCGACACAAGTGTGTGAGAGTAATAAATGTGCAATTAATGAATATTATATCTAAAATATGTGAACCTATTTATATAATTGTGATGAATTTATTATCTAGATGGACCTAGGTTAACCTAACCTAGTGTTCCAAATACTTGACTAATACTTGATCTCAATCTTACTTAAATAACTAATCTGAAATAATAACCTCTCAAATGATTGACTTCTTATGGACATCCAATATGACAATCAACATTGTCTTTTTTTCTCATTTCACATGGTATTATTCGTCTGTAAAGGCTTGTGCATGACAAAGATTCCTTCTACATGGTAGAGAACATTGACCAAACGCTTACATGGTGATGATGGCCTTACAAATAATTTCAAACTTGCATTAAAAACCCATCACTACTTCATTTGCTTCTCAACTAGTGCTCCATTTCCAAAGCTTTGTTGGTTCCTATGTGATCTCGATGTAATGGTTGGTTGGTGAGAGTGTGAGTTTAGTGGTTGCATTAGTTGGTTTGTTTGGTGGTGGTTTGGGTTTGTGTTTGCTCGTGTGTGGTTACTTGAGTGTGAAACTGCTCTTGTGTTTAAGCAACCATTCTCTCTATGTTGGTGTGAAGATAAATCAGGTAGAATCTGTTTGTTGCATGCATGCAAGATGTTGATGAAATGTTTGGACCTCAGGTGGTGTGTGATTGACTTATATTTAAAATGACATCATGGTTGTGTTGGTGTAGAAGGTATAATTGATAATGGGAGGCTCTAACACAACCAAGCTTAATCAATGATGTCTTTCTTTTTTGAAGCGTAATCGATTATGTTGGTTGTGTTGGTGCCTTCATAATCAGTTACTCCCATTGTGTTGGTTATGGATATTGAACAAGGGAGCTTTGATGATTTCCAAATCTATCTTGAATACCTGTTGTTGTGTGTGTGTCTAGTTAGGTAGATTTTGTTATGTAAATTCATATCTCATTATGATACAAGTAAACTTGATTTGAAATCTCATTTAAATATTTTGTTTTCTAAATCTGTGTTTATTTTAATTAGTTGATTTATATATTAATCAGTTTAAACTACTTCTATTCAAGTTTGATGAGTATAACAAGTATTTTAACAGATTAATTTATCATATCAACCGGTAGAAAACCCTTACATTTGTTTAAGGATTTAAAAATGATTTGTTTTCTTTTTTGTTTGAATATATGACTTTAAACAAGAGGGGGGGGGGGGGGGGGGGGGTGAATTGTTTATGAAAGATTTTCGCAAACATTGAAGGTATAATGAAGTGAAAGCAATCAAACAAAAATGTTTAAGTTGATTATAAAAAAATCAACCGGTTGTTTTTATCAGCAGAGTTAAAAACAACTTAAAAGCATAATTTAAATGAGTTCAGGGCATGAGAAAAGCATACACGCAATTTATATTGGTTCACTCTTATCCCAAGAGCTACATCCAGTCCCCAGAAACCATTGGGTATCTACTATGCAATCAAAATCCAGATTATATAAACACCACCAAAGAAGTGACCTTGAACACCTCAAGTCACACAATCACCACAGAAATTAGAACACCCTCTGATTCTGCACTTACACAACAATATTCAGAAATACAAGAGATACAAAAAGGATTACACCTGATGAAGATCAAATCAAAAGATTACAACAATCCTATTCCACTTCTTTGAGAAAACCCAAAAGCTTGAACGCAAATTTTGAAAACTCAAATCTGTTTTCACACTTTCACAAATGTCTAAAAATCGTTCTCTCTCTTTAGAAACGTATAAAAACCTTTTTAAATACTCCAAAGGTTTGTTAAACACATTTAAAGCAGGAGCCTACTCAGTTAGAAAACATTTAAAGCTGATTTGCAAACTTAACAGAAATTTTGTTATGGATTTTCAAAAAACAATCGGTTGAATTTTCGAAACAACCGATTGATTTGGTTTGACAACAAAGTCAACCAAGTCAAACAACTTCAACCCTTTTCAAAAACCAATAAGTGTCAAACAACCGATTGAGACGATAAAACAACTGGTCGTTTTTCCACTTCTTTATAAAACAATCTTTTTCAAAAAGGTTTTGATTCCAAGCAGTTTTAGATTCAAACAAAGAGTGGATTACACATTAATCTACCCAGATCCCACCCACACAAGCAGCAATTTCAGCCTTCCATCAAACACCATGAATTTGGAGACATCAAAGCTTCAAGATAATCCTTTATCAATATTTTTGTCTTTTAAGTTAAGTGAAATCAAATAGTTATTTTGATAAATGAATCGATTTTTTATATGGTGATTTCATTTGTTAAAGAAAATAGTCAGTTATTTTAAAAAATAATAAAATATTTTTAACATAATACTGTTATGTTAATCAAACTATTTTAATTGATTTAACTAATTTCATTAAATGATCAAACTGTTTTAAAAATATTTCCTAGCTAATAAAAAGATTTTTTTTGATCATTTAACACAACACTCTTTGAGAGAGAAAAACAAAATGTTTTAAAATCATTCTTGGAGATTACATTTGAGTCTTGGATCATTGTTGTGATCCATGTTATCATTTATAATGTTCTTCATTTGTATTAAACCCATGTGTTTTAGAACTTCATTCTTTTTACTATTTTGTGTTATAAATAAATTTAGATAGAGTTTCTAAATTTTGTGTGTGGCTAAGAATGTTGTGTGTTCTTGTAGGGTTCAAGATCAACACTCTCGATTGTTCTTGTAATCTTGTTTAATTTCTTTAGTGAATTCACAGTGGTGTGCTGAGGAGTAGATGTAACTCTTGGTTAAAAGTGAACCAATATAATTCTCTTGTGCATTCTCTCTCTCTCTCTCTCTCTCTCTCTCTCTCTCTCTCTCACAATGATATATGTGATATAATCCGTTTTAAGTGTTATGCGAGTAACTGTGATATAATTTGTTTTAAGTGTTATGTGAGTAAATCAATCAACTAAATTCTCGAAACAACTGGTTTATAGTTGGTTATATACCTATTATGCTTTTAATAATCAGTTGAACAGGTAAATTAATTAGTTGATTTAATTGTGTTTTCAATCTAACTTCAGTATTTACGAAAATATTGTGAAAACAATTGACCCTCCTTTTGTTTCAAGCCACCTACTTTGACACTGGAAATGTTGTGTTCTCTTGTGATGGTTTTAAAAATATTGTGTTCAATTGGTTTGTTCATGTTAAGTTGTTGATATGGATTATGAGCCTTGTGTAGTGGATTAATGTATGTTTTTTCATTAACTTATTGAAAATATATGCAATTTGTGTTGTGTGGCTGCCATGTGAAGACATAGTCAATTAAAGTGTTGGTGCAAATCGATTATGACTTGTTTTAGGTGTAATTTTTTTGAAAAAGAAATATGCATCTGGAAAAAATTTAAATTGATAGTTTTAAATTTTGAAATATGTAGTGTGTATGACATGTATTTAGATTCGGGTTTCAAATCATATTTATGAATTACATATTTACATTGAAATGAAAGAATTTTCATACAATTTATTTAACCAAAAAATATTAAATATTATATTTTGTAATTGGATATATGCAATGAAATTATTCTGCCTGAGTTTATTTATTTTAAAAATATTCAAAATTATGGGTATAATTTATAGTAAATGATGTATAATATTTGAAATTAAGATTTAATAATTTTAATGTTGAAAAAGTGGTGAATTTGTAAAAGGAATTTTGACATAGCACATGATTTTTTTTTTGTTATATAGAAGAGGGAGACATGGATAACAATGATGTTGGTGTAAACTTAAGTATAATTTCACACTTACAACAAAAATTACAAAAACCGTATGGAACTAGCAACATTGATAGTCCTTTGCATCGTTACTTTATAGATTAAATATGTTGTGTATGTTAAGTACTATGACAAATAATATGAGTGAGTTTTGTATAAGAAAAAAAGTGTCATGGACAAGAGTTGATGTCATATTTCGTTCATACCAAACAATGTTGTGACATTGTTCACGTGGCACCATAAACATTCATTAACTTAAGTCAATGATTAAGATGAGCTGGTCCAATGAAAGTTGCATTTTAGTCAACAATTGAAAAACAAGTTGCTAAATTTTTGCACATCACACTACAAGAAAAAATGATTTTAATGGAGGTTTATTTTTACATTACCCAGGGTTAAAACCTCCATTAAGTTATTTACCTAGGGTTGCAATTTCCCCCGCTAAACCATCTTTGGGGAACGTGTTCCCCAGGGTTTTTTCAAACATCAGGAAAAGTCTTTCAAAACCCCTGTTAAATACCATGGGTTTCAAAACCTCTATAAAATACCATGGGTTTCAAAACTTTCGTAAAATACCATGGGTTTCAAAACCTCTGTAAAATACCATGGGTTTCAAAACCTCCGTAAAATACCACAGTTTTAGAACCTCCGTAAAATAGCATGGGTTTCAGAACCTCCATAAGATACCATGTGTTTTAAAACCTCCATAAAATATCATAGGTTTCAAAACCTCCGTAAAATGTTTGAGAACCTCCATAAACAATACCATAGGTCTCAAAACTATGAAAATTTGTTTTTTTATTCATTTATCATTTAGACATTCATGTGATTTTTTAACCACAAATATTTACATCTATTGTATTTATTTTCTATGTTTGTTAAAACATTTTTTCAATAATAAAAACAAATAAATGGATATAACATTCATCAATTGACAAGATATATCAAAATATTGATAAAAATATATCAAGTAAACAAATTAAAATTCAAATCCAGACACAAAATATGAGTTAAAAAATTACGAGAAAGCAATATAAGACGAATAGTACTATGAAGTATTACAAATGAAAACATAACATATTGCTCACAAAGTACAAAATAGGTCAAAATTCATTTCCATATTATACTAAATTCTTCAACAATCACATATGCTCTTCTTGATGTCCAGAATTTGTTGGCACACTTCCTTGATAAGAAACCTATAATATAAACATATAACACAATTAGAAATGTAAATCTGAAAAATAAAACAAGTTATTTAAATTTTTTAAACATTACCGATGAAGGATTGAACATAGTCAACTCAGGAGGCAATTGACCTTGATAATTTTGAAAGAAAAATTTTATCATTGCCTCAAATCTTTTTTTTCACGTTCTTCGTATCTTTTATTTTATTCATTCTATTGTGACTTTAAACATAGAAATAGTAATCAAAACAATAATATTCCGCTAGAGTATCTTTAAACTAAGGTCACCCCTCTTCTCTAATTACTCTTTCTCTCCAAATAGTAGCAAAAAATTCTTTATTTATTTTATGTATTAAGATCAAATTTACGAATTGGATTTGAGCCTATAATTGCAGTTGTATTTCAAAAATTGATGGGAATTGGTACTCGTTGATTCTAAATCTACGAGGCATGCTTTTCCCACTATTTGTTCTTTAAAGGAAATAATGATGTGTATTCTTTACTTATTTATTATATTGCTAAAAACCTTGTTCAACTCTCACTTTACTAAAATATTTAATTTGATCTGGGTGTTGGAAAATGACTCTTAATTGGTGACTATTAATATTAGGATCTGTTCAATCAAAATTATTATTCCAAATTTAGTAAGATTGCAATAAAACGTGAAATTCATTTTATATACTGAAATGGTTAAAGTAGCATTTTCTAATAAATAAAATTTTATAATAGTTAAATCACTATAATCAAAGAAAAGTTTTGTCAATAGAACTTCAAAAAACCACAGTACAAGTATAACAAAGGGTTTATATAAATTAACAGAAACTACTGATGTGAGTGTTAAATTACTTTCACATTAATTATTTTGAAAACAAGCTAATTCTGATTTAGTGATATGAATCAACTAATGTTATTGGTTTTGAATTCGGCTGGTGAGTATATGACTTTGTTAAAATCTTGAAAAGAGAGATTTAGTCTTCACAGAACTCTATCAGACCCTTTAAATCGTAATTAAAATGCATGCTAAATAGGTTTATCTACTAAACTTTTGCTACATCTATAAGTTTGGTTTTTCTACAATTATGCAGGGGCTATTACAAGTGCAACACATTCAAAGGTTGTTCAGCAAAAAAGCAAATAGAGAGATGTAGAACAGATGCTTCAATGTTCATCATCACATATACCTCTGTACATTACCATCCATGCCCCACCACCATCACCACAACTAAAATAACTCGAATCTGAAACCAACCAAGACCACTAAGCTACCTCGGAGGAAGATTATGAACATATAGAAGAAGAGCAAAGGGATGGGAGAGTGAAGGGATTTCATAATTGGACAGTTTTCTAACCTTGTGCGGCTCATTCACTGACTCACACTTCCACTATTCTATATAATAATTTCATGGTGTCAAAAATGAAAATAATCAAGTTGGAGAATCCATTAGTTGACAATTAGAATGAAATCGGAACAAAACCTAAGCTAAAATTGGAACAAAACCTAAACTATTCATATTCATACCAATTATCAGAATACAAAATCAAGCCACAAATAAACATGAAGGAAGAAAAAGAGAAAATAAAATTGTTGCGGCGTAGTGAGTACCTTAATCCCGCCAGTAGCTTATTGTGAATGGAAACCACGACGACCACAAAGAAACCTTCATCCGTATAACCTGAAGATAATCTTTAATCTCGTCAGTAGCATGTTGCAAATGGCAATCACCAAGAAACCTTCATTCATATAACCTGAAACCCTAAAATGAAATCCATATAACATGAAAAATTAAACTCGCGAAGCATAACAACAATGTGAAGAATTAAACTCACAAAACAGAACAACAATGTGAAGAATTAAACTCGCAAAACAGAACAACAATGTGAAAAATTAAACTCATGAAACTCTCAACAATCTCAAAACCACTAATTCAGTTCAAACGAGTTTGAAATTGAGATGATATCCAGCACAGACCTGCAACATCTCGTTCTCCAACTCCGCTTGCTGCACCTCTAGAGCGTTAAATTTGTTCACTATCTCCGACACTGTGTTCATTCTCGTGTTCCTGGGAGCGGGAGGAGCGGGAGGCGGAGGATGGCGTGGAGGTGGTAGGAGCGAAGGGAGGGGCAGGGAAGAGGGAAATCAGAAACCATTGTTCAGGGGAAAGTGAAGAGGATACTGATAAAATATTAAGAAAATGAAAATAAAATAAATTTTAAAGTAAATTTAAATTATTTCCCTGGGTTTGAAAATAAACCTTAGAAAGTTAATGGAGGTTTAAAAATAAACCTTTGCAAGTTAATGGATTTTTTTAATCTCTAATAAAATTAAAAATTATTGCTGAATTATAATAATCCTATCAAAATCAAATTTTCTTAATAATGATTGGTGTGAAAATTTTGTATATAATATTTATTTCAATATATATACAGTTATTAAATAAAAAAAATAGGATATAATATTTTTATAAACGTATTAAAAATATAATTTATAATATTTAATTTATGATAATTTTTACTATTGTTTTGATGAGATTTTATAATAAATCTTTGAAACTTAACGGAGGTTAAAAAAACCTCAGCTATTTTGCAGAGATTTTAAAATAAACCTTTGGAAATTAATTAAGGTTAAAAAAAACCTTCGTTATTTTGTGGAGGTTTTAAAATAAACCTTTGAAAATTAACGAAGGTTAAAAAAACCTCCGTTATTTTACTGAGATTTTTGAATGAACCTTTGGAATTTAACTAAGGTTAACAAGCTTCCGTTATTTTATTGAGGTTTTAGAGAAAACCTCCATTAATTAAATCAATTTCTAAGGTTATATTAACCTCCGCTAAATAACCTCTATTAAAACCTCTTTTTCTTGTAGTGTCATCATTGAACATAACATAAAGAATTGAAGTTTTCTGTTCTTTTTTCACCGATCCAAGGAAAATAGTTAGTCGTCACTTTCATAATGTGTTGAATGCAATAATGATCTTGGAGGGAGGATTTTTAATTCAACCATTGGGTGGGATGTGCAACCTCATATCCTAAATAATAATAAATTTTACCCATACTTTAAGGTAATGGTGTGACAATCGGAAGTGTTATTTGATATACATCTAGTATAAAATCATATTTAGTTATATTATGATTTTTTTACCATTTAGGGTCCAAGATGGAACTCATGTACGAGTAAAGATGTCAAGATCGGACACCCCTTACTTTCATGGAAGAAAAAATTGGCCAACTCAGAGTGTATTTGTAACTTTTGATTTTGACATGAAATTCACATATGTTCTAGGCGGGTGGAAATGAGCAACATTTGATTCAAGAATATTAAAGGATTCCATTATTATTGAGGATCCACTAGTAATACCTATAGGTTAGTTAACTTGGATTTGGTGTACTTCATGTGTGGTGACTAGTCATGAAATTCTAATGAGTATAATTACAAAATGCTTGTAGGAAAATACTACCTTAAAATGTAAATTTTTGTTAAAACTACAAATAATAAAACCATAACAAGGCCTTAGATACCACTTGAAAGAGTACTTCCGATGAGGTCCAAAAAATCCATGAGAGTTGTTTAATCATCGTCATTTGTCACTTAGAAATGTAATTGAACGAATTTTGTGTGTTGAAAAAATGATTTCTCATAATAGCTAGTGGAATAAAAGTCCATTATTCTATTGAAATGATGAAAATATAGTTTTAGCATGTTGCATTCTTCATAACTTTCTTCGCAGGGTGGACAACGATCAGTCATTAATGGATGAAGTGCATCGAGAGATGATGAAACAAGATGTGAATGTCTCTTTGTCTAAATTTCATTAGGATGTTTATACGTAAGGGTTAAAATTTAGGGATGCTATAGCTAATGAAATGTGGAAAGATTATAAAAAGAAAGTAAGGTTTTGTAATAAAAAATTTAAATGAATAAGAATTTTCTTTGCTTTTATACGAATATCATAAGTAATTTGATGTCTAACAATATTTATGTATGATTTTCTTACCATCATTAAATGAGTTGTGTGTGCAATAGGTATAAAATGAACAAAGTAAGAACTGTTGTACTAGATTATATGAATGACATCCATGAGTTTAGAAAATGGACGAATGATATAAACTTACGCCTATATGGTTCATGAGACACGGTTGGGTAACATGGTTGACGAGAGCTAGACGACTGAAGCATACACTAACAATGTTGAATCTCTATGGTGGTCTTGTTTAATAAAAGATCACAAAAAATAATGTTAGAAATAGACAAAAAAGCTTGAAAGACAAATGACACAAGGTCCATTATCTTTTAGTGGACTTAGTGGATTTGCGTGGAAAGAATCTATGAAATTTTTTTAGATTGAGAATGAAGTCTGAGATGACTTGATAAAGGTATTCTATGAAACTTTATTAATTATTTACATGCTCGAATAAGCAAATGATAATGTGTTATTTGGTATGCTTATTTTTAGGCAAAACTATTTATAGTTAAACAAAAGGTCAATCTTATTAAACACTACGATTTAATGGAGGAACTATGGGGTGTTGATCGTGCTACAGGCCATGATGTGAACCCAAGGGAGGATTGCTTGAGTTTGGAGGATCTTTCCACTCAAACTTTAAGAAAGAACTTCTGGATGAATTCTTGGAATGATTCTTTAAAGAATTTTTGGATAAAATGTGATCTTCAATTTTGTGGAAGCCATGGAAAAGAAAACAATTCAAGAATATTAAGATAGTGCTAGGAATTGAGAAGAAACTTGTGCCACTAATCCCATAAATAAGCAAGTATAGAGAATCGTAACTTGTGACCCAACTCACCAGATAAGAAACCTTAAGGGAGAAAACTCTATACTTCCCAAACTTTTTGAAACCCCAATGCACCACACAAGAGATAAGCTAAAAAGAACCACTCTATGATAAACAAAGGATGAGTTACTTTCCACTTGAGATATGACACACTAGAGCTCACACATATTTTTATTCATCCAAATTTATCAAAATGAGCAATTGTCCTTATACAGAGAGTGTGGTGGGAAGGGGATTAGACAAACACTTCCCTTCGTTAGCCATATGTCCAAAGAGACTATTAGTTTATTATTACAACATGAAAAACAAAAAGAAAATATACATTTATTTTTATTTTTCGAATCACATAAGACCATATGGTAAGGAGAACACATTAGTTTGAAAAAATATGCATCGAAAAAGTTTCAAGGGCGATATAAAATACACCTCTAAAGGAGTCGACATTTGATGCTCTAGTTGACAAAGCTCCTCCCTTGCCGCAACAAATGAATTCTTATAGTCCTGATTCAACTCAATATGTGTCATTTGGTGGAACGTCTTCATTGTGAGGTTCAAAATGAAAAGCCCTTATGATTGATGTGATGAATGCCTAATTTGTCAAACTAACAACAAAGTCAAACATATTTGCAAATGCGCTTGGTATAGGAAATATCTTGACTAAAAAAATGTCCACCATTGTTGAATGCTAGATGCTGGCAATAAAAAGACAAAATGAACTTCTCATCGAGCAGGTCATTATGTGTCAAACCTCAAAATTTCAATATTTTGAAATTGACATATGGGACATGTTAATAAGTGTCATAATTCAATAATATTTCATACAAAAATATACACTTATGAACTTTAATTAATAAAATAGTTATAATTAAACCCCTAATTAGGATTTTGAACATTTTTACATATTTTTAGATTATAAGATGAATGTGAACGATTTATTCCCAAATTTGTGTTAACTTTAGAATTCTAGGAGTAAACGGAGATAAAAGGGCTAAAGGAGAATGAACAAGTTAAAGAAAAGATGAAAAGATAAAGTAGAAACATTGAAAAAATGGTCAAGCAAGATCACTCTAAAGGAACTCACCCAAAGCTCGCTTAAGCGAGTTTACTCTAGTGAAGTTGGCATTTTTCTCATAAAACTTGCTTAAGCAAGTAATACCTCGCTTAATCGAGATGTCACTTAGTCCAAGCACAATTAGGTTAAATAGAAGACGTGAGACATAACCCTAAACATCATTCAGAGGATATGGAGAGATAGAAAATACTAAAGGAAGCAGTTGTGATTTGTCTGGAAAATACTTTTGAGTATATGACCTAAATGATAATGCTTAACATGTTTGAAGGTTAAGAATAAATTTGAAATGTTAATTACTTTATAACATATGTTCGTAATAATAAGGAGTTTTCATAAATATGTGAGAAATCAATATGTAAAAGACTCTCTTAATAATTTTATATACGAAATATGAATGATTTTTATATGTGCAATAATGTCAATAAAGAACTTTTAACTTTTTTTACTCTTATTTCCATCCTTTTCTACTTTATCAAATCTATTCCTTAATCCAAATAAAATATTTATCACATGCATAATCCAGTAGGGGTGGTCATGGATTGGATTTTTCAAAATCCAATCTAGATCCAATCCAAATCCAAATAAATGGATTGGATTTAAAATCCATATCCATTTTAACTAGATCAAATTTAAAAGGATCTTTTTTAAATCCATTTAAAGTGGATTAAATCTAAATTCAATCCATTTTGTTAATTAGATTAAATCCACTTTGTCAATTACATTAAAACCATTTTGATATGGACACAAACTAACTTAACTCGAACCGTACCTAAGTCGACTCAACCTGAACGCAGACCAACTCGGTTCGACATCGGGCCGGGCCCGGACGACTCGACATCATCCCAAGCTCGGACGACTCAACATCGGCTCGGGCACAGACAACTAAACATCAGCCCGGGCCCAGACAACTCAACAATGGCCCGGGCCTGGATGATTCGACATCAACCCAAGCCCGTTGACTCAACATCAGCCCCGGCCTGCTTGGCTTGACATCGGCCCGGGCCCACTCGGCTCGACATTAGCCAAGGCTCAATTGACTCAACTTCGACCCGGGCCTGTTCCACTCGACATCGGCTCGAGCCCGGACGACTCGACATCGGTCTAAACCCGGACGACTCGACATCGGTCTAAACCCGGACGACTCGACATCGGTCTAAACCCGGACGACTCGACATCGGTCCGGGCCTGGATGACTCGACATCGATCCGGGCCCACACAACTCGACATCGATCTGGGCCCATACGACTCGACATCGGCTCAGGCCCGCTAGGCTTGACATCGGCTCGGGCCCGCTTGGCTCGGCATTAGCCAGGGCCCAATCGACTCAACATCGGTCCAGACGATTCAACAATGGCCCAACCCTGGATGATTCGATATTGGCCCGAGCCCGTTCGACTCAACATCGGCCCGGGCCCACTCGACTTGACATCGATTCGGACCCGCTCAGCTCGACATTAGACAGGGACCAATTGACTCGACATCGACCCAGGCCCGCTCCACTCGACATTTGCTCGAGCCTGGACGACTCGACATCGATCCAGGTCCACACAACTGGACATCAGTCTGGGCTCGAACGACTCGATAATGGCATGTGCCCAGATGACTCGACATCGGCTCCGGCTCGCTCGACTTGACATCGGCCCGGGCCCGCTCAGCTCGACATTGGTTAGGGCCCAATCGACTCGACATACACCCAGACCCGCTTCACTCAACATCGGCCTGAGCCCGTTCGGCTTGACATCGGCCCGGGCTTGCTCAGCTCAACATTGGCCTGGCCCGTTCGGCTCGACATCAGCGCAGGCCCGACGACTCGACATCAGCCCGGGCTTGCTCGGCTCGATATCGACCCGGGCCAGCTCGGCTTGACATATGCCCGGGCCAACTCGGTTCGAAATCGATTCGGGAATGCTCGGCTAGACAATGGCCCGGGCGCGCTCGGCTTGAAATTGGCCCGGGCTCGCTCGGCTCGGCTCGACATCGGCTGGATTGTCTTGGCTTAACTTGGATCGGGCCAAGTCAAAATCCATCCCAAAATGCAATTTGGATAATCTAAAAATGTATCCAATTTATATCCAATCCATATCCAATTAAATGGATTGGATTTAAAATCCAAAAATATGGATTTGGATTTGAAATAAATCCATTGAAATGGATTAAAACTAATATGGATATGGATAATTATGGATTGGATTTTGTAATTTGGATTTTTTGTCCACCCTTATAATCCAGTCAGCAAATAGTGATTCAAAATGGTTTGGCGTATGTTACTCTTGGTGGGCACCCTCAAGTACCGATAGGCACTAATGCTACCCCTGAAAATGAAGCAAGCTCGTGGCTAGCACTTACAAGGCAACACAACCTGGAATAAACTGTAACACTCTTGATGTTCATGAATCTGGCATCACTGTAGAAGTTTTTTAGAATTTATTGGCAGACAATTGCATTTGACTGTAGGGAATTTATGCTTGGAAGTTATTAAAAGAGTAATATACATGTGTATCTTTCACTTTCACAGTGAGAAACATGTTTCTGTCTACATTTGAGCAAGTCAGGTCCACATCCAAGATCTGAGAACCTAGAAGGGACACACTACAATTTCACCACGACAAAAGCAAGGGTTGATTCAGCATGATTGTCAAACTATCGAAACAAATGTTCACTGTCTTCCACTAAAGCCCAGGTGGTCAAGCAAAGAAGCAATAGTTCTATTTAGTCCTGATCCTAAAACAACAATTTCTCAAAATATTAATTACAAATATCTTTGCTTCCCATCTGAGGTGAAGAACCCATTCCATCTGAGGATGCTTTCGGGAGAGTGTAGTGCAGCAAAACCAGAAGAATAAGAATTACCAAACTTCTGTAGGTGCTACTTTTCAGATTTCCCACGAGTAGCAGCAGCTATCAAAGTTAATTTCACAAGACTTTCAAATCATTGTTGTTAAGGTATTAAAAGCATATGACATCAAGTATCTTAGTAAAATGCTTAGGTGCATTTCAAGTGTATGAAATTATTTCAGAGTTGTGGCAACAAGTAAGCATGCATCTATTGGAAGCAAACCACATGAAATAAATATCTACTCCAGAAAATGACAGATCATAGCACATCCTTTGATCAAATTAGTTAAGTCATCAACCGGAGCAAATTAGATATTTGTTACCATAGAAATAAAACCACAAATAGACCTTTCATATTAGAATAATATTTCATTTTGAATTTGACATATATGCCAAAGATTAAATCATCATTGAATGCTTAAAATGTTTCTGAGTGAAGAAAAAGGGGGGTACAAATTATGATTGCAAAAGAACAGTTACATTCTCTTCCTAAAGCAAAGCAAAACACACAAGTAGAAAACCTTTGTAGTAGATGATGAAAAAAAATTTAGATTTGCAAAGAAAATAAGGTCTAGTTTTACCTGATGAACGTGATGTGATTATTGTCCTAGCCTAGTTTTAGATTTCTGAACCCCATTCAAAATGACCGGTTTAGTCCTTCCCGTCTTTGCCAACGAGCATCAGCAAAATCCTGATCACATATTCATGTTGCGATTGCCAGTATTTATAAGCCTTGATGGAAAAAGTGAGAAGAGATTTAATCTTGCTTGACACCTAAATTTTATAATCATATAACTACTTATATTGATTGAAAATAAGTACTAAGATTTCAATAAAATTCATGCTACCCACCTTGTAAATGTTGAGGATGAGTATAACAAATCCCATCATCCACTGCAAGAGTAGTAATAAATTGATCAATGAAAGGGTGGGACTTTTTAATTTTCAGCACCAAGTTTTGCAAGCAAGTACCATATTATCTCTTGATCAGATGGATCAAATTTAAGACCTTGAGTAGTTTGTTACGACGCTTAGGGAAAGAAGGGTTAAAACATAAAATTTTGAAAAGGAAGAAATAGTCTAAAAAAGATAAAAATAAAATTAACTCACTGTCTTTTCTATTACATAAATGTCTTATAAAGACCATAGAACCTAGAAATTATTGTAAGTCAATCCCTATAGTAAAAATATTTCCTCTACTAATAGAAAGATATAATCATAAGATTTTCTCTTAGATATCACAACTAATACTTCTAGATGTAATCTTTAAACTTTTTGCGGGCTTTGATGTTTTTCCGATGGGCCTTGAAGATGTGGGTCTAGTATCAATTGCCTCCTCCTAGGGAACAACCTTGTCCTCAAGGCTTTTGGGTATTGGGTAAGTTGGGTTAAAGGCTGCTTCTTCCTGCACCTCCATACCTTCTTCTCTCACTTCCATAGATTTTCGTATTTCCAAAACTACCCCTCTGTAATATTCCGGATTACATAATCCGGAAGTCATTTTTCAAATTTGTAATTAGCTTCTGGATTATATAATCCATAAGCCTTTTTTCAGATGCATGATTACTTTACGGATTACATAATCTGGAAGTCTTTTTTAACTTCTGGATTATGTAATTCGGAAGTCTTTTTTCAAATGCGTTTCTGGATTACATAATCCGGAAGTTATTCTATGGGGGTGGCACAAAAAGGATAAAAATGTATTTTCATGTTGTGTATGGAGGTGCCAGAAGAAGATATGGAGGTGTAGGAAGAAACAGTCTAGGTTAAATAGCAGTGAAACAAATGGAATATAATATTGGGCTTCGGGGTATGAGAATTGGGTCGTGGGAATTGTGTTTGGGGCATTAATTAGACCGTGAAGTTGGGCTAAGTGGGAGTGAAGCTGATGGAATAATGTGTTAGGCTACGAGGTATGATGATTAGGCTGTGGAGAGTATGTGTGGGGTTTTAATTGGACCGTGAGTGGAAATGAAATTTTTGGGCCCTTTTCAATGACTTATGAACGAAAGGTTATGGAGTGTGGGGGTAGGTGAAAAGTTAGGGACAACTAGTGTTAATAATAAGGGAGTGCGGGTAGGCGAAAAATCAGGGACAACAGGTGTTTAAAATGAAGGTGTGGGGGTAGGTGAAAAGTTAGGTACAACTGGTGTTAATAATGAGGGTGCAGGTCATTCCTTGTTAATCTAAATACAAAAGAGTGAGAAAGATGAAAACCAATTCCTATTTTTCCTTGTTAATCATTGCCATCACAACAAATTCCAACAAAGTTTTATTATTCTGTTTTATATTTAGTGAATATTTTACTTGATTATTCAATTGTTCCTTGTGGGTTCGATATCCGTCCTTAGGGACACATTATTACTTCTGACAACGTAGTGCACTTAAAGTCATTAGTAATGAACAATGTGGGGTGTTGTTGGAAGGTAAGAAGATGAATAGAGGTTACAACATTGTTATGTAAGAGTTGGCAAATATGGTTGGGTGAAGCATGGTTGTGGAGAAGTTTGTTTGTGCCATGGAGAGTGATTGGAAAACCCTTATGATTGAAGGAAAGATGAGGGATAGAAAAGTCAGCTTGTAAAGGTCCCAAGGAGCGTAGCCAGTCCATTCCAAGGACTATATCAGCGCCTTCAATTGGAATAAGGTAGAAGGCAATGGAAAAATTATGGTGTTGTATGAAAACTGAAACATTAGGACAAAGAGACGAACATTGAACTTGTTCTCCGTTTCCCACCATGACTGAAAAGGGTGTGATAGGAATGGTACACAATTGGAGGTGGTGGACTAGATGGGCTTGCAGTATGTTATGAGAACTGCTTTGTGTCTATAAAGATAGTGATAGAAAGATGACCAATGAGGCCTTTAAGTTTAAAAGTATTGGATGAATGGGTGCCAAAGAGGGACTTGGAATGATAGGTGAATGAGTGGAGTTGTTTGTTTATGGGTTGCAAAAGTGTTGGGTTGTGGGTTGAAAAAGGTGTGTGGGGAGGTATCAGTTGGACTTTTTGGAGTGGTATCTTCACTCAGCAATAGTAGAAAATGACTAGAATTGCATGTGTGACCTGAGAAGAATTTTGCATCATAATTGTAGCATAGGTCAGTAGTTCTACCCTCTTGGAGTTGGGCGGAGGTGAGTTTTTTTTATAGGAATTGGAAAAGGTGTAATGGATGGCGGATGGGGTGGAAAAGAGGGACGTGGTGGGGGTAATAAATGCAGGGAAGGTTGGGGTAAAAATGGTACAAAGTGTATAAAATGTTTGGAGTCCTGGAACTTAGATTCCAACAATTTTTCCAGGCCCATGGCTTCTGTGATAGAGTTGGGTTGGAGAACAACCATTTCCCTCCGTATTTCAGGTATGAGGCAAAACATGAAATAATTTAAAATCACTTTAGGTGTAAGGCCCAAAACCCGATTGCAACGCTTTCAAATACCTTTTACTATTCAACTACATTGCCATTTTGTCAGAGTTTAAATAACTCAACCTGATGGTTGGCATATGGTGAGGCGTCAAAACACAACTCCAAGGCTCTTCTAAAAGAAATTCAGTCAGTGAGTTAGTGATTTTGATACATCCATTTGAACCAACTGAGGGCATCGCCTCACACATAGAAAGAAGCCATGCTTAAACAGGAATCCCATGGAATGGTATAAAATTGGATAAATTGATCTACCTGAAATAGCCAATATAATGGGTTCGTACCATAAAAAAAAAAAAATCTGAATTTTAGGGAGACGTATAGGAGAAGGAGTGATGGGGGGAGGAACAATGGTGGTAGTAACATTAGCTTAGGGAGTGTTTGATAGAGGCGGTGGAAGAGAGGTTGTACCATCTATGTAGAAATAGCCGATGTGAGAAATGGGATCTATAACAGGTGGAATGGCGTGGTGTTGAGTGCATAGGGTAGTGAAGAGGCCAGTGATGGTATTGGTTAGGGTGTCTTGTTTAGATTCTAATGTCATTTGACGGGTTTCCATGGTTTGTTGTAGAGCTAGTAGCGACCATCATGGTGTTCTTGGGTGATATGGAATTGAGTTTGCAAATAAGCTAATTTGTCTAGGATGGTTTGAAGTGTTTCTTCGAGATATTTGGATGGTTTGGGAGGCATGGAGGTAGGTCAATGAAAGCACCAAATTATTACAATGCTTTAGGGAAGGAAGGGTTAAGGCATAAAAATTTGAAAAGGAAGGAATAGTCTAAAAAGATAAAAATGAAAATTAACTCTTTACCTTTTCTATTAAATAGAAATGTCTTATAAAGACCATAGAAATTATTGTAATTCAATCCTTGTAGGACAGTTGTTTCCTCTACTAACAAAGATATAACTATAAAATTTTTTCTTAGATATGACAACTAATGCTTCTAGATGTATTAATCTTTAAACTTTGCATACTTTGATGTTTTCCTGATGGGCCTTGAATATTTGGGCCAAGTATCATAGTCCAGGCCACTCTTGTGCTACCTAACAGCATAAGGTTTCAAAATTTAAGAAACACCTCCAACTATAAATGAAATACTTAGGGACCAAAAGGATGAAATTTTGAACATAATTTCATTATATGTTCAAACTTTTAACTCAATAATGCTAATTAAATTTTAGAACACATTTCTGTGACTCCAGAAATATGGCAAGTAACACAACTAAAAAATAAGAAAAGCATAGACTCAAGTAATAAACAATTGAAATCATGAAGATGCGTTCATGGGAATGGTACTTGGACAATGACTGTAGCCCTCAGTGTGTATCTTACATCGAACTTTATGGACAAAAACCAGGAGACACTTTAAGAAACTGATGGTTTCCTTCTCCAGAAGTTTAATAACATATTACTAAGTAAAAACCATGCTAAGAGTGCTCAAATGCCCCCACGCAATCCAATGACACAATGGGCACTATGAATGTTAAAAACAATGTATATGCGCAAATAGTCAAATAACATGTTGATTGTATGCTGCATAATTCTGATTTCCTCCTTTTCCCATCGCTTCTTTCAAACAGGTTTGACTATTTCCGCGTGTATTCATTCCAATAAATACAATATTAGAAACAGCAAGTAAGTGTTAAACTTAAGGGGATTTAGCTTCTGAGGGAATAAATTGAGAAAATGGACTGGATAATATTCTCGTTAACTGTGATATGTCACTATGATACAAACAACATAAAGCACTAACCTTTATTTATACTAGACCTTATTTAATGTGATCATGGATAAAAACTTGCAGGGGACAGATGTCTTGGTCTAAGATGAAAACGTTAGGATATGTACACGACACAAGTATTACGAATGATCTTCTCCAGAGGACAAGATCCTGTTACTTCTCCAGTGGAGTTTAAAAATTCATCTTCATATTAGGAACGAACTTCTTGATGCTATAAGAGCTGAAACTGGATATTTGCAATATCTTACAAACCCAAGTATAAATTCTTAACATCCCAGATTCTCGTCTATTCCAATGTATCCCACCGTGGCATTACCTAGATAACGATCATAAACTTTTAGACTTTCTTTTTGGATAAGGCAACCTTGCTGTAAAGCAATAACAAAACATTTTCCTTAAGTTGCAAATACCTTATTCCATAAAAGAATCTATCGATTACCATTCTCAGTTCTTAACCTTTATTCTGTGTTACGTAACTTACATTATTAGTATTTGCAAATTTCCTGATACGGAAATCAAGATCAAAGAGATAAAAATGCTTTGTAGAGCCTTTCAATAGGAAGTGTGTTGGATGTGCATCTGTCGAAGTCATTTCATTACTTCATGCCCTTTTCCCTGTTTTGAACAGTATATAACAAGGAGATAAAAAAAAATATAAGTTTTATTGTTTTTCATCCTAACAAATCAGAAACATACAGCGATACAAAGTGCAGTTCGTATAAAAACCCTCAACTAAAAGATTCTACCTTCTCTGCCTTGGCAGAACTCTATTCCTTCTAGATATACCTTTTCTTGCAAACTTAGATGTACGGGTTACCTTTATGTCATTGACTGTGCCTATGTGATTGCCATGCTTAAAGGCATTGCTTGTGTAACTGGGTTCTCCGAGACTATGATTCCTTTTACTCTTACATCTAAGATCTCTACTAATTTCAACTCTAGCATGATGTCTCCTAGGTTGCAAAGACTTCCTTAGGTGGGAGGCTTTATAATCTCTACTACGCAAAATTGATCTGCTCAATTTTGCAGATGTTGGAAAATTGTACGAAAGCCTTTCACATGTGTAATCTTCTTCTCCAGTTTTAAAGTAGAAATTCTTTTTCATGTCCATTCTGAACCTTCTTCTTATTCTTCTTGCTCTCCTGATATTGTTTAGCTTAATACACAAGAAAGTGCAAGAATACTCCCAAACATGGAAACAAGAAGAGAAACATGCCCATATCATTTTGCAAGAAGACCGGCAAAGACATCCACATATGCCCAATTTATGCACCAGATAGAAGAACAACAGAACTGCAAATAAACAGAATATACAAACCCAATTTCAGATGTCAAATTAAAAAGTATAACGTTCATGTCAAGTACTACAACAGACAATGTTACCAAACAGTTGAACTCACCAATGTAAGATAGCATAAATACCATGGCTAATTTCAGGATATTGGAAACGCAAAAGTTTTCGATATAGCACATGAAATCCCATGTTGGTCCACACACTGAGCTGAAACATATACAAACAAATACAAATATATCAAGCATGAAGTGGAAAGTGAAGAAATACACACATGAATCATAATGAGAGTAGAATAACCCTGCATGGTCTTACCTGCAAGACTTCCCAGAAAGAAATTCAATGGGAGAACTAAATAGTTTGCCAATAGCCTGTCCTAAGCCCGAAGCAAACGATTCAATGACGTTGCCCATATTCAAGAATCAAAGAGCTGTAGGAGATATTCATGAACAATTAATACTATTTATTACTAATGCAAAGTATTCAGTGAGGGTTTGAATAGGACACGATGTAATGCATTCAGTAAAATGTCTTTGATTTGAACATTATAGCCCGTGATGTTGTCAATATCCAAAAAACTAATTTTGCCACAATCTAGTAGCATGGTTACTGCTTATAATTAATATATTTATATTTAAAATAAAAGTAAAAAACATACATGTGTGTATGGATTATTAGCAAACAGATTACATTAAAAGGAATGGTGCATTAGCATATGTAGCAGCATCTGTGTTCTGTTCTATGGTGCATGTGCGTTCATTGAAGTAACGCTTTATGGGTTGCAAATAAAGTTGTGTTAAGAAAATTGCAGGCAGTGTTTGTACAGTTATTCTTACTGCACTTTTGTACTTGTTGTTTTGCTTTAACTCTAACTTGTGTAACTCTAAATTATAAATGAGGTTAATGTTGTCCCCGTCCGTTGAAAGGAACAAAGGACAACGGTGTTAACACATTAACAAAAGGATACAAAAGTACCTGAATGTGGATGAATAGTCGATAAATATAAAATGAGCAACCAAACAAAGGAGGAAGAAACCAAAATGTGAAAGAAGGTGGGTAGGCTTCTATTACAGAGCGTTGATTCCAACATCAAAATTGGCCATTATTTCTAACCACATCATTGTCTCTCTTAGTTGAGGTTGGCATGTTTACATGAATAAGAAGTTAACGAAGAAGACGTAACCGTTATTATATTTTACATATTTTTGAAAGAAAAGAAACTGCCAACTGAAAAGCCTATAGTTTGGTCCATCACAAGGGCTCGAAGGAGAAAAACCAAATCATTCCATCGTTTGAGGTGGCCATAGAGGAAAAAGAAGGAGAAAATACCAAAATCACAACCATAGAGCAGGTAGGCATCTACATTTCGCAACCCATAAATTTGAACTGCACCGCCATAGTATATGAAAAGACTAAATTACACCACCCTAGGATACAAGAAAAGACTAAATACACCCCCACAGGATATGTGAAAAGACTAAATTATCCATGTTTTATATTTATATTAATACCTACATGTCCTTCTCTTCCCACTTCTTCTTCTTCCTTGTACACTGCAACCCCTCCGTCACACTACCGCCCCAGTTGAAGAAGTGGGTATTTATGTTGTTTCTATTTTGTTATTGATTATCTAGTGCTTTGTTTTATAATTTTGGATTTGAAAATATATTTTGGAATATACAATCTAGAATAAATATATTTTGGATTATGTATTTCAGATCCAAAAAAGCCAATTCAGAATGTATGATTTTTTAAAAAAACATTTTAATTGTATCATGTGATTTTTACTGTTGGCAGATATATGATCAGACCAAAGGTGGATTATCGTAAGTGGAAGTTAGATAAAGACTCATGATGTCGATTAGTAGAAGGGATAGAGAACAAGTTGTTATTGTCATTGATGTGGATGTGTTGCCACCAAACATATGACACAATGAGAAAGTAGGATTTGTTGGGGAACCTGTTGATACGTCCTTACTTCTGAGTTACACAGATCACATTGTTTGTAGACTGTGGGAGGGTAAGGATCAAGGGGAACTAAAGTTGTCTCACATAGAGGTAAGTTAAGTAAGTTTGGGATCCTTCAACCCCTTGTCACAGTGATATATTACTTATGAGACCACTAATAAATGTCTTATTTCAGCTTTTGTGGAAAGGTGACACGGCGAAACCAACAGTTTCCACCTCCCTATTGGTGAGATGATCATCACTTTGGATAATGTGTCAACATTGTTGCATCTCCCTATTGTTGGACAATTTTGTTTGTATGTGACGTTGGATTTCACATCAGTGTCATTATTGTTGATTGAGCTCCTTGAGGTGGAGTTCGGTGATGCCGTGACAGAGTTGAGATAATGTCATGTTGCTCACGTTAGATAGAGTTGATTGCGCGCATTATACAACATTATACAAGGAGTGCATTGTTGCACGCAGCTCGTGCTTATTTGTTGTATTTTGTTTCCTGCACAATTTGCTGATAAAAGTGAAACATTTGTTAGTGTGTCGTACTTGTCACGATTTGGAAATATGATGATCTGTGGTGGGTACGCATGGAGAGCTACTGCACTTAGTCACATGTACGATCAGTTGGGAGATGTTTACTTTGTGTAGACAAAGCAGTTAGGAGGTTATGTCGTTCTTGTATAAGTAAATAATATTGATAATTTGAAAAAAAAATTATCAGCGTTGATAATTTGAAAAACTTAGATTTATTTTCAATTAAATATATGAATAATATTGAGTTCATAATGAATCAAACGTGGATATATGAACACTTTCCATAAATGGGAATGAGGGATATCAATCCCACATATCATAATCTCTTCCCTCATGTGTACTGTTGTGTCACCGGATGCCATATATGTACAATTGGCGTTGTGCGCATGAAAATGGTTTTACCCATGTTGGGGTGCTTTAGAGTCCTTATGATGACCATCGCCTTAGTTGACCCTTTGAGGCGATATCCATATTTTCATAATATATCCAGCTTGCGAACTTGATCACAACGCCATTTTTCGAAGCATCACTGTGACAATTTGGGTACAAACAAATGATTCATCGCCCTCCCCCCTTTTAAATGAGGTGTAGTTACTATTATTGATGACCAATGTTTGCACTTTACAAATCATCTTGTTACCAATGTGACATTGCTTCACATTCCTTAGCATATGCAGTCAAATACATCCACTAGTTCAAATACATCCACTACTCATTCGGTCATCAAACCATAACAAAAATTTATTTGCTTGAAATGCTTAATGTAGAGCTGGAAGGAAAAGATTAAAATTTTATAATTATTGATATTTTAAAAGAAAATACTTAAAATTTATTTATAGATATAGAAAAGATAAATTAAAAGAATATAATGAATAATAGGATGATTATAGATTATTTTTGTTTTCTATTTTTCTTTTATAAAACAAAGGTAAAAAAAAATTCTCTTTTAATTTTTAAGTTTATATTTTTTAAAACCGGATGGTTATTTTGTTTTCATATGATAGATAAAATTACAAAACAAAAAAAAAATTATTAAAAAATTGCATGACAAAATTACAAGTTTTTTTTTGTCGCATTTTGTCAAAATCAGTTTTGTATTTAGAAAGCGGTCCGGTAGTGGGTGACCTGATAAGCCCAACAAATACTCGCTAGGAGAGGCTTGAAATGGCTCTGATACCATATTAAGAAGTGGACTTTAAGCCTAACTCAACCCCATAAAACCGGCTCAATGGGGTGAGGTTTGCACCCACTTATATACTATGAAAGGCTCTCATCTCTAGTCGATGCGGGATCTCCAACAATTTATATTATAATATTTTAATTCTTCATATTTAGATTTAAATTTTAAGAAAAATATTATAAAATGTACCATTTACAAAAAGTTATTTTTTATATAGTTTTTTTAATAAAAGAATAATGTATTAGTTTTACTAAGTTTTTCATTAAAGTACGCATTTCACTTTCATTTTGTTTTGCAGGATATTCTATCATATAAACAATCTTATAACGTATTTATTTTTCTTAAATAATTAATAACTTATATTAAAAACATAGAAATGGGTACCTTAAATATTATCAATATTTTTTAATATTTCTTTCATTAATAAATATATTTATAAATATTTATAGAATTTTTTAAATAATTTTTCTAATGTTTATTATTTTTTTGCATTTTAATAGATTACATAACAAAATGGAAAATATAAGTGATAAAAGATCAACACAACAAAGACAAACTTGAACATTTACGCTTTGTTTGGATTAGGGAGTGGAAATGAGGAAGTGAATTTAAGATGATTTGAAGAGAAAGTGTAAAGAAAGTTAGGATGTTTGGATTAAGGTAAATAGAATGAAAAGTGTAGGGAAAGTTTATAAAAGTTTGTGAGTGATGTGATGGGTGTGATTGAAATTATATTTTTTTTATAGAAATATAAATTTATATTTATATTTAAAAATTATTAAAAAGTTATTTTAATTTATTTATTTAGAAATTATAATTATTTTTAATTAAAATATTATTTTTATTGAAATATTATTTTTAATAATGTATTAGAACTAACTTTAGAAAAAATACAAAATGATATAAATTTTGATAAAAATATTTAAATATTTATAATTATAAATATTTGATAAAAAAATATTTTTATTAAATAAAATTATTATTTTATCTTTTTTTATAATTAATATAATTATTATATAAATTTAATTTTTTATTTTTAAAAAATATATTTATTATTTAGGATTTTATAATAATGTGATTAATTATTATATGATTAACTTAAATATAAATGATTAATTATATTATTTTATAATAATTATGTTTTTAGAATTATAGTTATATTTTTATATTTAAATTGTAACCCTTTTAAAATAAAAGTAATAATAATTTAAATTTAAAATAAAAGTTAATTAATAAATTATAGACTTTCTTTGCAATTCCTTCATACAGAACGAAGAAAGTTTAAGCGTATTGCTATTTTCGTTTTTCGTGTTTTTTATTGATTTTTAATTTCGTTTTTCGTGTTCTATCTCTTAACAGTAAACACTCACTTTTCCTCGCTCAGAAACAAACGAAGGCTAAGAGAGAGAAAATTCTATGAGAGAGGAAAAAATCCACTAAGAAGACTAAAAAAACCAAAGAATTATGATATGCAGAAGAAAATCACAACAGATATTAAATGATCATAGAAACAATAAATAATATGTATTTAACTTTAATGTTTTATAATTACGATATAAAAATTTGAGGTATATGTATTAGATTTGTTGCACTTTTTTTATACACATCGAAATAGGACTCTTTCGCAACCAACTTTCTCTCAATTGCAACAGTATCATTCTCTCCCAAATGAGAGAAATGTAGTGTACATCCACATACTGTAATATATATGCATATAATTCAAATTCATGGTAGATAATGAATTACCCATAAAAGAAGAAAAGGAAGAAAAACAAAAAGGAAACAACGAAAGAACCTTTGCAAAAGTAGGTTGTTAAGATATGTAATTGATTTGGACTTTATAGTGGTAGTTGAAAAAGAAAAGTGGACAAATTATATTACAGATACTCAATCTCATTATGTTGTTGCTCGAGAAGGTCTTCGACAAATTCTTCTTCCGAAGAACTTATATCAATATCTTTTTAAGTCTTGAGTATAGACTAGACCCCTCATTAGACAACAAAACCTTCATAATCATTAGACAACAAAACATGCATAGTCATTAAAAAAACCAATATTTTGTTCCTTGAAATAAACATACCTTAGAGAGATGCTCCAGAACATACCGAAAACACTATCATTATGGAAGTATGTTTGCTAAGATTTTTCTATTAGACCTCATTTCATCAGTTGTGCTTGTCTCCTAAGTTACTTTTTTTTGAGTTATTCATTCCATATTATAGACTTGGTATATGTTTGATTTAAAGTTCAAAAGTATTTTTATGCACTCTAATGCATGAATTGAGAAAGAAAGATTTTTTCCTTTTGAAGTAACACTACTTTGAAGTTTTTCCATCTTTAATCCAAGCAGGAACTTAGTTGTCTTTTTATCATTACATAAATGAACTTTCTATATTCAGTGTATCTATGACGATTCTAAAATCAACATAAAAAAATGTGTTTGAACCATCCTAAAAAGTGTTTCCTTAATAGTGTTTCCTGTATTAGTATTTAATAAAAATACACGTGCATAATGTATATGTCTTTTTTTATGATAATAAAAACAATTAAAAATTTAAAAAACTTATTATTATAAAAACTATTAAAATAAAACTAATTAGCCTCTAAATTTTTTTAATTATTGAAAAAGAGACTGAAAACAAGAATTGTATGATAAGATTATACTAAGAATAAGAAACTTAAAAATTAAATAGTAAAAAAACGGTTAACAAAAACAAATCTTTATTATTAATTATTATTGATGAATATATATAATTATATATATATATATATTGATTTTATTATAGAAAAAAATGACAAAATTTGTTAAGAAATGATAATGAATCAGAAGGATAATTTAAAATCATCTCAAAATTATTATAATTTTGGTTACAAAATGATGTGTCATAATTATGTAAATTGGTTTGTAATGAATGTTAAATCAACAAGTAAGAAAAATAAAAGAAAAGAACCATCTAGAATTACCAAGTGGGATATACACTTGTTTTTTTATTTTAAATTGTTATCATTTATACATCATATAAAGTTATTGTATAACCGGTGATATCATCCTTTTGTTCTAACATTGTTTTGTTTTGAAATTTTAAATGGAAATTTTTTGGATTGAAGAAATATAAATGTGTTTGAAGTGGAGAAATGAGTTTAGAATAGTGAGAGGTGAGACCAACTTACTAGGAAAGAGTTTAGGGTTAGCTACAAAGGAGACTATCCTAAAGAAAGCTCATGAACAAGATGTATGGTCAAAATTGGGCAGCATAATAATTCTCATTCAAGCTAAATTTTACATGAGTTGGACACATTAATTTTTAGTGCTATGATCTTCCCAAAATAGAACCAAAAATTGAAAAAATTCAAATTAAAAAATAACCCTTAGATTTAGAAGAGCCAAAGAGAGAGTGTTGTGTGGCTAGTCACACTCTCCATGCCTTCTCACGTGTGTAGCATACGTCTTTTCTTGTGTTCAGCCCCATTGTTGCGCAAGCTTGTGTTCCAAGACCAGCCTAGTGTTTCCTTTCAGGCCAATGTAAGCCCAATTGAAACCTAAGGTAGATTTAGAACCCTAACCTAAATCTATCATAGGTAAAAAATACAAGACAAAAAAATCCTACTCTTCTTGGCCATAATACATAGCCAAATTTATTTAACAATTGCAAACTCAAATAAACCTTATTATATTCTAAACATTTATTTATTTTAAACTAAAGTCTGACCCAAAAATGATGATGACTTGTCCCTACTGAAGTCAACTTAGTTCTAGTCTTCTTTGTAATCTCTGACCAAGGCTCTAGTATTCTTTTATGGTATGGAGGTAGATACTATGTACAAACCTTCTTCCTATAGTTGTCTTCTTTATTGGACCTACAAAAGATAGATAAAAACCTAATTAGACCCAAATGTGCAAGTAAGTCCCTGAACAAAGATTTAGGTCTTCTTATGGTTGGCTGGATTTCCATCATCCCCTCCCTTTTGAAAATGATTTGCTCTCATATATACATTTGTGGTTCTAGACAACAACCTTATTATTGTTTGGAATTTATGTTTTTTTCTTCAGAATCAAACACCCATCTAAAAAATAAACACCAAACAGATCAAGTATATTTACAGAAGATTTAAGAAGAACAAGGTTCTTCAAGAAATAATTAAGAAAAATATTCTAAAATTCATGTACTTTTTATAAAAAAAAAATAGAAATTCATGCTTTTATAAGCATTTTTATTTCTATTTATTTATTTTTCTATCCTATGTGGTTGCCATATTTCTTAAAAAATTTCATTTTTTTTTGGCAACTCAACACGTGATTTATTTAAAAGAGAGGATATAAAAAAAATATCTTTATTTTTTCTCTTCCCTATCTTCTTTCCTCAAATTTTCTTTTTAAATATTCTTGTCTAAACTCTATTTTCCTAGCCCAGGAGAGTTAAACATTTACTCTCCCTTTTCATGTTTTTTGTTTTGTTTGTTATTGGTTCTTTACCACCTGTAAAGATGACAGAACTAAGTACAAGCTTATTTTTTTTATAAGTGAGTTATTTTATTAGTACAATCTTTTTGGATGATTTTATGATCGAATTTTCAAGGTCATTCTAACAAAATATTACAAGTTTCAATGGGTACTAAATAATATAAAACGTTTTTCTCATAGTACTCTCTGAAAAGCTTTTCTTTCACTTGTTGCTTGACTATCATATTCTCATCTTTAAAAATTCTAGGAAGTTTATAGAGTTTATGATTAGAATTGGTAGTTAAGTTCAACATTTGATCTAACGTATTGAGATGTCCTAGGTTGATCAAGAATAGAACAATAATAATTAGCCTTAACACTGGAAAAATTTGGACTAGGCTTTTCTTCCTTTGTAGGATGAGATTCATAATTCTCATTTAGACTAAGACTATCATCTTTTTTTTTGTATTTTCTCCTATCTTTGCCTTAAGATTCTAAGATCCTCCTTAAGAATGACAAGTTTAGAACCTCTTTCTTTCAAAGTTTCCTCTTGCCTTTTGCACAATTTCGGTGACTTAAGATCTTTAGATAAATGTTTCAAACTTTTTTAGTAAAGAACTTGAGTCACATCAACTATGATGAGAAGTATGCTTAAACATCTTCAGTGTCGTGTTTAAATATTTTTATGAAGAAGGAAAATAAGTTTAGTACACAAGGTCAGTTCCCAGGAAAGAGAGGTGGATCTATTAAGTACCAAGATCTTTCTTAACCAAATTTTATCCAAATGCACTTCAGAAACCTCCTTCTAAAGAAACTTCTCAAACACAAAAAAAAAAAAAAATTCTAAAGAAAGAAACTAAAGAAAAACTTTTAAAGACTAGAATTAAAATTGCACAAATTTAAATTAGATGACTCATAATGGTGAGACTTGTTGACACTTGTGAACCTTCAAGACACTCATTGTCTAAAAACGTTTTTAATAGAAAGAAAATAAAAGGAACTTTAGGAGATGGAAGAACACCAGAGGCTCTTCCAAGACACCTAAAAAAAATTAAAGTTCTTTTACAAGAACAAACAAAAATTGCATAGAAATAAATGTCTTAAACTCTCTTTTCTCTCAAGTGTTTTTCTCTCCAAATGCCTTTCACTTGTTGGCTCTCTTTAGAGGAGTAATCATTGAGTTGCTTCCATCTTCTCTTAAGATGCTACCTAGCAAGGTTAGCTCAAAACTCATAAAGCAACAAACCAATAATGTATTCCACTTTAAGAGAGGTCAATAATTTAAAATCAATAAAAACTCAATTTGAAAAGTAAAACTCAAGAGATATTAGATGAGACAAGAATTCAAAGATTAACCAAAAAATATGACAAACAAGAAATTAAGGCACACAACAAAAGTTGGTAGACAAAAGGATCTTATGACAGGTTCTAGAATAGACTACAAAACAAAGTAAAAGTATTTCTAACAACTATATTTCTCAGATTTATTAAATTTTTTCTTCAATAAAATTCATCCTTGAAATTTGTTTCTTAGCTTGTTGACTCAAAATATGAACTGGACATTACAAAATTTGGAAAAAAAACCACCACTAGAAAAGTCAGAAAACAAAATTCTATACCAAGAGCAAACAAAAAATTTTCAAGTTTCCTTTTCAACACTAACATCCCGCCTCTTTTGATTTATCATTTTTTTTTCAATTTGAATTAGGATGCACCTTTTTAACACAACATCAATAACATGTTGAAATATTCAAATTCAAGTTCGCTCTAAAAAATGTAAGGTGTTTTTTTTTATCACAAATTGTTTTTTAATCCAAAGGTAATAACAAAAAAAAATCCTAGAAAAAAATTCTTAAAGGAGACAAAAAATTTGAACTCATAGAAACATAACTCTTAGAAACTTGTCAAAAGTCTAATAAAAAATATATGAAATCAAATACAGAAAATTAAAAGCTCACAAACGCACAAAACACGGTAGTTTCTTTAATTAAATTTTCTGATTTTTTTTGTTTGACATAATTAAAGCAAACAAATAAAATTTGAACAAAATTTCTACTAGAATTTTATGACATTTATAGATTCACATGACTTTGACAACATGGAGCAAATTTAGAAAATAAAAATGACAAACAAATTAAAGTGAATTAACCAAACAAAATGAAACAAGACTCAATCAAAGTTAAAAGCACATACGATTTTACAAAATAGAACACCTAGTGATTTGAACCAAATAAAATGAACAAAACAACAAATCAACTAGTTAAATGAAATGAAAACATCAAAACAAGCAAAATACAGTGATGACAACACATAAGGGATGAAAAACATTTATAAGTAGAAGAGCTACTTATGTCAACATAACCATGATTTGATAACAACCTCTAGTTCAAGTATTGTTTTGTTTTTAATTTTTTGAATGGAGTTGCCAAAGCTTGATGAATTGGAGGAATATAAATTTGTGTTTGAAGTGAAGAAATGGGTTTGGGAGAGTGATAGGTGATGTCAACTCACTAGGAAAGAGTCCAGAATCAGCTACAAAGGAGACTACCCTAAAGAGAGCTCACAAACAAGATGTATGACCAAAATTGGGCTGTATAACAATTATCATTCAAACTAAATTTTACATGAGTTGAGCACATTTATTTATAATGTTATGGTCGGCCCAAAAGAGAGCCAAGATTAAAAAAATTAAATTAAAAAATAAACTCTAAATTTAGAAGAGTCAAAGAGAGAGTGTCGTGTGACTAAGAACACTCTTCATGACTTTTCACAAGTGTAGCATGTGCCTTCTCTTGTGTTCAACCCCCTTGGTGCACAACTTTATGTTCCAAGACCAACCTAGGGTTCTATTTGGGCCAATAGAAGCCCAATTGAAACCCTAGGTAGGTTTAAAACTCCAACCATAACACTAATATACCATAGGTCAAAATACAAGAGAAAAAATCTTACTCTAATTGGCCCAATTACTTGGCTCAATTTATTTAACAATTAGAAACTCAAATGAATTAATCCTATTCTACTCTAAATATTTATTTATTTTTAAACTTATGACCCAAAAATGATGATGACTTGTCCCTCCTGAAGCCAACTGAGTTATAGTCTTCTTTGTAGTCTCTAACCAAGGCTCTAGTATTCTTTTATGGTATGAATATTTCTCTAAGATACTTTTGTTCAAACCTTCTTGATAGAAACCTAGCCAACAAGGAGATGACCAATGATGAACATTATCATTCATAGTATGAGAAGTCATCTCATCAATCAAGTGAAGACCTCACCAAGGATCTAGCATACCTCATCAAAGGGAGAAATGGACACAAACTAGAGCATCAAATGTTCTTCCTTCTGGTCTTCTTAAGAATAAAACAAGTTGTAAATAATATGGGCTCTCTTTAGGTATCAAAATAGCAAGATAGGATAGAATATGTGCCTTTAGCATAAATAGGAGTGCTCATATCCTATGAGCTTGATCCAATTCCACTTTTTCAAGGCAAGACACCTAGAATTAGGTTTTTTGACCTAGTTTCTAGAAGGAGAGCCTAAAGGTGTGGTTTTGACCTTAGTCAACCCTCCTAGACCTTATTTAGCATCCTACCCTTGCCCTTCTTGCCCACCAAAGCACCCATTCCTATAAATAGGGTGTCTTACTCCATGTATTACATGTTGAATTTGAATAGAAAAGTTACTCTGCACAAATTGTGTGAGGTGTTTGTGAGGATTGTTTCCTCTTAGCATTAGGTCTCATCTTGAGTGATTGGAGAGCTCTCAAGTGATGGCCATCAACACTTATCTTGGAGGAAAACCACACTCCAAATGGCGTGATCAACTCTCTTCCACCACATAAGTATTTCCTTCCTTCATCTCTTCAATTTTTTCATTACTCCATTTCTCTTTGTGTTCTTATTTTATTATTTTTCCTCCATTGTCAATTCGGTTTCCTTAATGTTTTTATGTTTCCTTCCATGATCATTTAATTTCGGCCCTTCATCATCAATCACCATATACTTGTATTTTTCCTTTGCCCTTTATAAGTGAACCTTCACACTTACTTAACCACTTGGTTAAGTTCGTGTTCAATGGGGATCTTCTTTGGGTTCTCACCATATAATTACTAAAATCTCAATCCTAAGAAAGTGTCATATCTAAAATGGATAAATCTAAAATCAACTCACATCACTTCTTCCTAGAGTTGTCCTCTTCATTACTATAGAAAAAAAAACCCAATTAGGCACATATGTGTTAATAAGTCCGTGAATAAAGTTCTAAGTCTTCATCCTCCTTATTTTACGAAGGTTGTGGCTGGATGCTTTTCATGAACCAATATGTTTCATTTTTAGTTTGTTGATTTAATTGTCTTACTTATTAATTTTATTTCATCTCAGTTGGAGTGGAAAATACCTATTTTTTGTTTTAGGTCTTTGACATATGATTAATGAGATTTTTTGTGAATCTTTTTGGATTATTTCTAGTTTAATTTGTCGAGATGATGTCAATGATCGTTATATGATGATGTTGGATCTCACATATATATATATAAATTATCAATTGTATAATATAAAAGTATAAAAATAAATGAACTTATATATAGTATAAATTCACTTAAATTTAATATTTTGTATATTTCAAATATACTCATATACTCAAACCTTTGTTTGATAAAAAGTACTTTTTTTCTGATATATAATTTCAATTTTATAATTAATCTTTTTTACAACCTATCTTTTTTAATTATCAATTTATTTTTATATAAAATTTCAATAATCACAACTAGAAAATTATTAAATAAAAATTAATTTTAGAGACTAAAAATAATTAGTTGCTATATTGACTACATTAGATACTATTTTAGAGACTATAAAAATTATTAATTTCTAAATTAGTTTCTATTATTGATAAATAGTTTCTAAATTGGTATCTAATTAGCTACTAAGGTTTTAACTACCAATTATTTAGATTCTAAATTTGGTAGTGTTCCTGTCGGTTAACCTAAAACGTCTTTGTGCGTCTACGTCACTCTCACGTCCAGAATCTCTGCGCTTGCACGTGTTTTTCCTTTGACGAATGCCTGAAAACACAAAGACAAAGGGCACCCTAGAGGCCGTTTGCACTCTGACGCTCGAGTCAAACTTAGGGCTAGGAAACACCAAAATTGTTTAACGGAAGACTGTAACTGTGTGTGTTAAGTGGTGCAAATGAATAGCGCACATTGCTAAGTTTGTTACTTCCCTTTATATAGACTGAAACTAGGGTTTCCACTTTACCCAAAATGGGCTTTCTGAGGGAGTGGGCCCATCACTGTCGTTACCCACTCTTAGGATAACCTAGCACGTGGGTTCCCTAACTGGAGTGCAACCTCTGATGGGGTGACCACCTGGATGCCTCCTCGTGCACCTGATCTCTGGGGTCACCCGCCTTGGGAGCGCCCTAGTTGTTCACGTGCCATGCATGTAGCTCGCCCCTGGAACGTGGACCTCGAAGGTCGTATCTTTTCCAGTGGCTTTATACTCATGTTACGCCTGAATGCATCATCCACTCCACATGCATGGACTCTCGTGACCTAGGCTCTTCCCTTACTGATAACTGGTGTGTGGTCTGGGATCCACCTCTCGTGGCCCAGCTCTGTTGTTCGGGTCTCGATGTCCGACCTCTCCACACTGTCTAGTGGCACGTCGGGACATCCTGGTGGCCGATGTCTAACCACTCTTTGGTTCCTTGGCGCACGTGCCTCACGAGACACTGACACATGCCGCTCGTGGGTCCTTTCTTACGTGGCCCAACATTACTAGTAGTCAACAACGCCCGAGGACTGGTCGGTACACAAGCCCCCCAGTCTCGAGCTGTAACTTGTTCAGCGAAGAGACTAAGTTCTTGCCCTTGGTTGCTTCGTCTTCTTCCTTGAGCGCTCTCGCGTTTTCCCTACAAACTCCAAAACCTTTATCCTACCTGATCAAAAGGTACGAATTTTAATTGTTGATCACACTTATCTATTGATTCTGATGCTTGATAACTGCCTGGGGTTGTTTAACTCCTTGTATTTTAAGCTTCCCCTGTTCCTTTTTTCTGGGTTTCCTTCAACTGTGGGTTTCCCTGAGTTAGGGTTCAAGAAACCTAGGACCCTTGAGGAATTGATTCCTATTATCGTACTGTTATGCTTGCACATTCTGTCCCTATATATTCGCATGTTTTACCCCTGTGTTTCCTAACCTCTTGTATTCTGAAATTTGCACGCAGCGATGGTTCTAAATGAGGAGAAACGGGCCAAGCTGGTTGGTATCCTTACTCGCCGTTAAGGGGTGTCTAAGGGTGTGGGCACCTCTACCCCTCGTGCCCTTGCTTCTGCCACTGCTGCGCCTTCTGGTACCTTACCCTCGTTGTATAAAGCTAGGAAAGAGGGGGGTTTAACTGTGAATTATTTCGTATAACCTTGGCGTTCTCACTCAAGAGGGGGAGGTGTTCTCTACGAACCTACCTTTCCACTCACGAGACCTCTAACGCAAGGAAACAAGTTCTTAATTGACCTCAGCTTCGCTCAAGGGCGAGGAGGATTTATCTGGTCAACTTTTTCGTTCAACCTTGGCGTTCTCACTCAAAGGGAAGGTGTTCTCTACGAACCTACATTTCCACTCACGAGACCTCTAACGCAAGGAAACAAGTTTTTTACTGACCTCGGCTTTGCTCAAGGACGAGGAGGATTTATCTTGTCAACTATTTCGTTCAACCTTGGTGTTCTCACTCGAGGGGGAGGTGTTCTACGAACCTACCTTTCCACTCACGAGACCTCTAACGCAAGGAAACAAGTTCTTAATTGACCTCAGCTTCGCTCAAGGGTGAAGAGGATTTATCTGGTGAACTTTTTCGTTCAACCTTGGCGTTCTCACTCAAAGGGAAGGTGTTCTCTACGAACCTATCTTTCCACTCACGAGACCTCTAATGCAAGGAAACAAGTTCTTAACTGACCTCAGCTTCGCTAAAGTGCGAGGAGGATTTATCTGGTGAACTTTTTCGTTCAACCTTAGCGTTCTCACTCAAAGGGAAGGTGTTCTCTACGAACCTACCTTTCCACTCACGAGACCTCTAACGCAAGGAAAACAAGTTCTTAACTGAATTGTACACAACTCGAGAAAATATTTCAATCGAAATTTATTGGGTGACCTCATTAAAAAACCCTTATAAGGGGAAAAAAAGTGTCCCATAATACAATGTACAACGTTACTGCTTAACTGAAATAAAACTTGAAGTCGGCCGCATTCCATGTGCGAGGAATCGAGCCTCGTTTCAGCATCTCAAGTCTGCATGCTTTGTTCCCGAGGACCTCTGTTACTCTGAAAGAACCAGTCCATACGGGGGAGAGCTGACGTGAGACTAATGGGGCCGCCTTCTCCGGTACCTGGTATCTTTCCTCAGGTCCCTGCCATACTCTGCCCACTAATCATATGAGCTTTTGAAACTGGTCCTATTCTTGAACAAGGATTGAACTAGTCGCCTGATCGATCGGTGCTAGATACAATCTAAGTGGCGTGCTTGGTTGTGGTTTGCACAGGACTGGAGGGCTGGCTAAGTACTCCTTCATCTTGATGAACACCTTTTTACCCTCTTGTTAAGGGAGGCCGCCCCCTCCTCCAACTGGTGCAAATCCAGACAAGACAGACATGCTCCAAGTCAGTGCGCACCTTTCTGGGTTCGCTTTTATACTGCGCTCAATGAGCAAAAAACCTAGAAACTTCCCTGTTTCTATTCCGGACACACACTTCTCGGGGTCCAGCTTCAGCCTGTACTCAGCTATCTTTACGAACATACCTTCTAAGTCAATTAGGTGTCGTTCCTTCGCCCTCTGGTGGATAGGTTGGACCTCGGCATTCAGATCCTCCGCCGTTTGGTCGAGGGTGTTGCTCTCTTTCCCCTAGATCGCCAAACGGATCAGGTCTGCTCTCCCGGGCTTTCTTTTTGCAAGCAATCTCTACTTTGGTCCAGGCGTTTTCAATGCAATTAACCTCGGGCTGGAAGACCTCCTTTGTGTACGGTGGTCGTGTAGTGACCATGGATACCCCTCTCTTCGTTTTGAGGTTGTTCTCGTAACATCTCTTGGCCTCCTTATGATCTGACTTGATGGTTATCACCTTTCCTGCCAAGTCAGAAAGCTTCATCTTCATGTGCCTCGTCGACGGCACCGCCCCCAACCTATTCAACGTAGGTCTACCTAGCAGCATGTTATAAGCGGAGGAGACATTGACGACGAGATACCTGATGTTTCCATACGGGACGCGATACCATCCGTCCTCAGCTCTAAGTGTCGCACACCTCCACCTGGTCTCCCGCGAAACCGTACAAGCGGCCATCATAGGGCCTTAGCGTATCAGGGGATAGTTGCAGCTTGTTGAAAGTCGTCCAGAACATTACGTCTTCCGAGCTTCCCTGATCCACTAGCACACGGTGCACCTTCCTTCCTACGGTTACCACTGAGATCACCACCGGGTCGTTGTCATGAGGAACAACATCCTGAAGGTCGGCCTTGGTGAAGACAAGGTCGACATCAAAAGCATCGTCAGCCCTTTGTGCTTCTACCGACATCACCGCCCGTGCGTATCTTCTCTGCTGAGAGACGGTACAACCTCCTCCCGAAAAACCTCCCGCGATGGTGTGAATCTCACCATACACGGGAGGTTTCATGCCCCGGGCCACCGCCTGTCACTGCCACGTCCTCGGTTCCCTACTTTTCTTGCAAGTAATCCCTCAGGAAATCGTTCTTCACCAACTCATCTAGCTGGTATCTCAGTGCCAAACAATTGCGTATGGGATGGCCAAATGCTTGGTGGAACTCACACTACGCGTTCTTGTTGGGCTCGAGCTTCTTGTCGGTCTTGGGGGGTACCTTCAGCCTCTCAGCTACGTTGGGGATAGCGATGAGGTCCTTCAATTCTACCACGAAGTCGTGCCTTGGTGGCACATTCTCCCTCTCACGCCCCCTGCTTTGAGGCTTCCTTGGTTGATAGGGTTGCTGCTTCGTGGGGGTCTTCTTCTCTATCGTTGCTTCATGCACCCTTAGGGGTTGAGGTCGACCTGATGCACGCGGGCACGTGGGAACCACACACGTGTGCTTCTCGTTAACTTCTCCTTCTGCTGCAATATGAGCCATCGCGCGACGCCTTATCTCGACGAAGGTCTTAGGGTGGTTTCTGATAAGTGATTCACTGAAGGGGCCTCACACGATGCCCTTCTTGAACGCATGCACCATCATCCTTTCGTCCTTAAGGTTCAACCTCACAACCTGTGCTCCAAAGCAGTGGAGGAATTCCTTCAAAGACTCTCCCTGATATTGTCCTATGTCAAAGAGATCATAAGAGACGGGTGGGGGAGTCCGATTCGCGATGTACTGTGTCCTGAACAACTTTGTAAGTTGTGGGAACGACGTCACATGACCATCAGGGAGGCTGATGAACCACTCCATCGTTGTTCCCACCAGGGTGCTCATGAACAGCTTGCATTTCACCGCATCGGAGCCTCCAACCAGCATCATCTGCGTATGGAAAGCCGTGAGATGTGCCTCCGGGTCCTCCGCTCCAGTGAAGGTAACTTTGGATCCTACAAGCATGGCTGGTATCACGGCATCCACGATTTCTTGCGAGAACGGCATTGGGAACTCCTAGGGCGGCGTCGCAGGTTCTTGATCTTCCTCCTCACGTTCGCCTGCGTGATTTTGCATATCCCTGAGCAGTTCCTCATTCGAACGACACAGTTCTTCGCTCGTTGCCCGCGATTCCGCCAAATCAGCCTAGACGCGTTCTTGGTTTGCTCTTGACGCAGCCACCTCTTCTTGAAGGGTATGCATCGTCTCCCTAACCTGTTACAGGGTGAGGCCTTCGCCCCCGTTTGGTGCAACAAGTCCTTGCCTCGTACTTCTCATCTCCTGGATCTGTCTGGTTCTTGCTGGTGGGACAATGTTTTGTATCGTGCCCCACGGTGGGCGCTAAATGTTCCTGCCGATTGACCTAAAACGTCTATGTGCGTCTATGTCACTCTCACGTCCAGAATCTTTGTGCTTGCACGTGCTTTTCCTTTGATGAATGCTTGAAAACACAAAGACAAAGGGCGCTCTAGAGGCGGTTTGCACTCCGACGCTCAAGTCAATCTTAGGGCTAGGAAACACCAAAACTGTTTAACGTAAGACTATAACTGTGTGTGTTAAGCGGCGCAAATGAATAGCGTGGCTTGCTAAGTTTGTTACTTCCCTTTATATAGACTGAAACTAGGGTTTCCACTTTACCCAAAATGGGCTTTCTGAGGGGGTGGGCCCAGCACTTTCGTTATCCACTCTTAGGATAACCTAGCGCGTGGGTTCCCTAACTAGAGTGCAACCTCTGATGGGGTGACCACCTGGATGCCTCCTCGTGCACCTGATCTCTGGAGTCACACGTCTTGGGAGCGCCCTAGTTGTTCACGTGCCATGCATGTAGCTCGCCCCTGGAACGTTGACCTCGAAGGTAGTATCTTTTCCAGTGGCTATATACTCGTGTTACGCCTGAATGCGTCATCCACTCCACAAGCATGGACTCTCGTGACCTAGGCTCTTCCCTTACTGATAACTGGTGTGTGGTCTGGGATCCACATCTCGTGGGCCAGCTCTGTTGTTCGGGTCTCGATGTCCGACCTCTCCACACTGTCTAGTGGCACGTCGGGACTTCCTGGTGACCGATGTCTGACCACTCTTTGGTTCCTTGGCGCACGTGTCTCGCGAGACACTGACCCATGTCGCTTGTGGGTCCCTGCTTACGTGGCCCAACATTACTAGTGGTCAACGACGCCCGAGAACTGGTCGGTACATGTATCAAAAACTTTAGTAGTTAATTAAAAACCAATTTAAAAATTATTTATCAATAATAGAAACTAATAATTTCTTTAGTCTCTGAAATAGTATTTAATTTAGCCAATATAACAATTAATTATTTTTTATCTCTAAAATAGATTTCTATTTAATAATTGTCTTATATTAAAAACTTTTAAAAAAATATTAATAATTAAAAAATAGTATTTATCACAATACAAATTAAAATATAATTTTTTATTAAAATATTTATTATCACTTGTAGTTCTATTAAAAAATATTTAAATTTATCATACATTTGATACACTAAAATACGGAGATAAGATGATTCAATAATAACCATTATATCTAAATCAATATTATCTCTCGTCATTTTCTACAGTTAACTATCATTCGTTGTTACGCTTTTATAATAATTTTCAATATAATAATTTGACTATTAGGCTTTATTTTATTTATTTATAAATATTATTTTATTTTGTATTTTTGAAACTTTTTATATAAGTTTCATTTCGGTATAAAAGTTTTATAAAATTCATATTTTTTATATCTTAATATAAGTGTAAAGATTTCATTTAAAACTTATTATTTTATTTAAGATCAAACACCTTAAATTTAAGAGTCCTTTATATAACTAATAATATATTTGAATAAATTTTGTTTATGAAACTCATGGTATTTGAGATGTGGTTAAACAACTAAAAGTCTTTATAAACATTGTTGTGTCAGAAAGGGTGAAGTGCTGAATCCAATGACCAAGAATAAGGAGAAGAATGGTTGGTCTGTGGACGTCAAACAGCGTGCATAGACATCTGTGCCTGCAGGCTAGAAAACAAAACGTTGTTATCGTGGAAATCACGATCTTTTAGTCACGGACCACTATATTTTTTTTAAATTATTCATAAATTTCTATATTTTAATTGAGTTGTTATTAATTATTTATTTATTAATTAATTAAAAAATTTAGTTAAATCTTTTTTAATTAATTGTATTTTAATTGGGTCTTGTATCGTTATTTGTCTCAAATTTTGTTGTTAATATAAAATAATATTTAATATATAATGATAAGTAATTTTTATTATTTTTTATTGAAAATGTATTGGCTAATTATAGTTGTCATCTATATTATTGGTGGTTATGACAACCATTCTTTGATTGATATAGGTGATAATGTACAAGTCATAAAAAACATAACGATCTTGTTGTCTAACACGTTTTAAGTAAAAATAATAAAATTTTATTTGTCATCTATACTTCTATACCTATATATAAAAAAGATTATTCATTATAACCGTTTGTTTGATGTACACAATTTTTTTTCTGATTCTATCCCTATTTAATATATTTCATTTTATTAGTATAATGAAGTATTTTTTCATTTCATTTAAATTACTTAAAAAATAAATTATTTTTTAATTTTAAATTAATATTAATGTACAATTTTTATATGGTGACTCCCCACTCTTCCCTTAATTCCTTATTTTAAGGCAACAATAGGAAGAGAGAGAGAGAGAGAGCATACTCTCATTCCACACCAAATCTCACATAAAATAAAATAACCTCAATTTCCAATCACCCTCTTCACTCCATTTCAAGCAACTATATTCTTTGGTCAAATCATTATTCTTTTGTATTTACTATCAAGTCAATCCTAATTTTAATGTGAACATTATCACACTCTCCGATCCCAAAACTACCAATGGAAGAAGAGAAAAAACTTGAAGAAGAAGAGAGACTCAAACCGGAGAAGAAGAAAAAGAGGTTGTTTCATCATTTTCATCATTTTTCTTTTAGATGTTATTTTTTGTTTTTCAATTTCGATTCATCCAAAATTATTTTTATATGTATGTAAGATTATTTTTGTATGTATATTAAATTTCTATCACCATGAAAGTTGAGTAAAAGAAGAAAATGTGGATACACGGACGCTGTTGCGCCTGTGTTTCCGCTAGTATATATAAAGGGGATTCCCTCTTCTATAACTATATATAAAGGGGATTCCCCTCTTAATTGTTTTTCTTTTTACATAAATTGCTTCTACATTTTACCATCATTTCAATATTTATTTTATTATTTTATTTTAGATATTTGAGTCATTTTGTCATTTTTCTGAGCAGTCACTAAATATACTACAATTTTTATGAGATTTGATTTATTTTGAAAGCTGCTTTTTTTTCTTTTTAAAATTAATATATTTTTTATAGAAACACTAAATATAGGAAAGACAACTAAGTTCATGCTTGGATTAAAGATGGGAAAGCTTCAAAGTAATGTTACATCAAAAGCAAAAAATCTTTCTTTCTCAATTCATGCATTAGAGTGCACAAAAATACTTTTGAACTTTAAATCAAACATATACCAAGTCTGCAATATGGAATGAATAATTGAACAAAAGTAACTTAGGGGAACAAGCACAACTGATGAAATGAGGTCTAATAGAAAAATCTTAGCAAACATACTTCCATAATGATGGTGTTTTCGGTATGTTCTAGGAGCATTTCTCCAAGGTATGTTTGTTTTCAAGGAACAAAATATTGGTTTTTTTTAATGACTATGCAGGTTTTGTTGTCTAATGATTATGAAGGTTTTGTTGTCTAATGAGAGGTCTAGCCTATACTCAAGACTGAAAAAGATATTGATGTAAGTTCTTCGGAAAAAGAATTTGTCGAAGACCTTCTCGAGCAACATAATGAGATTGAGTATCTGTAATATAATTTTTCCACTTTTCTTTTTCAACTACCATTGTAAAGTCCAAATCAATTACATATCTTAACAACCTACTTTTGCAAAGGTTCTTTCGTTGTTCCCTTTTTTGTTTTTCTTCCTTTTCTTCTTTTTTGGGCAATTCATTATCTACCATAAATTTGAATTATATGCATATATATTACAGTATGTGGATGTACACTACATTTCTCTCCTTTGGGAGAGAATGATACTGTTGCAACTTTGAGAGAAAGTTGGTTGCGAAAGAGTCCTATTTCAATGTGTATAAAAAAAGTGCAACAAATCTAATACATATACCTCAAATTTTTATATCGTAATTATAAAGCATTAAAGTTAAATACATATTAATTATTGTTTCTATGATCATTTAATATATGTTGTGATTTTCTTCTGCATATCATAATTCTTTGGTTTTTTTAGTTTTCTTAATGGATTTTTTTCCTCTCTCATCGGATTTTCTTTCTCTTAGTGACCGTCTTTGTAATTTGATAACATAGAACTTGTATGTTCTCAAATGTGGAAGTTTTTATTTAAAAAAATTTAATTTTTTATTGAAAGCTGAACGTTAATCTTCATAGATACACTTCTTAATCCCCTATCCTCTTTATCTTTCTCTACTCTTTTAATAATTAATTCTACTATTAATCAACCAAAGTAAACCACTCACAATATACTGTTGCATTCATTTTTCTTATACTATTAGGTAATCATTTAATTAAAAAATACTTTAAAAAAATTCGAAATAGAATTTAAAAAAATGATAAAAATAAATTGTATATTATGTATTAAAAATCAATCAAGTATCCAAACTCTAAAGAATCATTATTTATGGTCCAAGATCATAAAAATTGAAAAATCAAACTACTCTAGATTTGATGAATAGACAAATCTGTAAAAATAAAAAATATTGATACATAATAATAATAATAATAATAATAATAATAATAGAAAAATAAAATAAAAATAAAAAATAAAAACAATAATTATAAAGTTAAAATATTAAATACATAATAATAAAAATAAAATACATATATACAATAGAAACAAAAATAAAAAATATGGATACCGTAGTATTTATTATGTCAATTCAATTCACGACGTACATAGTAATTTTCTTAGAATTACAAATGATATTATTATGACGGGTATTTAACAACCATCATAAAAAGTTGTTATAATATTCAATTCGAAAGCTTTAAATGGGAATCTATATAATATTTTTATACATAATTTTATTTTACTTACTTTGTGTCATTTCTTTTATTTATTATCGGTCTCATCTTCATTTACATATAAGTAAATTTATGAACATTGATATAAATTATTTTCTCTAACAAAAATTAAAATAATAATTTCATGATCCTTTTTTATATTTATGTGTATGTACAAGTGATAATTCATGCTATATACAAATAGAAATAATATCAAATTAGATAGTTTTAAGTTTCAATTTTTATAAACTACTTGGGAAGTTTCAAGTTTGTTTTTTTATATATTTATTTCTCTATGTAAAAGCAAACCAAAATCAGGTTCATAAAAAAGTGAAATAGGGATTGCATATAAATAATAAATATAATCAAATTAATACTTTAGCATCAATGAGCAACATCTTTTTGGAGCAAGCTAGTTATTCATCAAATTAATAACCCTTCACATCAAACTTCATAATTTATTAGCTTCGGTAAATAAAATCACATGTGGGATCATTTCAAACTTTCCTATTCTGATTTCTTTATATAGTATAAACGATTGATAATATGGTCGACAATATATATATATATATATATATATTGTTATTTCGTTGCTAAAAGTTATCTAAACTAAAACATCTTTAACACAAGTATTTACTTTAAAATATATTATTTATCTAGAAAAGGCTCAGCATCTTCTACGGAATATTACGTATTAGTAAAATTTCATCTTATTACATTTGATTAAAAACACTATTATAAATTTTAATTTTAAAAATTGAACATAAAAATATGAATTGCTTAAATTCTTTTCTGAATGAAAACCCTTTTATACGAATAATTTAAATATGATATTACACAGATATCACATAAAATATTTTAACATAAAATATTTTAACATAAAATAAGATTGATTGATGTTAAATTTATGTTATTGTAATTAAATAAATTAAATTTTATTTATATTCATATTATTTAGTTTTACTAAGAATTCACACTCTTATCAGAATTTTAATTATTTAAATGAAAAATCTAATAATTTGCTGAAAATTTGAATTATTTTCAAAGAATTAATAAATTTATGTAATTTTTTAAAAATAAAATTCATACTAAACATAATATATCACATGAAAAATAACATAAAACAATAAAAACTATTTTATGAAAAAATGTTTGGAAAGCCTGAAGATAATAAAATATGAAAAGAAAAATATATTATTTGGACTTTCACAAAGCTGAATAGAAAAGATGTTGTAAGTTGGGTTATTGTTTTTGTTATGAGAATGTTTATATGTATTTAAAACTATAATCTCTTTTGATTTTGTGAAGCACTTTGAAAATGATTTGAAGGAAACATAGCCATTGGTGGATGCATTAAGCTGCAAGTACATTCTGAAGTTGTAAACAAACCTTTGATACATTTGGTTAGGAGAAGATTAAGGAGGAGTAAAATTAAAATTAAATTTCAATTTACATTAATTAAAAATAACTATTAAAAGAATCGTGTTTGATATTGACTAAAAGGATACTATTTAATATCAACAACAAATAATGTTAGTTTTTATTAATAAAAAATTAATTGTGGACACTATTAACCAAAAATTAATCACAATTTAATTTAACATGAAAAAAAAAAACTTAATCGTTATTGAATTAATATAGACGATTCTTCAACTTTGGCTATGAGCCTGATCTCAAACAATCACTTTTTATACACAGTGTGTAAGAGTCCCACTACAATTCAACTTCAAGAATTTCTCATACACAATAGGACACTGTTCCCTAGAAGCTAGCTAGATAAAGCATTCTGCAATTGCAGCTATAAAATGAACAATAACAGATATGGCCAACTTATACATACATTTGCTGCTATCCGTCAGTCAAATTGTAGGCTTAGAAACAAGAAATTAGTTTAGTGTGAGAAGTAGCAAATTGTTGATGTTTAAGAGAAGTTGTAATATATTCCAAAATGAATGTAACAAGTAATAATATGCATTATTCCTTTGCATCTAAATTTGGAATGTTTACTATATGTTGTTGAGATTATTATTATATGAAATAATTCATCTCACTGAGATTATGTTTTGCTCTCGATAAACTATACTAGAAATAACAAATTTAAAACGATCTTAGAAAACATTGAATAATGATTCAAATCAATTAAAACATGTATATATTAAATTAATATTAATTTTGAAAGTCATATTAATTCATAATTCATTAACTTCATATTCATTTTAAAGAAGTTGATACCACTAACTAAAATTTATGTTTTTAATAACATTAAATATTCCGACTATTGAATACTGATTTAGTGTTAGAGAGCATTTTGTAAGTATTTTTTTACAGATAACAATGCGAGTTGGTTCGTTCCAGATAAGCTCATCCTGCATTTAGCCCATAAAATGTGGATTGGTTGGTCCGTTCCGCATAAAATATGCAGGCTGATTTTATTATCCTGCACTTCATAAGGGTTGGTCCGCATAAGAATTTTTTTTAAAGTTAATAAAAAAATAAAATTTTAAATAACTTTTTTTTTGTATAAATTTAACTATTTTTTTATTTAAATGCATTAGGTAAATGGGCTGACAATATTATTCTCACGACACATGCGTAATAACATGAGTAAAAATTCTAGAATGTGAAATATGAGGCTGCATGAAGAAAATACGGAGATGTAGAAAGAAATTTCTAGATTTTTAAGTTATGTGGATCATGCGGGTCAGCCCGCCCCGTCCCGCACTTGGCATGCGCGAGCTGTGAGTTATGCAGCACGGGCCTAAGCGGACCAGCGGATTAGAATAGACTGTCTGCCTCGCTTTGCCATGTTGAACCAAGTGGTGTTCAAGCTTTGAAAAATCCAAACCCTTTGAAGGATGTTGAAGCCTTGGTTGTGCTTGGGGTTGCTGTGCTGGTTTAGTATAGTTCTGGGGTAGTTTGAGTATTGTAATCTACCCCTTGATCGAATCTAAAACATAAGCATCTCAATCTTTGTGAAAGTAAAATGTTTTCAAACTAAGTTAAAACAACCGATTGTTTGTACTTAGATGTTTTGAGAAAAAGATTGAAAATTGTTTTTAAAATGGTTGAACTGTTAAGAACCAAAACAACCGATTGATTCGAAGAAACAACCGATTGTTTGTTTTGGGACCATAATAGAAAAACTATTTTATCTTTGACTGAGCTTTAAATGATTTAACTGCTTACGCTCCTGTCATTAAATGCTTTGACCAATCTTTTAATGCAATTTAAGAGTTTGTTAATATTTGTTAACAAACTACATCTTTGAATAAATTCAGAAAAACAGATTTGAGAATAAATCTTTGACAAGTTTTTGCTAAGAGTTTTTGAGTTTTTCAAAGAGCTGAGATTGTTGAAAGTTTGTGATTGATCAAAGTTGTGGAATAGGATTCTGCTTGTATTGATTTTAGATTATCTTCTGTAACAAGTTTAATCCTTGTACTTTGTAAAACAAGTTTCGTTTCTGTGTTTGCTGAGATTGGCTGTGTGTTCTTGAGGGGATCAAGATCAACAATCTTGGTGTTGGTGTGTTGGCCAAGAAGAGTGTGTGTCTTGAGGTGTTCAAGGTCATTCTCTTGGTTGTTGTGTAAGTGATCAAGTTGTGATTGCTTAGTGGATTTCCTCAGGGTTTCTAAGAAGACTGGATGTAGCTCTGGATTTGGAGTGAACCAGTATAAATAAACATCTGTGTGCAATCTCTCTATCTTTAACTCTTTAAATTTAGTTTTATTTGTTGTTTGCTGGTATAAACAACCGATTGTTTCTGTGAAACAATCGATTGTTTTTCTGGTTGTGCTGTTTCATTTGCTGTTTTTGGTAAACTGAATTTCTTATCAATTGTTTCCTGAGATAAATTCATTCTTGTTTTAAAAGTTTGCGAAAATCTTCTTTAAACAATTCACCCCCCCCCCCCTCCCCCTCTAGTTTAAAGCCATCCATTCTAACATGCCATCCCTAGTATATTCCACTCCAACTAAGATTTAAAAAGAAATCAACAAATACAACAACTAGATTAACAAAATAGAGGTAAAGACACATTTCCAACCCATACAATAAAATAATTCATGTGTAACATTATAGCATGTGTTAAAGGTTTGTTGCTCTGCTCTTGAATTTCCCTTCCTCTGTCTTTTGATAAATATAAAGGCTTTTCATTGGTACACTTTATAAAATCAATTATGCACGACTAGGAGTGGCAATGCAGGTTTACATGCCCCATATTGGCCCACACCGCATTGACTCGCAAAGTGCAAGTTCGATTGCCCCATCCGGTTTAAGTAATACAGATTGACTCTATTGGTCCGTCCCACATAAGAGATGGCTCGTGGGCCTACGGGCCAGTCTACTTGCAATATATATAAAAAAAAAACACTCTTTATCTTGTCTGCAAACTGCATGGTGGTATTGCTGGGTGAGAATATTCAATTTGCATCACTAGGGATCACTTTTTACCTCTTTTAATTTGTTTTCATTTTAATAATTTCTCTAATGGCTTTACATTCTTCTAATATTCCTACCACACTGTAACTAAAAAGGTGTTTGAGGTGGTAGAAATGACAATAGTCAGGAGAACACGTGGGGTGATTAGGGACATGACATTGATGAGAAACAAAAGTTGGATGAGGGGATTTTTTTAATTCTTATTAGGGTGTTTCTTCCTGCATCCCATCAAATTTCTTTTGCACCTCATCAATTTCAAAATTTAATTTTCATAATGTTCTGACCGGCTCGACGTCTGTTGGAGTATGGATGAGCTCTCTTCGGATTCCCTTCTATTGTTCGGTCGCCTAACAGATGAGGTGTTTGGTGAATGGCCTCTAAGCTTCAGCAAATCGATCTCCTTAGGGATGAGGAGGGCTCCACCTACGATTGCACTCCGACGCTCAAGTCAGTGAGAGCACTAAATATAAGGTATATGATAAAATATGTTGCAAAGATGCAAGTTGAGATACTCCCTATAGGTGGTCGTCTATTTATAAGCATCTACGGGCTTGGATTTCAGACCTAGGTCTTTCCAAGCATTAATGTGTCGTTTTTCAGTAACTCTCTATAAAATATGGATATAAAGCATGTAAATCAGAATAGTTAATCAGCATAATCAGGGATACCGATGATAACATTCATTACGTTATCGGGGATATGAGCATTTACATTTATTACGCTATCGGGAATATGTGTGTGCAGAAAAAACGTTATACTTTCCTTTATTGGAATTCGTTCCTTGCTGTCCTGTCGCGCGATACCGGGCCAAGGCCAAAACAGGTAGCGTTTTTAGGCCTGTTCATTCGGTTTGTGGCCTATGCCAAGTTCTCACATCGTCACTTCCCCCAGATGGGCCCTTAGTGAGCTCAGCCAAATACCTACTCAATTCGGGACAGGACACATAACATAAAAGTAAATTTTAGAAATGAAAATTCAAAAGAGAAAAACAATATTCCAATATAACCTTTTTGAAATAATGATTTTACCTTTCGAAATCTAAAATAGTTATTTTAGCTTCTGAAATTTATAGACTGGAGGAAGAAATTTGATGGTGTAAAAACAAAAAATATAATTTCTATTATTATTTGGACTAGCAATTGATTCGCTTCGTCTTGTATCTATTTACGCATAAATGAACCGTCATGACCCACCCAAATTATCACCCTTATATATACGACACATATTGAAGATTGTAAATAATGTTATAAAGAAAAAATGATTTACAACATAACCATAGGTGACGGCGAGAGAAAGTGTTCTGGATTGTGTTATTTATCTCTTCCATTTGGTTTTGAAAAAAAATAGAGATAAAGAAAAGTAAATTATAATAATAATATAATAATAAAGTTGAATAATGAAAAAGATTAAATAAAAGTGGAATAGGTTCCTCATCTTATATTATATAGTTTTCCGATTGGAAACTACAAAATTTTAAACTAGCAATCATAATATATACCAAATAATCAAATTTATTCTCATTTCTACTTATTTATGTCTATTCACGTCATTAAATAAGGAATAAGGAATTACTCAAATATGAGACGACAAACTTATCAAAATGAAACATTAATTTACTCTGAATTGCTTTACCTTGTAATTTATACTATAACTAAATTTACTAATTCCGTCATCAAATTCAAAATTCACATTAAATAAATTAAGTTTTTAAAAGATAGTAGTATGGTTTAAAGAAGACTGAGAAGAGATACTAATTCAAAAGCATTTGAAAGTGAATTATTTGGAGAGAGAAACATGTCACAAGTTGAACGCAACGTGTCACCTTCTAAATAATTCGTTTTAAATTATAATAAAAGTACATATCTCTTTTCCTTACTTTGTTGTTGCGCAAACCTCAAGAATTTGTCCTTTTCTTACTTTTTTTTTAAATAATATCATTAAATAGAATTTATGTAGTACTAGTGTTAAATATTTTTAGATGGACATTCAAAACAAATTATTGCACTGTTACAATAGGACATGTATAATGGAACATATGTTATACGTATAAATTAATCATTAAACATCTCAATAGTATATATATATATATATAGAAGAAAAAAATAACAATAACAAAATATAAGTTTCAAATTTTTTACATATGTACATATTAAATTATATACATATATTATTTTCACATTCATATATTCTAATAATATTATAATAGATACGAGGGGGAAAACGCACGCGGAAGCAACACACAATCACAAACCAACTGCAGAAAATAAACAACACATGATTTAATGTGGTTCGGTCGCCAACTCCTACGTCCACACGGACAACTATTAGGTTTTCATTTATGTCTTGTTGCACACCAATTACAAGTACAATGATCTCTTTAAATAAAGATAATAAAGGGACACAATGATTAAGCCATAAACTAACTGGTGTCTTCAACACTCTATCACCCATGCCTGTAACATCAAGAGTTCTGTTGTCTGCTAGTCTTACCTTTCCAAAGTCTCCAATAACTAGATTCTGCAATGCTTCAGAATCCATGACCCAAGAATCCACACTGCTATCCGCGCAACAGACTAAAAAGGTCCTCGTCCGCGAAGTCTTTTGCAATGTTGACTTATTTATCATTTGGACATTGATTCCTAAAATGCCCCACCTCCTTGCAGTTCCAACATGTTACACTTGAGCAATCCCGAGTCTTTGACTGACTCCTTCTTTTGTTCTTGCTCCCACTATCTCTGATATTTTTCTTACCTCTGATGACATATAGCGATTCACTAGATAATTCTCAGAACTCCTTCTTCGGACATCCTCACCAAGAATGAGATCACGAATCTTCTCAAAAGTGAATCCATCGGATCCCGCTGAACTGGTAACTGTTGTAACCGTTCCGGACCAACTATCAGACAAAGACAATAGCAATAGTAAAGCTTGAACTTCATCATCGAACTTAATGCCCACTGACGTAAGTCTGGCTAAGATCATATTGATGTGCTCAGTAATTGAACTCGCAAATCCTCGATTTGCATTTTCCACCAACTGAAATTTGAACAATCGAATTTTCAATTCGGAACTTCCCTTCTTCTGCCATCTCAAATGACTTAGACGAGATACTCGGTACAACTAACTTCAGATCTTGGCAATCTTTTTTTTAAAATCAAGACCACAAAAATTGCACCACCCAAAATCAGTCACCAACAGACCTAGTGGCAGTCCCCAATGCACTGGCACTCCGCCGCACTGGACCGCAGCTGCCAGGACGTGCACCACCGTTGTTCGCGCTCCGCACCACCACCGTCGCTGGTCACTGCTGTCGCATTGCACTCCGTGTCGTCTCAGACCAACACACCTGCAGAATGCACATGCAACCCTAACTTTGGGATGTTGTTACCGCCCCTGCGAAACCCTAGCTTTGGGATGCCGCTGCAGCCCCTGCGAAACCCTAGCTTTGGGATGCCGTTGTAGCCCCTGCGAAACCCTAACTTTGGGACGCTACTACAGCCACAATTTTCATGTCTCGTCGATTAATTTCTGCTGATCAGATCTCTAGTGTGTAAACGAACCAAGGCTCTGATACCACTTGATGGGAAAAACGCACGCGGAAGCAACACACACAATCACAAATCAACTGCAGAAAATAAACAACACATGATTTAACGTGGTTCGGTCGCCAACTGCAACCTACATCCACACGGGCAACTATTAGGTTTTCATTTCTGTCCTGTTGCACACCAATTACAAGTACAATGATCTCTTTAAATAGAGATAAATAGAGATAATAAAGGGACATAATGATTAAGCCCACTCACTAAAACATGGTGTCTACTCAGCCCAACCCAATTGGTCTTGGCTTCATACCCAACAAGATATAATCTTAATTATTAAAGAGGGATCGCTTTGCATTCTTATTAGTTTTTGCAGTAACTTATTATATGACTATTGATGTTGAAGGTAGATGTAACACCCCGAAAATAAATCTAACTATTTAAATACATGTTCCACATGTTTCTATACAAACTTAAAGTTTTTCAAAACATTCCTAATACATGATTAAGACTTATGGAAACACAAATATTTACAATATACAAATCAAAAGAACATCCTAATGCCCTCCAGAACCTCCAACACTTGTATGGTCATCTGTTCGTGTACGTAGTACAGTTATCGTAGTTCAAACACAACAAAAAAAGCAAGGGTAAGCTAATGAAAAGAAATTTCATATCTTATCTAATTTTTGCAAAAAGAACCAATCAAATAAATCATTTATAAACATTTCTTTAAATGTTGTCATATAAAATTTCAATATCAATTTCATCATTCATATAGACCACACATGGATCTATTTTCAATCACAATCATTGGATTTCATTTCATTATCACTTCATCTTTCGGAAGACTCATTAAGTATGGCCCTACCAGAGACTAACACCTGATCCAAAGATTACCAGCGAATCCAATAGAAAGGATCAGGGTAAGTTCAAACATCCAATATCGAGTGTCTACAGTGGGACCTGGTGTGTATGAACTCCCTCTCAGCTTCTCACCACCTGATATCTTAGTCTACATGACTTAGAAGCCAGAGGATCTCCGTTAAACATAGACTTTTCATACTAAATGTACCATCAAATAACAACTCATACATTATCCCAAATGTATGACATCAATTTCATACAATTTTCATCATTCATATATAATACATATCATTCCATCATAACATTTTAAAAATTTATCCCATTCAAGAACTTTTCCAACATCAAAACAATATTTAACTTTCAAACTATCAAAATATAATATTTATAAAGTTTAAATAATATATAAACAAACACACAATATATAAACAAATAACATCCCTGCAAGAGAAATTGAATATTGGGACAACGTCCCCTCCATATGCAGATCTTCTAGCCTAGGGTACTATTGAGAGTTAAAGTTAGCTTCCCTTACCGTAATTGCTTGCTTTCCAAGCAACTTCTAGAATTTTATTTCTCACAGTCGGGATAAGCTTCAAGATTTACGGGCCTAATGCAAGTTATCCAAACAGAACAAAAATTCAGTATATAGTAGAATAAGTTGAAAGGATTAAACTTTTCAACTGACCCCACCAAGATTGATGACTAAAGTCTAAGGAAAAATAGAGAACAAAGGATCTTTAGAGTAAAAATGAACTTACTCTGTTTGAAAATCTGATTGGGTAGAAATGTTCCTTAACTCCTCAGCTACAACATGGTATGATCATATTCTAAAATAGATGAGGTAAGGAGTGAAAAATTAAGAGATAAGGTAAAAGGGAGAGATGGAGGAAGAAAGAAGAAAGAAAAAGAATTGTGCGTGCAGGAGGGGGGTGGGGGGTTGGCTTCTATGCAACTTTATTCTTCTTATTTCTTTTCTTTTTTTTCTTTTTCTTAAACGTTCTTACAGTAGAATCAAAGTAACAATTAACATTCCAAAATAAAATGTTGGTAAAAATAAAGTCATTTAAACGAAGTTTTAGTATAAATATGTTGGATTATAATTTAAAAATATAAGAGGTTAATAAGTTATCATCATAATAAAACTATATCATAAGAATATTTTTTTATTCATGTACGAATAACTCTAACTTATCAAACACACTTCTTTTTCACACTACAAACTAACTAAGTTATACGAATTTCCTTTGACTCTCACCATCTTATATTTTTTTCTTTGTGTGATTTAAATATTAGTAGATTCAGGATATCAACTTTATGAATCCTTAATTCATTATCTACATCTCGTCATAATATTTCCTTTCTAAAAATAAGTATGTTTCCAACACATCATATGTTATATCATCATCATAACATCATACACTCTTATTTATATACATTTAATCCCAATTCAATTACTAATATTATCATCCATTGTCATTTATCACATTTAATAACATTCAACCCAATATATTGATCAACTATATAATAATATGATGAAAGATAAACAACTTTGGACATTTAGAAACATTTAAACATGTTTTTCAAAGTTTAAAAACATTATCTCATCCAACCAACACTTAGGTCACTTAATGAATTAAGCACATGTTGCAATTCACTCAACAACTATTTTGCTCGCTTAGTTAAAAGGCCTTAGCTTGACCAACAATATTATTCAAAACTTTAGCTCACCTTATCTTATTAAGACTCTTTTTTACCCAAACTTAAGCTTTCAACTTCTCTACACTAGTGAAAAAATGACTATTTTTGACACTACATTTAAGGTGCTTTTACGGCCAAACGTTGTCTTTCAAATCACGATGTCATTACTGAAATTAAATTACTCTAAGAGGGCGACTATGGGGTAAAGTCGCCTTTTTACAACAAAGCGCTTTGTGTAAGAAGACAACTATGAGGTAAAGTCGCCCTCTTAGAAGAAAACACTTTGTCTAAGAGGCAGTTTTACCTCATAGTCGCCTTCTTACACGAAGCGCTTTGTTGTAAGAAGGCGGTTTTACCTCATAGTCGCTCTTTTAGAGTCTTTTTATTACCCTAACTCATAGCGCGCTAGTTATGCTTTCATATTTCCTTTGTCTTTTAGCGCTTCGTTTTCCTCTTCTTCTCTGTGCTTCTTCTTTGTTTCCTTCGAGCCATTGTCTTCTTCGTGCCATTGAGTAAGTTGCTTTCGAGCTCTTTACTTCTTCTTCACCATTGTTTTTTTGTTTTTTTTTTTATTTCTCTTTGTTTCTTTTCTATCATTGTTATGAAGATCACCATTCTACTGTTTCATTATCTTCAACATTGTTCTTTGGGTTTTCACTGTGGTCCCATTTGCTTTGTCGTCGCTGTCGTTGCCATTGTCGTTGTTGTTGCCCTCTTCACCACCACCGTTGCCTTCACGCAAAAGGTTGGTGGTGTTTTAAAGTTTTTGAAATATTTTTTTAGTGTTATTAATTTGTTTATTTTTATTTATTATAAGTTGTATTTTTTGAATTTAAATTTATATTATTTTTTATTTTAGGTTGGAATAGAATTATTAAATTATTAGATTGTAGATAAATTTATATTATTTAATATTTATAATTAATTTAATAATTTTTAATTTTTATATTTAGTATTTATTATAATTTGTATTTATTATTAATTTATATTTTGTTAGTTGTTAGGTTAAAATAGAATTATCGTGTTGGTATTGAGTCCGAGGGTGTTCGACCCTCGACAATTGATATGTGTTGGTATTGATGGCAAGGGTGTTCGACCTTTGACAATTGATATGTTTTGGTATTGGGTCTAAGGGTTTTCATTGTTTATCAATATTAATTATTACTTTCTATTGAATTATAGTGTAATAGACAACCAGGAAGCTATGAGTGTGGTTATTACGTTATGCAATGAATTGTTACCATTGTGAGGGTAGGCCTTAAAAGTGATTGGGAACAGGTAACATGATGGTAAATTATTTTTATAATTCTTTAACATATATATATCTTAACACTAATTTATGTGAACCTTATTTTGTAATACAGTTCTTTATGGATGAGCAAGCACTGCCTACGGCCAACATAGAATATGTGAGATATGCTTGGGCCACATATTTCCTAAATTTTTATAACTCTAAGATAGCCAATCAATAGTGTATGAATTAGATAGATAGATATGAATATAGGTAAAGATATATGTTATTAGTGTTTGTAATACATTTTTTTTCAATATATATAATTTGATTATCTTAGTTTATGTATTTGTCTGACTGAGTTAAAATTGAACAGGTCAATTTAGATGAGAATTAGCATTAAACAATGTACTAAAAAAATATTCGCCTTCTTAGATGCTCCACAATGGTTTATAAAGCGGCTAAGGTAAATAGTCGCCTTCTTAAATGCTTTGCAATGGCTTATAAGGGTGGTTATAGTAAAAGCCGCCCTTTTACACCTCATGCGTATACATCTTATAACGGAGGTGTAAATGACGACTTTTACCATAGTCGTCGTCTTTGTTTGAATATAAGAAGGCGACTAGCCACCTTCTTTGCTTTGGGACATAAGACTACACGTTGATCAAAGGCGACTAAATTGTTGTCGTTTTACGAGAGAATGATCAGTCACACTGGAACTGAGACACAGCCCAGACTCCTATTAAAATAGCCGTCGCTTTTAACTTTTTCTGCACACTAATGCTAGTTTTACAGAAAAGGTAAACTTGTACATAAAAAAAAAAACTATGATCAACAATTTAAACATGCTTTCATGCCCTTTTACTAGTATAGATTCATCTTTGCTCCATAAATGACATATGCAAACACCACAATCAAAGCATGCAACTAAATTTAAAAACTAACTTAAAAAAAAGACAAATAAAAACTTACTAAAACCGACTTTTAATCAGATAAACATGTTTTTACTCTCCACCAAAATTAGTGGATTATGATATAAGAAAAGATAAATGGATTCTTCAATATTTTAAAAAGAAGTTAGATAAAAAAATATTTTAAAAATGTGATAAATTTTGTAAAATAAAATTTGAATAGTTATATTTTTTCTATTCATAAATTTTTAAACTAAAATAATAAAATATTTATATTTTAATTAAACTACTTATAACTTTTAAATATACTAACTCATCCTTACACATACATCAAATTCTAATAGTTATTGTGTAAAAATTTACACTGGTAATACATACCAATTAAATTTCTCATTTTAAAATCTCTTAAAAATTAGGAAAATAATTATTTTTCCTTACAAAAAGAAATCCATAATTAGATAGCTTTAATATATATATATATATATATATATATATATATATATATCATCATAATTGTTAGTTAGTATCCAGTAATTATAGAGCATCATATAATTAATTCGAATCTGGACTTATTTATTCTCTAAAAATTACATTATTTATTATTTCAAAATTAAGTTAATGTAAATTTAAAAATTTACGTGTAATAAACTTCTTCATTTGTATAATAAGGTTCTAGAAAAGTGAATTTATGATATAATTTGTTGTTTTCTACTTGTAAGAAATATTAATCTCTTAGAAAAATTAAATATTAAATAATTGTTACAAGTTTTTAAACCTGTTTTAATTAAAATAGCAGTTTTTCTTTGGTAAAAAACTTAAATAGATGGATTTAGAACTGATTTTGATGTGACTATATGTCACTGTCAGAAGTGTAACTTGTTGCAACCTTCTCCCATGATTTTCTTCCTTTTTAAGTCAATTTATTATTTGAAGGTCTCAGAAAACTTTGGCAATGAAAATGAAATTAAAAATGAAAAGTTAAACAAATATCAAGAACCAAAAAAAAGTTATTAATAAAGGGAAAGGAATTAATGAAGTAAAATAAATTAATAATACAGAGGAGGCTTATAAAGCACAACTGTAGAGCCATTCATTATTTGTGTACGAAAGAGGTAAGTATCTATCAGTCAAAGAAGGGATATATTATATATTAAGAGCAAGGTGGAAATAACATTCTCAAACTTGCTAGCAAATTAATCTTTTCATGCACACACTACATGACAACCTTATCTATGATTTTACAAATTATATTTATTCTATGTACATTTTTATATTTTAAAAATGTTGTATAATTTTTCATTGCCAATTCTATAAAAATCGTAAAGGTATTCATTTCTTCTTCGTCTCTTATAAAAATATTACCTTCATTAAGAAAATTATTTGTGTCATGGAAGTAATCACCCATTTAGTAATCACTATAAGAAAATTATGAAATAAAAATCAATTTTAAAAAAATAATAATTAATTGCTATAGTGACTAAATTAGAGATCATTTTAATGACTAAATAAATTTTTGATTTTTAAATTAGTTTTTATTACTATTAAATGGTTTCTAAATTGGTATCAATTAGCAACCAAGATTTTTCTATCAAATTTTTAAAATAGTCTCTAATTTAGTTATTATTGTAACTAATTATTTTGATTTATAAAATTGGTTTATTTTTAATATTTTATCTTTTAATGAGGGTAAATATGAAATTTATTAATGTAAAATAAAATTATATTATGAGGCAGCTGTCCCCATAGATAGGCATGTGTGGATTACTACAGTTTTTCTGCCTGTGAGTATAAAATGGTAACAGTGAAATGTTAACCTCTAGATTTAGCATATATACTTATATGTAAACCTTCATATAGTGGTCTTATTAAGCTAAACTTAGCCACTGGAAAGTGGGGTAGTTGAAACTTGCTAAACTAGCTTATTAAAACATATATATATATATATATGTATATGTATATGTATATGTATATATATATGTATATATATATATGTATATATATATATATGTATATATATGTGTATATATATATGTATATATATATATATTAATCTTATAATTTATTTTTAAAATATTTTCAAATCAAGTTTAAAAAATTAAGAAAAAAATAAATGTATCTTAAGTAGATGTTATTATTTTGGTATATTAGTTAGTGTATTGATTAAATAAAGAGCTAAACATAAAAGTGGTAAGGAAGGAAAAAAAATAAAAAAATCTATCATTATCCATTTCTTATAGTAATATTACATATTAGTATAAATAGCTAATTTTGAAGAAATGGCACTTGAAGTACATTTTAAAAAGGAGTAAAAAGGTACTGTAAAAGAAGGTTGTTTAGCGAATGTGATTAACTAGATTGAAGAAATTGTATAGCTAGTAAAAAATGAAAAACCCTGATAAACATGGGCTAAATGGATTTGATTTGAAGAACTTAAGGTGTTATAAAATCTGATACCGTGCATGGAGAGTATGGCTACGCGGCATTCCCACTTAAAATTTCAAGTATGGCTTAAGGAATCATGCGTGTTGAAGAGTAGGTGAAAAAACGGTGTGTATTGTGTTCAGTTTGGTAACTATTGGTTTTGTAGCTAGCTATAGCTATATTCTAACGTACACTTGCCTATATAAACCACCTATCACCGTTTTCGTTTTGCATGCCCCAATTGTCATTACTCTTCTTTATTCGAACCTGACTTCAATACAATTAATTACCACATTTCTGCAAAACCATGGTAACGTCACCAACCATTCCCAGCCACACCAAGGCCCGTGTTCTCATCATCGGAGCAACGGGTTTCATAGGCAAGTTTGTCACTGAGGCAAGCCTCCTCACCGCACACCCCACTTACTTGCTTCTCAGGCCACCACCTCTTGTCCCTTCCAAGGATGCCATTGTTAAAACCTTCCAAGAAAAAGGTGCCATGATCATTCATGTAAGTCATAACATACTTTATCTTCTCTCTCTCTATCAGTGAGCCAATGTGTGTATAAATATGTTGTCACACCTTCTGAAAATTTATAACTTTTTTTATTAATAACTAATGGTTTTGAAGAATGTTTCCAGTTCCCATTCATATATAAAAACGTCCAAAATTATACATACTAAAAAATACAAAAAAAATAAATAAAAAAATAGGTGTACTGTGATTCCTGCTTTGTATATGCCCTTCTCGACTATAACACAGCACCTCAAAAAACTATGTTAATTGATTCGCCTTACACCAGTATAGAGTTCCTATCTCTCCCAGATCTTTTGGCGTTGTGTTTAGCCTTTTACTACGCATTATCCTGCGTAGTTGTGTTAGCTTGCTGCAAGTGATGCAAAATGGTATAAGTAATTGCGTGCTGATATTGCAACTTCAGTGCTCTGCATGCACCCTTATCACAAGCGCAAATCAGCACCTGACCCTGCCAAACTATTCCTACAACAGCACCCTCCCTGTGTTGTATTTTTTTCATAGAAAATTAGTTGTGTTGTATTTTGTGGTAGGGTGTGATAAACAACAAGGACTTTGTGGAAAAGATTTTGAAAGAGCATGAAATAGACATTGTGATTTCTGCTATCGGGGCTAAGAGCTTGCTGGATCAGCTTATACTGGTGGAGGCCATGAAATCCGTTAAGACTATTAAGGTACTACTTTTTTACTCTTCTCTACTTTACTAAATGGCAAGTTTCTCACTTTTACGGTTCAAAAAATAAAAAAAATAGTAATGCTGACACCAATAAAAATAATGAATCAAGTGCGTTTCGTTTAGTAGATGGTTGTTTTTTCTTTCATATGTTGTAAGTTGTTAACTATCGAAACAAATTACCAAAAACTGTTCATTTAGTGAGTTATGTCTACAAAGTTTTGATATACATAAACTTTATAATATTGATAGAGGGTGTTTTTCATAAGGAGAGACTAGACCCTACCAAATATTGTAATAGTTAAGTTTCAACAGAAGATGTTAAAACTTTAGTATAGAAATTCTGACGTGTTATAATTAATGTTGCAGAGGTTTTTGGCTTCAGAGTTTGGACATGATGTGGACAGAGCTGATCCTGTGGAGCCAGGTCTAACAATGTACAAGGAGAAGCAATTGGTTAGGCGCGTGGTTGAGCAATCTGGGGTTCCATACACCAATATTTGTTGCAATTCCATTGCTTCATGGCCTTACTATGACAATTGCCACCCATCTCAGCTTCCTCCACCCTTGGATCAATTGCAAATATATGGTCATGGTAATGTCAAAGGTATAATCAAACAAAACCAATCATTATTATTCCATACATTTTTATTGAACAAATTGTCCTAAACTGTGACCATTTTTTCTTCCATCTGTGCAGCTTACTTTGTTGATGGCATTGATATTGGAAAGTTCACAATGAAGGTTATTGATGATGTAAGAACAATCAACAAAAATGTTCATTTTCGACCATCTAAGAACTGCTACAGCATCAATGAACTTGCTTCCTTGTGGGAAATGAAAATTGGCCGCACAATCCCCAGAGTGACCATATCAGAAGATGATCTTCTAGCAGCAGCTGCAGGTTCAATCATTCATCAATTCTCCTTTTTTATGTCTCACAATCACAACATTAACCACATCACTTTTGTATCTAACTTTGCAAAGTTTGACTTTACAAAATAACATTTATTTTCATATGAGAAAAAAGTGTAACAAGAAAATATTAAAGTGAACGATATTTACTAAAAGATTACAATGTAAAGTCAAGACTAAAATAGTCTATAATTAAAATCTCAACCACTAAAGTGGGCCATGAGAATTACTTTTAATGTGTGCATATGCAGAAAATTGCATACCCCAAAGTATTGTGGCATCATTCACTCATGACATATTCATCAAAGGTTGTCAAGTTAACTTCAGCATAGATGGAGTTGATGATGTTGAGATTAGCACTCTGTATCCTGATGAAGAATTCAGAAGCTTGGAGGATTGCTACGAGGACTTTGCTCATATGATTGAGGATAATATTCATAAAGGGGAACATAAAATTACGGGCACAAAGTCTGTAGTGGAAGCAGTGCCAATCATGGCTTCCTGTGGATAAGATTCACCTCCTCAAAAATGTTTTAAATTCGTTGCTATTTACCGATTACTAGTCTTTGTTGAGGTGGAAACATATATGAGTAGTTAGATATGGACTTTTTATGTTGAAGTTATTTGAAGTACCATATTATCTACAATGTTTTATTTTATTCCTATCCTATAGTATGTTCTTCAGTCAAAAAGTCCTAGAGTAAGAACAAATTTTCGTTTCTCTGTTTTCGTGTCATATTTTTTAAGATTTACTATTCATAGTTAGAGGGCACTACCCTATTGTCTGCATATGTTCTTGAATAACTTTCTTTTATTTTCTTTCTGACAAAAGATAAAGGAAGTAATCATTTTCTTACAGAACCAAGATTTAAGCACTTTATTTAAAATTTAGGGGCAAAGGAAGCCTGTTGGCTATTTTATATTGAAATAATAGTTGCAGAAAATTGCAAAGGGATCCCACAAGTACTGTGATTTTACACAATTAATGGATATCAATGTAATATAGAACAGCAACAAATTTGGCCTCCTTACATGCTTGCCATCCGTCAGTCAAATTGTATATTTATAAACAAGAGATCAGATTGGAGTGAGAAGTTGGAACTTACATGAATAAACTAACTCAATATGTGAAACATATCATTGAAGGAAAGTGAGGAACTAACTTCTGATAGATGTGATTTAATATGCAGCAAGTGCATCAAGATTTGAAGTCTTGTTACTCTTCAAAATGGAATATTATAGGAAATAAGGGGATAGATCAGTCTGAATGTTATAGTTTTTGTTATGAGATTTTATAATTATTCTAATGAGAAATAACATTTTTTCTTAATGGATTAAGAAAATAACTCTACTTAAAAGTAAGAAGAGATATATTGTTTAATAGTATATCTTAAGATTTTTGTTCCTATAATAGTAACTTCAATCAAATTTTGATTCTGTACTAATGTAAAGTCTAAACCAAAATTAACTAATGTACAAATTAGGTCTGATATCAATTTGAAATACCTTTGTATCTTAAATGCATAAATGTCTTAATTTATCTTATTTCAAAAATAATGTAAGATTAGCCTAATATGTATATTTAAGCTTATCAATGTAGATTTAACGTATTAATGGTAAATTAATATTACGTTAGTCTGAGTTAAACAAAAAAAATGTGGTTGAAAAGATAGACGCGATTAAATATAATTATCAAATAAAAAAAAAATCAATTAAAAGTAGTTATCAACTAGTAATTAGAGTCTAAACAATCTCGAGAGTTTGACTAAGAATTTTTTGGCTGTAATATTCATACATTATACTTAAAAGTCATGCAAAATTTACTAAAATTTTTAAATGAGTTGTAAAAAATCTAAATTAAATCCTAAAAATACCATCAGACTCTGTTGTACTTTTGATACTCTTAGTTGAATAGTACAAGATCCATTTGTATCATTTAAAAGTTTTAATTAAATACTATAAAGAATTATCAAGAAAAAGTGTTTTAAAGGAATGGAAAGGTGGTCCAAGATTCTCTTTTGGGTACAGGCAGAGCCAGTTCCTTACAACTGAGTGAAAGCTGATGACAAAGGAAAATATTGCAGAAATGGATTCTTTGTTAGACTAAGAAATGAATAGCTACAACACCAACTAAACATTTATCAAGTCTTGTTTCACTATCATGTATTTGTTTTGCCATTTAAGTTTCAATTTTGTTTTCCTTTGCCCTTGTGACAGAAAGTTGTTTTCAGTGGCAGGTCATCCCTAAAACCATATTTTGCCATCAACCCATCCACTAGATTTGACCTAATGGTGGAGAAAATTAGGTGATGTGTATGAAGTTATAAACTTTAATCTAATCCATCACATGTTTGAATTCAATAATTCTCATAGTATCCTTAGCTCAAAGAGTTCAATAATCATCTTTTGCATTTTCTATGTAGAATAATCCTCTGTACCAAAATTCAAGACAACATAACTATTGGCAATTCCTTCAGAATTGCAAGAATGCACTATGGGGGAAAAGGGGAGGAGGCAGAAATGTTTAAAATTATATACATCTTCTGGTCTTCAACATATAAAATCTATGAGCAGAGAAATCGATACTTCACAGTGCTTGCTTCTTCTAAAATCACAAGCAGGATGGTCAGTAAGATTGTATACATCTTCAATACAGTCTACACATCATATACAGGCATCCTTTCTTCAATGGTGCCACGGCAGACAGGGCACCTTTTACATTTTTCGCAGCAAGTGCTGTTATCCACATTGGGAAAAGGAAAAAAAAGAAAAATTCAATATCTTTAAACACAAGTCCTTCATAACATATTTGCATGCAAAGAATAAATAGATTCCTTGCAGATGCAGCAAACTGGTGGAGAGTTCCTCATTAAAAAAGGTTGTGATCCTGTCACCATCTACTTTCTTCAAACATTGCATATGGGGACCATTTGGTTTCAGAAAACGTCTTCTGTTCTTTAATAAATTACTTCTATTTATAAAAATATCACCTTATTTTTCATTGTTTCTTGTATTCAAAAGTTTGTATCAGAATCAATCAAAACATTTTTTTATTCTCTGCTTTCACTATTTTTATGGAAACTTTTCAAAGCAGAAAATAAAGAGAAAATATGATGGCAGAAAGTATTTTCTCAAACCATCCATACATCTTAAAATCCCTTTTTCGGGGCTTGACTTTGGAAAAAGTTAATTGGAATAGTAACAGAAGAGTATCAGACTGGAGCAACTGAACTGCAAGAGCTCTTACCTGCAAATAATGTGATGCCTACAAGGAAGGAGGACCACGTTAATCTGCTCTTCGAAGCAAATTCTACATAAGATCTTCTCCTGATTGATTATCATTCAATTTTGAAGTGTTAGATCCTGATACGCTTGACAGTCATTCCAGCAGAATTAATGAGCAAAAATAACAAATTCATAACAAGAATTTTAGTGCAGGATGTTGTAAACTAGTTGCAATAGGAAAAAGGGTTCATCAAAGCCAGTATATTTCATATCAGCCGGTGTCATCTAACTCTTAATTTGTAGCACCACCAAGCATGCCTTCAAACATACATGTATTCAATAAAATTCTAGATGTTGGTTCCCTTAGGCAACAGATGCCACACTTTTTTTTCCTTGTCAGTAGGAGATTCATATAATGCAAAATTTTAATTGAGATTGTGACTATGGTTTCCTTACTCTATTAAATTACTTGCTTCTACCTTAATGTAAGAAGTAGGAAATACATGAAATGATTGAGAAGAGTCAGAGACAAAGGTTAGTCACAAATTCAGTGACGATTAAAATGCTCAATAATAAAAAAATTTACTTGTGAAGTTAAAAATGCATCTAAATAAGTCATGAAATCAGAGGATATGACCATTTAAACCAATCACAAGTTTGATTGACCAAAAAAACAGAATAATATAGGAACATACAATTTTAATTAAATTTCAATAACTCAGTTTAAGGGTTTCAGAATAGATTCTGTGAAAATGAAACAGGAATTAAGGCCAACAGCACCAACCCACCGCCTTCCCAGCAAGTAAGATCCACAGACCCTATTGACCAATGAAACTGAAGATTATACTTTATAAAAAGTTGATAATGTACTAAACTAATTAATCGCTTAAACGTCCAAGACTTGGTGATCACATGTACATAATGCAAAAAACAATCAAGGTTGAGAACATTACGTGCTGAAGCCTTTCATACTCCTCTTGGCTAAATTTAGTAACTTCTGTCTGCTCACCCAGTGCAGCTTGTAGTCTCCAAATCTGAGCGTTATAAAGAACAGCAATTATATAATGTATGAAAAAGATTAAACCTACTTGTGTAAACTAAGGGATTCTTATAAATGACGAAACAATATTATAAAAAATACTTTGGTAGCTAAATATATATTTTGACAAAAGGAAATGTCTTCACCTCCTCGACCAGATCTGCTCTAGGCATTTTCTTCACTGTATCAGGGGTAAAAGTATTATACCTAAATAGTAAATCAAATGACATATCATTAGAGAAAATTTTGATTAGCATTGTAGACTTGTGAAAATAGCAACAATACAAGAGGCATAAACTTAATGTCATCAGAGTCATTTGAGATTAAAAGAGAAGGAACAAAGTTTGTCTTATTGCAAGCACACTCCAAATATCGCTAATTTTTTGACAAATAATTGCTACACTACACAACTCATGACTTCCAAGAGAAAGGTATGCAAGTGATAACTACAGGATTCAAAAGCTGTTCTTAAGCATGGCAAAAAATGACTATGACATTAAAGACAATATTAGGGTATAATGAAGGGTAGCGTACTGACCCAGAACTCCCAGAAAAAAAAAGTCTAGCTTCTTCCTCTTTACTTCCTTCATCTATTGACCACCAACCAAGTAACCTGTTAAGAGAAAGTGTAGGCAATGAGAAACTGTCAATGTTAATTCAGAAACATTTTACTGTAAATTCGGCAGGGTATCCACCAAAGACAAAATCCTTTTTCTAGCCAAACAGATCTAAATCTATACCTTGACCCATGTCGAAAGAACCCGAAGCACTCACGAGATTTTGATGCTATAGCTGAGTATCTTTCAGGAATATCTCCACTGTAGAGTAAAAGAACTATCTTCTCTATTAATCTATATGCAGCAAATAAAACCCCAGCTCCTTGCAACAAAAAAAGTGGTGAAAAAATGACCCAATGTCGCAGATTTTTTGCACTGGATGGTGTTCCCTAAAATTGAAATGAAAAAAAGGTGGAAAGAAAATCAAAAACTAAGGAAACCTACAAATTCCAAGAACATAATGACAAGATATTTGTTCAAAACTATCATACCTCTAAATGCATAAAAAGAAGTATTTGAAAACCAATGAATGGAATTTTCATGATATGCCCACCAATATCCTGCAGATTGCAGAACCCATTTTGCTGCCTATCTTCATCTGTATAAATAACTAAGCCTCCTCTACTCATGTCTAGGTATCTTATGGTATTTGATGATGAACATGGTTCTGTGATATGACAGCCTCCATGAATAGTTGGATTGTGCCACTTAGTACAAACAAGAAAGGCAAAGCACTGTGCAATCCTGCCAAAGAATAAATGATTTTATGAAGGAAAAGACACGAGAATAATGCAAATTACTTAACAGTCTACCATAAGATATTGATCATACCCATAGTTAATAAATAAGTCCCACCAGCCTAGAGCAGCAACATCACCTGCAGGTAATTGAAAGAAAGTTAGTAGCAAAATATTTGAGTATCAATCACAGTGACCAAAGTTTTACAAGGAATGTGATGAAAGTAACATAAAACAACATGAACCCATAATGAAAAAATCAGACATACAGTATATTTTCAGCTACACATACTTAACAGCCTTGTTATCGTAAGCCCCTTCATTTACCTGTCTCTTGAAGGGATAGAACAAAATGAAAACACAGCCCACCCTCACTATTCATAGACACATGCCAACGTAATAGAAACACATCAGAAATTAATTTCTTATTATTTTCAGTTCTGTAAATAAAAACTGTTTGAATGTTATTACTCCAGGATGTAGTATCAATAGTATCTTTGTATTAATTGAAGTACTTCATGGAACACAACCTACTCTGGATACTTGTCTCCTTGTACTCTTCAATATTGTATAAATGTCAATATTGACATCTGTCAGTGTAAATATGCCTTCCTGTTTCCCAATTTCTCTTTATACACCCTTATTTCTTTACAGATACATTAATTCATTCATTCTTAACTTAATTAGAAAGATTCTTAAAATTTATTCATGACATTTCATCCCGTGTACTTTACATTAAGCAATTAAATACACCATTTCCCAGTCTGACAAACCAAAAGCAAGCATTGTAAGCAATATGTTAAAATGTGTTCATAGAGAAATACATTGTAAATCTGCCATATATGCTACAGTGGTCAAAGTTCCTGATCAGACACATTAAGTAGATTTTATTTTACTATATTTTTCGTTTTCATCAGCATAAAAGGGAATTTAGAGTACAAAAGTCAAGATGAGTACAGCTTATGTGACAACAATATAATTGATTTTCAAAATGTGGAAGATTGATTTTTAAATACACAACTGTGTCAAATAACTTCAATCCGAGTTGTAAGTTGTTTTGTCTTTTTTGCAATAATTATCAGCAGGCTGAAAGCTAGGTATAAATTCAGGAACAAATAAAACTTAATATAAGCTTATTAGGGCCTGTTCAGACGAGTTTCTCAATTAAGCCCTTCTAAGGAAGAGAAATAAGAAGAAAAAATTAATTTGACTTTTCCATAAGCTAAAATTAACGTATGCACAAGCTAAAAATAAAAAATTAGAAAAGCTATATGAGAGAGCTTTTACAAATTAAATCATGGACAAGCAAATTTTAACTTATAGAAAATTTAATTTTAATTTATTTTATTTTTCTCTCTTTGAAAGAGAGTCGGGAGAGGTTTGCACAGACAGACCCAGTATCAGTGAAAGTAACCCAGGATATTTCTTGATCATAATGCCATAGTAAGGAACCATAACAAGAGTGATTACTTAAAACCCTACCACCCAGAAAATCATAATAATAATATCAACAGATGAATGCAACGAAAGGAGGAATTAAATCCATAACTTGAAAATTTAATTTGGAACCTCTATTGAGTTTTAATGTAAGAACACCTCAGTTCCGAAATAAAACTATATCTCAAGTTAATTTCCTAAATTCTTCATTAAATAAAATAAGTCATTGCTCGAGAATATAGCAGACAGATAATATCTGTATATTTAAAAGAGCCAGTATCATAAATCATTGCAAAATGTAGCGGAAAAAGATTAGCCAACATCACAAAAATAGATGTAGGGAGGTCAAGAGAAGCAGCTCCAAGTTAACCATGATATTAGAGAGAATAGAATCTCAATATAGATCAACAACAATTTTCAAGAGAAACTTAAAACTTACCACATATCTTTAGAAGGGTGAACACTGTGGCAGCAATCAAGAAGACCATGGATATTGAAATCCAGAAGTGCTAGGAAACAAAATTATACAATTTAGTTTTGAACATTCCAAAAATAAAAACAAAAGAAAGACAGCAATCTATTGAATATAACACTTAAATAAATTTCTTTGTAGTAGACAAGTCAGGAATAAGGTAATGTCAATTATAAGATGAGAAAAAAATAAAAACAAAAAAAACATCTCAATGCAAGAAAGTTATCAATTTCATACATATTACTAACAGGTCAGTGTTATAAGGCATAGCAAAGGTTAACTATAACAACTGTTTGAAACCCAATATGAGATGTGCAATTGACAGTTGTAAGGCACTTGTGCTTCCCTATACTCTTAAGATAAAGAGGCACAACACTTCTTAACTACGCATATATTCCATAGTGAAGTTCAATCATTTCCAATACTCAGATCCTCCTAGATTAAAAATAAAGAGGCCCCATTGCAGAATATGAATGTGCATGGTACTAATGCCAACAAGCCACAACGCAGTAGCTATCCATCTCAACCAGGTAGGATTTCCATAACATAAACCCACACAAATCACAATAAACTCTTTCAAAAACTACAGTACATCCACACAAATGGACAGTAGAATGTTTCTAAAGCATACCACAAAAAGCTATTCCTAAGAGTGAAATATCATTCAACTTCAATGTTGACCATCGGGCATTGAAATGAACGCACAAAAGAATGCCAACCACCAACAAATAAATGAATCATTGAAATGAGAGTCACACACAAATCACACAGAATAGGCATAAAAGGAATAATAATCAATCCAGTGCAAAACAATGAAAAATAAAAAGAAAAGGAAAGATAGAGTTTTTTCTATTTATAATAATTATATTACATGAAGGTTCTTTTTTACTTTTACTTACAATAAAGCAGAAACAGAGAGACTTGAATTTTTATTACTGATGCATTTTACCTAAATTTAAGTATAGCCTGCAGCCAAGGCTCCATACACAACAAAGGCTTTTAAAGTATGGATACAATCACAATCTTATTGCTGCTTCATATTCCTCATCCCTCTAAAGACTAACAATAACACTCTAGAATTCACCGAGGATTCGAATAAATGTTTACATGAAAATCATCAAAATTGGGAATCTTAAATTGCCATGAAAAGGCCAGCTGAGATGCTCATTTCAGTAGTTTCATTTCATTTAGGGTTCTCATTTATTGTCACAGATGATACTGCAGCTTAATTAATCAATCAACTAAAGAATAACATCTTACAGGAAGTGTTTCCCATACTGCTTCATCGGTCAAATTTTCGTCATCCCCGGGCATCAAAGCCCTACACATCCTATGAAAAGACATTTTTGTCAATAAATTATCCATTTGTTAGAAGAGCATAAAATGTATTGCAGAGACTGCATAATTGATTAAAGTTAGGCCTAAGCACTACTTTCCATTTTATGCAATGAAACTTCTCAACAATCAAAATAATTAATAGAAAGCAGACCCAAAAATGCAGGTTACTTTACAAATCACTTGACAAAGTTGAATGTTTGTGGTGATCCTATTGCAAACTTTTTTAGCAGTGCCAGCTAATATTACAGAAGCCGGAAGACTATGAATGGGTTAAAATGTATCTGCATGCTCCTTATGAACTACTTGAATATAAATTTTGGTAAGCTTATAGATGAAACAAGATATTACCTGATGTTATCAAACAAAACCACCGTTTCAAAAAATATCAGGGGCATGAAGACAATCCTTAAATTCATCACTGCATCATTAAAATGAAAAATATTCAATTTCGTAGCATCTTACAATAGTGACTAATAAAAGAAGTATCATAGTTCTGGAGTAATACACTGATTAACAAAATCCATTTAGCTATGCCACAAGAAATTTTTCCTACCATAATTGCTTCCGAGATGTATACAAAGAAGTAGCTCAAATGCAACAAGTAGTGGAGTTGCTACGAGTGAATGAAAAGGAGCCCACTGCCCATTAACAATTTATTTTTATGTTCAGTGACAAAACCCTACTACAGGATAAATTTCTAATTTTCCAGAAAATAAAGAAGACTTTTCATGAAGTACATCTTACTCGGCGATCATGAGGGATCGAAGGAGCAGGCAAGGAAAACCTGCCTCGTGCCACCACAGCATGGAAAAGCCATAGAGGAGAAAATACTTTCCTGTTAAAAAAAGATATTTTACAATATAGCTATAATTGGGAAGAATATGTTATACATTCTTAATCTATTTCTTCTCAATATACAACAACCTGAGATCTATTACCCAAAACTTCCACCCCTCAATAACATTTTAAGACAGGATTTGAAAGACTTGCCCATGATTCACATTGAATGATCAAATGTTTACGTTCAATTCAGTGTTCGGCATGACATAAATGGGCAGCCCCATACATATTCCCATTTCCTGAGTGTAACAAATTTGACAGTATTGTTGTTGGTTTGAATCACATGGTACAACATCTCAGCGGGACAATACAGAAAATAAAATGAAAATGGAAATGCTCTGATTTATTACTAATACTAAAAGTTTCATTGAATAAAATCCTGTAGGCTCTAGTACAATCATAAACTCACATGCATAACAAGAATAATCATTTCATGCTCAAAACCACAGACAACTCTGAATCCTTTGATGATTATTCTCAAGTACAATTTGGTTATCAAAGTTGCGAATATTTAGTGAAGCAACGGAGAATATTGGCAATAACTCATAATGCATTATGCTAATGTATTAGTATTAACTTTTGAAAACCTTATCAATTACTAGCATAAGTGTAGAAAAACATTATTTTGGAACATAACAAAGTTATGAAATGAGGGGGGAAATTACTTAACACTTTAATAAAGCGATGTACTTTCATCCTTACTAGCCAAATCAACATGGCCAGTACAAGTATGATCCTTATTATTAAACTTTACATAATTATACATCAAATTTTTAAGTTCTCTCTTCACTTGTCTACAAAAACATCACACACAAAAAAAGCAGTTTCACATATGGAAAGCAGAAAGGAAGGTATCCCAGTTCCCCTCCCATTTACAAATGAATAAAATAAATTAAAATAATAATAAGTATAGGTATATAACGCAGCAGAAGGACAGTAGCGTATAAGGTAAGCAAGTTTGCATTTTCAAAAGGAAAAACAACAATCTACTCATCTTCCTCGCACTGAATGCCAATTTTTTTTTTCAAGAATTAAAAAAAAAAACAACAACTACATGCATTGAAGATCAAAAAGGGGGAAAACAAATTAGCACATGACAATTCATAACACAAATCAAAGAAAGGTGGAGTTTTGCTGCGACCCTTTTATTCAAATCCACAATTTCTAAACTGGGTAATAGAAAAGGAAGTGTGTGAATGAAGAAAGAGAGAACTTACCACCATGTCCATGAGTCAGGAAGGAGACAGTCAAGCTTGAGAGCAAGGAGAAGAGTGAAGGAGAAAAGTAAAGCATGAGCCACCAGAGCTTGCAGGGCCTTCGCCACCCTCCTCCAACTCATCACCCTCCTCCGAACCAGCATTTTTCCAACCAGAAAGCAAAAGCAACAATGGACAAAAGAGAAGCACTTTCTGACACACACACAAAAACAGCAACAGGACCAGAAACTCACGTCTCTCTCTCTCTACCAAAACCGAAACTGATGACAAAATATCGCAGAGGATGCTACCAAAATTCCTCGGAGGTTGCAAAGAGAGTGACTTGGGAACAGCCTCAGCTTCTTGCGTTACATAAATCTTTGCCTTTTTTTTAAAACAATTTTACTCTCTCTCTCTCACTCTACCTTCTTGTTTACGCTAAAAAAACGTTTCTATCCGAAGATAGATTTATTTATTATATCTTTATGCCGATGTGACTGAATGGACGAAAATACCCACCATGTTCAAATGTAATCAAGTTCAAAAAGAAAAGAACAAGACTCAACTGGAATCTTATTAAGATGAATTCAACAACACATAAACATAATTATGAATATTTCTGTTTTTCTTTCTTCTTTTTACCAGAATATTAATTGTGACAACTCAGCCATATTTAACTTAATTAAATTCAATCTAATTTCTGCAAGAATGTTTTTCCCATAACTGACTTGATTTTATTGTGTGGTCAGTTATAGGTAAATTTCGTGCAGCCGAATTGTTATATTATACACTTTAAATTGAATTGATCTTCAAAGAAGGAAATTATTTATTTTTTTGAAAGAAAAAAACAGCACATGGTCCAATCCTATTAAAGCGATAACATAAATTATTAAACTTTTTGTTCTTATCTTCATCTTTTGATAAGTTAGAGAGTGTTTTGAACAATACAATAAACTGTTTTAATAACGCTTTAGATAAAATAAATAAAATAAAATCGATTATTTTTCACAAATAAAAAATACATCTAATAAAAAAGTAGCTTGAAATATTGACTTGTGAAATGGAAGGTTGGGGATAAGTTTGGTATAAACAGAGAACTAAGGGTCGGTGACTTGTCCATCTATTTATTAATGGGGTTTGAATTTCTTTTTCATTAATTAGTGAAGTTTGATTCCATATTCATATTTTATTCCCTTTTTCTACTCATGTTTTCATTCATCTATTGGTCTATTTTATTAAATTCCATCTTTTTTTTTATTAAAGCTTTATCCATGGCATAAAAGTCATTCATGCTGATTCATATTATTCTTTTGAAAGAAAAAAAAAGGTTAAACAAATATATCGGTTAAAGGTACTAGTTTATAACCTTCTAAAATTTATGTATTATCAGTTTATAATTTTTTAAAAATTATTTATTTTTTCATATAAGTTTATATTTTAATAAATTCTTTAACCGTTGTAATATGACAAATAATTTTTTTTTAAATATTTGTAAGTTGGTAGGACTAATAAGATAAAAAGGGTTGCCTTGTTTATTAACATACTCTTCAACATTTCAGTCATACACGTTATCGTATTAAGGCTGAAAGCGCTATTATAAAAAACACATACATGATTGGCTGAGAGGGTCAAATGTATAATTAGGAAATGTTCCTCAAACCTTGTCTCCTTTTATTTCCAAACTCTCATACCAACATTTCTTTAAAATTTTCAAAACATTAATGTAAGTTTCAAAATTATTCCAATCCAATAAAAAGTATATTCAAAATCTATATTTAATTTAGGATAAATAGTTACTACAATAAGAATTGAATTGATATATTATCTTTTTAGTATAATAAAAAACATTAAAAGTACAAAAGCTTTAATTTTATTTCAATTTTATTAATCATTAAGATAATAGAATTTATTAAAAAAATTAATATTAATATTACTGAAAGTAGTCTTTTACCATTTTTTTCACTTTATAAATATAAAGGTTTTAATGATTTCTTTAAAGTTAACTGTATATTAAGATTAATTCTCTTTTTAACAAACACGTCTCACAATTAAAAAAGACTAAATACACAGGTGTTTAATTATATTAGTTATTAACAAAGTTTAAATTAATAAAATTAAAATTATTATATTAAAAATATACTTTTTTATTGATATATCATAAAATAAATATATCAATATCTATGTACTTGACTGATTTTTTTATCCTTTAATTTAATATATAGTTTTTTTTAATTCTTGCTGAGAATATTCGATATAATGGGCACAGAAGAAGATATGTATATTAAGTCACTTTCAGACGTCTAATAGCCTCATGGGATACGCTACTATGGATTTTTTTAACAAGAAAACTGCATTTATATAGGAAAAATACATTGTGTAAAAATAAATAAAAAATTATAACAGAGATTAGACAGTAAAGAGATGATGATTATGGTGTATTCTTAAAAAATAGGTGGATAGTTTGAAAAGTGTAACTATTAGAAAATCTTTTCTTCATGATTTAGTTTGTTTTCCTTAATATCTTTTTTTTTTATTTACAAAACTTCTTTACAACAAAATCACTAAATAAAAATTAATTTTATAAAAAAATAATTAATAATAAATTAGATACTATTTTAAAAATAAATAAAAAAATATTCATAGTTAAAATAGTTTTTATTATTAATAAAAAATAAAAATTAGAATTTTATTAATAATAAAAATTAAAGAACTTTTTTAATTTTTAAAATAGTGTCTAATTTTAATGATTATATTATTTTTTAAATTAATTATATTTAATATTTCTTTTACCCTTAAATTTTAATTCATTTAAGAAATCATGTTTGTTATCTTCGATTATAATACCAATAATTTGTTGGATATTTATTTATATTTAAAATCCCGAATCTAACTAAGTAACTAACTATTTTGTTATTTTAAAGTTATAAAAACTATATATAATATAAAATAATTTATTTTTTAAAACTATTTTAATTATAAATTTAGAAAGTTTGTGACTTTTTTCTAGATTTCTGAAGTGTCTATTTTTTGTGTATTCAAAGTATGTGACTTAAAAATTAGAAAGTTTAGAACAATATAAATTAATCATATTTTTTGTTTTGAGTAATTCTTACTTTCTTTTCATATCTCTATTATGTTTTTTAGTTTCTTTTGCATTTAGCAGTTTCGTGTGATTGGATAGGAAAATATGAATATATATATATATATATATATATCAATTTAGGTCTGTAGTAATGTGTTTAGTTTTTAAATCATACTATTTTAGAATAAGTTAAGATTTTTCTTACTTTTTTTTTAATGTTTTCTTGATGATTATAAATTTTAAGGTAAGAAAAAGTTAACTTAATCTTTTATTTGAAAAAAAAGTTAAGGATGGCAATGGAACTTTAATGAGATTAAAACCATATATAATAAGTTATTATTATTGGACTCGTGTGTACTAATTTATCTTGATTGAAAAAGGAGTATAGTGATAATTGCATTGGATAATGGATAAATAAGTAGGTGTGATGTATTGATGATATTGATTTCATATCAGTAAAATCATCTTTTAAGACATTTATATAGTTTATGTAACTTTTAGACTTGTGGATGTGGGCGAATTTGTTTTTTTTTTATTGTTTGAGTTGAATAATTAAGTTGTTTGTGAGACAAATTAAGATCTTTCCTTTTTGAAATTGAATGAATATTGACTCATTTAAATAATTGATATTGAACTTTGTGAATGATTTCAGTATTAGGATTTTGAGATATTACCGTGTTAATGTAATGTATTTTAGATTAATAATGAACACTGGGTTAATTTTGCATAAAAGTTTTGACTACACACAAGTATATTTAAGTCTGCAAAGGTGTGAAATGCTTGTTCATATAAATATTTGCATAAAAATATTTACGTAGAGGAATGTAGTTGCAAACACACATGTAAGAGGTGCATTATAGAATGCATTTCACTTTTAGAATTTTGTTTACATTGTTTAAGTGTGATTTTTGTATCAACTTAGAAAAACTATCAACAATATTAGTTTTTAACCAACATATGAAACAACTTGATATGATTAATATATATATTAATATAATTTTATATATTGTATTTAAATTATACAAATGACAAGTGCATATAAAGAGATAAAGAGATGTGAATAAAAATTTAACCAATTATGTAGATATTTTTAATATAAATGATTTAATATTATGGTGTTTGGAATTTTACGATATTTTTTTTTATGTGAAGAGAAAGTAAATAAACTATCTTTTAAGACGTATAATGCATTCTTGTTTGAAATGATAAATCAATTTGAATTATGAATATAAATATGAATTAAATGATGTGTTGATAAATTTGAATGAGAAATGTGAGATATCTAGAATGTTAATCTTACTTAAATGTGTTTTTGGGTAAAAAAAATTGGAGTTCATTAATAAAATAAGATTTTTATGACTTGAATAAAAGTCTAGATCACATAAATTAAATATATATCAAGTGATGATGGTGATAAGTCAAAGAATACTCATGCACTTAATTTTGTTGAGTATAGAAAATTAATTATCTTAATTGAATTATTAAAGTGTGATAATAAGTTTTGATGAGTTAAATATTAGTTTATGGTGTAACTTGTTCGGTATGTTTTATACCATAATATCTTGATCTTTAAATTAAGTAAGAGATAAATATATGAATGTTATTAACTTTTAGGTATTTTAAAGATAAATTTAAATGAACATATAAAAATGTAAAAATATTTTATAATAAATATATATATATATATATAATTATAAATTATGACTTATAAGTACAACAACAAATAATATTGTAATTTTGGGAAAACGTATAAAAATTACTTAAAGATGAGATAAAGAAGTTTTATTTTGAAAAACAATAATTTATAGTTACAACGTTTTAATAATATATTTTTTGTAAATTATTTAACAAAATTTATTTGATTAAGACTTTATTAATTTGCTTCTCACTCAAATTATATTGTAGATTGTAAACCACACTGATATATTTGAATTTTGTGAAAAATGTACAGACCCTTTAGGTTACCTATAGATTTGACATGGTCAAGTTTTTATTTTTCAACAAAGACAAAAAAAAATGATTAAAAGAAAGAGAGATAAGTGGAAGATCTAAGAAGATGTCAACAACAATGCAAAAGGAAGGTTCCTCACCATTTTAAAAAGTTAAGCAAGTAAGGTCAAAATCCATAATATATACTTTCAAATACATAAATGGATAAAGTTAATTAATTAATCCTTTGTAACGTATCACTTCTCAGTTTTTGTCACTTTGTAATTAAACTTTTGTATGTTAGTAATATTGAATGAAGTTTTCGTTAATTTATCAAATCAAACTAGGATTTATTAATAAAATCATAATGTTTAATTCTTAAGTCATGGTTAAAATTTAACTTAAATGAACATTTTGTAACTTAATTTAATTATCGTTATTTTGATTTGTAAGTTTATGATGTATTTAATAGTATGTTTAATTTCATATTAAGTCAACTAATATGCACCGTTATTTCTAGCGCGTTAAAGCGAAACTTATTCTATTAATTGTATAGAAACACTTATTTGTTGAAAAAAAATACTTTTATAAGTTAAAATTAATTTATAAATTAGTTAAAGAAATAAATTTAATTAGTTGAATATGGTGTGTATATGTTGTAAAACTTTTTATATGTGTTGTACTGATTTTTTGTTTATAAATAAATAAATTAAATTTATAAAAACCATTTTCTATTAGTTTTTAAAATTCTGATTTTTAATGCATATATTTTTAATTTAATTTTAACATCCATATAACTTATTTTAATGTTTATGAAAAAAAAAATCTGGAAACAAAAGGTATGTATTGTTTATGATTTTTACTTGTGTCCATCATGAGAACACAAATTCAATTAAAATTATACATATTTGTATAAAAATTCAGGATATGAATTTGTGCTCACTATTTTAGTACATTTTTACGAAAATATTCTTCCATAAACTAATATTCGAAACGTATTCGTTTTTAAGGTTGGGACCCAACTCTATTTCAACTTTGTTGAAATCAAGTTTTGTGTTATTTCAGCCCGTTATGAAAACTAGTTTGCTTAAGGACTATGAAAAACAAAACAAAAATGGTATACACAAGAAACAGCGATACAATTAACGTACAAATGGTTTGAGGCTAAAAAGAAACCAAATGAACCAGAAAAAAAATATGAATAAGAACAAGTGGTTTGGGTGTAAAAAAAAAAAAAGAGGTCTACAAAAAAGGCCTAAAACTTATTAACATTGCGAAAGTGACTTTTGTTTCTTGCATCCACAGAATTACTAATTGCACCCTATACTAAGAGAAAGAAAAAAAATGTTAAAATACTCCCTTGCTGCACCACACCGCTCTCAGCATGACACCTCCAACTACACCTCTGTTTTCCATGCCACTGAGAAAAAAAAATGTTCAAAAAAGTTTGTTCTAAAATATATTATACGTATCCTAGTTTATTCCAAAATTTTTATTTTAGAAATTCTATTTAAGAATATATTCCGGAAAGTTTATTTTAGAAACATCTCATATATTTTGAAAATTTTGTTCAATATAGAAAATTATCGTATGCTCCAAAATGCTTCTGCTGAAATTTAAATTACATTAACATAATTTTGTGGATAAACATTAGTATAAGTTATGAGTTTAAACCCCTTTTATTTTAATGAAATTTAAATTATAATTATTTTAGAGTACACATTATGGATTAATCATTTTTTAATATTTGTTAATGCAATATTTTATAGTAAATCACTTTTTGTATATATTTATTGATTAATTACCATAGTTTAAACATAAAATATGCAAAACTTCATAAATTAGACTTTAACAAGTTAACCTTTTGATTGGGTACGTAATAGTTGAATTTTATTATAATGAAGGAAAAATATCTTATATTAGAGTTATAATCCATTGTACTGTAATTAGTTTAATTGGGTTACGTAAAGTGAACTTTTTTTTATCTATAAATAAATTATCTTCCACATTCTATTAATCATTTTTTTGACTATATAGAAAATAATTTTGTTAGTGGTTCTTACAAAAACTCTTATGTTTTTTAATCTGCCTTGTTTATAGATTTGGCCAGTGGTTTAAGGATTTTTCAATAAATCCAGCATATACATACAATAATCTGTAAACATTTATTGAAAGAAATTACTTTAGTTATTATACTTGTAAACAAATAGAGAATGAGTGCCTTTACACTTACACTTTATTTTATATCCTTTCTAAATAATATGTGATATTATATATAATAAATTAAATGAAGAAAAAAAGTAAAAAGTAAAAAGTGTGATTAACATTCAGATTACTCTTTTGATAAAGGATTTCACATACTGCAACGAAATTATTTAGAACTAATGAATGAACAGTCCTAGAAATTTAACAGTGATATGTTTTTATCTTAAGCTAACCTAGTTCATGTCAAATTATGTAAGTTTAAATTGAAATTAGTCTTTTTGAGTTTTTTACCGGTTAACTTTATATTAACTTGAATGTTATTTATTATATTTATTATATATACATAAACACTTTATATTTTATATTCATATATGAAACTTAAATAATTTATACTATGTAAACTTATAAAATAATGAACTATTTGGTCTATTTCTTTTATTTTATCGTTCAAGTATTATGATTTAAATGAATTTAAACTAATTTTAAGCGGTTTTTCCACATCAATTTTGGTTTTTAAATTTCGATACTCTGTTCGTAAATACAACTGTGTAACTAATATATAAAATACTTTATTTATAAACAAATGTATTTTTTTTCCTTTGTGCAATTAAAGCTATTTGGATTATAAATTTAAAAATCCCTTTTTAAATTTTTAAATATTTTTTTTATAGATGTGATTACCATTATTTGAAGTTAACATAATATTTTCAATTGTCAAATTACTGTTTGTTTTTAGTTTTGTTTAATATTGAGATTTTAAACTCTAAAATTGTTATTTTTAATTATTTTTAAAACTTTATTGTTCCCTCTTAATTATTTATAATTTGGTATAAATATAAACTTATTCTTATTTTATCTTTATATCAATATTTTATTTTATTATTTTATTTTTGTTATTTTATAATTACTTAAATTTAAAACTAAAAAAATGTTAATATTAAATTTGAAAGAAACTATTTCAGAAACATGCAGTACATTTATTTGAAAAGAATATGTCAAATAAAAATGAGTCAAATAAAATTTTGGATTGAAACATAGTTTGATGGACATTATTTTAACTCCCTCAAATGGGCAAAAAGATACCGAACAAACGAACTTTGGGAGAAGTGTGAGAAAAAGAGACAGAAACGGAAAAAAGAACAAAAGAAAAAAAAAACATAAAAAAGGATGTAAACCACAAAAACTTAGTTTGTTTTTTCATTCTCACCAATCTAAATATATTTCTATTATCGTTTATTTGTTATGTCGATACCGGTTGTATAAATTCTGATTGTTTAATTATTAATGCTCCTAATTTTTATTTCTTTTACTCTATTTTTCTTTTTTGTACCACAAGTGGAGGTGGAAGAGGAAGAAGATAGAGAAACAAAATATCTCCGTTACTTGAATATAGAACATTCAGATTTTTGCAAATCTACAAAGTTATCTTGATGTCATGGTTGATGTGGGCGTCGACGGGGATGATGGATGCGTTAAGGAGAGGAAAAAGATTAGAAAATAAATATTTTTTTAGAGTTTGTTAGTGGAGTTTCTTATTTTATTTCTCTTTTCATTATTATATATTTTTTTTTAGTTTTATATTAGTTCAAATCAAAATGGCATTGTTGCAAAGATGAGAAAAAAGATTAAAAAATAGATTTTTTCTTAGTGTTTATTAATGGAGCTTCCCATCTTACTTTATTTTTATTATTATTATTATTATTATTATATTCTTTTTTTTTAGTTTTATATTAATAACAAATCAAAATTAATGATTTATCACTCTTAAAATTGAAACAAATGATGTAATTTAATATAATTTATTGTGTTATAAATTTAAATTTATTTAATATATTTTTTTACTATATCAATAATAATATACATATAATAATAATAAAAATAAAAAATCGGATCCACGGACATAAAACACCGCTCGATATAAATAAAAGAATTCTCGTATTTGGTGTATACAAATTTGTTCCTGTTTTATCCTTATTAACATTTTATTTTATTGTTTTATTTTGAATATTTCAGTCATTTTTTCTTTTTTAAGTATTTATTAAATAACTAATTATTTATAATTAATTGAGAATTGTTTTTTTTTAAAAACACTAGTAGCAGTTATCAATTTTAAATACTAGTGTTTTTTTTTAGGTTGCCAAGTGCACCATATTGTATAAATATATTAATAGGTTAAAATAGCAATTTATTAAAGATACTCTCAATAGTATTTATGAACTTATTCTTGTATTAGTTAGGTTTGCAAACCTGATATCTGTATGCATTATTCAACCATTATTATCTATGTTTTTTATGTGGTTGAAATAGATTTATATTATGCCTTGGAAATTGTTGGAGTGAACTAGGATAAATGGTATGGTTAATTTCCAATGATCTTATTCGGGAACTTATCACATGTCTATTACTTTACCAACTTTCCAACTTTCCATGGTGACATTTATAATTATAATGTGATGCACCAGAGAGGAGGCTACAATAATGCATCATATCAATACAGAAGACCCTAGGCCATAGTTACTGCATATCCAAGTTTAAGAATATTTTTAATATACCTTCTTGTAAATATATTTCTTTTGTCAAATTAACTATGAAAAGAGAATATATAGTAAGATCACTGGTTAGATTCTTCCACCTTATATATGAAGAACTTTTTTTCCAACAAAAAGATTCTTCCACTTCCCATATACCCTCCTGGATCTTTCTTTTCTCAGGGTTTCACTACAAGAGTGTGGACTCAAGATGTGTCAAGCAACAAAGCACACATTTAAAAAAAAAATCCTCCAATATCATTACCTCATTTCTTAACGATGATGATGTTGATGGAGAAGATACATATAGTAATAACGTTTTCCAGCACACACTATGAAAGAAAGAAAAGGAAAAACAAACCACACCCCCAAAAAATATGTAAATATATATAACAACTAAGTAGATAATAATGATAATCATAGGCCTTTAATTAAATAAAATTGATAAAGACCTCGATCCGTTCTAGGACATTGATATTATGTTGGTCCTTTGTCTCTTAATATTTGCTGAAGCAGACTCATCTCCCACGCTCTTCTCCATTACTGCCTTAAGTGCTTCTTGTATTGAGCTAATGCAGTACTGTTGTTGGTGGTTATGGTCCTCGCTGCCACTGCTTGAGTCTTCTTCTTCCCCAGTGATGAACAACACGTTCTTCACACGCCCTCCCAGCGTTGTGATCTCAGCTTTAAGGGTTCTTAGCCTCAACGCTTTCAAGGTCCCGATGAGTTCAGGGAACAGATCTGACCTATCTTCACAGCACAAAGAGGCTTTGATCACAGATTTCCCATCTTCATCAGCTTCGTCCACCACAGTTAACTCATCAGCCTCCGTAGGAACCGGACTCGATTCTGCTATCAACGAGGTTTGACGCTTCAGCTCCTTCACATGCTGAATCACTTCTGCTAGCAATGATGCTTTATCTGTCTACAAGAAAGAACAAACAAAAAGAAATTATATCATAGATATGATAACAAAGCACTGAAATTAATTGTACAATATCATGGTGGGGCTTTGGAGATGTTATATGAGGTTGGTAGGTAATGGCGTGATGATTGTGAAATGGAAATAGTGGGTATCTTTGAATGGTGGAAGTGTCATGCAGCATATGATAGATGAGATGAAATATTGAAAGGGCTATATAGAATAGATAGTGTGTGTGTGTATGTGAATGTGTGTATGTGTTTGTGACTGACAAGGGTGCTAGTTTGTCTCTGGCTTTATTCTTTTCATTATCAAACTGAGTTTGACTGATCAACATCATCCGGCAAGAAATTTCCATGCGAAGCTTTTCCACTGCTAGTTGGTTCCTCTTTATCATGCCAACCAAGCGACATTAACGCTAATACGCTTTTCTCTCTTCCTCTTTTATTACTAGTACTTTTTCTAGCTGTTCCTCGGAACTACCACACACACATAGAGACTACTCTCCGAACACATGTACATAATTAAAGTCATTAGTGTCAAGAAATTAAGCCCAAAAAGAGAAAGAAGAGCATCGTGCAAACAAATTAAACAACTTACAAAGCCGAAAAGGTTGGTAAAAAAAAGCAGGCAAAAACAACCCAGACAATCTTTGCACCTTATTTTCTAAAAGGTTATTATATTTTGATTTTGTTGTTTCACTTACCAAGTTACCATGCCAAAGTAACAAATATAATCTTGCAAAGATTTACAAACCACTCTTTGAAATGAAAAAGTTCATAAAGAAAAAACACATTCTTGCACTGTTGTTTATACAGACATGTTTGTACACATGTTAGAAGGCCCGCTTGGTTAAAGCATGAGATTGAGATCTTGGATTTTTTGTTGAGATGATTAGTTACGCATGCACACTAGTAAGTAATCCACGATTCATAATACGTGAATTCATTTTAATCAATGAATAATTTGAAGAATTAATTAATTAGTTAATTAGACTTACTTTGGTTGTGCTAGGCAACAAGCTGCGCAGCTTGGCAAGATGGTTATTGATTCTCTCTCTGCGTCTCCTTTCAGCTTCACTGTGGCTCTTGGATGCTGCAAGAGCCTTAGCCTCCATGATTTCTTGAGCAGTCATCTTAGCCAACTCGGTTTGGAGGCCAAAGGGTGCTGAACCGGGTTGAACCACCGGTCCGAGGGTGTCTGATATGATCCTAAGATGGTCAGAAGATGAACCATCATATGCAAACTGAAGAGAATGACCCCTTCGGTTGAACAAACTTGCATAGGGTGAAGGTTGGGGAGGGACAAGAAAAGGGTCATGCTCTCTCACCGGGTTGAAGGGGTGATGAACCTGATTATGAGGCATAGACCAAGGCTGATGCATGATTTGAGAGACTTCACCAGGGTACATGTTCAACCCGGCTCTTCCTCCTCCACCAAAGATATCATTGTTTTGTTGCTGCATCTGTTGCTGAAGGAGAAGCTGCTCTTGATAGGCCTGGTGGTAGTTATTGATCGCTTGAGAAGAACACTGCCCTTGATCTTCCTGTATCATTTCCCTAGGGTCTACAGCTGCTGCAGCCTCCTGTTTTATATGGAACTCTATTGAAGGATAATACAAACTCCAAGGCTTTATATATAACAATATTCTGCTGGAGAGGAGAATTAATTATTAAAAGAAAGAAAAAAAAAATGAAGATTCAAATGTCAGAAGCTGAGGTGGGTTTGTATTTGTATGGTCTATTGTTTTTTGTATTGTTTTGTCTGATGTGAGTAAGAAAAAGGAGGTTTGGTTTGGAAGAATAAAAGAGTTGGGAGAAGTTTGCTTTACACTTGCACAAGGAATAAAAATGAAAAGGGTATTTCAAGGGACAACGTGGGTTGAAAAACGGGGGGCCTTTTTTTCACACCCGTTACCATCATGAGTATATAGTTTGAGATAAAAGACAGAAATATTTCAAAAGGAAAGAGAATAATAATAAGCATGGTGAATGATGTGTAGAAATAAAATAAATACAAAAATGAAGAAGAGAGAGAGCTAAATAGGGTCTGAAGTGTGATTAGTGATTATCCAATAGTGCTTTATAATTGTATGATGCTGGGATGAATGAGTTACTTTCCTTGCTTGTTTGTTTGTTTGTTTCTTTCCTTCTCTTGTGGTGGTGGGCGGTGAAAGAAAAGTCCAAATGCTTTGGATTTCTCTTTCTGCCTCAATGTCAAATCTCTTTCACTTAGTAGTGTTTTTCTGCCACAAACCTTTGTGCGGGGCAAGGTTACCATCCTTTTACATTCAACAAAACTTTCCTTTTCCTTCCTTCTTTGTTGCTCTCTTTTCGGTTTCTTTCTTTTTTTTTTGGTTCTAATCTTGCAGCCTTCTGCGCACCAACACCCTCTATCATATACAGAGACTGTTTAGTGCTGCTACTTCACTTTCCTTTCTTCTTACGCCTCTCTATATCATACCTATACACGTATCTAAGTATCTATACATATGTATCTGTACTTTCCCTTTCATTTTAGTTACACATTAAATATTAAAACACTTTTAACTGTTATAGTTAAGTTCATTTAATATTCTTTATTTTTATATAATAAAGATAAAAGTATTTTTGGTTTACTGATTTAATTATTTAATAATTGGTAAAATTTATTTATGAAATTAGAATGGGTATGTATGTGAGAGAGAAAGAGGCAGAGATAGGGACGGGAAACACAAGCAAAGCGTAGTGAAGGCACACAATACAGATTGTCGACCGAGCAACGACCAAAAAGACTGATAGTATCATCATGCTTAACCAACCATTCTCTTTATTCCATCAATATTACTTACACTTTCTCTTCCTACTAACTAATTTATTTAAACATAACAATTTTAAATTAAATTAATTACTCTCCAATATTTCAAGACACCGATTAAAACAATTAAAAAATGTAAGTGCATATATAAAAGTGCCATTTTCTATAATTTTTAAATTTAAAAGCGTTTCTATATCTTTTCAAGGTTTCCCTTCTAAGAACATCCTACAATTAGAAGTATGTCTAATAATTAACAAATCAAACGATTAATTTACTTAATTGCTTTTATTAAAAATTAACAATGAACAAACCATACAATTTAAGATATGCTGAAGATAATGGTAAATAAATTACAAGTAAACAGATTGAAAATTTAATTCATGTTTTAAAAAATTATAAAATATACTATTTAAAATTGACAATATATTTCCGTCATAGTTTTTTAAATAAAAAGTAATATTATCCGGTGTCCTTAAGACAATTATCAATATGTTGTAAAAAAGGGACTCAGTATAATTTATTAATTCATTGAATATCACGATTTTATTAAAGTAATCATTTAATGATTCTTTAACTATTTTATTTGGTACAATGATTAGCAAAAACATCTGGCTAGGAATATGATTTTGAAAATTTACCTTACAAATATTTTATCAACTAATATTTAAGGAAAATTTTAAATATATTTTGCACTAATATATTTTTTCAAAATAATATATAAGGATATTTATCTTAAATAAAAGCTTAAGATTTAATTACACGTTATAAATCCTTTCAATGTAAATATGTATGATATTATGTCTTGATTTTACAATTAAAAAAAATTAGTCCTTCGTAATTTTTCCTTTCCCCAAAATAACCAAATACTGAATCCTTTTTTTTTATCGAACTAATAATTATGAATGATAATTTTCTTTAAAATTATAAATTTAGTGAAAATTTACAAAATTTGAAACGTATAAGATTACAGAATGAATGAACAAAGTTCTAAGTTTTCTTTATATAAGATAAATTTTGGTTTATAAATTTTCAGAATAACAATAAAATAAATTTTTTTATCAACAAAAAAATTAATTGAATTAAAAGAAACATCTGATAGATGCTCGAAGTCTTTACACTAAAGAGAGAATGGCTAAATAAAGTTAAAAATTTAATAAAAAAAATGAAAGATGAAACTGAATTTATTTAATTTAAAAAATATAATTTCATAATTATCAACAAATATGAAAAATAGAAATACTTTAAAGAAGAATGTTAAACAGTATTAAAAAAAAATTGATTAAAAAATTTAAAAATACTTTATTAAGATAAATATAAAATATATATTTCTAAAGATTTTTTCTGCTTTATATAAGTTCTAATAATAAATTTCCATTCTTTAATGAGTAAGACAATTTTATATTAAAAAAAAATTAATTTGTTGAAAGATTGTTTATTGATTTAACAATTAATTAATAAGATAATAGTAAGATATTGAATTAGTGATATGGAATTTGAGTGTAGGCTTTAGGGCATTGAGGTTTTGGCGTTTCCTTTTCCTTGGTACCTCGGTGAAGCCCCCCACGTTCTTCTATACTCTTCCTATGTCCACGCCACCCTTTATGCTTCCCCAAGACCATGTAATCATTGTGTCTTGGAACACACTCCTCCTCCTTCTCTCTCCCTTCATATGTCTCTTCCTTTCACCCATAACCTACTGCTTCCATTTCCCTCACCTTTTCAAACCTGCTTATCACACCCTAAATTAATTAACCTTCCACCAAGGACAAATAAGGAAACACAACACACTTAATTCAGACAATGTACTCTATAATCATGGACCAGTGCCTTCATTTTTACGTGCCATGCTACTATATGCTATAACTCAATCTTAAAGTTTAATCCAACCTAAAGTTCTGATCATTCTCACTTTTACCATATATTATTATTACCAACTCATCATGTTCCAAGATCAAATTAATCATTCCTAGCTATTAATCTTATCTTCTCACTTTCAATGAACAATATGCAAACCATTGGTTCATATGGATTCTTGTTCAACCATGGATCGATTATCTTAATTCTGTAACCTTCTTGTGTAGGACTGTATGATCTTCATTGGTAACCACTTCTTCTACTTCGTTGTATTTTAATTCAACTTTGTTTCTATTTTGTTGACGTATTGACTTAGAGTTCGGGAGACAGCAAAGTGCAGTCAACAATAACATGGTTTTTGCAGGACAAAATTGTTTTGTTTGTTAGCTAAAGAAAAATAAATAAGAAATGTTTTTTGTGTATGAAAAGAATGCATAAAAATATGTCACTTTGAAATGGGTTGGTAAGATATTGTCCACCAGAATGTTAGAACTTGAAAAGGTCACACAACACCGAGGAATAATAGATGTTTCCGTTTACTTTTGACAAGTGGCAAAGTTTATCAAGCTCTCCATCTTTTTCTTTCTTCTTTCTTAAAAAACAACCTACTTTTTTATGAATTAGTCATCTAAGAAACAATTTTTTTAAACAGTATTGACTTTTAAAATTAAATCATTTGAGACATCTTTACAATTTTCCCAACAAATTAAATATTTGCTAAAAAAATAGTACATTCAGAGTGATCAAAATAGTAATTGATTTTTTTTTGTAAAATTTTGTGCAATAATATTAAAGAGAGTAGTGATATTTTGTTGCATTGGAAAAAAGAAAAAGAAGTTGAAATTGGTTGGTGGTGGTGCATGGTGAGAAAAGAAGCAAGCAGGGTAGGGTAATTTAGTAGCCCTAGCTTAAAAGGCAAGTCTTAGATCTCTTCACTTGCAAAGCCTGCAAAAATACACGGTTCCATAAGCAGTTTGGCCATCAAAAGTTAAACAAAAATCATTAAAGTCTATACACATTTCATTTCCCTATTCAACATTATAATTGTCCACACATAATCACACATCAAATTAATTCTATAGTTTTTTATTTTATTTATATATATATATATATATTGAAATTCTGGACCTATCTCACTAAAAAAAATTAGAAATATATTTGTATTTGCTTTGCATAGTTGGAAATAAACTACAATATATACTGTTATTATATCAATCAAACGATTTGGGATAGGCTTCCCAAAATGATTTTCGAAGTTTTGAAATGTTATTTCTTTTCTTATATGAGAGCTTAGTGATATTGTCTATAGTATATATCTAAGTTCTTTTCGAATACATTTTCTGAACATGAATTGAATGATTCTACAGTACATATAATAAAAATAATTTTTTAAAATAATGTACAGAGTAATATTTATATCTGATTCTAGCATTATTTTTAATATAAATTTCATTTTGACAATTTATGTCAACTTTTATCATGTAGATTCTTGATTAGTGTAACGTTATAATATTAATTAAACTATAAGTACAAAAAGTTATTATACTATACGCTACTTCTACTAAAAAAAATCATTAAACAAATATATTAATTTTAGAAAAAAAATAATTAATTACTATATTAACTAAATTAAATATTATTTAAAAGATTAAAAAATTATTAGTTTCAATTATTGATAAATAGTTTCTAAATTATCTAACTAAATACCAATTTAAAAAATATTTATTAATAATTGAAACTAATTTAGATACCAATAATTTTTTTAGTATCTAATTTAGTTAATGTAGCGATTAATTATTTTTTATCTCTAAAATTGATTTCTATTTAATGATATTTAAGTGATATTAGTATATTCAAATTTTTTTATCCATATATATATAATAATAATAATGTTTATAAAAAGATCGTGCAACTCTACTCACAATAAAAAAAATAAAAATATAGGATATATATAATACATATAGTTATTGCTATTTCATTATTTACATTGCGAGAGTGCTTAGTTAAATATATTAATGAAAAAAGATTAACATATTGAAAATTACTAGAAGAATTCCTAAAATTAAATTCTAGATAGGCATATTAATTTTTCGAAAACAATTACATTTTAAAAAGATAAGTGGATTGTGTATATAGGGGATGATAATTATCTAGTTGATTAAAAGAAAAGTTCAAGAGACTTAAACATGACATAAAAAGGTGGAATGTGGAGGTTTTTGGGATAACTACAAGTGTTAAGAAACATATCATGGCAAGAGTTGTGGATCTAGATAGGATGGATGACTCTTGGAGGGTAGAGAGGTTGCAATTGTTGAGTGAAATGAAAAGTGTATTTGATAGAAAAAAAACTCCATTATGAAATAGAAGTCTTGGTCGATATGGTTGCAACAAGGAGATTTTTTTTTATTAGCAAAGAATAAATGAATTAAGGTAAATGGGACACTTTAGGAGTGTCCCAACCCTATTACATGTTTTACCATCAAAGTCTATTAGCTACCTAAAACTAAAAGACTACAATTATAGCACAACAAGAGGCATGTTTAAGTTGCCCAGCATACTAACTTTTTCCGCATTAGCTACCAGCAAAGCAAAATGTTTGAAATCTGCTACAAAGCACACCAACACTAAAAATCTACATAGCAAAAACTGGAATAGCATGATAATTCTCTTGCACCTGTCAAATAGCTTCGACCACGAGAAATCAACAAGGAGATACTAACTCTAAATATTTCCATAATATGATTAAGTAGAGGAATATGATGAACACTTTAAAAGGGTTACATGTTCATGGGAATTGGTGTGTGAGGAGTTGGGGGCTGTTAAAGAGGTTGTTAAACTATTTTGAAGAAAGATTTAGTGTTAGGCCTAGTAGCGATGTTCAACTAGGGATTGTTGATTTCCAAACTTTAACATTTGTGGATAATAATTAGACACATAGACGACATAAAGATTAAGGAAGCAATAGTGAATGTGGTAGCACTAAGAGTCCTTGACCTAATTACTTGAATTTCTCTTTTATAAAGAATAACTACTCAGATGTTGTTAGGGAGGACATTAGTCGTGCTATAAATTCTTCTTACACTAATGGATATATACCTAGAGGATGTAATGCTTCCTTTATTATGGAGACTAAATGATTTTCAACCAATTTCTTCAGTAGGGTGCATATACAAGATTATATCTAAAGTGTTAGCTAGTAGACTGAATAAGATGTTTCCAAATGTAATTGATATAACTCAATATGCATTTCTAAAAGGAAGAGGCATGATAGGTAGCATTTTAGTGGCAAATGAGGTGGTAGATGAGCTGAAAATAGCAAAGAAAAGTGGAGTTATTGTTGAAATAAATTTTGAAAAGACATATGACTTGATGAGTTGAGAGTTTTTGTACTACATGTTGGCTAGGCTAGGTTTTAGTGATAAATAGATAAAGTGGACCAAAATTTGTTTGGAGTCCGCATCTATATCTTTTCTAGTGAATGATACTCCAACCCATGAATTCAAACCTGGAAAAAGTTTGAAAAAAGGAGACCCCATGTCACCTTTCATGTTTTTAATAATTGTTGAGGGGCTAGTTGACATGGTTAGACAAGTCAATAAGAAAGAACTGCTGGAAGGAATAGTTGTAGGGAAAAATAATGTGGAAGTAGGCTTGCTACAGTTTGTTGACGACACACTATTCTTATGTCAGGCTAGGTACCAGGATATAGTGGTCAAGAGTATCTTGAGAGGGTTTGAGTTAGTTTCTGGCCTCATAATAAACTTCCACAAAAGTAGCATAAGAGCTATAGGGATAAGGAATGTTAAACTGCAAAATCTATCTACAATTCTGAATTGCAATCATATGCATATACCATTGAAGTATTTAAGGATGTCTGTGGGTGGTAATCCTAGAAAGGTACAATTTTGGGATACAGTGCTAAGTGACATCATAAATAAGCTCTAAGTGGAAGGGTAGGTTGTTGTTCTTTACTAGACGTTTGTGCCTAATAAATTTTATACTTAGTGCATTGCCTCTATTTTATCTTTCTATGTTTAGAGTTCCTAAGTTTGTCAACAAAGACATAGATAAATTACATAAAAAGATCCTTTGGGATTGGGGGTCAGATGAATAAAAAATAGCTTGGGTTAAATGGGAGGACCTAATTAAGCCAAAGGAGCATGGAGAGCTGGGATTTAAGGATATTCATAAATTCAATATTGCTTTCTTAGCTAAGTGAAAATAAAGACTATAAGTAAAACATCAAGGCCTATGGAAAGAGGTGTTACAATTTAAGTACGAACCTTGGAGGAAACTAGATGAAGAGGTAGGAGCAAGAGATGAATCAATTTGGCGGAGAGATTTGAGAAAAGGTGTGTGGTCAAAATCAGGAAGATAACTAGTTCAATAGGAAAGTAAGGTGAAATTAGGAAGAGGAAATATAGTAAAAGTTTGGGAGGACGTGTGGTTAAAGAGGAACCTTTGAAAAACATATTTCCTAGACTTTATGGAATCTCTAAGGGCAAGGATAAAACAATTGAAGAGTCAATTGGGTGGTACAATCGAATATGGAAGTGGAAGCTACCTTGGAGACGTAACATATTTTTCTGGGAAGGTGAACTAATGCAGCTGCTTCGAGCCACATACCTTAATAAGGAATATGATGATGTATGCGAATGGAGGGGAGAATAAAATCTACTATATTTTGTGAGTTCAAGTTATAAGTTCCTAAAATAAATCCTGCAAGGTGAGCTAAAAGTATCTCGAGCATCACAACATGTTGTCTGAAGATTGCTTAGAGATAGAATTCCTACTAAGGTTAACCTCATCTATAGGGGAATAAACTTACCTAATTCCTTGTGTGAGCTAGGTTAGATTGAACAGGAAATTGTTACACACATGTTCATTGAATGTAAAGTGTCTCATAGTATTTAGGTTATGTGTTATAATTGGGTAGGTGTAAAATTTGTGACCAATTAATCCAGCATTTCCAACACTTTCATCTCACTATATTGGACCTTGGGATCATCTATAGATGCACTAACAACAGATACATTGTTTGAGCAGTGCTGTAAGGTTGCTACTGTGTGGAGTATTCCTGTAAAGGAGTCAGATGGTGTTGTGGACCTTTTTCCCTCCTTGCAAATGGTCCGTGTAGCAGAGGGCCTTAACGAAAAATAAGTAGCATGATGCATTAGTTTTGTTGAGCAACAATGCTACTCTTGAAAGCGAGCTTCCAAAAGAACCAAAATGTTTGTATATTGGGCCAGACAACAACATGCTAGGATTAAGGCTCTTGAAGTTGCATATGAGATTAAGGCTTTTGATAGAAGGTTTTTATAAGTGGTAAGGATACTTTACCATACTCAATTGTAACAGAATTTGGGGTGAGCTTGGGGGGCTTTGGTTGTAACTATGTGTTAACTAGTGGTTTTGGTTGTATTTTTGGTGACCAGGTGATCTTTAAGCTTGTTGTTTTGAAAACTTCTACATGTAACTAACTCTTTTGTATAAAAGTTGGATTATAGAAGGTTTTTATAAGTGGTAAGGATACTTTACCATACTCAATTGTAACATAATTTGGGGTGAGCTTGGGGGGCTTTGGTTGTAACTAGGTGTTAACTAGTGTTTTTGGGCTGTATTTTTGGTGACCAGGTGATATTTAAGCTTGTTGTTTTAAAAACTACCACATGTAGCTAACTCTTTTGTATAAAAGTTGGAGCATCCCATATATATATATATATCAACAACTTTTTTTATCTTAAGTAAAATTTTGGATTTAAAGTTCAAATTATCATTGTTAAAATTTAAAGTTGTAAAAATTGGACCTTGAACGAATATAAATATGAGTCTAATGTAGTTAAAAACTTTAACTAGATTAAACTGATTTTAATAAAATATTATTATTTTTACTTTTTTTAATATAATATATAAAGTATTATTAATAAAAAGATAATAATATAATTAAATTTAAAAATTAAAATTATACTTAAAAATGTCATAATTATTTTTTTATTAGCTAAAAATTAATGAAATAAAAATTTGACATTTAGAAAGTATCTTTACCAATATATTTAAACTACAACAAGTCCTTGAACTCCCCTAATCCAAAGCAAAATCAAGTAATTTTAACAACTATCTTGCATTGACTACCCATAAAAAGAACTAATATCAGAGACATCTTATACAAAAGATAAAATGAGGAGCATAAACACAAAAGGTATGTATACACGAACATGTTGGTATTGGCCTTAAGCAAAGGTTGTTAGTTCCATCTAACATTAAAAACATAACATATCATGTTTGTACAAGCAAGTGGGATTCAAGATGTCCCACATCTCCTTTGCAGAAGCACATTGTGAGACTTTGAAAAAATCATCAGAATTCAATGCATAAGTGATGTGTTCTTACAATAAAATCATATTGAGGTCTTTTACTTTCACTTTCAATCCATTGAGACCAAGGTTTTTCAATGAAAACATCATTTTTTTTCAAATTTAGGAATAAAAGGGCCATTTACAATAGCATCCAAGATTCCTCTATCAATTGATTCAACAAAGATTTTCATTTTAACCTTCCAAAATTGATAGTTCAATCCACAAAATAAAGGTGACCTGTTTATAGAAGCACCCTCCCCAAAGGGTAGTTTTTCAGCCATTTTAAAGAGGTTTTAGGATCAAAACATGAATAACTTTCAAGAATTTAGTTCCTGATGTCAATTGTTAGAATTAGAGGCCTTAAGCAGGGGGGATGGGTGGGTGGGGGGTTGAATTGTTTTTCAAATATTTTCGCAAGTATTGAAGGTAGAGTGAAAAGCTATGAAGAATTAATCAATTTAAAATCTATTCAGCTAAATAGAAAATTGTTTTTAAGTTGATTCCAGAAAATCAACCAGTTGTTTTCACGAAACAACCGGTTGTTTATACCAGCAGATTTGAAAAGCAAAGATAAAACAATTTAATGAGTGTAGGGATAGAGAAACTCACACAAGATGTTTATATTGGTTCACTTTTAACCAATAGCTACATTCAATCCTCAATTAAGCATTGAGAATTCACTATGTAATCAAACCTATATTACAAACCACACACCAAAACTGATGATCTCGAACCCCTCAAAAACACACACCACTTTGGCAAACCACACAGTTTCCAAAAACACCTTCTGAAACTGCACCACACCAAAACAGACAGAAATACAATGTTTAAAGAAGAAGAGAATAAAATACACTTGGGTAAATCAAAGCTTAAAGTTCAGAATTACAAGACCCAATCCTATTCCACATTTGAGATGATCCAAAGCTCTTTCAAATCTTGAAAACTGTTTTTGATTAATCTATATTTATTAATTAATGCAAAGGAGCATATAACAATCTTTATATGCCCCAATCAAATGGTCAAGTAGTTAAGTCAAAAACCAAAAATAGTTGGAATCATTTAAAACAGATTGGAACCACCTAACAAAATTTTGTAAAGGTTTTTAGAAAAACAACGAGTTGAATTTTCGAAACAACCGGTTGAATCAGTTTATCAGTAAAGTCAAAACAAAGCTAAGTTTTTTCAAGCCATTTTAAAAACAGTAAGTGTCAAACAACCGGTTGAATCGACATTTCAATAGGTTGAAATTTCTCACCCTTTAGAAAACTCATGTTTTCAAAAAGATTAAAATTCAATTAACCTTGGATCATCTTAAAGAATGAATTAACATATCAAAAACTACTAGACAACACACACATAACCAACATCAAGATCTCCTAGCATCCCTCTTAAATTTGAAGACATCAAAATACCTTATTTAATAATAATAAATAAAATTTAGTATTTACAATTTTTTTAAAGAACTCATCAACAATGATATAAAAAATTTATTTATTTTAAGTTAACTAGTTGAATATTTTAACCCATCATTTTTTTGTTGAGTCATTGGTTGATTTGACGGATCTAGTCTATTTCAATAAATTTCATCCTTGTAAAAATTTTAGATCAAACACGAAATTAATTTTCAATTTTGTTGAATTAATAAGTTTGATTTTCACAAATGTGGTTATAATTTTTATTTTAACTTTAACTTTATTTAATTGTTTGTTAACAATTAACTATGTGTTAATTTTTTTTACCCACTAAGTTTACTGATTTGATCTTCGCATGGATCTGCCGCATGAATCACTTTGTTGATAAATTTGAGGAAGAAAAATATATGACTAATAGATTAAAAATCAATCAATTTATTTATTGCTAGTAAAAAAAAATCTATAAGCATAAGTTGAAATCACATTAAACTTTTAAAATTAAAATATTAGATTTATGAGTAGTTATTTAATTTTCATATTGCATTTTAACAATTCATAAAAAATGAATTATATTAGATGATTTATATCCATAAATATTATTCAACCAATTAAACTTCTTTCTTACATACTAAATTTAATTGTATCTGTTACAATTTTTTCTAATAAAAATTACATGTTGAGTATAAAATTTTTCTTCTCGTAAAGATGACACATAAGAATAAAATATTTTGAAATACAAAATTGCGTTAAATTTAATTTTGTATTTTTATTTATTTTTATGTGACATTGCATCGGTTAAAACATATTATTTTTTTGTTATTTCCTTCTCGTACTACTAAAGTTTATATTAGTAATAAGTATGTAATTTATAATTTATAAAGTGAAACATAAATTTTAGTTTTTTTAATCAAAAAGTTAACTTAAACTAGTATAGAGGTATCATAGAACCATCATTACAGCAAGCTCATCTACAATTATAGTTCATGACTTTTATTAAGAACAATAAAAAAGTCCTAATCAAAGATAGTATAAAAAAAATAAGAACAATAGTGTTAGCCTATAAATTTTAGTATTAGCATATAAAAAAATGGATAATCTAATCCACACAAACTTTAGTGTTAGCATATTAATTTTATATAAGCAAAAATTTATTAACAAGACACGATGCAATCGAAAAACAAATTTTCAGGATCAATATTACACCAAATAAAAAACAAATTTAAACATTATCTGTCTCTATACTAAAAAAAATTATTAAACAAAAAATATTTTTTTTTTAAAACTAAAATAATTAGTTACTATTTGAATAAATTAGAAACGATTTTGTAAACTAAAAAAAATATTGATATCTACAATAATTTCTATTATTAATAAAATTTTATAAAATAATTTCTAAATTAGTATCTGATCATTACCTACCACTGTTTTAATTACTTACTTCTTTATATTCTAAATTGATTTCTATTAATCTTTTAGAGACTATTTAGAATCTACATATTAGTAGCTAAAACCTTGGTAACTAATTTATTTAGATACCCATTTATAAAATATTTTATAAATTTTTATTAATAATAAAAATCACTTTAAATACAAATAATTTTTTAGTCTCTCTCTAAAATAATATCTAATTTAGTCAATATAACGACTAATTATATTTGGTCTCTAAAATTTGATTGCTATTTATAGATTTTCTTACAGTGTTAAGTTAAATCAAATATACTATCTAATCTTTAACAAATTAAAAATAGCATTTAATTCGAAAAGAGTACCCAAGACAATTTTATTATAGGGTATTTCAAGTAAATTATATATTATAACACACAAAAATATTATAAAAAAAATCATTAAATAGAAATCAATTTTAGAGACAAAAAATAATTAGTCACTACATTGGCTAAATTAGATATTATTTTAGAAAGTAAAAAAATTATTGGTATCTAAAGTAGTTTCTATTATTAATAAAATTTATAAACTAGTTTTTCTAAATTGCTACCTAATTAGCTACGAATGTTAAAATTATCAACTATAGAATCTAAATTAATTGGTAACTAAAATTTTGGTAACTAATTAGATACAAATTTAGAAACTAGTGTATAAATCTTATTAATAATAACTTTAGATACCAATTATTTTTATAGTCTCTAAAATAATATTTAATTTAGTCAATATGATGACTAATTATTTTTTGTCTCTAAAATTGGTTTGTATTTAGTGATTTTTTTTGTAGTATATTGTTAACATATAATTTAGTTATTTAATATATGAATAAACTTTTGTTTCTATTTTGGTTAATGGTAGTCCCACGAGGGAGTTCAAACCTATGAGGAGACTTAGATAAGGTGACTCAATGATCTTTCTAGTGGTTGTTGAAGGTTTTCCAGGGGTTGTCTGACAAGCCACAAAGCAAAAATTGTAACAAGGGTTTAAAATAGGTAAACATCAAGTTGAGGTAAACCTATTACAATTTGCTTATGACACTTTGCTATGCTGTGAACCTAATCACTAAAATGTTATCAGTGTTAAATCTATTTTAAGATGTTTTGAGTTAGTTTCATGTTTTGGGTGAACTTTCATAAAACCAAATTAGGTGTTTTAGGTGTGCATAGTGGGGTATTTGAAAGCTTTTCTAAAAATTTAATTTGTGGTCAAATGAATATTTCCTTTTAAATATTTAGGGCTTCAAATAGGGGGTAATCCAAGGAGAAAACAATTTTTGTAGGGTATCATAAATTAAAACATCAGGAAAAAAAAAGCAAAATGGAAAGATAAATATTTAATGTTCGTTGATAAAGCATGCCTAATAAAATCTGTCTTTACTGCTTTACCTCCTTTTTATCTATCATTCTTTAAAGCACTAAAATTTGTATGTCAAATGATTATGAATTTATAAAGAAAAATTTTGTGGGGTTGCGAGTGTGAAAATAAAAAGATAGTATGAAAGCTTTTTATAAAATAAAAATAAAAATGGGAAACCTTGTGCAGACCTAGGCATGAGGGATGTTCAGGAATAAGAGATATCAACATGTTTAACAAGGTCCTTATAGAAAAATGGAAATGGAGACTCGAGGCTAAATCCACTAGAATATGGAGAGATATTATCTTATCTAAATATGCCAACTTAATTGCTCAAAATCAACATTGTGCAGTGAAGTCCCAATCTTGGTGGTGGAGGGATTTGTGCAAGGTATGCAGGAAATGGGATAATGTAAGATGGTATGATAAACACACAATATGGAAGGTTGGGTTTGGGAAAATTTTTCAATTCTTGGATGACAAATGGTTAGGTGAGGCTAACCTTAAACAAATATTTCCTATGCTTTACTCTATTTCTAATTATAAAAGGAAAACAATAGGAGAATTAGGATGTTGGTCACAAAATGACTGGGAATGGAAACTAGAATGGAGAAGGGAGAACTTTGAATGGGACAAAGCACAAATAACATAACGAATGAGAGAAATTAATATTGTACATTTACAAAAAGATAACCAAGATAGATGACAATAGTTAAGGCTGGAGGATGGAAAGTATTATGTTAAGTCAACATATGTTATTCTAGAAAATAGTTTTATGAGTGAATCAAGTTCTTTCTTCAATCTTTCTTGGAATATTAGAGCTCTTCCAAATCCTCAAACCTTTGCTTGGAGGGTCCTAGTGGGTAAAGTACCAAAAGGATCATGTTTAGGTAGGACAAGTACTAATCTTAATTCCACAATTTGTCCTCTTTGCAATGCTAGTGAGAAAACTGTCCAACACCTTTTTTTAGTGTAATATTGCCTTTGTTGTCTAGAATAGTTGTTGTAGTTGGGTGAGAGTCCAATTCGCACAAAATAATAGTTCTAAATGCCATTTCCAACAATTTTACATATTTTATATAACTTCAAAGGAAAACAAAGTGTATAAGTGTTTATGGATAATGATCATTTGGAGTCTTTGGGACCATAGGAACATAGTAGTTTTCAAGAATGGGAGTATAAATTTTGATGAGATATTGTACTTAACTCAGTTGAAAGTATGGACATGAATGAAGAGAAAAATACATGTTGTTACGTTTTCATATTCGAATTGGGTGATATGCCTTTTAGTGCTTGAGAACTCTGAGATATGTATGAGATATGTTTAACAACATATATGTTTGAAGGTTAGGCTGCAATCTTGTTCTCTATTAGTCTCTTTGGATCAATTTATTTATTTTTACCATTATTCAATTGTTCCACATTTATGGTTTGCTAATTGGTTGTATATGTATTTATAAAAGTCATTGTTAGTGCTAATAGGTTGGCCAAGGTTGTACTAACAAGTTTCTTGTTTTTGCAGGAAAGAAGATAAAAGGAGTCCTTTCAGCTCAAGTGTGAAAGTTGGCTGACTAGGTAAGAGGTAAGGTGCAAAATATTAGTCTAGTTGCATCGTAAGAAGGGAGGATAATTTTGCCAACACTGGATTGTGGGGGTTACAACTACTTTTATGTTGGGAATGAGAGATTTATGTAGCATAACAAAAAATTGGACAATGCTTTTGATAAATATTTTTGTACCATTGCTCATTTAGGAAGTTTTTGCCTTGTCAAGCTTATGTTTGTTTGTTTTTTTTATTGGCATCTTATGTTTGTAACATGATAATTTTAAGTTTCCCTATAGTTTAGGTGGATGTTGTTTGAGTAAAGGGAACTAAAACTCTTATAATTGTGATATTCTATGTATACGGGTTAAAACATACTTAAAATATTTATTTTATTTATTTATTTCATTCTTTTATCGATTAAAATAATAATTATATATATATATATATCATAAATCTTAAGGTTTCTATATGATGAATACATTTTTTAGTCATACCACATGCATACTTTATACACACATTTCTATACTAGAATTAAAAATTTAAATAAATATCACTAAAAAAATTATTAAATAGAAATCAATTTTAAAGATAAAAAAATAATTAGTTATTATATTGATTAAATTAGATATTATTTTAGAGAATAAAAAAATTGTTGGTATCTAAATTAGTTTCCATTATTGATAAATAATTCATAAATTGGTATCTAATTAGCTACCAAGATTTTAGCTATCAATAAAAATTATTTATTAAAATAGAAACTAATTTACATATCAAAAAATTTTAATTTCTAAAATAGTATTTAATTTAATTAATACAACAATTAATTATTTTAGATTTCTAATTTTAATTTTTATTTAATAATTTTCTTGTAATTTCTCTGATCTTTGAGTTTAAAACATTTGTATGATGTGAGAAACTTTATTTATTTAATATTTACAGTTAATTGGTTTTTAATAACGTTGATAGATAGTTATTATTCCTAAAGTTAAATAGCAATGTTATCTATGTTTTAAAGAAATATATCAAAATTAAACATTATTTAAATATTTATATTTTAAATTATTTCCAAATTAAATTTATATATACTATAATATTTTAAATAAATAATATTTTTTCTGTTTATTCTATTTTCATTATCTAATTTTTCCATTAAATAATTTTAAAATAAAATATATTGATACTTTTTGTTATTTCTTCAAAATCTATACATATACACTTGTTTTTTTTCTTTCTAGTAATAGTAAACTTAATGTTTTTTAAGTATATTACATTAAACACCCTCATGCTATCCAAGAAATGCATTATATTGTGCATCCTTATAAAAAAACGTTTTCAATGTTAAAAGGATAATGATATGATGCAAATTCTTGAAAGTGAGATTAAAAAAATTATTAATATCTAAATTAATTTTTATTATTATAAAAATATTTTTTATTGGTATCTAAGTTTTAGTTATAATTATTTAGATTTTAAAGTTGGTATCTAAAGTCTTGATAGTGACTTAGATATCAATTTAAAAATAATTTATCTATAATAAAAACTAATTTAGATATTAATAATTTTTTAATCTCTAAAATAATATTTTATTTAATTAATATAATAATTAATTATTTTGTATTTTTAAAAATGATTATTTTGTAGTGATTAAGATATGTAGATGTAATTCGTTCTAATCTTTAAATGAAAAGTTTAGGTAGTTGCGTAGCGTGTAAAGTTTATATATATGTAATTGAATATAATTTTTTTTATCAGGATGATAGTTTGTTTCTATCCTAAAATTAAAATAGTCTTACTTGAGTCTAAATTTTGTTTAAGAAAATATTTGCGCTTCCAAGAAGAAGATATTCACCATTTTAAAATTTTATACTTCATAGAATATTTTTTAAGAAAAAAGTGTTCGGATAATATCGTAAGTTTTTAAAAATAGACGACACGTATTTCCCAAACTTATCTATTCTTAATAAATAAAAAGTTTAAAAAGGTGAAAAGGGAAATTATTTTCAACACTTTAAAAGTTAATTACGAATGAAATTATCCTCCTAAATTCGTCACTTAAAAGGATGGAGTTTTATAAATTTTGTTTAAATAAAAGAGTACGGGGCATACATTAATTTAAGCATTATTAGTTTTTGCCATATGACATAATTAACCCTGGTTGAGAAGAACATTACTGCATAAGTAACAGAAGGTAGATGAAACATAACATTTTAATTGCAAGTACACACAACCACATTACTATGTCTCCTCTCATGCATCCTTTCACTATTTCTTTAGGGAAAGAGACTTATCTTTTTCTAAATTAGGTCAGTCACTAGGCACTGTTTTCTTTTCTTTCTGCAAGTTACTATTAATATGCTTCAGCATGGAACCCCTCTTTTTTTTATTTATTTTTTTATTTGACTTAATTATATATTTTTTTTCTGTAGGGAATGGAAGCTTAGAGAGAAAGGGTACTTGTGTTTCTAGGGCACTTTTGTGGTCATCACACGCATGTTTGGTTCGGTCCCATTCTTTTTAGCTTTTTATGTTCCATCTTTTTATGTATAATTAATATACCTTTTTACATGTACATGTTTTTTATTCCTGAATAGTTTTGAATACAGTGTTAAGAATTTAATTTTAGAATGAAGAAGGCTATTCAAACATTTGATGATAGCTGCACCACCACTACCAATTCCATAACCCACGAGAAGCTCCTATGAGTGGAGTTTATGATGACATCAGTCCCACCCTGTCATGACGTGTGCTCTCTTTCAATCTTAGTGCCTTATTCTGCTCTCCAGCATTCACAACAATCATTCAATATTCTTCCCAACACAACATTATTCATGCATTTCTATTAACCTAATCTCAATTTTATAATTTCCAATTCTTCAATATTAGATATGTTGATTGCAGTGAAAATTAAATAACACTTAGTTGGTACTCGAGCAATGGGAGCACTACTTTCAAGTTTCAATCAGTGTGTATCGTTTTGAGAGGCAGGCATTGGATAGAGATTTCTTTGATTTCTCGTTACGTGAAAATCTCCATCTTACCAAATCATGATTAGGGTTCTTTGATTACAATTACAAAAAAAATCAAGATTGGTGTGTGAGCAAGCACATTTTGACATACCAACATGACTTTCAATATACGATTTTAGATTTATGTTTTATTTTGCTTGTGTATTTATGATGATGGCTTGTTGTTCTATGTGATTGTATCATGTTTATTTATTTTATCAAGTACATTCTTAGTCTCACTTGAGATCAATTAATTCAGCGTGAGCAGCACAAAACCAGATAATGATGTTAAAACAAACTTTGCTAAGATACTTTTCTTCCTTTTCCAAAAAATATTTGTATGATCATCACCATGAGCACTGCCATCTAGATACTCCCTGCACTCATAATTAGCTACTATTGTGTAAGTGTTGTTTGTATTTGAGTGTAACAAACTTCAATAAAATATTTTTTATTAAATATTAATAATTTTAAAATACAATATAATTAATTATATTAATTAAATTAAATATTATTTTATAAATTAAAGAACTAATTGTTTAATTTCTTTTATTATTAATAAAAAATTATAAATTAATATTTAATATTAACTATCAATATTTTAACTATTAATTATGTTAAATTTTAAATTAATGTTAGATATCTATTTAAAAATGATTTTATAATTTTTTATTAATAATAAAAATTAGTTTAATATCAATAATTTTTTAATTTATAATATAATATTTAATATATTATTAATTATTTTCTGTTTCTAAAATTAATTTTTATTTAATAGTTATTTTTAACTAATTTCAATAGTAATTTTTTTGACTATAAGAAAATTATAAAATAAAAACTAATTTTAGAGATAAAAAAACAATTAATTGTTATAATGATTAGATACCATTTTAGAAACTAAAAAAAAATTGTTTCTAAATTAGTTTTATTGTTGTTAAATTAAATTGGTATTTATTTAGTTACTAAGATTTTTCTACCAAATTTAAAATATAAATAATTGGTAATTAAAATTTTAATAACTAATTAGATACCAATATAAAAAATATTTAATAATAATAAAAATTAATTTAGAAACCAAAATATTTTTTAGTTTCTAAAATATTCTCTAATTTAGTCATATAACAACTAATTATTTTTAATATCTAAAATTAGTTTATATTTCATAATTTTTTTATAATGTTTATTTTAAAAAAAATACTAAATAAAATTCATAAACACGCCCATATATATATATATATATTAATGATACTATTAATATTATATCACATCACAATCATACACTTCTATATTTATAATAACAGATTTATTTATTAAACAAATATTATATTGATGGAAATTAATTGGCTAACATTTTTTAAAATATTTTATATACTAAGTTATGGTTTAGATGATTCAGGTAATTGCAATGGAAGATGAGGTGGCTCTTACGTACCACAATTGAGCTCTATTCATAGATGACAATTTTTTTTCTTCTTTTAGATAAACATGGAACATATGCGAGGCATGTCATCATAGATGATAAAAATCACATTAATTGTATTAGCTATATAAAATATTTTTATAATAGTTTGTAACACTTTCCCTCCTTTTATATTACACTAATATATTAATTATCTTGTCTCACACTCCTTTGTCTTATCTTTTTTTTTTTATCTCTTTTCTGTAGTAAAAAGAAAAGGCATAGCAAATACAATATCTCAAAGCAAATCGGGTTATGTGTCTTCATTTGCGTTTCATACATATCAAGGAAAGATACGTAGCCTTATAATAAGGTAGTACACTGGTTTGTGGTGGAATTTTCAATGGCTAGTTTTAATATTATCTCTGCCACCAACCACGCACAAAAGGAAAATGATGATAAATTTAAAAGGTACCACTTGATATATTTATGACAAAGCATTAACATGCCAAAAATAAATATGTTTGTGCCAGATTATAACCCTGAATCGTTCACATTAGTAAAGGGGAATGCGTGTTAAGAATAATGATTGTATATAATTTTTTATAAATAAAATATTTTGTTCATATTTATTATTTAAGTATTTCTATCTTCTTCTCACATTGTATAACTTATTATTGTTGTTATTATTATTATCTTGTTTTCATTTTATTTAAGTCTTCAATAACATTTAGTTTCGTTATTCTCAGTGATATGTAGAAATTTGGTAAATAGGAAGTTGAAATTGAGACTTACTGAAACAAACTTAATATCAATTTCTTAGTTAATTAAGGACTACGTTGAACAATGCCTCACTGAAATGAGGTAGCTGCGATTAATTGATTTCGTTTGATAAAAACACAATCCACTCCATTATAACTGGTCTACTCCAATGCTTCTTTCTTTGCTTTTGCTTGTGAGTTACAACTAATTATTATTATTATTATTATTATTATATATAATCGATTTTGAAGAAATAATTAAGTAAGATAGTAATGATTAGCCAAAGTGGAGCTTCTAAGCCATGCTTGTTTTCCCAGATGCATGTGTTACACTCATATATCTTAGTGCTGCTCAATTCAAATTTCTTTCCTTGACTCCTCAACTAGCTACATGTCTTATAAGAGAATTGGAACTGTAAGCAGGCTTGCACCATTATCATTTCCTCTCAGCAGAAGACTTTGAATTTTTCTGTATTCATCATAATGATTTATTTCAACTGTGATCAATAGTTAACTCTGCTACTCCATTTAGTATTGAACTGGTGATTCATACGAGCCTTATATAGTTCTAGTTAGCAAATCAGTGGTGCTGGTTTTTCAACTGTACATATATCTGAATTCATTCTAAACTGATTTGCGTAGGTAGCATTACGTGTTTTCAGGTTAATTTTTTGCAAAACTTAAAACAAGGATCGGAGATAACTAATAATAAAAACAAGAACATTTTATAGTATATAAAACAAAATACAGATGTCATTTTATAAACTAGTTTTATAAATTGAATTATAAACTCTTCGTGAAGTTAAACCAACCAACTAACTATACCTGGATGGTATTATTATATTCCTGAACTGTTCCATGTAGTTTACAAAATGATCAATATAATCTTGACCATTGTTCATCACGTAGCAAGAAAGTAAGTATTAGGCATTATTGGATGTTGAGTTTGGTCTGGTTTCAATATATAGCAATGGAGGATTCCATTTGAAGATGCACGTGGTCCCAATGAAACAACTAATGTCCACATCTTATACATTCAACATATCCTAGTGTTTGTGTGTGTGTCTGCCATAAGACTCAAAAGCTTTTATACAATCAAACAAGCACTTGAAAGTTGTGTGTATATACATATATGTCAGTGCTATAAAACGTTTATTCTCTTTTTACGTAAGGTGTAGTATCGCCTTGAATCAAGATGCTTCCATTTGTTCATACATGCATATCTTCAATATACGAATAAAAAAACCAGGAACTTGTTTTCACTTTCCTCTTTTTCTTGGACTCCGACCCATATTGAGTCAACACTTCAGTAAGTAAATCTTGTTACACTGCTTAATAAATTAAGCACCAACTCACTGAGATTGTGTAAGAAAATAATATTATATAGGGTGAAGTAGCCGCAATCATTTCATAGTAGAGACTATAATTGCCCCCACAACTAAGTTTTCATGAGGATGGTTCATATATGAATGGAAGGCATATATCTACAAATTTATAAGGAAAATCAATGTGCATTGAATCTTTCCCCTCGGGAATTTCCCACATCTGCAAGATTGAGCTGAATACTTCTCGTTTTAGATACAGCTATATATGGCATTGTTGTAGATCATACCAAAATCAAAATACTTATGTAGAATGGTGTAAGAAAAGGTTATCATATTCGACTCTACTTAAATTTGTGGAAACTCCATAGTCTCAACTCCTAGAATTGAGTTGTAAATCCGTAAGAATCTCCTTCACGTGAAAAAGAAAACAATAATTACATATCAATTTAATATTTTAATGAGAATAAGAAGATATTTAAAAGCGGTAGGATATATCATATTGAAATTTTTATCATTGTGCAACTGAAGGTATGGTCATGGGTGAACTCCAAAGTCTGTGTAGTAAGTTTTTAGTATTCTGATAACTGGAGCCTTTGGTATGTATGAGAACGGTTAGAAAATGTTAGGTGATTTTTTTGAATTGTGGGGTTTTTTTTACTGTTGTCAGCTTTACTCTTCTGTTTTATGTGTTACGGTCTATGTAAGAAACTTTGAGGAATGGTTCTGGCTGATTTTGTATAAGGGTTGAGATATCCTTGAAATATTTTCATTTTATTTATACATTTTTTGGTCGATAAAAAAAACATTTTAATACCATATATCTAATCAAAATAAAAGATACTAATTTTATAGTTTTAAAATAACTAAGTTTAGTACTACACCTATTATTATATACACTACAAGAAAATCATGAAATAGAAACCAATTTGTAGAAACCAAAATAATTAGTTGCAATAGTAACTAAATTAGAGACCATTTTAGAAACTAAAAAGAAATTTGGTTTCTAAATTAGTTTCTATTATTTTCTATTATTGTTAAATAGTTTCTAAATTGGTATCTAATTAGCAATCAAGGTTTTTGCTACCAAATTTAGAAACTAAATAATTGGTAGTTAAAACCTTAGTTGCTAATTAGATACCAATTTAGAAACTATTTAACAATAATAGAAACTAATTTAGAAACCAATTTTTTTTTTTTTTAGTTTCTAAAATGGTCTCTATTTTAGTTCCTATTGTAACTAATTATTTTGGTCTCTAAAAATTGGTTTCTATTTCATAATTTTCTTGTAGTGATATAAGTCTTTACAATTATAAAATATAAAATTTTAAGGTGATAAATTCTCTAATGATGTAATTTCCAAAACTATCATCATATTCACCACCATGAAACTCTTCCTCAGATAAAGTGTTCATAAACAACATTAGCATAAAAAATTATATATGTTTGAAAGATCAAACACATCTAAAGTCATATAACTAATTTCTAAATTTATATATAATTAACTATCAAGATTTTAGCTACCAATTAATTTAGATTCTAAAGTTGGTAGCTAATTAGATATCAATTTAAAAAATAATTTATAAATTTTTTTAATAATAAAAACTACTTTAGATACCAATAATTTTTTTAGTCTCTAAAATATATCTAATTTTTGGACTTTAAAAAATTGATTTCTATTTAATAATTTTTTTTGTAGTGTAAGTTGTATCAATATTAGATTGTTGAAGATGGATGAAGCTCATCTCTACCTTGCCTTAGTGTGTTTGATGTAGTTTTTAGCTAGTTTGCTTTGAAGGTTGCAATGTGTCTTAGATGATCTTGTACTTTAGGTTTGTGTGTATTCAAGGTTGCCTTTTGCTACATGACCCATCCTAGATGCCAAATCAAGGTAGTAAGATCAAGCACATAATGACGTTAAATGGTTTTGGAAAAGTTTTTTAAAGTTTTCTTAAAAGGTTTGATTCAGTACAAAAATAAATCTGTTTACTTGAGAAACAATAAGTTTATTTTTGCTCTGTTAAAAGGTTTTTCGAAATTCTGTTAGGGCACCAAAGGTAAAGCTCAGTCTGTTATTTCAGTTAAGTTGAGCTGGCAGTTTTGTTAACATTTAACCTGTTGTTTTTAGAATCAATCTGTTGTTTTTATAACTGCTCTGAAACTGTTTTTTGAAAAGTGGTTAAGAACTGTTCTCTATAAAATAAAATGCCTTTCTCACATGAAGGTGTGCTGAAAAATCACAGTTTGAACGGAGATAAAACATTTCGTGTGTGAGAAAGAGAATTGAAAAGGTTTTGCAAAGGTTTTTCAATAGGAAAATAGATGTGTGCTTGTTCTTGAAGAACCTTGTGCTGGATGAAGGTGTTGATACTGTCTTGGAGCAAATAGAACAACTGGTTTATGTTCTTGCAACACAATTTCAGGTGTAATCTTTCCCCTATTCATTCTTGTAATAGGTATAAGTGTTAGTCACTCTTTGATAGTGTTTCTTGGAGTGCAAGGCGTGCTGAAATAGTGTTTTTCAGCCTTGTTTGTTGAAGTTCTTGAAGGGTTCAAGAACTGCTGTGTATGCTGTAATTGATTGTATATGTTTTAGTGGATTCCACCTTGGAGTAAGGTGAACTGGACGTAGCTCTTGATGAGTGAACTGGTATAAAAATTTTCTTGTGTTTCTCTTCTCATCCCTGCACTTATTTATGAGTTTTCACATAATCTGTCAAGAAAAGAATCTGTTCTTTTGAATCTAAATCTGTTAACTCTGGACCTGATCAAATATGTCATTCTAGCTTGTTAATCAATCTTCTAAATATAAATCAAGCTGCTATGTGAATCTGCAATATGGCTAAAGTGTGAATTGTTTTCCTTGACTGAACTGTGACTGTTGTTCATTCCTCTAGATGCTTTGTGTTAAGTAAAATTGATTAATCTTGTGATACAATCTGCAACTTCATAAGCTGTAAAAGTTAATCAATTTGTTTCTGCTATTCCTGCTGGTTGATCTAAACCTTGTTGATCAAGCTCTGTTTGTGTTAAAGTCATTTGTAAAAACAATCTGTTTCATTTAAAATCAATCTGGTCTTTTCATCTCTGTTACACTGTAAATCAATCTCTTTTGCGAAAATTTAATAAGCTCAATTCACCCCTCCCCTCTTGAACTTAGACACTGTTTAACTCTAACATAGATAACTGGTAGTTCTCCTCATCGACAAAGAAGGATCACAATTGGATAAGGTAAGGTAATAGAAAACAATTCTCAGTGATTCACAACAATCGTAATAATGCCATGGTTCATCAATTTCATGTTTGGAAACAAGTTGGTATGGGTCAAGTGTAGAGACGTTCTTATATTCTTATGGAGTAAATCACTATTTTGAAAACTCTTTGCATTGGTGGAAATGATAACAATAATCAACAAAAGGACTTAAAATTGGAAGGAAATCAAATACACCCGCATCTATATCAGAATATCAATTAGGGCTTTTACTGCCATAAATAAACCAATTATGATAAACAATGACATCTATAACATTGTATCTTAAGAAGAAAATGTATATAAGACTAAGATGTGTTGTGATTGGAGAAATCAAATGTTTTGTCAAGCCTCATCGGTTAAATCAAAGTCAGTAGCTAAAACCTTGGTAAGTAATTAGATATCGATTTAAAAACTTATAAATTTGATTAATAATATAAACTATTTTAGATACCAATAATTTGTTTAGTTCCTAAAATAATATTTAATTTAGTCAATATAGTAAATAATTATTTTTTGTCTCTAAAATTGGTTTCTGTTTAATGATTTTCTTGTAGTGTTCGTATTTCATCTTTTAAAGTTATACTAATTGTTTTCTTAATGCATGCGACATTGAAAGTTACTTGTGATATGTCATGTAGTTTCGCTTATTGCACAAGAAGCCACCCACATACCTCAAGCAAATAGTTTGATAATTACATTATATATGTATATTACTTAAATGTTCATGAACAAGATTTTTTTTATTAATTACCTCATACATTAAAGATAACATATTGAGAGATCAATCAAGTGCAAAGTTCCAAAAGCTAACATGGTTGCACCAAAAGATTTTGTAATTTTCATTATTAATTTCCTATCTTATAAAATAAATATCATTATTAAGTTTTCATTAATATTGAATTATAGTGCAATAAACAAACGGGAAGGTATGCGTGATTACTATGTAATGCAATGAATGATAACCATTGTAAGAGTCAGATTTGATAGAGGTCACTACTAGAAAATTATTAAATAGAAACCAATTTTAGATTCTAAAGTTGGTAGCTAAAATCTTGGTAACTAATTAGATACCAATTTAGAAAGTATTTATCAATAATAGAAACTAATTTAGGTAACAATAATTTTTTTAGTATCTAATTTAGTTAATATAGCAACTAATTATTTTTAGTTTCTAAAATTGGTTTTTATTTAACGATTTTCTTGTAGTGGGTTGAGACCAGGTAATCATGTTTAACTAATTGTTCATATAAAACTATGCTTAGTTTATGGACTAAATTGAACTTATTATGTGATGCAATATTTTATGGATGTTCAACCATTGATTTTAGAATCAATGGACTCTATGAGCAACGCTTGAGCCACATATTTCATTAGATTCAACAACACTCTAGGATAGATGATGATCAAAATAGTTAAATCATATGTTGTTAGTTTTAGTTTATATGATTTAATGTATAAAATTTTTGAATTTACACATTAATTTATAATTTTGTTTGATTAATTATATATTGTTTTATAAGTTTTTTGCATCATTATTGAATATGACTAAGCTTTTAACAATACAAATTAACTCATAGGAGAAAACGTAATAAACAAATTGAACCTAAAAGAAAATTCAACAGAAGAGAAACGTAGTCCATGAGGCATTATAGGCGATAATTTTGACTATAATCATCGTCTAATTGAGCCTTTTGGCATACACAAGAAGAGCATAGACGACAATTCAGACAACAAGTGTCGCCTATGCTTCCCTTTTGTGTTCTATAACATGACTCATGTTAGGAGATAATTGGTCAAGTAATCATCACCTATGAAGTAAAATAGGCGATGATTTAGACAACAATCGTCATATGTATTGAATTACTTTAGATAACGTCTGCATAGACTTCGGTTCTAAAACCGTTGCCTAACGGCTTTAAAAATCATAGTCTGAACACTTTTTTACAGTAGTGTTTGCATCTTCCATAGAAAAAAAAAAGAGTTTCATAGCATACGAAAGCAAGTAAGTTACAAATTACATTTTTCTTTCTAGAATCTTATCCAATATTCTCATGCATATATGCAACTTATCTTTCACCTCATGATATTGGTTTCTAAAATTAAGTTCACAGTACAAGTAAGAACTAACATAGTACGCACACGCAAGGCTTATCAAAACACCAATCATGCTATATTATATTAGAATTAATTACACAATAAATAATTAAATTTTAAACAAAAGAAGGTTAAATATTTTTGGTAGTAAACTTTTTTGTTAAATCTTAATTTAGTTAATTTGTAAGTAAATAGGATCTAACAGCATCTTGGAGTAGGTTCTAAATCTTCTGTATTATGTATAGTACTTACTATACATAAAGAGTGTAGTTTATTAAAAAAAAAGTAACGCATCAGAGTCACTACAATTTATTGGTGGTATTTTGTTAGCAATTTAAACACACTGGATATAGGCAAAGATCATCAATCTGAAATAATTTTGGAAAAGCTTTCCTTATGCGTAGATCCATTTGCATGACCTCATGTCCCATAACTTAAAAAGATTCAATTATGGTCTAATGTTAAGGTTAAACAAATAGTTTTACCCACTCCTAATTATATTTAGGATATGATAATTTGAGTTTGACTATGATTATTATCTACAAAGTCAACCCTTTTGTAATAATTATGACAATAGATTAAAGTTAAATCCTTTCTTTAAAATTAAAGAAAAAAAGTGAAACTACTGATAGTGTTCCGCAATAACATTTTTACTTCTTATTTTCAACATTTTAAAATATGAATTGAAGTGGGAGATTCTAATAGATCATAAAATGTTAAGATTTAATGTTAATTTGATTATGAGAAAATTGTATTCATTTTTGGAAGTTAAAATCATTTATTAGTTTGAGATAATATAATACATTCCTTAATGATGCCATTGTCCAGATTATATGTTTTTGCATGAACAGTCTTAATACTAGGATATGAATAACATTAATAGTACGTTGTAAAGGGTTTAGAAGATAAAAGAAAACAGAGGATTATCAGCAAAAGTAAACAAAGGTTGATTTAATATCAAAAGAGGAAGTGGGGCAAGAGAGAAGAATTAGTAACATTAAGTTGATTTGGCTGGAAAACACAATGTTAAAAGGATAGAATAGATAACAAAAAAGGGAGATAGTGCTGGTTTTAATGGCAAAATGGATTGATTCACTATTTTTTTATTATTGATTTTAATTGAAGTTATTACTTGTTGCCTTGGCCTTCCACATTGTCTTACCTCGTTTTTTTTCTGGCTGTGATTTTTTGTTCCCAAATTTTCTTCTTGTTCCTTTTTTTTCATAGCTCGTGTTTGTAAAAATATTGGAAAATTACAAGGAAAAGTAACCTAATGTGGAATTGTTGATTTGCTTAAATTTTTAAAAAAAATATGACTCACATTTGATTAATATCAATGGATCTTATGTTACAGATAAAGTGCAATTAGAAAAAAGATTTAGGAAGATGAAAGGAGTAAGACTTGTAATTGCTATAAAAGGTGTAACCATTATTGACGTTTTCCATCGGTGGACAAGCGGTGCTGTGCAAAAGACCCAAGATGGAGATGATGAACAAGAGACACTAAAAAAGAAAGAGAGACACGTAGAAAAAAAGTAAATTCTATTATTGAAAGAGAGTTTATGAACGTGGCAATGACAACATTTTAAATATACATGATGCATGGTAAAAACATAAAAGATATTGGGCTGACCTAAAGCTAGCCAAACAAATGAAAGTCCAATAAACCCAAAACACCAAAAATTACAGTTACCTATAGATGTTTGTTGGTAGAAAAACAAAAATATATATGCTACTTACATGGTGTAGCCACTACTGTTGTAACATTTTTTTTATTATTTTGAAAATCACATGCTTACTCTAGTCTATGGCATCAAAACTATGTTGTTTGCTTTTGTTTCTACAATTGTTGTTCTAATGCTCATATCTTATGTGTATGTACATATACTAATCACATTCATTGTGTTAGTAGAAGTGACAATGTACATTGAGTGACATGGTTATTCACTTAACCTACCAAAAATGAAAAAAACAACTTAGGTAGTTTAACTTTCTAGATTATTAAATTAGAGAAAACATAACAAATAATAATTTATATCAATCCTCAACTTAAGCTTTTATATATATATATATATATATATATATATATATATATATATATATAATAGAGAGAGAAAGGAACTAAATGGAAGACTTTTTTTTTACCGACAAAGAATAATGATATTAAAGTAGAATATTTAAGGATGTTCCAACCTATGTATAAAACAATGTCTATTAATTTTTTGCATTAGTTCCATCAAGCTACAACATAATTTGGACCAACTAAATGTCTCAACTTACAAAGATAATTGAATAGTCTAAACCCGTTTTTCAATTTTATAGAGTTTCCTTACCCCAATTTAAACCCTTGTTACACACAGTAGCTTTACAAAGATAAACCATCAAACACACTATCAGAATATCTCTCATCTAGTTTAAAAGTTTCCCTCCCATCAACATAAACCCCTACTGAACACGGTTGTTTTACAATAAGAAAAATTACAGGCAAAGTAACATAAATATCAGTCATCTAATGTGCACTAGAGCCTCTATCTTATATATTTTACTTGCAATAATAAACACATCCAACACGAATATACAACAACACCTACGCATATCCAATACATTAATGACATTTTATAATCATAGATTTTAAGCAAACATTTGGGTATTGTATATAATCTGAGTATGAGAATGTAGTTTTAGGAATTTTATGGGTCATCCATACTCAGGCATAAAGTTGTGTCATATAGAATAATTTTTCAACATCAACCTTACTGTTCTTAAATATAATACTATTCATATGGGTCCAAATCATCCATACTATAGTTATCACGTTATTTTATTTTGTTTTACATTTAGTTCAAATAAATGGAATTGTTGAAAATGTTGAATTTAATTCATGTGGTGTATTGATTGAACTCCAATCCATCTATCACACATCTACCAGACAAAATTTGTTTTTTTACACCCTATAATGAGATGTGTTACTGTTTCATCTTCAGATTGACAAAATACACACAAAATATTAGGTAATATTATCCCCCTACAAACCAATTCCACTTAGTAGACACTCTTCCCCTTCACTAACCTTTAAACAATAAGCAACATGGGACACTTGAGCACTCCATAAAGCAGAAAAATCAAATCTACTAAGTAGACCACTATCATCCTGCAAAATATTATAAGTTAACTTTAGTGTATACTCCTCATTTTCTACAATCCCACACTTCCATGAGTCTTGTTCTTCCTCATAAGTTTTCTTCTTCCTCTTTCCCCTAATATTTGCATAAGATATACTTTCTAATGTGTTTCCCAAACAAATTTCATACATCTCTATCCTAAGTTCCACTTCTGTGTTTGCTCATTCCCTCTCCCTATTATAGTGGGAGATACATGCAATTCTTTCAAAATGAGAAAAACTTAGAGACATCATCCACCTAAAATATTGTCGGATATCCAAAACAAAAATAGTAAAAGTGTCAACACAATTTTTATGTAATTCTAAAGAGAAAGGTAGATTTTGCATCTGTTAAAAAAGTTTATGACTATAAAGTTTAAGACTATAAGAGGGTTATACAGAGAGTTGATCACCAAGAATTACAACCAAGCTATAAAGGATGCTAGTTTTTTAATAATAATTTTCACAAGAGTTATATAGAGCCAAGAAGCTCAATATCAAACGTGTTTACAATCACAAGGAATGTATTATTGCTTTCACTACCCCGAATCACATGTTAAGAAGAATGGTGATCAATAACATGAAAATTTCAAAATTTAATATAGATTGTTGATGCCTGCATTTTTTTAGTTTTTGGAAACTGTTTTTTTTCGTAAGTTTCGATTTGGTCCTTCATGTTATATATATATATATATATATATATATATATATATATATATATATATATATATATTGTTTTCATAGGATTTTCATGTAATTTTAATATACCAATTTATTTGAGATATCATGATTTTATAAAAGAAAATATAGGTAACAAAAAAGTAATTTAGACTATAAACAGAATTTTTCTCTCGATAAAATAAATCTGAAACCGAGAATAGAAAAAGTATTGCAGCATCGTGACAACATTTGTTGGATTCTCTTTCGAAGACTGTGTGTGCAAGAGAGATGAGAGATGAGAGAGGGAGAGTGTGGGGGGTGGCAGGAGAAAGACAAAAAATAAAGGGTCGGAAGAAATGAAGTTTAAAAAAAAATGAAAATAACAAAGCCCGTTTAAGGCCGACTACTTAGAGCGATTTCTTTCTGTACCTCCATGCTTCTTCCTGCATCTCCATAAAAGATGTGAAATGATAACTTTATCCTTTTTTCATTGACACGCCTCTTTTCCTTCTTTCGGATTCTAAAATTCCAAATTCTAAAATTTGAAATACAAAATTATATTCCAATTTTTAGAGTTTAGAAGTCCTACGAACGGAAGCGAAAAAAAAAAAAACCGTACACCTTTTCCTGAAAGGTAGTTTTGGAATAAAAAGATTTATGGAAGGAAGGAAGAAACACTGAAGGTGAAGGAAAAAATTATAGACTTTTTTTGGGCTTTAGGCTATTATTTTTTGGCAACTTCTTCCTGCACCTCTACAAATTTTTTCCTGCACCCGATCATTTTTCAGAGAATACTGTTTTTCAGAAAATGACTTCTGAATGGTTCTTTTCAAAATATTTCTGCAACATCTTTTCCACAACATGTTTTATGAATTCTGGAGTTATCAATCCGGAATTTAAAAAAAAAAATGTGTTATTAAAAAGATATTTCATAATGATTTTTTTTCTTTCAGGTTTTTTATTCCAAAAATATTCTTTGCTTACGGAATCACTATTCCAAAAACACCTTTATAGGTTAATTTTGGTATTTTTTAAGAATGTAGGGGTGCAGGAAGAAAATATAGAGGTTCAGGAAGAAATTGCCTTATTCTTTTGATACACCTAAGTATTCTTCAAACCCGTCTATTAGAGTACAAAGTTGCATTAATGTGTCGGCTCCTACTATTTACAGTTCCCGTTTTACAATGCACACTGCCCTCTTTTCTTTTATTTAAAATGTTATATTGTCCTTACTTTTTCCTATTTTTCCTAAACACTCTTATTACCCTCACAGTCACTCCTTTGCATTATATCATTTTTTCCGAAAACTCTTAAATTTTCATATTTTCAAAAGTACTTTTAAAAAAGAAGAGAAAAAGAGTATTCCTGGAAAATTCCCTGTATATCAAAATATAAGAAACAACTTATAGTTTAGTTAAATATAAAAAAATTCAATTCTTCAAATTTTGATTGATACTATTATTTCAACTATACCGTTATATTCAAACTTAAACATAATTATGAATAAATATAATTGAGTGATTTGGGAAAAGTACTTTTGTGAAAGTAAAAATATCACATAAAATAAACTAATTTTCTTAATCAATGTGGAAATAATTAATTTTGTATATTCATAAAGGTAATTATGTTTTAAGATATGAACAAAGAGTTGGGTTTTACAACTAAACATCAGAGTAGAGTAGGCAAATTCTTCCTACACCTCCATAGTTTTTTCTCGTATTTCATATTTTCAAAAATATCAAAATTATCCATTTTAAAATTTATAATTTTGAATTTTTGAATTCTACAATTGTATTCTAGAATTCAAAATACAAAAATTTCATTCAGAAATGTACAATTAAGAATAATGTATTATGAATTCTACAATTTGGAAACAATTTTTGTAGTTTAAACTCTAGAATTCGAAATATATATTTTTTTTCTTAAATGGTAAAGATAAGGGGCTACTGCGTCAGTAGTGCTAGACATGGGAGGTGTTGTGACGGTAACGTTGGAAATGGGGACTACTATGACCGGTGGCGATGGAGGTGGGAAGTTGCTTTAACAGTGGAAATTGGAGGTGAGGATGGATGTGGTGGTGTGACGCTCAATGAAAAGGATGAAAAATAGGGTAAAATTGTAATTTCACTTCTTCTATGGAGATCCAAGAAGAAATTACCAGCCAAGTAATGTGGTAGTCCAATCTATTATATATTTTTGTCACAAGGTATAGCAGAACAAATTGACAATTTCTTCCTGCACCCCATTATTAATAAATGCACCGCATACTACTAAGAAGACAAAAATAACCCTCCCTTATTGCATCATGTTGTTCATGCTATCATCACTATTTTTGTCATGTTGTCATTGCGTTGTTGTTGTTGCACCTTCGTTCTCCACTGGACTCTTTGAGAGGAAGAAAAAAAAAAGAAAGATAACTTCTTTTGACATAAGCTTATTCTAGAAGTGATCATATATATCCCAAAAAGCTTGTACTAATAAGCTCATTCTTATACATATCTATAGATAATACAAATGGAATCTACTCATAGGGTAACTTTGGACACGTGTCACCACCATAAAATTTGGAAAAAAAAATCAAAAATATTATTTTACCACAAAGAGATTTGTTTACACGTGACACTCATGACACATTATTGTGGCTCTCTATATGCACGATACGTGGTGCATAAAAAAATTGTCCATGTATCCGACTGCATATTTACCTTTCCTTCTCCTCTGCATCTCAACCACTTTTGTCTTTCTGACTCTTTGCATTAGTCTCTCATCTTTGCCTTATTTTTGTACGCCTGAAAAATGAACCAATCATCTTCTGCTACAAGTCTTATCGAAACTGAGATATATACTTGATATTTTTTTTCTTTAATGTCGTTCTTTAGTCAATGTTGCAGGACCTTAATTGTGTCAAAGAAGACAAGTCTGTAACATATATGTACACAATGAAATTTGAAATATGAAGTTTGGAGCCAATTTTCCAATATTTAAATGCTCAACATTTCATATCATTCCTCCAGGTACAAGAAACGAGAAAGAACCGAATAAGAAAAATGAGTGCGAAACAAAAGGAGGTGACTATACATTATAGTTTATCTGAGGAGAAAAACTTCATCTTTTTTGGGAAAGGTTAGCCCACTGATTTCTGAGGTATAGGATAAAACAAGAAGCAAAACAGTTTCAGCAGCGGAAGACTTTAAGAGAGAAAGGATTGAAATGATAGAGATAGAAGATTAAAGTTTTATTTTTTTTTGTTTTTGGTGCGATTAGTTTATTTTTCTTCCATTTGTATTTGATTAGCCCTTCAACCCTCATTTCTAGAAGATGGAAAATAAAAGAATAAAAAAAGGAAAACAAGTGTGATGAAATTTCTGGAGGATTTACTTGTTATATTTTGGATTTTATTTTTTATGTTTCTTTTCTGTTTTTACTAGTTTTTATTTTCCTTAATTATTGAATTCTCATAGGAAATTTTAGGTTTTAGAGAAAAACCTCATATTTATGGGGAAGGTTAGGTCACTGATTTCTGAAACAGAGAATAAAACAAGAAAAAGACTTTAATAGAGAAAGGAATGAAATGATGAAGGTAAAAGATTAAAATTTTTATTCTTTGTTTTTTTTTATGTGATTTGTTTATTTTTCTTCCATTTCTTCTATTTGATGAATGTGTGATTAACACATTGTACAAACTGAAAAGCTATAATAAATCAAAGGGAGTCTACATTGAATTGTAATTTTTTTTTGTTAAGTTATGGCTGATTGGTCCTTTGGAATATTTTTAGTTCAAGATTTCTAAATTTTGACACCAGAATAAATTACTGGCTGAAAATATATAAAAAAAAAGAAGCAAAAGTGACAGAGACACGCACCAAGTACTATTTTCAAGTTTGGTCACCAAGGTTATGACAGGAAAAATTGTACACTTCACCAAAATTCAAAGAGTTGTAGAATTCTTTCTTGCTTAATTATACCAATGCAGAAACTTTTCATCTAATTTTAAAAATCAAAATAATGCAACTTATTTTCCAGTTGGAAAACATTAGAGAAGGTTTTAAACGCAACCTATGAAAAAAAGGAGAAAGTTGAATGTTTTCACACTTGGCTATAATTTGTGGTTGTGTGGCATGAGATCTTATCAGGTCTTATTAAAAATGTGCCAAGACCAAGTTGAAAAATAAATTTATTTTTAGAGAAAAAGGCATAATAATGTATACTTTGTTGGATGAGGACATGAAGAAGTTAATTGCTACTTATATACTCCAAGAAATGCAATTATGTATTCCTTTTTTTTGGAAACCTAGGTTGGAAATTTTATTATTTGAAATCAATTAGCATTAAGAAAACGAGTATGCAAATCAATAAAGTTTAGAGTGCAAACTGAGACACCCAAACCTTTCAACTACCTACAATGAGAATTTATTGAGTTACAAAAATTAAAATTTATTCAATCTCTTTATAATATTGTAGGATCTGTTACAAAGAACCTAGAACCTTGAGGCGTGTGCTCATGGAAAGAAGCTTGTTCTTTTCAATATTTATTTACGAAAAATAAAATAAAATCATTCTTTTCTCATATGAAATTTATAGCTAATTTTATTTTTATTTATTTTCTTATTAATGGATAGAATTATTATCATTTTTAGTTATGCTTTTCCTTTATTTAAAAATTGTCAATATGAATAAAAGTGTGAACATTTCTACCCTAAAATATTTAAGTTCCTACGATGCACTATGCCTACCAATACCTACTTAGTCATGATAATAACACTGCAATTTAATTTCTAAATAACACATAATTATTCCTCGAATACTGGATTCATTGTAACCAAATCATAAATTAGACTTAAACCTTAATACAATTTCTTTCAATAATCATTTCTTCATACATGGAAAATTATTAAGATTCTATTATTATGAGTTTTAACTATAATAGTTGTGGAAATTTATTAAATTTATACATAGTTTTATTTATTTATTTATTTTCAAATTAATAGGTGGAATTATTATCATTTTTTAACTATATTTTTTTTTCTGTATTTAGAGATGATCAATATGAATAAAAGATTTCCTGTATTTAAAGATGGTCAATATGAATAAAAGTGTGTGAAGATTTTCAACCTTAAAATATTTAAATTTCAACACAAAACTAAGCCTAACAATTTTTAAAAATTTGTTTTGAAATATTTTTAAAACCAATAATCGAAAGTCACTAGAATGGTTATTTTAAAATTTATGGAGGTGCAGCTAGAAATTATGAGTGTAGAGGAAGAAAATTCTAGCAAAGGATATCTTCTATAAGAAAAAAACGTAGTAGTTGGAAAATCAAAAGAGGTACTATGAAAATTAGGGGTGGATATGCGAGCTGGCCCGTCCCGCATTTAGCCTGCAAAATGTGGGTCGGGTTGGCACATCCCGCAGAAGAAGTTTGGGCTCATTTCACTGGCCCGTCCTGCGTAAGAGGTAACTGCGGGTCAGTCTACATAAGAAAAATATATTTTTTTAAAATTAAAATTTATTTCTGTTGTTGAAAAATTAAAATTGCATCCTTATTTTAATTCATTCAATTAAAACAAAAACTATAAATATATCCTAGTATGATGGTTGTTAGAAGGTTTGATTAAAAATAATTAAAGTTTTGTTTTGCATATATTTTCTTTCTATATGTATATAAATGTATAAGAGTATCTTATCAAAGTTTTGCTACAAAATGTTTGAATGAAATTTCTTCTTATATTATTTTTTATTAACAAATTTTAAATGTAAAATTTTACTTCAAACTAAATTCACTCTTTTTTTAATATTAACTTCTTTAGATGATTAAAATAAAACATATTTTTTTATATTATTTTTTTTTTAAATAAAATAAATAAATGTCACACTACAATAATAATGTGAGTGAGATATGATTTTTTTTAGAAAAAATAAAATAATTATTTTTTATTTATGTGGGCTAGCGGGCTATCCGTCTCACTTTACAACGTGAACAACAAATTATGCGGAGTGGACCTCAATAGAGTAACATAGTGAGTCCGCCTCGCATTTTTTAGTAGGAGGCCGCGGACCGACACACATGACTCACCCCACATTACTTACATAGTGAAAATCCCCACATGGTATTTTTTTTCAACTTTTTAAATGATATAGTGTAATTTCTTTAAAAATATATAGATTAGAGCAAATTTTGAATAAATTATTAAAATTGGTAAAGTCTGATTATGAATGACGATTTTAAAAGTTAAATCATAGGTTTATTTATACTTTTTAAAAACATAATAACATGAAAAAATAAATAATAGGATACAGGTTACACATATTTTTAGTCACTTCAAATTCCTAACATTTTTTAGTTATTTTTTTAGTCTTTATTCTTAATTAAGATACACAGCACAAAAATTATAAAATAGCGCTACTTATTTAATGCGGCTCAGCGTTTAAACGCATTCGTAAAAAATGCGGTGATATTTTTGAAATTAATTTGATTTACAAATGCGGCTATTTGAATAACCGCATTTGTAAATCAAAAAGCTTGATTTACAAATGCGATTTTTACGTTTAGCCACATTTGTAAATTCTTTTTACCCTAAAAATTTTATGCGCCTCAACAGTTTCATAGTTTCTTTCTCGTTCATTGCTGCATTTGATCGAAGGTACTATTCCATTGGCTCCCCGCTCCGCCACTGCTTCCGTCGCCGCCGCTGTTCCTCTTTCTCCCTTTCCACTCTTCACCAACAACATTCACCCACAAGGTTGGTTTTTAAATTTTTTAAATTTTTTTGGATTTTGTTTTATTTATTATAATTTATTGTGTATTTTAAATTTTATATTATTTAGTATTTATTATATTTCGAATTTGTATGTTTTTTATGTATTATAATTTGTATTTTTCAAAATTTATATTATTATAATTTATAATTTGAATTTGTATGTTTTTTATGTATTATGTAATTTATATTATTTAGTAGTTAGTTGTTACTTTATATGTTATATTTAGCAATAATACGTTCTGGTATTGAGTCCGAGGTGTTCGACCCTCGGCAAACGTGTGAAATAGAACACTAATATAAAAATTCTAATTGTTCTAGAATATATAATATGGATAGAAATTGGATGAATTTTGTTCGTATAAGTGAGGAGTACGAAAGAAAAGTAGAAGAATTTATACAATTTGCACAACGTAACGCGATTAATAGTGGTCATGATGGAGCAAAGATCAGGTGTCCGTGCGTTAATTGTTTGAATGGAATGATACTGGATGTTAATATAATGAGGGAGCACCTGCTATGTGATGGGTTTCTTCGATCTTATACAACTTGGACATGGCATGGTGAATTATTAAATTTACCACGTGTTTCCGTAACTAAAGAATACGTGGGGTCCACCATGGATAAAGTAGTACACGATGATGTAGATGATGATCGATTGGAAGACATGATTCGTGATGTAGGAGTTGAGTCTTTTGCAAAAGCGCATGGATATGAAAGTATGTCAAGCGATGCAGAGACTCCATTGTATCCTGGATCAACTAACTTCACACGATTGTCGGTGGTGTTAAGATTGATGAATTTGAAGGCAATAAATGGATGGACTGATAAAAGCTTCACGAAATTGCTTCAGTTGTTGAAGGATATGCTTCCAGAGGGAAATACTCTACCTAATCATAATTATGAGGCCAAAAAGATACTTTTTCCAATGGGTATGGAGTATAAAAAGATACATGCATGTCCTAATGATTGTATATTATACCGGAAAAATTTTAAATTGTTGAAAAGTTGTTTGAGGTGTGGGTTATCACGTTATAAGTTGAAACAAAAAGATGATGATACTATTGAAGATATAGAAAAGCATGGACCCCCAATGAAGGTTATGTGGTATCTTCCCATCATTCCAAGGATGAAGCGTTTGTTTGCAAACCCAAACGATGCTAAGAATCTTAGATGGCATGTAGATGAGAGGAAATGTGATGGCATGTACCGACATCCAGCTGATTATATTCAGTGGAATAAATTTGATGAAGAGTTTCTAGAGTTTGGTAAAGAATCAAGAAATATCCGACTTGGTTTAGCAACAGACGGAATGAATCCGTTTGGTAATATGAGTACAAATCACAGTTCATGGCCTGTTTTACTAGTTATTTACAACTTACCTCCTGGATTGTGCATGAAGCGAAAATACATGATGTTGTCTATGATGATATCCGGTCTGAAACAGCCAGGAAATGATATTGATGTATATCTAAGTCCTCTAATTGAAGATTTGAAGTTAATGTGGGACCACGGTGTTGAAGTATTTGACGGATTTGCTAATGAAACTTTCAAGCTTCATGCCATGTTATTTTGCACCATCAAAGACTTTCCGGCATATGGTAACTTATCAGGTTATAGTGTTAAGGGTCATAAAGCATGTCCAATATGCGAAGAAGACACTGCTTCTCAACAATTGAAACATCGAAGGAAAATAGTATATCTTCGGCATCGGAGGTTTCTTAGAAGTCATCATCCTTACCGGAGGTCGAAAAAAGCCTTTAATGGACACCAAGAGGGTAGTGGTCCACCAACTCCATTAACCGGTGTTGAGGTTTACGAAAAGGTAAATAACATAGACCACACCTTCGGTAAGTAAAAAAAAAAGTCATCTGTGACAAATATTTGGAAGAAGAAATCAATCTTCTTTGATCTTCCGTACTGGTCGAGGTTAGAAGTCAGACACTGTATAGATGTAATGCATGTTGAGAAGAATGTGTGTGATAGCTTAATTGGTACACTTCTTAACATTAACGGGAAGACGAAGGATGGTCTAAATGCTCGTTTAGATTTGTTTGAGATGAATATACGCGGCGAGTTGGCACCCATAGAAATGGGTAAGCGTACATATTTGCCCCCAGCCTGTTACACAATGTCAAAAGATGAAAAAATTAGATTTTGTCAATGTCTAAAGGGTGTGAAAGTGCCACAAGGACATTCCTCAAATGTGAAGAACCTAGTGTCAATGCAAGATTTGAAGTTAATTGGGTTGAAGTCTCATGATTGTCACATCTTGATGCAAAAATTGTTGCTGGTAGCTATCCGTGGGATCTTACCAAAAAATGTTAGACATACCATAACCCGTTTGTGCTCATTCTTCTCTTCCATCTGTTGTATAGTCATTGATCCTTCAAAACTAGATGAACTTCAAAATGAAATTGTTGTTATCTTGTGTGAGTTGGAGATGTTTTTTCCTCCATCTTTTTTTGACATCATGGTTCATCTAGTGGTGCATCTGGTAAGAGAGGTTAGATTGTGTGGACCAATGTACTTAAGATGGATGTATCCTGTTGAGCGGTATATGAAAATTTTGAAAGGTTATGTGAAAAATCATTATCGTCCAGAGGCTTCAATGATTGAAAGGTACATAGCTGAAGAAAGTATTGAATTTTGTTCAGAGTACATGACAAAAGCAAATCCAATAGGTGTTCCAGCTAATTCATGGCACCACAGGCGTTCTACAAGTAAATGTTTACGTGGTGTGAATATTGTAAGAAAATCTTGATAAGAAGTCTTGCAAGCACATTTGTACATATTGAATAACACAGATGAAGTTATACGTTACATAGAAGCTCATAAAGCCATTGTGAAGGCAAATAACCCAAGACAAGCAGAGAAATGGGTCTTGATGGAACATAATAGAACTTTCATGCCTTGGTTTAAAGACGAGGTGTTCAAGGATTCAACGACATCAGAGACCTTGACCTGGTTGGCTGCTGGATTGAAGTTTGATGTCATCTCATGTACAGCGTACGAAGTGAATAATTGTATATTTTACACGAAGTCCATAGATGAAAAGAGTACAGTTCAAAATTATGGTGTTACTCTTGAAGCCGAGTCAATGCAGTTTTCGACTTCGAAAGATACAAATCCAGTACTTGGATCAATGGCATACTATGGGTTTATAGAAGAGATATGGGAGGTTGACTACACTAAGTTTTCCGTTCCAGTTTTCAAGTGTAAATGGGTTGACAATAAAAGTGGGGTTAAAATTGATGATTCAGGATTCACACTAGTGGACTTTCGAAAGATAGGGTATCGAGATGAGCCATTTATAATGGTTCAACAAGCATCTCAAAATTTAAGGATATCATTGATACGTAAGTACATTATAAACTTAACTTTGTATATATGTTACTAATTAACCATCTACTAACGAGGTTTTTTGTATTAACCAATTCATGGCGTGGATATAACATCATAAAAGGTCGATCCAGTTCAAATAATTTGAACTGGATAAGAATAAAGGTTTGTAATTTTTTTCTTTCTCTATTATCATTGTTTATCAATATACTAACATATTACTTTTTATTGAATTATAGTGTAATATACAACCAGGAAGCTATGAGTGTGGCTATTACATTATGCAATGGATGATTACCATTATAAGACTAGGTGTTAAAACTAGTTGGAAAGAGGTAATGATATGTTAAATCATTTTTATAATTCTTGAACATATATATATATATATATATATATATATATCTAAAAACTAATTTATGTCAACTATATTTTGCAATGCAGTTATTCACAGACGAAGCACCAATGAATTCGGAAGGCATTTCATATGTCAGAGAGTCTTGGTCCACATATTTCATAAATTTTTATAACTCTACCATAGTTAATCAATAATGTAGGTTTTATTATGTTTGATTACTATTGTAAATGTACATTTTGATTCTCTCAATTTATCTCTATATTTCTGTATTAGTCTGACTGGGTTTGATCATTATATGTAGGTTAATTTATATGATTTAGGGACAATACGAATTGAACTTAAAAAAAAAAACACAATTTACAAATGCGGTTATTTACCAAAGTCGCATTTGTAAATCAAAAAGCAAGATTTACAAATGCGTCTTTGGTAAATAACCGCATTTGTAAATAGTGATTTACGAATGCGACTATTTACCAAAGCCGCATTCGTAAATCTAAAACCCCAGCTCATTCAGAAGAATATACAAATGCGACTATTTCAAATAACCGCATTTGTAAATCGTATTTACAAATGCGGCTCTATAGCCGCATTTGTATTTCTCTGATTTACGACTACGTGCTAATCAAATGCGGCTCTATAGCCGCATTTGTAAATGTAAAATAGCCGCATTTGATTAGCATTTCTGCGCTAGTGATAACAAAGAAAATACCAAATTAATATAATTATATTTTTTATTACCAAATTTATTACGTAATAAATTTCTTATTTAATAGGAATATTTTTTAATAAATAATTTTTTAATATTGTATTTTATTAAAAGTAATTATAACATATTTATATGTTTATAATTTATTTTCTATATATTAATTTTATACTATAATTTTGAATAATTGTAAAATAATTTATTTTCTAATATATCATAAACACATAATTTTATTTATAAAGGAAAAAGTAATAATATATATAATTGATGTATTACTAATTTTCAAAATATAAATACAATCACACACATATGAATCATCACATTGTATCCATTATGTTATATTAACAATTAAGTGTTTAATTAATTTATATTCAATACGCCAGGCATCCACTAACATAAACACTTGAATTTACTCATGGAAGACTTGTGCGTTTAATTTGACTAAGAAATATGCATCTGTCATATTACTTCCATTGTGATAACTCTCCACACAACAACATGTACATATAAATCAAGTCTCCTTATATGACATGCCAAACCAATTATTTTTCAAACTGCAAACTTAGTCATATAAACCTCCTTCGAGTCTCACCATCTAATAATCTTCATCTATATGTGATGTGAGTTGATTTTAGGATTATTCATTTTATGGTGTGACACTTTACATAGATTGAGATTTTAGGCAAGTTTATGGTGAGAACTCTAAGAAGATCCCCACTGGACACGAACTTAACCAAGTGGTTAAGTAAGTGTGAAGGTTGACTTCACAAGAGCAAAAGGAAAAGACAATTACAAGGTGAATATGATGCCAATAAGTGCGAAATTAAAGAACATGGAAAGGAAAACCAAATAAGAATTGTCGAATGTAAGAATGAAACAAAGCAAGAACATAACACAAAGAGTAAAAGTGGAATGACAAATGGAAGAAGAGAAGAAGGAAGGAGAAATCTTATGTGATGGATTTGAGAAAGGGAACACGTCACTTGGAATGTGATTGGCCTCCAAGATAAATGTTGCTAGCCACTACTTGAGAGCTCTCAATTACTCACAAGATAAGACCTAAATGCTAAGAGGAATCAAGCCTCACTAACACCTCACACAATTTGTGCATAGTAACTTTTCTTCTATTAATTTTAACATGTAAAATACAATGGTAGGCCTCTTATTTATAGGGGAAGGAGCCTTGGAAAACAAGCAAGAGGGGTAGAATGGGAAAAGGGAAAAAGGGACTTCCTTAGGGTTTGACTAAGTCAATCCCGCATCCTAGGTTTGTCCTTCTAGAAACTAGGTCAAAATGACTTCCTAAAGGGCTAGGAACAAGATAAAATGATACCTACACCCCCTATTATGCTAAAGGCACCTTATTCTAGCATATCTTTGCTATTTGGACCCCTAAAGTGAGCCTAATGAAGAACTTCTAATATTTTGGTTTATAGATTCTTCTTTCCCAGATGCTTTCTCGAGGTTTGGTGGAGCCCGACTTTGTATATTGAGATGACTGCCCTTTTTGTGAGATGTTTGATGTGTCCTTAGTCATCTATTGGTTGCTTTGGTTTGTATCATGCCCCCCACGTTAGAAAGAATTCGTCCTCAAATTTAGAACTCCTGCAAATAACATAGTTAGTTTGTTCCCAGAGAAGATATTTCTAAGTTTAGGATGTGAAACAAACTTATGTTCATGAAGCTTGGGGAGTTCACATGGGTCAATTCTAGATACAGGCCATCGTTGTAGATAATGTTTAGGGAAAAGATGATTTGTTTGTGAAAATCCTCTTAGAAGTGGATAACCTTTAGGAGGTTTTTGAAGATCATCCCTAAACTTCTTTAACAAAGATGTCAAGTATTAAGATTTATTTGGGAATGAAAAAGATAAGGAAGAAGTATACCTAGGAGGTGCAATGATTTTCTTAGGAGTCAACAAGAGGAGACCCACTTTACTTTCCTCTTCTTTTTCATTTTCTTTTTTGGCTTTTGTTTGAATTTGGTCTAGATTTACTTCTTGTAACATTGTGGTTCTTTTATTTGGACAATTGGCAGCTATGTGTCAAAAACCTAAACATTTAAAACATTTTTTGCTTGAAGTTTTGGTGGGTGACTTAGGGATAGAGGTAGAAGGATTGTGTTTAGAAACTTTTTGGTGAGAAGTGGTTTCTTTTGAAAAATTGGAAGGAGAAGTTTTTATAGAATTTTTGTTTGTATCCTTCCATGAAGATTTGTAGAAGTCATCATTATGAGTATTTTTGAAAGTTGTTTTCTTCAAAAGTTGTGATTCCACCTTGATGGCTAGGTGAACCACTTTCTTTAAAGAACAGTACTCATATAATTCTGCAATATCTTGAATTTCTCTCCTCAACCACTTACAAACCTAGCTATCTTTGACTCTTCATTATCATGCATATTAATTTTAGTCAAAGTTGTTTCTAAGTCTTTAAATTATTCATCTACCGTCCTAGGTCCTTGATGAAGCCGTTGGAGCTTCAACAAGAGCTCCTTCCTATAAGGAGGAGGAACAAACTGCGTGTGCATACATGTTTTCAAATCATATCAAGAGACCACGGTTGACCTCTTGTTTAGCCCAATGTCCATTACAGTTTGTTGCCACCATTGGATGGCATAGTCTAAAAAAAACTAGGGAAGCTAACCTAACCTTTTGGTCCTCAGTGACCTTATACACATTAAAGAGATGTTCAACTTTAACTTCCCATTCTAAATACAAAGTAGGGTCATTGGTCCCACTAAAACTAGGTAACTTTACAAAATCAAAAGAATGTTGTGGTTGTGGTTGTGGTTGTGGTTGGTGTTGATTGTGCCATTTCTCAAAATTGTGCACTCACCAATTATGTTCTTGATTCCCATAGTGCATGGAATGTCTAGTTGTTCTTGGCAGCTGCCATCTCCTTTCTTGAGATTGCCTCTCTTGAACTTCCTCTAGCCTTTGCATTCTTTCCACTAGTTGTCGCATTTTGTCTTCTTTGTGGGCCAAAATCCTCTGGGAATCCTCAAGCTCTCCCAAAAGACGTGCCTTTTGAGGAGATTATGGTTTAGAAGATTTCCCTGAATATAGATGATACATAATTTACAAGTGAACAAACAATTAGTGAAATAGAAGTTAGAAAACACTCTCTCAAGTTTGCATCACTTTTGGTGAAAAGAAATCAATAGGAGAACACTCGAAGCACTAAAAAAGAATTTTATCCTCTCAAAAAAGGTTTTTCTTGAGGTTGAGAACTCTCAAATGAAAAAGGTCATTTTCCAATAACTCCAATTTTCACAAAAATTTTGGGATTCAATATAATTGAACACTTGAAATCTTTTGTTTGGAACTTTAAATCTACTTCTACTAAAACAAGTTTCTAATTACTTCTTAAACTTTCAAAATTAAAAGAAAAGTAAATAGAATTAAAGTAAGGACTCCTAGAACAATAATGAACATATGACTCAAAGCAAAAGGCAATAACACAATAAGACTAAAAATATAACAATCCAAAAGCAAAACAAAGCTAAGGAAAATAAAATGGCCGAATGAAAGTTGGAAGGAAAATAATGGGTTGAAAATTAAATTTCAAGAATGTAAAGACAAGAATTTAAAGGTACTTGAATTTAAAGACACGAAATTAAAGGTACTTGAATTTAAAGGCAATAAATTAAAGGTGCTTGAATGTAAAGTGCCAATCAACTCAAAGCAAAATAATCTCAAGAACCTAAGCTTTGATAACCACATGATGTGAGTTGATTTTAGGATTGTTCATTTTATGGTGTGACACTTTACATAGATTGAGATTTTAGGCAAGTATATGGTGAGAACTCTAAGAAGATCCCCACTGGACACAAACTTAACCAAGTGGTTAAGTAAGTGTGAAGGTTGACTTCACAAGAGCAAAAGGAAAAGACAATTACAAGGTGAATATGATGCCAATAGGTGATAAATTAAAGAACATGGAAAGGAAAACCAAAAAAGAATTACCGAATGTAAGAATGAAACAAAGCAAGAACATAACACAAAGAGTAAAATCAGAATGACAAATGGTAGAAGAGATGAATGAAGGAGAAAACTTATGTGATGGATTTGAGAAAGGGAACATGCCACTTGGAGTGTGATTGGCCTCCAAGATAAGTGTTGTTAGCCGCCACTTGAGAACTCTCAATTACTCACAAGATAAGAATTAAATGTTAAGAGGAATCAAGCCTCACTAACACCTCACACAATTTGTGCAGAGTAACTTTTCTTCTATTAATTTCAACATGTAAAATACAATGGGTAGGCCTTATATTTATAGGGTAAAGAGCCTTGGAAAACAAGCAAGAGGGGTAGGATGGGAAAAAAGAAAAAAAAAAGGGTTGCCTTAGGGTTTGACTAAGTCAATCTCGCATCATAGACTTGTCCTTATAGAAACTAGGTCAAAATGGCTTCCTTCCTAAAGGGCTAGGAACAAGCTAAAATGATACCTACACCCCCTATTATGCTAAAGACACCTTATTCTAAGTTATCTTTACTATTTGGACCCCTAAAGTGAGCCCAATTTATTTACGTAACTTTTCTCTTGTGGAAAAGACCAGAAGGAAGAACTTCTGATATTCTGGTTTATAGCTTCTTCTTCCGTTGATGCTTTCTCGAGATTTGGTGGAGTCCGACTTTGTATACTGAGATGACTGACCTTTTTGTGAGATGCTTGATGTGTCCTTAGTCATCTGCTGGTTGCTTTGGTTTGTATCAATATGACTCCAATATACTAGTACAATTAAGATATCTCTTTTAGACGAATCTCTAATTCAGTGCACATCCTAAACAATCTCAACATAGTACTTTCTTTCTTGAAAATACTATGTCTTGATTCACACTTTCACATGATTCATAATTCATATCAGTCGTCAATGTACCATTCAATCACACAACTATTTAGATTTTCAAAACAATTAAAGAGTATAAAAAAAATCACACAAACACATAAAATCATTGTTTCAAATACATATATAATTAAAATATATAATTTAATTAAATCAATAAGCAACCATCACAACCTTTTAAAATATATATTTTTCAATTTCTTTTAGTTTGAGTAAAAATTGCTTCACTTGAGCAAAAATAAGGTCGAGATCAGGTTTAGTTGTAGTACAATTTTCGCTTGAGTGAAAATTCCTTGAGTGAAAATAAGGTTAAGACCATATTCAGTTACAATACAATTTTTGTTTGAGCAAAAATTTCTTTGCTTGAGAGAAAATTGGACCAAGACTAAGCTTGAATTTCTGTTATATTTTTGCTTTTAAGTTTCATTCACCTAACTCAATTGAACTAAAAAACCATATCAAATTTTCTACCCAACATTAATATAAACTTTTGCAACTTCAAGACTATCAAATAATTTCTACGATTTTAAAATTCTCAAATATATCTTTTATTTTCATTGAAATCACAATTCAACATATGACTCTTAGACTTTCAAACTTCAAAAACACCTCACAATCAATCTCAAACAATTAACCATTTTTTAAATTGTTTAAACTTCAAAGTATTTTAATCAAATAACATATATTTCACTCAATAAAACAATCATGCGAGAGAAATTAGGAACTTGTGACCATGTTACCTTCATATTCAAATCTTTGAACTTAGAATTTTATTGAAATGTAAAACTAGTTTCCCTTACGTGATTAGAAGTGTGAGTACTCACACAAAATTTCAACTCTTAAAGAAAGCAATGATAACCTAACATGTACCACATAGTCTTGATCAATAATCTGAACGCATCACCAGGACACTGAACTAATAGAGACTAATCCTAAAGTTACATACACTACATGCAAAACACAATAAAATATATGATTGGACAACTTTGTTCTATTCACTCTTAGGAGTCCAAAGCTAACTTCTAATTGTAAATTTCATGAAGGTCAGGGTTACAAATCTAGTTAGAAGACAAAAAAAAAGAAAAGAATTTTTTTTCTAGAGATATAGTGATTATTTTAAAATGAATTTTGAATATTTGATTTTTCTATTTATAAGTATCATTTTAATTATATCACTTTTAATCTAAAATTAATATTTAAAAATTTAATACTACGTGAAGTCATAAATTCATATTTAAACCCTCATTCATTGCGATAGTCAAGGTTGAATTTACATAAATGAAATTGTACATAGAATCAACGACTTTAATTACCGTTTTAGATTTTAAATAAAATACAGAAAAAAAATTGTATTTTACAAATACGGTTTTACTTTTTGTTTATAAGTCGTGGATTTGATTTAACAAATAAGTATGTGTATTTCTGTATTTATGACTTTGCTAATGATATGTGGTAGTACAATGGCTTAGATAACCAAATAAAATTAATCCATAAGTGTTAAATTACCTAAACTTGTCCAATTGTGAATATGTAGTACGGTTTTGTTTTATATCTTGTAAGTCTTAGACAACTTTTATATTTTATTTATAATTTTAAGAATTTTTTTAAAAATAAACAATTAAAAAGACAAAAAAATATATTTTTGATTAATTATTTTCTTAAAATACATTAAAGTAAAATTAAAATAAAACGTCAATAGTTGGAAAAGAAGAAATTAAAATTATGTAGTGTTATAAGAAACATATTTATTACTTTAATATATTTTTAATTAATGAAATAATATGAACAACATTAAATAGGAATACGTTTGTAATGATAATAAACTATATAATATACTATTATTTTATTATAAAAAAGCACAACTAACATAGGAAAAACTATGTGAAAAGAAGTAGAGTGGTAAACTTTTTTTAAGGATTTTTGTTTTTGTGTGTTAATATAGACGTGTGAAATAATTTAAAGATATTATATGTTTAATAAATTTTAATTTATTTACTAATATGTTTAAAATATATACGTGTTTTGCATGGATGGTGTGTAGATTTTAGAAAGAATTGGGCTCAGAGTTATTGGGTTGAATATAAATTATGAAGAAGAAGAGGACAATTTCTCCTTGCACCATATATTTTTTATGTACACCTAACATAACTTTTTAAACTCAACTTTGTCCTTGTCTTCTTTCTTTTTGAAGAAAATTGCATAGGAGCTTGGTGTCCATTTTAGCTACAGAGGAGTTGGTGTTGGTATAATGTTGGTGTGGTGGTGGAGGAAAAGTTTCACTCTTAGTTGCGGTACACATTGTTTTGAAGTAAGAAAACACATTGCATATTTGTTTTCACCATTTTTGAGGTGCACTTTTCCTGAATGACGATATCTGGAAGTCTGGATATAGGCTTACGGATGCATGAATCTGGAAGGCAATGTCAATACCTCCAGATATAAAAATCCGTAAGGTAATTTTATTTCCAATTCAAGGTTCTGGATGCACATGTCCGGAAGTGAAATGAGGTCTGGATACCTATATCCAAAAGGAGTATTTGAGTTTTGGATATCAATATCCAGAATGGTTTTTTGGATTTTGGATTGCTACTTGGGTACTAAATGTTGGGTTCACTTAAATGTAACCTAGTTTCTACTTGATTAAGGGTATTATAGTAATTTCACATGAACATGTTGGGTGTCAATATGAAATGATATGGTGTAGGAAGAATTGGTCGAAGAAGAAATAGAGAAAGGGTTAGTTTAGGGATTAAAATGTGTTAAAATTAAGAGGTTGATTCTCCTTGCACCATATCGATTCAAATTCACACCCAAATGTTTGTTTTGCCTTTAATGATTTAAATTTTTTTGCCTTTAAGATATTCGTATCCGTACATCAAATCATAAAGTTCTAGATATGCAAGTCTGGAACTAATATGTTACTTCCAGGTTTCGCTATCTGAAAGCTTACTTGGACATCATAAATGACCTTCTGGATACCAGGATCCGTAAACAAACATAAATGAGTTCTGGATCTCGATTCTCAGCACCATTTACAGCACACCATTCCGGATATAAAAATCCATAGCTCATAATTAACTTCCAGATATGGTCATCCAGAAGTTTAAATGAAGTACGAAAATGATCTTTTGAATATCAAAATCTAAAATATATAACAATCACTTCTAGATTTTTTCATCCATAAGAAAAATGAAGCAAATGATAATGTTGGGTTTTAAATTTTGTGTTAGGTGCCTGTCTTAAATGATATAAATAATATGGTGTAGGGAGAAATTGCCAAATTAAGATCAGGACTCTTTCCTTGCATTAGAAAAATATAAGGTTTTTGCTTTTGTACACCCGATGAATTCTAACTTGTACCCTATTAATTTTTGAAATTTCAGTATTACCCTTCATTCTGGAATTAAAACTACAAAATTAAAAAAATACACTATGAAAAACTAAATCTGAAATAGATTCTTTTCATTATACAATAGGATTGAAAAATCAAAATATCTAGAAAGTCAAATTGAAAACATATATAATATATTCTAAAAAAAGAATTCGAGAAAATAAAATCTAAAAATATATTCTAAAAAAAATTTTGAACAATAAAATTTGAAAATATATTTCAAAAAGACTATTTCTAAAAAGTTGTTCTAAATAGTCTAATCTAAAAAGTGTTATAAAAACTCAAATTCAGAATATTATTTCAGAATACCAAATCTGAAATACATTTTAACTGCATTTTTTATTCCTATCTTCTCACTCCTATTTAAAAACTAATTAAAATTGATATTGAAGCAGGTTCAAATTTATTGGGTGCCGGAATCAAAAGCCAAAATATAACCATATTCTACCTCTTCTCCAGCTCTTCATCATTTACCTTCCTCTTCCAATTTTTTTCTTTGTTTGTAAAATTAAACCTTAAAGATTGCTAAGAGATATTGTATAGCATCAAGTTTAGATTGTGATATTGGGTGAGTTTCTTTTTCTCCCCTTTGGAAGATTGAAAAAAGGATAATAATTTAATCAAGATGTAAATGATGGTTGATTTTGCATGATAAATGAGTATTTGTTAAGTTAAAATGGATTAAGAGTTGTATGCATTATACTAATTAAAGTGTTTGACTACTCATAAATTTATACTGCATGGTAAAGATATAATGATTTCTTACTGCTAAATTTTCATCAATAGCCAATGAATGTTAGCGTAATCGAAGTGGTGTTGAAAGTAGGCATAAGAAAAAAAATCATTCGACTAAAATTGAGTAACATGTATAATAACAGCTGAGTTCAGAAAAAAGAATTATAATTTTATAGATATTTGATCCTACTCAAATGTAATGTTTTCATATTTATAAATTAATAGGTATATTTTAAATTTTATTTTGGTATAATAATTTTTTTTTTAAATTTAGTAGTAAACTATCTAAAGTCATAGTTTATTAAAAAATATTTATTAAAATCACACATTCATTTTTACTAAATACTTCATATATTTATTTCATTCATTTAGAATTAAAATAAAAGTATTTTTTAAATTTGATCCAAATTAACCCACAACTCATATCTCATTAACCTAATAAGTTAAATAACCGAATATAAATTTTAAAATATTAAATTTAGATTTTACTGAATTGGTCAAATTGAATCCAAATCAGATCCAATCCAGCTGATACTCAAGTTAGCTCGAGGTGATATGCTAATAGTTATGACCAACAATCAGTATAAAGTTTTTGCAATAATAATAACAATTTAAATTATATGTTAAAGCACCATTTGTAATTTATTAAGTGGAAATATTGTTTTATCCTAGTTAGAGTACCTCAAGTACTTTATTGTTTATAAAAAAAGTTGTTGATTAAAAAAAACCTAGTGGTAAAATTGTGTTTTTTTCCAAAATCCTTTAGGTTATGATGTTTATTTTCTTTTCTATATATTCTTTCATTTTTTTAGAATTGTCTTCATTATTTTACAATTAGATCACACATAACTATGAACAACTAATAATATAGTAATATAAATTAAAGAAAATTATGTTTTAAGTAACTTTTTTTCTATTCCTTCAAATCTTTAGTTTTATTTTCTTTCATTTTGCATGGATAGAGATTTGTGATACATATGAAATTTAAGAATAAAAGACTCGTCTTGGTTAGTTTATGTCTATACTAACGTACCCTATTTGTTAATCAAAATTTCTAGACACAAATTAAAAATTCTTTATTTTTTTTTAAATTGAAGTAAATCATTGAAGGGCACATGAATTATGAATTAAGGTAAGAAAAACTATTTTTAAGTGAATTTTGATTTATGATGTATTTTATATTATTGATGCTATACTTTGAGATATTTGAACTAAAAAGGTTGTGATATTTTGTTGTTGGTTAGGAATATAATAGAAAGTTTGAAATTTTGAGACTTTGTTGACGTATGGTTAGATTTAAATGGGTGGATATTGAATTTTATTCAATTTTGAATATGATTTTGGTTAGATAGTTGAATTGAATCATACTAGTTATAGTTTCCAAATCACATTAGGCTCGTTAAGATTTTCTTTTTAAATGTTTTGAGAATTGATTGTTTATATATTTGTTTTTGTGCTTGAATTTGGATATTGAGTTTTAGAATGATTAATTTGTATGTTCAATGACATTTTTATTTATTTATATGAGTATTAATATTAGTTTGCTTTTAAAACAACCTTATTTTGATGTTTAAAAGTGAATGTGGATGCTAGAATTTATAGTTTTGAATTGTAGATTAGTTTTATGGAATTTGCTAAATTTCAAATTTATGATATTTTCATTCAATTAAAAGTTAACTCAATTAATTTCCTCTCATGAGATGATTTTTTTCACTCAATAAATTGAAAATTAAGACAAGAAAAATAAGAAAAATATTTGATTTGTTTTATTGAAGTTAAGGTTTTTTCTCTTTTTGAAGAATAGGGAACTAAAAACCTATTCACTTATGGGACTGCTAGGGGATATCCTGGTCTTGTTATTTGTGAAGGTATGTTTTGTGGGAGTATGAAAAAGTTTATTGGTGTTTTCTTTGTGTTTCTTGAGGTTTATACTACTATGGTTGTTGAGTTTTATGGAGTTATACATGCTTTGGAGGAAGCTCAAAATATGTGGATTACTAATGTATGACTTGAATGTGATTCTATCTTGGTTTGTGCTGCGTTTACTACTAGGACTAATGTTCCGTGAATGCTTCGTAGTCGATGAATATACTTGTCTTAATTACTGCAGGAAAATTAGGTTTAGAGTTACTCATATTTTTCGTGAAAGGAATGCGTGTGTTGATAAGTTGGCTAATTTAGGATTTATTCATAGAGAATAATTTCATTGGTATAATAGACTTCTTTCCATCTAGTCTGTTCTTAAAATTATTTATGGATATGTATAGTCTACTTATGTATCGTTTTTGTTAACATACGAATTTTGGTCTAGTCCCCCTATATTTTTTGTGTATTTTTTTTTCTTTTTTAATAATAATTTTTTCATGTGATGACAGATGATTGTTGTTATTTTTTTTCCATCTAGTTTATTCTTACAATTCTTTATGAATATGTATAGTCCCCCCATTTTTTTGTGTATTTTTTTTTTCTTTTTTAATAATATTTTTTTTATATGATGACAAATGATTGTTGTTACTTGAGGTGTCAATGTCAAGTTGTATAATAATGCCCAACATGAAAGCTTTTATAAAAAATGAAATATACATCCACACAAATATATATATATATATATATATATATAATTTAGATATCAATTAATTTTTTTAGTATCTAATTTTTTTTTACCTAAAATTGGTTTCTTCAATAATTTTTTAGTACTGAATTGAGGTTTTCCTATGATATTGGATTTTTTTATTTATTTATGAAATCTTTACTCATTATTCTCTGTTTTTTCTGTTCAAGGAAAAATCAAACATAAGATTCTCTTGAAGATAAATTATAAAATAAATTGCATTATATGCATTTTATAATTTCATCATAAAAGATATAACTTCTTGAACAATTTAAGTGAAACAAATTATCTTAAAATTATTCTTTATTTAATATATTAAAATGTATAACTTATTTATTTTATTAAAACAATAAGTATTAAAAATAGAATCAATTATTAAAATGTTAGTTTTTATTATTGATAAATATTTTTTAAATTAGTATTTAATCCGATATTAAGGTTTTAACTACTAATTATTTATATTTTAAAATTGGTAACTAAAAACTTTGTAGCTAAATACTAATTTCAAAGGTTATTTATTAATAAAAACTAATTTAAAAATTAATATTTTTTTTTAATTTTTAAAATAGTATTTAATTTAATCAATATAACAACTAATAACTTTTTATATACATACAATTTATATTTGAATTCAAAAAAATCATAGGGTAAGCTTTTGAGATGATAGCTAATTTAGTGTGTAGAGTAACTTCTTTGTGTGAATTTCAAGGATAAATTCCATGGCCATTACATTAGTATTCAACTTAAAATAAATGGAACATGATATAATTATTAATACTTGTTATTTTTTATTGAGAAGTGAATCTACAAAATAAATAGATGAGAGATACACTCTGCATCTCAACATTATAGTTAAAAATAGGAAATTAACTTGTACAACCTAGCAGATATAAATATCTACAAGTAATTGTTCCAGGTTTTCCCCACTTTTATTGCAATAAGAGGTTGGCCATACCTTTTCAACTAGTACAAATTCATGGTAAAAGTTATTTTTCAACACACACATGTGCCCTTTTTTGTGATAAGAAAAATACTGTTTACTATACATATAGATGCTTTTTACTACATATAAATGATGCACACTTTTTATCAATAGCATCCATTTATTGATTAATCTTTCTGTTTTGGTTTGACTAACTACTATACTATATATAGTTAATTACACTTTGCTAAATAAGTTAACTAATTAAGTATTTATCAAGTTCTTCTATTAAATAAAAAGTTACTCCTAAGCTTTATTGTGAAATTAGTTAAAATGAATTAAAAAGTTATGAAAATGTCACAAATTACTTTTGTAAATTCAAATATAAGTTCTTCAAACTATTCTCAAAAGTTAATTTTTTTTTAATCTTTAATTCAATCAATAACATGGAAAACCTCCCAATTATCCATAGTGTGGAAAACAAGTGAATAGAAGACTGAATTATGAATACAATAACAAAAGAAAAAAGAAAAAAAAAAGTAATAATTATAGTCCCTCTCTCTAAATGAACTTTTTCAGATAATTTCATTTGTTACCTTGTCCTTCACTTTTATGCAACAGTTAAGATTGTATTGTCCCCTACCTTTGTGAAATAGTTCTTAGATTGCTTTGCCGATAGAAAATATGGATTGCACATTCCCCACCCTTTTATTAAGTTGCAATACACTCAAAACCAGCACGGATCTTTCCTTGCACCCAATCATCTCTTACTTTATTTCATTCTCTTTTTTAGGACTTAGCCACAAGAAACACACAAGGTAATCTTAATTATACTAATTTTCCAAATGCATCTAGGTTATACAAGAGAATAATAATAAGTATAATAATACATAATTCCAGGTTTGACAATTGACATTATGATTCTAAAAGTTGAGTATTTTTTTTCCCTTTATTTCTAAGGAACTTCCATTGGGGAAAGTGTCTACCTCTACCTCCCACATATTCCTCACTCCTCTCATTGAAAATAAACCATAATAAAAGTTACTAAAAACTGATGTTTCAATGAAAAGACCAATTCTCACACATTTCAACACTCCCCCATACAATTTCTCATCTTAAACCCTGATCTACCAAATCCAACTTCTCAAAACTCCATCTCTCCATATCTTTCCATGCGTCCCCTTCTCACCACCCTTTGCCACCTCCTTCTTCCATCATGGCCTTCAAAATCTCTCAAGCAGTTCACATTCTTTTGTTGATGTCCCTTCTATTGCTAGTTTTTCATGAGTATTACAATCTCAAGTCCAAGATCAACAAGAACCACACCACACAACCAACTCACTCAATACCATCATCTCATCACCTTTTAGTGGGCAGAAAATTTCTTGCAACCAAATTTGACTTCTCTCCTTTCTTTAAGCACCATCATAAACATCACCAACCGGGTGTTGCAGTGCACCCTGATCCTTCAGACACAGACATTGATCCACGTTATGGGGTTGAGAAGCGTCGCGTGCCAACTGGTCCAAACCCATTACACCATTGATCATCGGTTGATTCTCAGTTCAACCAGAAAGGTTTTGCAAAAGAAAAAAAAAATGGTTAGTAGTGGAAGCTTGATAATGATATAACCTGATTACCACTAAATATTTTTTGTTTTGTTGATTAACTTTCTTTTCTTCCCATTTTCCTTTCGTGGTCTATATTGGAACCAGAATTCGATCAAAATTGACCAACTTATTGTGTATAATATATATATGAGATCATCTTCATATTGGCATAAGTTCATTGTTTGAGTTACCGAAAGTGAATACTATCGATTTTGGAGTTCTTTTCAGTGCATTTGATTTTTTGTGATTACCATGATTTGGTGATTTCTTGAACGTAAAGATTCATGAAAGTTATAAAAGAGAAAAAGGAAACTCGTGTTGAAACATGAGTAGCTGAGACGGCACACCACATACTGAAAAGATTTAGTTGAAGCAGAATAGTGATATATAATAATATGATGCGTTTGGTTAGCGTCAAAGCATGATTTCTCTCTGGGGAGTGAAGATTAATAAACACACTTTCACATCGGAAGTGATCGTAACCCGGTGGTTGTGGTTGAAAATGTGAAATGTGAAAGGATTCATTAGATTCAAATTTATCATCAGCCGCATTTTTCTTGATATTCTCTTTTTCTCTCTGTAAACAATTCAACACATAAAAGTTTGTCAACTCAGAAAATGATATGGCAAATTGATTTTTGTTATTAACTTATTATTAGCAAGTAACTTTTGCATTGTATATGGTATGTAGCCACTGGATACAGAAAAATACACTTATCTTCTGTTTTTTCTTCCCAAAGTTTTCTTCATTTACGCATTACAAGAAATCAATGTATCAGGGGAACAATTCATCACTACTACTACTAATCGCATAAAGTTTGAGGCATGAATTCTTATAAATTATAAGTAAATTGTTTCGTCAATATTGTTATGTTTTTAAAAAATAATAAAAAGAAGGGCATGTTTAAAAATTATTATTTTATATGTTAATTTTCATATATTTATTACGTGTAAGAGGGTAAAAAATATCTAATATTTTAAGTGAAATGTTAGATTCAAATATTCACTTTCTATTGTATTATCGATCTCATTTTATCCTTTTTAAAAATTTAAAACCCCTTTTTCAAAAAAATTATATAAAATAATATAAAATTACTTTAAAATATAATAATTTAATTTATAACAATATGATGACAAAAAATCAACCAAATTTTAATTGATTGAAAACAAAAATCATTACGCATCAATTATTTATCTTCAAATCATTACACATTAAATTGGACGATTTCTGCCCCTCATTTTTTTTTTCACTTAAGACTGCTCAAATTTATTTTAATAAAATATAAATCATATTTGCATTTGAAATACACTAAGAGCATTATTAGGAAGTAACAATGGTAGAAAAAAATTGTTTCCAATATTATTTCTTGTTTTTTCTTATAAAAAAGTTATAGTTATAGAGAAAAAAATATTTACATGTTTTTCTCGTAAATGTTTTTTATTAGATTTTTTTTATTCTTCTCATTTTCCTTTTTCTTTGTCGAATAATAATAATACTTTATTCAAATTTACCTAAATCTTGTTAAGATTAGTTAATTCTTATATAATATAAAAAAAACTCAAATTGAATCATCACGAATGTTTGTACTAATTTAAAGGAGTGTTTATTTTTTATAAAATAATTCATATGTATTTTCTTTTACATAATTCATAAAAAAAAATCCAATTTTCTTTTCTATAATACTTCTCCACGAGAGAAGGAGGACTAAAAATTAAAAAGAAATAGAATTAATATTTTAGAAATATTAATTACTCTCTCACATAATAAATATATAGAAATTGATATTAGAAAGTTACTTCTTTTAGTAATTGTTAAGGTATGATAAGAGCTGGGTATAGAAATAATAATAATAATGATGATGATGATCTATGACTAAAAGAAATAATACTGATGATCCCATTTGATTTCCATATTTTTACATTTTATCCTAAATACATATAATTTATAATTACTCATACTATATACAAAAATGATTTTCTTGCAACAAATTTGAAAGAAATTTTGTATTGTTGAAAGATGTGGATATATATACAGAGAATAATTATTGTTATTGTTACAAATAATAATATTTTGAAATACATATAATTAGAGCAATAGTGAATAATTAAAAAAAAAATGTATTCGTACAGTATAAACGTTGAGTTACGTAAGTGCGTTCGAAATGAAAAATTAGAGTTTGTAAAAGATGAAAGTAAGAAGAGAATTGTGTGTTGTACGTTAAAGGTTTGTTATTTGAAGTGGTAAAAAAATATAGAGAGCTAATGATGAGTTTGGGGATTTATAAATTTGTGATGGATAGTGGATATACAAAAGCAAGGAGCATGTAGAAGCAATGATGGGTTATGGTTCCTCAATTAACATTTAAAAGTACTTTATATGTGTGTTTTCGTCAATGAGACAAGTAATTCTTTGGTTTCTTCAGATGGAGGTGGGTGGATGTTGATCAACGTAGATATTGTGGGCCGATAAAACGTATCCTCCAGATTAGGGGATAATCATTCAATATATCTTCATCATCACTTCCTTTCACAATAATACAAATAACAATTTTAAATACTTTATTTATATATGTATATGTGTGTGTTAGATTGAACTATTATTTACTATCTTAAGGCAATTCAAAATTAAAAAAAAATATTATTATACGATCTTTACATATTTTTTTCCTCTTTAATGTCTCTAATGACTTCTCTTGACTACTTCCTTTATTCCCTGCCTTGTCTCTCACCCTAACTCATGTCATTCTATCACTAGCTATCATCACAACAAGGACATTGAAATTGGTGATGCATGGAAGTAACTCCACATGATTGTGCACCTTCTCGACTCCTACATGTTTCAACTTCATGGAGATTCACATGGACAGACACCAAGTCGTGGTGCAATGGGACAAGTTTTTGAGTGAGGAGAACAGTGGATGAGGGACAATGTTTTTAGCGAGGAGAAAAGTGGATGAGTTCCTAAAGAGAGAACAAGATAAAAGGACTGAGGTTATTCATGTATAATTAAGATGTATGGTGTTTTTGCATGAATTAGAAAAATTTCACTCTTAATCCATATATAGAAGTGGTTCATCATAGCATTCATTTCAAAAATATGCAAACGAGAACTTTCCACTTTTTTAGAGCAAATAATATATATATATATATATATTTATATATATAAAAGTTGTACAATATTTTTTATTTATTTTTTATCAGGAAAAGAAAATATATTAATGAAGATAATTGGATTGTTCCATTCCTTATAAAAGTTATATAAACTTTACTTTCACATTAGAACTATGCTAAAATATACTGCTCAAAATCAGCATATTTGTCAAAAGATAATTAAACATTTCATGAATAAGTACGTTCTTGTTCTTATCCAAGTTAAATATGGTTACAAACTTCTTTCCTTCTATTATCAATTATAATCTATCAATATTATTATTTTTTAATTAGTAAAAAATTAATTAAATGAAATGGAGTAGTACTAGGATGGATGATCTCCTCAAAAGTTTCCGTGTTGCATCTCTTTTGTTATAGCAACAAATCTTGATCTTTTCTTTTAAAAGACAGAGTTCTTAAATCAAAATATAAGCTAACAATGGTTTATAGATCCTCATCTATTTGGCCCAAAATTAAGCAGTTTTATGATGCTATTCTTGACCATACTTCTTGGACTGTTGGTACAAGTACTTTTATTAATTTTTAGAATGATAAATGGTGCTCTACTACTTCTTTAGAAAATATTGCAGGGTTATCTGATGGTGCTATCATTCCGAATATAGTATCTCAATTTTGGACTGATTGTGATTGGAATATTCCATTGTCTTTACAGTAGATGCCTCACTTTTTTAATCATATCATGGTTAGAGAGGATCAGGATATTCCTAATTGGATTCTATATGAGTTTGGTCGTTTCACTCTTAAATCGACTAGGACTTTTTTCTTAGAACCAAGTGTTCCCTGTTGTTGGGGTAAATTCATTTGGTTTTTATATATTCTGCCTTCCAAAACTCTAGTACTATGGAAAGTTTTTCATGAGAAACTTCCTACAAATCAACATATTCAGAATAAAGGTTTGCATATATGTTCTATGTGTACGCTTTGTGAAAAGCATGAGGAATCTATTCAACATTTATTTTTTGAATGTTCTAATGCTTTGCATATTTGGAGTTGGGTTCAACAAATTTTTCTTACTTCTCATTTCTCTAATAAGGATTATGTTTTTTCTTTTATTAAGAGTGATGCTAGTCCTTTGGTTAAATTAATTAAGTTTGTTGGGATAACTTTTTCTATTTGGATGATATGGTGTATGAGGAATTATGTTAGATTTCAGGATAAAATTGATGTTTCTTGGGCTATTTCGATAATTAAAGATTTAACTTTTCTAGTGGGAAATTCGTCTAAAGCTTCAATGAATAATGATATGTTGGATTTTATCGTGATTAAATTTTTTGATATTAATACTCGTACTGGTAAATTTCTTCATTCTCTTCCTGTTAGATAGGAGTTCCCTTCACAAGGCTGGATTAAAATTAACACTGATGGGGCTGCTAGGGATACCTTGGTCTTGCTACTTGTGGAGGTATTTTTCGTGGGAGTATGAGAGAGTTTATTGGTGCTTTCTCATTGTTTCTTGAAGTTCAAACTACTATGGTTGTTGAGTTTTATGGAGTTATAAATGCTTTGGAGGAAGCTCAAAAGATGGAGCTTACTAATGTATGGCTTGAATATGATTCTGCCTTGGTTTGTCCTGCGTTTACTGCTACGACTGGTGTTCTGTGGATGCTCCGTAATCGATGTAATACTTACTTAATTATTGTGGGAGAATTAGGTTTAGGGTTACTCATATTTTTCGTGAAGGGAATAAGTGTGCCGATAAGTTGGTTAATTTAGGATTTATTCATAAAAAAACATTTATTTGGTATAATAGGCTTCCATCTAGTTTGTTCTTAGAATTCTTTATGAATAGGTATAGCCTACCTATTTATCATTTTTGTTAACATATAAGTTTTGTTCTAGTTCTTCCATATTTTTTTTTTGTATTTTCTTTTCAATAATACTTTTTTTTTATGTGATGACAGATGATTGTTAGATGTCAAGTTGCATAGTGATGTCTAATATAAAAACTTTTATATATTTTATGAACCCTTAAATTAATCTTAAGAAAAATTTGAAAGTTTATTTTACATCTGAAAAATAAAAAAGTTAACAAACCAAAGAGTCATAAAACAACTAGTTCTTATTATATGAACAAAAAATGTTTTTAAAACTGTTTAAATACCGATATATCTGTTAGGGTAGAAAAAAGCACTGTCATTAATAAATCATTATTGTTGACATAATTTATAAAATAATTAATATAAAAGTCAATATACTGTAAAAAAAGGTAAAATCAACAAACTTACTATAATGGTTTATAATTAAAGAACTAATCGCGCAAAGTATTTATTATTAGTTATATATTAATTAAATTTCATCTAGTAATATTTTGACAACTGTATGAATAGATTACCTAATATATTCAGAAAAAAAATGTAATACATTTATAGAGGCGTAATTAGAATTAGATTTAGCAGGGTGATAAGATTTCCTTATCATGATCTTTTTAAAGTGGTGCTTTGGGATGTTGATGTGTGTAATTCAGTGATATGATGAGGGACAGGAAAAAGGTAGTGATACTTGATGTGCATAATGCCACCATATTCTAATCGTATACCTCACGCTTTTCATAAATTATATATACACACGATTCAATTCTTTTAGACATTTATTATTTTCGTAATACAAATTCAACGCATGTAACCTAAAAACAAACTAAGATAAATAGAAAAATATGAAAAGGGGTAACTCATCTGTTCTTATAAAAGTTATTCCTAATACATTGCATAACATCAAATAAAAAATGTATTTTTATCGGTCAAACTAAAGTTAGTTAATTCATTAACATATTTCTTTTTCATCATTATAATTATAATTATATATATATATCATATACAAACTAAAAAATTTATTAAATAAAAATTAATTTTTAAAAAATAATTAATTACTTTAGTGACTAAATTAAATATTAATTATCTAAAAAAAATATTGATGTCCATCTAATAAATAATTTTTAAATTGATATCTAATTAAATATTAACTATTAATTATTTATGTTATAAAGATAATAACTAAAATGTTAATAGTTAATTAAATATTAATTTAAATATTAATAATTTTGTTTTTAAAATTATTTTATATTTAATAATTTAGTAGTGATATAGACTAATAAAGTTAAAATATGTTCGAGTATCTAATGCACTACAGTACCATGGAGACATTATTAAAAGATTTAATGATGAATTTTGAATTATATTATAATCAAAGCTTTTGGCAATACTTTAATTTGCTTGTAATAGCTTGTTCCTTTACTAACATCATGAAAAAAAAAATGCTGAACCGCGGGGTGCGGGTAGCATGTGAGCGAAATGGAATACGAATAAAATGTGACAAATGCAAAGGGTGAAAATAGAAAGAAAAGGAGAGAGAGAAATGTAGGACAAAAGTGAAACAAAAATACATAATTTAACACTTAAAATTTGTAATACAATATTTTTTACAAATATAATATATTAAATTATAGTATATTTAGATAATTAAAATATTTTTATTATTTTCTAAGAATATTATAAGACTAATTTAATTTGTAAAAATATTAAAAAATTAAAGAAAATAAGGATTAACTTATCTCTTCAAACAAAACATTACTATAAAATCAAAACTAATCTTAAAAATAATAAATAATTAGTTATTATATTAACTAAATTATATATTATTTAAATACTAAAAAGTTATTAATATCTAAATTAATTTCTATTATTAATAAACAATTTTTATAATTGATATTTAATTACCTACCAAAATTTTGGCTATCAAATATTTAAATTTTAAAGTTGGTAGCTAAAACCTTGATAGCTAATTAAATACTAATTTAAAAATTATTTATTAATAATATAAAGTAATTTATATACTAATAATTTTTTTATTTTCTATAATAATATCTAATTTAACCAATATAAAAATTAATTATTTTTTTTTCTCTAAAAATAATTTTTATTTAATGATTTTTTTAAAGTGAAAAAAGATAAACATATATTTAAAAAATAAATTTTCATGCTCTAATTATTATAAAAGTTTAAAATAAATAAATACAAATATTATTAGTAAAATTTAGTACATCAAACTACAATTATCTAAGGTAAGAGAATGAGACTTGTATAATCTTATTTATTTATTTTATAAATTTATTTATTTTATAAATATCTTTATTGAGTGAGGTATTTCTAATTTCATTCAATTTATTTATTTGTTAATCTTATAATTATTTTTACTTAATAAGATATTATTAACTTCATTATTGTTTATTTATTTGTTAATGTATAATTATTGGTGATTAGTGAAGTGTATGTAATCTCTTTCCATGTACTTATTTATTAATCTTACAAAATCTTTGCTAAGTCCTTTATCTTATTATATTTATTTATTTATTTGTTAATTTTATAATTATATTTTCTCAATAAGATATTTTTAATCTCATCTTATTTATTTTGTTAATCTTATTTTAATTATACTTCCTCGTTAAGGTGTGTAACATCATTTTATTTATTTATTTGGAAGATTTATAATTATATTTGCTCAGTTTAGTATATATATATATATATATACCTTAATGTTAATATTTATTATTTTTTTGGTTGTAAATAAATATTTTTTTTTTCTTTTTAATTTTTTAATTTATATTGTTATATAAAAAATAATATAAAATAAATATTTGGTGAAATTATAGTTTGATGTTATCTTGGAATTCAAATGAGTATATATATTACTAAGATAAAATAATGTTGTGTTATTAACTATGATAAGACTTATTTATCTCAACCACTCACAACAAAATTAAATCATTTTTTTTAATATAAAATAAAATAACATATATTGATGAAATGGTAAAGATAATGTGTATTTTTTATTTATTTTTAATATTAAATTATTTTGCATTATATTTGTTTGCACTTATTTTTAACTCTTATACATGATAAAAATAAAAATAGATAAAAATACTAATTTTTTTAAATATATTATTGATAATTACCATAACAATTTTTCTGTTCATCAACTGGAACATAAACATAATTGTCAATTGAGATACTTTTTAAAGGAACAAAAGTATCAACTTTAACATTTTCTTTGCACATACAAGTCCTATTTATTTTGGAAAAAACAATAATGATCTCTTCTTATACTGAAATAAAGTATTGTAAAAAAGTAAAAGTGATTTTTCTCTCTAGATAATAAGAAATTGTGTAATGTAAAATCTATGTATAATACAAATGGAGGTAATTTCAGGGATACTTTTGACAAATGATAACACCAGAAAAAAAAAGTTTAAAATAAATCAAAATTAAAACAGTGCAATTTTTACCAAAAATAGGAATCTCAAATGCATTATGGGCGTGATAAATGACACTCTATAATATCTACATGTGTTCCATTTTTCATTTTCATTTTGAATTCCTTTCACCGCTTCTTCCTCTTTTTTATTAATTTTTTACTTTTTTCTCTCTTTCATTCTCATTTTGGGTTTTTATATTCTTTTATAGCCACCACTACTCCCATAGGTTTTTCTTCATTTCCATGTTAGTGAAACTAAATCCACTGTATGTTCAAGCACCGAGGTAACATCTTTTGCTTCTGTTTTATGCCTTGCTCTTTTCATTGTGAGTTTTTAAGGGTTTAATCGTTAAAGGAGTCATTTTGTTTTTTTGACTTCCTAGGGTTTTCATTTTTAATATATTTTTAACCATATTTCAATATTTTTTTGTCAAAGACCTTTCATTTTTATGTGTAATCTTTGTTTTCAATCTTTGTCTTATTGATTTTTTTAGTATTTATGTTTACCCCTTTTCCCATTTTGAACCATATTTTCAAGTAATTTTTGCAAAGATATCTCCTTTTTATGGTTAATGTTTATTTTGATACATTGTCGGAATCCATGGTATATTCAGGCAACGATTTAAGGTTTTTTCATTTTTTTTACGCATACATTTTTTCATTGTAGGGTTTTTCACGGTTTAATTTTTAACGGAGTCATTTTCTTTTTTTATTATATAGGGTTTCCACTTTTAATCATTTTGAACCATATTTAATTTTTTTTTCTCAAAGACCTATCATTTTTATGTTTAATCTTGGTTTTTATAAGTTTTCAAAGTCATGATGTTATTTTTTTGACATGTTCTGCTTAGATTATGTATTTTTCCCAATCTGTTATAACTTTTAAAAAATGTTTCATTTTTCATGATCCTTATTTGATGGAGTTTTTGTTTTTATTCACATGTCTCCCCTAAATGTAATTTTCATATCACGTTATGTTGTTTTGGTTTCACATTTCACCATTTCCATTCTGCATATATTATATCTGCATATATTATATGTTAATATGTTCTTTGTTTCACAGTTCACCATTCTCATTCTGCATTTTCATTTTATTTCATAATTGATTCTTACAATGTCGCGTTTCATCCAAATTATGAATTCCATCAAAGATGTTAATCCTGAAAATGGAAATTGTATTCTCATAGCAAGGGTCATTCGTTTGTGGTTTGTTGCTGACGTCAAGAAAACCAAGTTTCCATTCTCAATGGAAATGGTCATACAAGATAAGGAGGTGAAGTATTCTTTTTTTTTTTAGTACCAAAGTTTAATTTAACTTCTTCTATTCCTGATTTACTTTTCTTTTTCTTTGTCAGAGCATACAATTCATGTTTTTGTTAGGTGATCACTAATTTATAAATTTTAAAACGATATTATTGAGGATAATGTTTATTCTTTCCAATTTTTTTACTATTGTCGCTAATTCAAGATCTTATAGAACAACCCGTCATCGTTACAAAATTCATTCCAGTTTGGAACTAAGGTAAACTGTTTATGTAATGATCTATTTTCAAGTGCAATACCTCAGTACACTCCAATGTTTGTGTTAAGAGCCTTTGGTTTTTATTCTACTTACCTAGTGTGTAAGTTCAGTTATTATGCATTGAGTTCAATATATTTGTTTAGGGTTTAGAGTAAAATAATTTATGTTTTTTCATGTTTTTGTAATACTCATAGTTGTAGGCACTGAACAAGAGCTTAATAGAGTAGGGAAATCAACTAAGTTAAATGTCATCTCCATTTAAGCTCATGGGTAAGCTAATATTTTTAATTAATTTATTTCAATAACAACCAATGCAAAAATTGTTTTTCATTGCAGGAAGTTGCTGGTTTTTTGGTTAAGGTTTTGTTGGAAAAAAATAATCCGTGCAGATTTATTTTGGCATACATGTTGCAGGAGTTTCACTCTGGTTTATGGTTTCTTTTTGGGTTATTGAGCTGGGAATGTGCTGGGCTTTGGTTTGTCTCTGTTTTTCTGTTCATTGTCTGCCACTGTTAGGGGCATTACAAGGCTCTTTTGTGATAGGTCACACTTTGGGACTTATCTAAGTGTAGGGAGAGTTGTGGCTCTTTGTGGTTTTGGTGTATTACCTTCCTGTTTTGTATCACCTAGACATTTTTTTGTACTTTTTGGTGGTTTAGTGGTTCTAAATGTGAATTGATACATTATACATTGTATGAGTTAGTGTATATTTTTATGTTTCTTTTATTGTGGTTTAGTGAACTTTTCTATGGATTTATTAGCTATAAAACTTGATAATTTTAAAATAATGATAACAGTGAACTTTTTTGATGGCTCGCTTCCTTGTCTGAGTCAATGTAGGCATAAGTGATAAAGCCATCATTCAAAAAGTCAATACAATCAATATCTTGCCATTGGGTAAATTCTCATTACGATTATTGATGTATAAAATCCTGTAATTTAATGCATGAAAAATATTCTTTTATTACTAATTATAATACCTGATTTAGGTAGACTTATGGAAATCCATATATGGTTGAATTAGGTAGAGTTTCTAACACAAACTCTTACATGTTCGTTTCTAACACGAACTCTTAAATGTTCGTTTATAGCACGATCTTTGAAAAAATCGTTGACTTTTTGTCAATTGCTTTATGAACAGAACATGGATCAGTTTCCATCAAATCGTGGATGGATGTATGATAGTTGTTATAGAGGAAGAGTTTATAACCAAAGCTTGCCAACAAGAATGTTATCAGAATGATGGGGGAATACGATGTCCATGTACTAAGTGTGATTGTACAAGAATTTTGGAGGAAAGACTGTTAGAATGTATGACTTTAAACTAGACGGGGGGTGAATGGTTTAAAGAGGGTTTTCGCAACCTTTTTAGTCTAAAATGAAATTCCTTTAAGAAAACTTAATTCAGAATTCAGTTTGCCAAAAACACAAAGCAATTTATCACAGCACCAGAAAAACAATCGGTTGTTTCGTAGAAACAATCGGTTGTTTATACCAGTTCACAAATATAAACTGAAATTAAAGAGTTCAAGGGATAGAGAGATTGCACACACAAGTTTATACTAGTTCACTCTTAAACCAAGAGCTACATCCAGTCTTCCTAGAAACCACCGGGGAATCCACTAAGCAATCAAACCTAGATTACTTACAACACCACCAAAGAAGTGACCTTGATCCCCTCAAGACACACACTTCCTTTGGCTCAGCACAAACACTACCAAGAATGTTGATCTTGACAACCTCAAGAGCACACAACACTTCTCAGCTTCACATACAAAGTTTTCACACAGTACAAAAGGATTACACTTGTTACAGAAAGATCTGAAATCAATACAAGTTAAAAATCCTATTCCACACTCTCTTGATCAAAGCAATCTTCAACTCTTCAAAAGCAAAATCAGTGAAAAACTCAAATTTGTTTTTCTTTGATTAAATCTCAGTTCTTGTTTGTTACATAATTTGAACAAACTATTTATTGCTTTCAAAGACTGGTCAAAGCATTTAAAACTGGAGGGTATTCAATTATAAAATCATTTAAAGCTCAGTAAAAACACAAAACAATTTTCTGTTATGGTCCCAAAAGCTCAATCGGTTGTTTTGGTTTGACAGCAAGTCAACCATCAAAAACATTTTCAACCTTTCTCGAAACACCTAAGTATAAAACAATCGGTTGTTTCGACAAAACAATAGGTTGTTTTTCACTTAGTTTGAAAAACATTTTCAATTAAAAGGTTTAAGAATGCTTAAGCTTTGGATTCAAATGAGAGTGGATTTACACAGATAATCTACCCCAGATCCTATTCTAAAACACCTCAGCAACAGCAAGCACAACCAGCCTTCCATCAAACTTCAAAGGATTTGGATTTTTCAAAGCTTGAACACACTTGATTCAACAAAGACTTGTGAAGGTTCATCTCTACAAACATGGTTTCAAATCTAATTATTGGATTTGGAGTGATCATGGTGAAGACATGGTAGAAGGTGACTTGGATAATAATGATAATTGCATGGCTTTGGGAATAACTAGAGGTGCACGTAATCAGTCACAAGATGACCAAGTTAGGGTGATGGAAGACATGGTGTATGATGCTCTTAGGCAACAAGAGTCATTCCGAGTACCAAATGTAGATAACATGGAAGAGCCTCCGAACGAAGAAACTCAAAGATTTTATAAGCTTTTGTTGGATGCAAATACGCCATTGTATGAAGGGGCATCTGAGTCCAAATTATCAATGTGTGTCCGACTATTAGCTTGCAAATCCAATTGGAATATTCTTGACCAATGCTTAGAGTTTATTTCAAAAATGATTTTGGATGCAACACCCACCAAAATAGGTTTGCCTAAAAGTTATTATGATGCAAAAAGGCTAGTGTCAAAGTTGGGATTACAAGCTAAGAGGATTGATTGTTGTGTGGATGGTTGCATGCTCTTCTATGATAACGAATACGGTAAAAATGATGGAGCGTTGCTTGAATGCAAATTTTGTCACAAGTCAAGGTATTTTCACCAGAACACTGGAGCAAGTAACAAAAAACCAGTTCTTGTAAAGGCAATGTTCTATTTTCCAATAATTCCAAGGTTGTAAAGAATGTATGCTTCAACACAGACTGCGGGACAAATGACATGGCACTATGACAACAAAAGCAGTAATGGTGCGTCATCCATGTGATGGCGAGGCTTGGAAGCACTTTGATACAATATATCCCGATTTTTCTGTGGAGGCACGCAATGTGCGATTAAGTTTATGCTCTGATGGTTTTAATCCATATGTGCAAGCATCAAATGCACTCTATTCATGTTGGCCAATAATTGTGACCCTGTATAATCTTCCTCCCAAAATGTGCATGTCTAAACCTTATATGTTTTTTAGTTGTATCATACCAGGCCCATTCAATCCAAAGGCTGGTTTTGATGTATTTTTAAAGCCCTTGATAGACGATTTGAAGAAATTGTGGAGTGGTGTCCCAACATACGACATTTCAAGGAAAGAGAACTTCATGATGAGGGCAGTGTTAATGTGGACGATTAATGATTTTCCTGCATACGGTATGTTGTCTGGTTGGGGAACTCATGGTAAATTAGCATGCCCACATTGCATGGAGCATTCAAAGGCATTTAGATTACATCATGGGGGAAAAAAATTCTTGGTTTGACTCGCATTGTAGATTTTTACCGAATGATCATGCATTTAGGAGGAACAAGAATGCGTTCAAGAAGGTGGAAGTTGACATGGATCCTCCACCACCTAAGTTCAAACCTACACAAGTTTGGAATAGAGTAAAGACTTATCCTAAAGTAACTGAAAGTGGTGTGCAAAGAATACATGGTTACAGGGAGTGGCATAACTGGACAAAAAGAAGCATCTTTTGGGATCTTCCATACTGAAAACACAATATATGAAGACATAATCTTGATGTTATTCATATTGAAAGAAACTTCTTCGATAACATTTTTAATACTATCATGAATGTGATTGGGAAGACAAAGGACAATGACAAAGCACGAATGGACTTAAGTTTGTATTGTAGCTGAAGAGACTTGGAACTGAAGTCACATCCTAATGGAAAGATGTTGAAGCCAAAAGAAAACTACACACTTGCAACAGAGGAAATTAAACATGTGTGTCAATGGTTAAAAGATCTTAGGATGCCTAACGGATATTCTTCAAATTTGGCTAGATGTGCTGATGTGAACAAGGGAAGGGTGCTTGGGATGAAAAGCCATGATTGTCATGTATTCATGGAATGCCTACATCCCATAGCATTTAGTTTGTTACCAACTCATGTTCTAAATCCCATTATTGAGGTAAGTCATTTTTTCAAAGATTTGTGTTCTACAACACTAAAACAGGATGATCTTATTAGGATGGAACAAAACATTCCAATAATTCTTTGTAAGTTGGAAAAGATATTTCCCCCGACATTTTTTGATTGTATGGAACATCTCCCTATCCATCTAGCATATGAAGCCAAACTTAGTGGACCTGTCCATTATAGGTGGATGTACCAATTTGAAAGGTAATAATAAGAGTTATTAGTCTTTATTTAATGTGAAGTATAACTATCAATCATAACATATTTATTTGATTATAGATTCATGGGATATGCTAAACGATCAATGAAGAATAAGGCTAGGGTAGAAGGATCTATTTGTGCATCTTATTTGCATTGTGAGACAACTCACTTTTGTTCACATTATTTCAACAACTTCATGTTAAGACCACAACATTGTAGAAATGAAGTGGACATTGAAAGTGAAAGGCTTCCATCAATCTTATCTGTATTTGACCAACCTGGACGTCATTCTGGGAGGGAGATCACCCGTTGGTTAACTGATGAAGAATTGAGCTCAGCTCATGTTCATATTTTGATCAACTGTAATGAAGTTAAACCATACCTTAAGTAAGCCTCATGCAAGATATTCTTTTAAAACATTGTTATTCATTCATTAAGTTATCGTTAACCAAATGCATTCACACCTATATATTCATAGCTCTTTCTTACGATGTAATGAAATTTCCGAATCACATGCTTCGGCTCGTATACATACAGATTTCCCTTTGTGGTTTAGGACACAAGTATGTATCAACAAATTCTATAATTTACTTTCTGTTGACTTCTTTAACCATTTCATTAAAAAAATAATTACATTTATATATTTATAGGTTCATAAAGACCCTTTAAATGTGAAGAACCAACACTTAAGAGATTTATCACTTGGTCCTTTAAGGTGTGTAAAAGAGTGGCAGACATTCTTTGTGAATGGGTACAAATTCCACACTCATGCATGGAGCGAGGGAAAGAAAACAATAAATAGTGGGGTCCATGTAAAGGGTCTTACAGAAGGAGGTGAGGATGATTTATATGGTGTGATTCAACACATATATGAGGTGGAGTACAATTCTTCGACCTTAGATAACAAAGTTGTATTATTTTACTGTAATTGGTTTGATCCATCAACAAGAGGTACACGAGTGGATTCCAGATATGGTATTTTGGATATTCGAATGGATAGAAGATATGTTGCATTTGATCCTTTTATCATTTCACATAATGTTCGACAAGTTTATTATATACCATATGCAACATCACGCAAAGACAAACGTGGCTGGTGTGTTGCAATCAAAATGAAGCCCAGAGGTCGTATAGATTCTAATGATGTAGAAGTTGAAGTGTAATATCAAGTTGATGAAATATCACATGTTAATGAAGTTATTGAACTTGAAAGGGTTTCAGGATTACAAGATTTAGAGGCCCAACTTGAAGAAGTGGACATAAACAATGTATCATCATTTGAAGATCAGATAGATGAAGAAACAAATGAATGGGAAGAAGACAATGAAGAGGGAGAAAGTGAAGATGAATATGGAGATGACTTTGACATCTCTAGCTCTGAATAGACTTAGGAAGCCAATGTTAACAAATAATATCTATTGTAGGAACTTGTATTGTACTGTTGTTGTTAACATATTGTTTATTACTCCAGTTAATTTGAGGTTTATGTTTGCTGATGAACTTTCTGCTTGTTTATTTCAATTTTTTTATTAAACTATATTCAGCATATTTTTCTCCATTGATAAACTTATATAACCTTCATTATCATTTCATGCCATATATATAGATGTCATCAGGAGGTTCTGATCAACCATCACCGAGTAACAACCAAAAAAAGGGGAAAAAAATTATGTGATAAAATTGTTATCACGATTTAACAACCAAAATCCATCATCCAGTCAACCCAATACACCTATTTCTTCTTCAACTCATGGATCTACCCCACCAGTAACAAATGCTACCCAATCCACCCCACCAGTACAAAATGTTATTGCATCAACACCATCTCCACGTGTTGGTTCTAATGCATCAACCCCACCAGATATTACACCATCCCCATATACAAATCTTGGAGGGACGCACTCAGCTTCTGCAACAAATAACTTAGAGGACGAGGTCCTCTCAGCTGGTGATCGCCCTTTGATTCAGCCTATCGGGGGAGGGTAAGAATATAACAAAATTCAATTTATATAATTTCACTAGTACAAAAAGGTAGATTAACGACGGTTAAAATCAACATTTAAAGACGGTTCCAGAACCGTCGTTATTTCGGGTGTCGTTAAAAGGTGTGGGTTTTTCACGACGGTTCTAGAATCGTCGTTAAAACCCTTACTTATAACGACGGTTGTTGGAACCGTCGTTAAAGGTGACTTGTTAATTTTTTATTTTTTTAAAAAAAATAAGGGACTTTTAAGGACGGTTCCCAGAGGAACCGTCGTTATATGTAGTGCTTTAAAAAAATTATTTGTTTTTTAAGAAATCTCAAACCTGCATAAAATTTTCAATTCCAGAAAATAAAAACATTTCAAATCATAATTTAAATATACAAATTACATACAACAAATTATAACATTATACAAAAAAGTTTTGCTAATATATGAAAAAAATTGTCATTGTAATTTATCTATACTAGAGTGTTATACATGGTTACAAAATACTTTTACCATGTTGTTCTCACATACTCCAATGCTTCTAAATCTAACGGGTGTTGGTCGTTGAAGAACTGTGACATTTGAGATTTTTTGAATTAGTGCATGAATAATAAATCTCAAATTTTAAAGTGTTTATTGTATTGAGGTATTACCTTATCCCAACCTTTCTTAATTTCAGCTTGCAAAATAGTCAACATCCACTGCATAACATAATAACCGCACTCATAATTTTCAAGTTGCCTGTTGGACTGCATGTGAAAATAAATGTATTAAATGAATGAGTGAAACACATTAAATTAAGTGATCAAATATACTTTAAATACCTTAAGGTACATCCAAGTGAGTTTTTGTGCGTTTGAAGTTCTCCTCCCACACAACATATTATATCCAGAGTAAGCACTAAAATAATAAGATTTCATGTTAGAATACATAACATTATATAATATATAAGTAATAATAAATGTTAAATGAAACTGTCGTACCTATCTATAATGTTTTTAAAATAGGCAGGAGGTTTTTTATGCAAGGAGCAAAATCATGTAGCGGTATGATCTTGAACAAATATGATCAATAGTTGCCAATGACGCATGTATAACAAATCAGTTAATTAATTTCTCTTATTTCAATAATTTATTAAAAATTATTTAATAAATAAGAACTTACTCATGTATGTACGGAGCAAAATAAATGTGTTTTCCACCATTCTTTAAGGCAATGGTGATGTATGTTTGTGTTTCCGACTTCTTGTTTCCAATTGATTGAGTGATTTGAGGGTCTAAAAACCCATATATATTGTGTTTCCCCTCATCAAAGCATAATCCAGAAAGATACCTAAATTTCAATAAGTTAGTACTAATATATTTAATAAATCAAAAGTATAAAGATTTTAAAATTTGAACTTACATCATCCATAATTGCAGAATTGTTATGTTAATCTCTTGATCTCCAGAAGGTCCAACAAATCAGACATGTGAACGTACAACGGTAGATTACTATGCCTTCCAAAAACATTGGCGTCCCATGGAACCTCTAAGACGGTTGTATCTAAAGCTGTAGCAACTTCCACCTATGCCGCCAGAGGATCATCAATGGAGACTATTTTCTTCTTTTCCAGAGTCAAATTTGTCTTAGGTTCCTGCTACTCATCAAAACAAACAAATACTTAAATTAGTTAGAATGTAATATATATGATATATAATTCTATTAGTATTAGTGCAAAGATATACCATAGAGTCTATAGGTCTGACGAGATGTCTAGGCCAGGCAACAAAAGTATGTAATGCCTTTGCTACAATTGTGACCTCTGATGTCGGCACAGGAACTCCAAGATCACTATAAAGGACCTTCTCCATCGTGACCTTCATGAAATTAGAAGGAAGAGGCATATTGTGTAACATTGTGACCCCTTCATAACACTTACCCAAGGCAACGAGTCGGGTCAAAGAATTACACTCAACATATAATTCGCATTGGCTAGTTGAGCCAAAGTCATCCCCTGATAGATCAACTGCTTAACAACTCCCTTTAGTGCTGACTTTCTTAATAGGAGGTGGAGGTGGTTCATCTTCTACCATAATAGGTGGTTGCTGTGACAGTCTTAAACCCTCCCACCGCTTTTTGAACTCCATTTCCATTCGTGAACTAAACTCCTCCATGAAGCTTTCTTTAAGCTCTTGAGTTACCTCAGCCTTTAACTGCTCACGTAGTTGTAGTAAATACTCTTGGCTAGATTCATTGGACAATTGTTCCTTGCTGTGTGATGGAGGTCCAAAGTATGACCGAATCCCAACCCCATATCCAGCTACACGAACACATCCAGGGTGTTCAGGTCGTCCGAGAGCAACATTAAGAATATCATTGCGACCACATGGTTTAAAAGTCCCCTGTGTTGATTGCTCATTAAGAGAATCCTAAAACAAATGAAAAGAAATTGTCAAACTTCAACACATTGAATTTAAAATAACACATAGAAAACATATTTCTTACAATGCGTTCAACTGTTTATTCTGTAGACTTAGAACTCCATGTCCCTAATGGGTTTATACGGGCACCCTTCCACATCTCATGTCGGAGTGGTGGGGATGGAGGTCTTAAAGAATCTACACTAGTCATTTCCTCAATGGAAGTAGAACGTGCTTTAATATTTTCTTCAAGCATCTTCTGCTCTACCAACTTATAACCACCACGAGACAATAAGTGTGGGGTATCATTATGTGTCTGATTGACTTTTGCTTTGTTCCGAACCTCCTATCATAACACTCAAAATTTAGTAATACGTTAATATAAACTATATTCAAATATAAAAGTGATATTAACCTGCCATTTTTCAGTTTGTCGAATATTCACAAACTGCTGCCAAGTTTCTTCATCAATGGATGCATATTTTGCACAAGGATTTTCTTCTTTCCTTTCCCCATATATATAATCTGTTGTCAATTTTGATTTGAATTGACGAAACTTGACACCCACATCTGAAAGAACCTTCGCTTTCAAGGTTTCCACATTCGGGATCTTGTAATGCTCTACATTGTTTGAAAGAATTAGTTCATAAACAAAAACAAAGTATAAAAGAACTTTAGATTGAGCAAAGTAAAAACAGTTACATACCAAAATATCTTGCCAAATCATGTTTTTCTCGTGGTCAGTCACGTGATCCCAGGACTGGGTTAAGATAGAGATCCTTTCACGAGACAGTACTCCGAGATAACTCTTATATTTCTTTGGATATTGCCCAGTGGCCACACCATTGTGAATATCAATAGACAAAGGTATTTTGTCATCTTTATTTATCTTCTTAAACATATTCTTTAATCTTGTAGGTCCTCTACCAGTTTTTGAACGAGAAACTTTATCATCTGCCATGTTCCTGTTATCAAACAAATATGATAAGCATCAAGAATATGAAATATAATTAAAATGAAATATATTGTAAAACTAAACATGAATCACATGTACATACAAATATATATTCCTTCATCATGATCATTTCGAGTTGCATGTACAAAATCAACAACATCCTCGTACTCTTTATTGATGGTCGCTCTTGTAAGTGATTCAATCTCACAAATGTCATTGTTTGTATCTTCTGGGTCATTATGTTGTTTTTTTCCATGTAGCGCAACAGATCAGTGGTCAGAAGTAGGATCTTGGATATAGAAAACTTGGGAAGCTTGATGTGCCATTATAAATGCTTCGTCATGATAACCTATCTTTCGAAACTCAACCAAAGTCATTCCTGATTCATCAACTTTGACACCAATCTTATTGTCAACCCACTTGCATTTGAAAACAGGTACAGTAAACTTGGTATAATTAACTTCCCAAATCTCTACTATGACACCATAATAAGGCATTGATCCCACAACAAGATTTTGATCATTTGCAGTTGAAAACTGCATAGACTCAGCCTCCAAAGTGACTCCGCTATTTTGCACTGTACTCCTATCATCTCGAGACTTTGTGTAAAACAAACAACCATTTACTTCATAGCCAGAACAACATAAAACATCAAATTTGAGACCGTTTGCAAGTCATGTTAATGTTTCAGATGCTGATGGATCATTCATTATTTGTTGCTTAAACCATGACATGAAAGTTTTGTTATGCTCAATTAACACCCATTTTTCTGATTGTCTTGGATTTTTATATTTCACAATGTCTTTGTGTATATCTAAGTATGGTAACACCTAATCAGTGTTATTCAAGATATACAAGTGTGCTTGCAGAACCTCTTCTCTAGATTTGCTTATGACATGTACACCTTTTGAAGATTTACTTATGAATCTACGAGAGTGCCAACCTTTTTCAGGAACTCCTATACATTTGGCTTTTGACATGTACTCAGAACAAAACTCAATAGATTCTTCTGAAATGTATCTTTCAATAATGGAAGATTCTGGACGACATTGATTCTTCACATATCCCTTCAAAATCTTCATGTATCGTTCAACTGGATACATCCGTCGCATATAAACTGGCCCACACAATCTGATTTCTCTTACAAGATGAACAACCAAGTGTACCATAATATCAAAAAAAGATGGAGGAAAAAACATCTTGAGTTGACACAAGATAACAATTATTTCTTCTTCAAGTTCATCCAACTTCAGAGTGTCAATCTCTTTACTACACATGGAATTGAAAAATGAACATAGTCGAGTGATTGTATGCCTAACATTTTTGGGCAAGATTCCACGAATAGCCATCGGTAGTAATTGTTGCATTAGAACGTGACAATCATGTGACTTTAAGCCAATTAGTTTCAAATCATTCATAGATACAAGACTCTTCACATTTGAAGAGTAGCCTTGTGGTACCTTAACACCTTTAAGAAATTCACAAAAACTTGTTTTCTCTTTCTTTGACAAAGTGTAACACGCTGCAGGCAAGTATGTACGTTTACCAACTTCTCTCGGTGTCAATTCCTCTCGTATATTCATCTCAATCAAATCCAGACGTGCATTCACACCATCCTTTGTTTTGCCTTTAATGTTCAGAAGTGTTCCTATTAGACTGTCAAACACATTCTTTTCTACGTGCATTACATCTAGACAGTGTCTAACATCTAACTTACACCAATACGAAAGATCAAAAAAGATTGATCTCTTCTTCCATATTTCATTCACAGTTTGCTTCTTCTTCATTTTTCCAAAAGTCACATTAACATTTTTTATTTTTTCATAAATTTCAACACCACTTAAGGGAGTGGGACAAATGTCATGTTCTTGGTATCTGTTAAAAGCTTTTTTCAATTTACGATACAGATGATATTTCTTTAGAAATCTATGATGCCCAAGATACACGGTTTTTCTTCCATGTTTCAACTGCTCATAAGATGTCTTGTCTTGACATATTGGACATGCTCTATGGCCTTTCACACTATAACCTGACAAGTTCTCATATGCAGGGAAGTCATTGATAGTACAAAACAACATCGCATGCAATCGGAAAGATTCATTGTTAAACGCGTCAAACACATCAACCCCTTCGTTCCACAATAATTTCAAATCTTCAATCAATGGATTAAGATAAACATCTATGTCATTTCCAGGTTGTTTTGGACCAGAGATCATCATAGATAACATCATGTATTTGCGCTTCATACACAAAGCAGGAGGTAAGTTGTAAATCACTAACAAAACGGACCATGAACTATGATTACTACTTAAATTTCCAAAGGGATTCATTCCATCAGTTGCCAATCCAAGTCTTAAGTTTCTTGATTCTTTTCCAAATTCAGGAAATTCTTTATCAATATTCTTCCACTGCAAAGAATCAGCAGGATGACGAAGTAGTCCATCACATTTTCTATTATCTACATGCCACCTAAGGTTTTTAGTGTCATCTGCATTTGCGAACAAACGCTAAAGCCTTGGAATTATAGGAAGATACCAAACAACCTTAGCAGGAGGACCTTCCTTTGTGAATTCATCAATTTCATCATTCTGACCAATTTTAACTTTATAACGTGACAAGCCACATCTGGGACATGTTCTTAAATCTTCATACTCATTTCTATATAAAATACAATCGTTAGGACATGAATGTATTTTTCTGTACTCCATACCCATTGGACAAAGTATTTTTTTTGCCTCATAATTTCGATTGGGCAAGGTATTTCCTTCTCGAAGCATGTCCTTAAGCAATTGAAGCAATTCTGTAAAACTTTTGTCGGTCCATCCATTCATTGCCTTTAAATTCATCAATCTTAACACTGCTGATAATCATGTGAATTCAGTTGAACCAGGATACAAAGGAGTCTCTGCATCATTAGACATATTTTCAAAAACTGCATTAGCAAAAGATTCTGTTCCCACATCACGAATCATGTTTTCTAATCTATCATCCATTGAGAAATGAACTTCCTCCGAAGCTCCGCGCACACTTGGCAAGTCTAACAATTCACCATGCCACGTCCATGTTGTATAACTTTTCAAAAAAATCCATCACACAAAAGATGTTCTCTAATTTCGGAAACACTTAATATCCTTCCATTCAAACAATTGACACAAGGACACCTTATCCTTACTCCATTATTACAACTAACGACATTATGTTATGCGAATTGTATGAATTCTTCCACCCCTTTTTCGTAAGTATCACTTATTCGTGGTGTATTAATCCAACTCCGATCCATAGAACTGCTAAACTAAGAACCAGTGCGTTCAAAAGGCAATCATTAAAAAACAAATCAAAATTGTCGAAGGTCGGACACCTCCGGACTCAGAACAAGTGCGTTCAATATGTCAGAACAATATATCATCATTAAAAAAAATCAAAATTGCCGAAGGTCGGACACCTTCGGACTCAGAACCAGTGCGTTCAATATGTCAAAACAATATATAATCATTGACAATTAAATCAAATCTGCCGAAGGTCGGACACCTCCGGACTCAGAATCAGTTCGTTCAATATATAGAATCAATATCTAACTAAAACCAAAAACTTTCAAAATATATCTAAGAATTCAATAATACATAAAAATATACTAACCTCAAAAGCGGTGCGGCAGGGACAATTGCAATGGCACAGTGGTACGGCTCGCAGGGCATGGTTGGCGAGGCGGCGGTCGCACGTTGCGGGACGGCAGTCACATGGCTCGCAAAGCGTGGTCAGGCAATGGTCTCACGACGCGACGATACGGTGGTCGAAGGGACGCGGGTGGCTCGCGGGAGTGCGGCAGTACGATCGGTTCACGCAGGGTCCGATCGTGCGGCGGTCGCGGTCGGTCGAAGGGGTCGATCGTGCGACGGTCGCGCGACGAGAACAATGGCGGTCGGTCGCACAGCGGGAACAGTGGCGATCGATCTGCAGCAAGAGACGGAACGCGGTTGAACGACTGGTTGTACGACGTGCGGTCGTGAGCGGCGGTCACGTGGTCGGTCGCACGGCGGTCGGTCGTGGGCGACGACGAACAGTGCAGTGGTGTAGGTGTAGGCCGGGGTCAACCAGAAGGAAAGTGGTTCGTGAGGAAGAAGGAATGGGTTCTTTTGCGCAAGAGTGAAAATGAGAAAGGAGAAATCCGGTGGGAAATTAAACAAAAACCCACTTTTAACGACGGTTGTGGGTGAACCGTCCTTGAATCCACCACTTTTAACGACGGTTGTGGGTGAACTGTCGTTGAATCTGAATATAGCGACTTTTAACGACGGTTCAGGAGAGAACCGTCGTTAAAAGTGTAAAAAAATTTAAAATAATTACAAAGTTGCCACCGCCTTGCTTATAACGATGGTTGTTTCTGAACCGACTTTAAAGAGTGTCGTTATTGAAGTATTTTGTACTAGTGTTTATTATTATTGTCTTATAATTTTGACTAACTTTGTTTTGGTATTTAGGTTTTATCCATAAAAAATTGCATCAAAGGTCATCACTGTCACCATTAAGCAACAATTTAGTGAGCCGTGACCAACATGGGGGGCAATCCCAAAGGATGACTAGGATATATTTTTTAACGTTTTAAGGTACTTCTTTTTATTCCCTTTAAAAAATTTATATTTTACAATTTGGATTGATGATTCTTGTTGTTTTGCAGAGGAAGGTCACATGGAGGGTTGAGGACGAGGAAAATGTTAAGAAAAATTTCCATACAAAGGCTTCTCACACCCTTTCACAAATGTTTAAAGATGCTCTCCAAGAAGGTAAACGACCAGAATGGATTGACAATAATGTTTAGAACCGCCTCCAGGAACAGTGGAACATGCCTGTGTATCGATCCAAATGTGATACAGCTAAAAAGAATCGTTTGTCTGAAAAAGGTGGATGTCTGCACACTGGAGAATCTATTAGTGTGCATGAACACGCTATTCTTTTGGTATAATTTCCATATAATTTTTTTTTATATTAATCTATGATTAATTATTATCTCCTTAATTTATTAAATGTTTTCTTTATAGACAGAGGATCTTGGCCGCTCGGTCCATGTTGATGAAGTGTTTCAACAAACACATATACGGAAGAGCACTGGAGATTTTGTTGATGATAGATCGAGGCAGATACATGTTAGTTTCTTTAAACTTTTTTTAAACTTTTTTTAAACTTTTTTTAAACTTTTTTTTCATATACATTAATTACTATGATAACAAATATTTTTCATTTTAATAGGAAGATTTTGAAAGTAGATTGCCTTAAGCATTACCTGAGTCACAATCTACCTCAATATCTACTCCATTAGATCTTGCTGAGGAGGAAAGATTGAGAAGTCGTTGTTGGTTAGAAACTGATGTGATTCCAATAACATGATAGAGATATAATATGAACATGTTATGGATTCAACAAGAGTTGAAATATGATTAGGCACTTTTAAAGAATTGGATCAATGTTCTTAACATTCAAGAACTCACCAAAACACAAGTAACCAAGCCAAACTTACATAGAAACCCATTTTGAACAACAAACCCATGGATAGAAACTCAAGAACACAACATATAGCAATTATACCCATGGAGGACGTGACCAAAACAGCAAGAACAACCAATTTGCACCGATTAAAATTGAATATAAGTGCAGCAAATGAAAGAGGATATCATAAGGAAGAGATTGCACCGATTGAAAGTGAAAACAAACAAGTAGAACAAAAATGGGTAATTTGGAATGAAGGGAAAATGGACTTATGTGGATGAAGCTATTGGAATGTGCACGCCACTTGAAGGATGGTTGGCTTCAAGATGACTGTTGTTGCCGCCATTTGAGAGCCCAAGAATTCACTCAAGATAAGACTAGAAGAGAATAAGACACAAGTCTCTCTCACTCACTCACCAATTTGGTAGAGGTTCTTTACTCTCAAAAATCAATCTTCTTATTTCAAAGACCTAAGCACCCCTTTTATAATGGAGAGGGCTGGTCACAAAGTACAAGAGAAGCTTTTGAAAGGTCACTTTCTAACTCCTTCTATTCTAGCACCTACAGGAGTGTGAAGAGACAACTTTCTAGATTTTTCCTAAAACTAGCGCCTAAAGTTCTATACAATGGAGGTGTCTTTAAGTTTCTCTCTTTAGCACATCCTAAAGCTATTCTATATTATTTACAAATTTATACAAAAGAAACTATAAAGAGAGATATTAATTGGAGTCCATTCTTGAATGCTTGTAGTCTTCTTGTTGGCTTTAGGCTTGGTCCTCTCTTTATTTAATTCTTCTTTAATTTTTTAGAAGACTAGAAGGAAGAACTTTAAATGCTTGGGTGGATGGCCTCTTCCTCTATTAGTAAAATCCTCTCTAACTTGATATCTATCAGAAACTGTAGGATCGTATAGAACAATCTGTCACCAGTACAAAATTATTTTCCAGTTTGAAACTAAGTTAACCTCTTTAGGTAACTATCTGGTCTCAACTGCAAGACCTCGGTATACTTCAATGTCTGTGTTAAGAGCCTCTGGTTTTGATACTAATTACTTAGTCGGTAAGTTTAATTATTATGGTTTTGAGTTCAATTTATTTGTTTCCATCTGTGTTGAAGTCGTTTTTTTTACAGATGTTATTGGAATATTGACAGGTGTAGGCATTGAAAGAGAGCTTAATAGAATAGGTTAATCAACTAAGTTAAATGTCATCTCCACTGAAGTTGATGGGTAAACTAATATTCGGCATCACAACCAATGCAAAATGTGTGTTTGTACAATTTTAATTTTAATTTACAACAACTTCCGAATGGAGTGTACATTATTTGGGAACTATGTTGATGACCTCAATGCATTTATGTCATTCGAAGAGTTGGAGAATGTAGTTATCAATATCCAATTTGCTAAAGTAATTTTTTTTCAGGGTATGCGAACTGATGAAATTGTGACTTCTATTTTTTATTATTGTATTTAAATGAGTTGTATTATAACGTAATGCGTTTTATTTCACTGTAGACCAGGTTTATCTCCAAAACTATATGGATTGTACGAAAATAATATACAACATTCAGTCTAAAGAGGCAACCGAACTTAAGAAAATGTTAGTTTAATACATACTTTGTCATTTTATACTTCAAAGTCATGACAAAGTCTAACCACAAATTTAACATCTGTAGGATGATTGAGAGTGCAAATTCTCCAATATACATATACAAATCAATCTGGCTAGTATTCTGAATTTATTATATTTACAGGTTTATAAATTTGGGTAAAGGAATATTTTATTAAATTTATAAAAAACAATTGGCACATTTAACACCGGTTATGACCATAATCGGTGTAATATGGGACTCAATTCACTTAAAAATGAACTCCAGAGACCCATATTACACCGATTATGATCACCATATTACACCGATTATGATCACAACTGTGTAATATTGACCTCACTCATCACTCAAAAACTGACCCTATATTACATCGGTTACTCGAGTCAACCGATGTTATATAGGGATTTACCAACTGCACATTTAAGCTCTTATATTACACTAGTTAGCTCGAGTAATCGGTGTAATATATAGTCATATAACACCGGTTAAACAACCAGTGTTATATGTAATTCACATTTTACAACATCTATATTAATACCAATAACAAGACAAATGTCTCATAAAACTGGTGTAAAATGTTCCTACACTAGGGTTACCTTTGAAGTTTAACAAGTTTGTTGGCATGTGTAGTGGCTATAGCGATTCTGATTTAAGTTTTCGAATATGTTGTGAAACCATAATTGTAATAGAATTAAGTTGTATGCGGTAAAACACGGAACTACCTTAGTAAGTCACGTGTAATTTATTTGTTACATTAATATATGTAAGGTTATACATGAAAACATGTTTTCTATTAGGCACGCTACAACTTACTGATGTAGTCTATCGGATAAAAAAACACAACTAAAAAGAAATGTTAAATAAAAAATAATTTTAAAAAAAATTAGTTATTATATAATTAAATTAATTATTATTTTATAAACTAAAAATTTAATAATATTTAAAATAATTTTTATTTTTAATAAAAAAATTATAAATTAATTTTTAATCTAATATTTAATGTATTTAATTAATTATCAAGATTTTAATTATCAGTTTTAGAATTTTAAATTGTTATTTAATTAAATATTAATTTATAAGTTAAAATTAATTTATAAATTAATAATAAGAATTATTTATAAGTTATTGATGAATGATATCAAATGAAATAGTTAATTGACTTTATTTTTATGTTTGACTTAGGTTGTGATTTTACAGTAATGCGACCTTCTTATTAATGAATTGTATAAAAATAGATATTGAATGAAGATTTTTTTAACTTAATTACCCTTATATTATTAAAATAAAAATTTTAAAGTTATATAATTTTAAGTAATCAAATTAATCTTAAAAAATTAAAAATTTAAGTTTTTTTTAATGCAATCAATAAAGTTTATTATAAAATATTTCAAATTATTTATAAAAAGTAATTTTCATTTTTAAGTTACGTGAGGTTGAAATTTACATCATTATTTAAATCTACCCAAACTTGCTACCAAAATGTGATTTATCTTTTTCCAATACTATTTTTCATTGAAAAATAAAGTCAACAATCATGTTTATTAAATTCCAAAATTCCAGTTTTTTTTTTTATCACAAATGAAATCAACAGTATATGTTTACATATATACAATAGTGTCCATCATGTTATAGTAGAGAAAGAGTGATGATGGTGCTGATTTTCACGTGTCAAATCATGGCATGATACTATTCATGTGACCTATTCTGAAATGCTTACTCGGAGACAGGAGAACAAATAATATTAATATTCATAATAGACAAAGCTTCCTCTAGTATTTCTTCTATTATCACTAAAGCTGTTTCCCTCACATGTGAATGTCATCTCAACTTTAATATTTATAGAAAAATTTAAAGAGTATGATAACATCCAGAGAGAAAGAGGAGTGTTTGAAAATATTTGTATACAAGAGTGAAAAGAGTAAGTAACCCTAAATGTAAACTTCATAACCCATCAAGTTATTCCAAAAAAAAATTAAATAAAAAAAAGTCATTTCTCATTCATATTATTTATTTTCTTGAAACATAAGATTTAAGACAACTTATTTGTCACAACTATTAAATTTTAAAAAATAATGATGAACATCAATAATATCTCTCTCTTTTGAATTCTAATTTCATTCATCTCTAATTTTACAATATTAGGACACTTCTTAAAAGGTTCACCTGACATACGATTTTTTTTAGATATTAAAAGATTTGATCGAAATTCTTTTATTAGCAAAAAAAATTGATAAATCTAAAGCATTTCCGTTGCTTCAATCCATTTAAAAAAAAAAAAACAGAACCTACTTAAAGATCTGAAAATGATTAACTCCAACTATCTTTAATTTTTTCTGTCATTGTTATATTTTCAGATACAATTTTTGACATAGAACATTTTGGACATTCTTATACTTCCACATTTTATGAATGAAGATACTTTGTCCTACATTGAAGTATTGATGAGTTGTGTTTCCTTAACCCATAAAACATTTAATATGTTAAGGCTAGTACATGCTACACACTAGTCAACACTCTTAGGTGTTGGTTCTAACGTATGAAACATGGACATATACGAATACAACGGACATAAACACGAGAATACGGTTAAATTTTAAAATTATAGAATACGGATACTGATTGATATATATATATATATATTATGTTTTTTAAGATTATTTTATATTTCATATTTTATAATATAATATTATATTTATTATAGTATACTATACTATAATATATTTATTTAAGGTTTTTTTATTTTAATATGATTATTATACAAAATAGAATATTATATAATTATATAATAAATTGTATTTAAATTGAAAATATAAATTAAATAATAATATTAAATTTAAAATAAAAAGTAACTTTTGTGGGAACCATCATCCTCCTCTTTGTTTTATACCTCTATCTTCTTCAACTCTGCCTCACCTCTCGTCTCTGCCACCACCTCAAAACTTTTCTCTGCCACAATGTCGTCGTCGTCCCCATGTAACCCATCTTCAAAGAAATTTTGGAAATCGTTCACATTTCCTCACTGCTCGACGCTATCAACCTCCCGCCTCCAAAAGCGAAAGCCTGCGCTGTCGTTGTACTGTACTCCAATGGGGAAAGTAGGGAAATTGTGAGCTTATGTGAAACGAAATTGTCACAACGTTATCTTCTCTTTTCTCACTAATTTTTTGTGTGACAAACGTGTGCAAGGAAGTGGATCGTGTCATCTCCGGCATGTCCAAAAATTGGGTCGTGTCGATCCAAGGAAGTGTGTCCGACACTGTGGTATTCGTCGCATGTTCATGAGTGGCATGCGTCCGAAGCACGAAAGTGGAGCTTCTGAACTGTGTCGGAGCTTCATAGGTTCTAACTCTCTCCAATGTTATTGTTTTTTCATTATGCCTTCTGACTTTTTTTTCTTCAGAAAAGAATAAAATAATAATTAAAGGGAATACTTCTGGGGTATTCTTATACAAATGCCACACAACCACGCCACCTGATATCCTATTTCATAGGACTTTTACAATCTTCAAAATGTTTAAGATCAAAACAAAACAAAAGTTATATTAAACTTGTCTAAGCTTCAAAAGGATAGTCACCCCTTCCAAACAAAACAAAATTATACATCGAAACCTACTTATAAAATACACCATACTAACCTTCATGATCTAGATAAGCCTATGTTACCTTTGCAAGTCTTGTACAATCATCATGCACCTTTCATCCTCACCTTTCCATAATGTTCTTTCTTATGATGAATTTTAACCTTATGGTTCCAATGCCATGTTATGATGACTTCTTTGCAGCAAAATCACCATGACTGCCTTCTTTCTATATTGTCCTAACTATATAACAACCATCTTTTTGCTTGTTCCTTATCCTAATATGTCTCATTCATAACATACCCTACACTAGAAAACTCAACCTTCCACACCTTTCAGTCAGTTCAAAGATACAAAAGCATAACCAGATCTATTTCACAACAATGATACATGCAACAAAATTCACAATCAATACCATTAACACCAAACAGTAAAAACAATCAAATATAGAGCAAGTAAATCTTTTAATTCGAACAAATTATTTTGTTGCCATGTTAATGCAGATTAAGGGAGATAAAATCCAATAAAAAAAAAAACTTTCCTTACTTTATGTCTCATCCATGCCCATGATTGAACTTGTGTCATGGTAAGGATTTCCACAGCATTTATCTTTGCTTGATTGAAGATAACCTTGTTTCTATGCTTCCAGATACACCATATCACAGGGACCCATAGGCTTTTCCATAATCTATTTCCTTCTTTATTAAATCATATACATGAAAACTGTTCAAAAATGATTAACCAACTCATTGTGGTTTATCGAGCTAATTCTAAACCAATTATTGCACATATTCCAAAATTGTAGTTGATACCTTACATGAAACAAGAATGTGCGAAGTTGACTCCTCTTCCCTCCCACATAAGGCACGTAATGTATCCGTCAACATCAAACCCCTTTTTTGTGCAAGTTCAACTTAGTTGCTATTCGATCTAATTAAGCCCTCCACACATAAAACTGAGTTGATGGCATAACCTTTAGATTCCAAAGATGTGCAAATGACTCGGTTACACCCCTAGTTCCATGATTTGCTAACATTTTATAAGCAGATTTTACCGAGAAACTGTAGGAGGGAGGATCGTTCCATAACCATAAATCCTTCTTTTCTGGATATAGGGAAACCTGTGACAAACATGTCATAAAATCTTCTACCAAAGGTTTTTCCCACTCGAACCACTCCCTTCTCCAACAAAAATCCCACTCCCACCTCTCATTAAACAAACTTTTGAAGCTACCAATAGGGTTATCTTTAAGTAGGGAGTTATTGTAGATTTTGGGATATCTCTCTTTGAGCTGAGAATTTGCTAACCACTCGTCTTCCTAGAATTTGAACTTTTCCCTAGACCCTATGATGGAAGAAGTGCCTTCATGTTGATGAAACTTGGATTGATGGTGGCGGAAGCTTATGACAGAGGCGTGCAAGGATCTCCTAAGAGGTGTGGGTTCCTTGAAGGTGCATGCTAGGTGTGGAGAGTGAGTGGTGAGGCCATCTCACTTGGCAAAGGTGAAGAATGAAGATTAAAATGTCTATCCTAGAGAGGTAGGAGACAAGGAGCAAAATTGGCACAATTTTGGTAGCAATTCACTCTTTGATTAATCTTGCAAATACATGAGCCAAGCCCTCTTATTTATAGTGTTTAGAGGAATGGAAATTCAAATGAAAGTGGAGGGAGATTCAAATGAATACCCTCCCAAAAGTAGCGCCTAAATGAGCACATGGGGAAGGGTGTGTCTAGTTTGTATGCTCACCCCCTCCATGGGCTTTCTAGACCGGCCTTGGTAAATTTAGAGGTTTTAAGAAACTCTAAGTTTACCTAGGTTGGTGTTTTAGGTGCCAAAATTAATTATAAGAAAAATTACAAATAAAGTTCCTATGCTAATTTTGACAAGAAATTAAAGTCTACTCTACACTAAAGTTTATGACATCTTGAACATGTATAAGAAGGTTTCTCTGCCATCAGTAGCAGCATTCCAGTCTTCTTGGATCTTCTTGGCCATAGCCCTAGTGGTTGGCCCAAATCTACTCTTTGGTGGGTTGCATTTGGGCTTGTGCTTGGGCCTCTTCCATCACCCTACTTGCAAAACCATATTTGAGTTGAACCAATTGTTTCCTTGATTAGAGAGGCTAACTTAGGATAAATCATTCCACCATCTAGATTTATAATCTTTTCAACCGGTGTACTTGAGTTTGCCATCCTCCACACTCCATATTTCAACTCTAGGACATCCTTCCACAGTCCAGACTCAGAGAATCCCATTCTCCATAACCATTTTGCCAAGAGTGCCTTATTAAATAGATCAATGCGTCTTATAACAAGCTCACCCTCCTCTTTCGGTTTACAAATGTTATCCCAGCTAATCCATGCGATTTTTCTTCCTTCCTCACCCCAACCCCACATGAACTTTCTCTGTAGTTTTGTAATTTTCTTACATACTCCTACTAGGGCTTTAAAAAAAGATAAGAAAAACAACGGTATGTCATTAATAACAGATTTTATAAGACAAACTCTTCCCGTGAAGGATAAGTCCCTCCCTTTCCACACCGAAAGTTTCTTTCTGATCTTTGATAGCACAAGCTCCCAGAAGGAACTTCTAGATGGATTACCACTAACAGGTAGGCCTAAGTAGGTGAAGGGTAAATCCATTAGGCTGCAGTGGATTATTTCAGAGTACATATTCACCACATTCCTATGTACTCCAATTGCACCTATTTTACTCTTATGGAAGTTTACTCTTAGGCCGAAACTTAATTCAAAACATCTTAGCATAACCTTAATAGTCATGATGTTTCACACACTGGATTCACAGACGAAAAGGGTGTCATCAACAAACTATAGTAAATTCACATATATATTCTTGTTCCCAACTTTTATTCCCAAAAACAGGTTTTTTCTTGTCGCTTGTCTTACCAACCCAACTAGACCTTGCGCCACAGTCAGTAACAAAAAAGGTGCCATCGGGTCCCCCTGCCTAAGGTCTCTAGAGGGTTTGAACTTTTTTGTTCTAAGCAAGCTCTAATCCACTGTATCTTTTCCCCAAAACCCTAATCTTCCCATCATGTCGAATAAGAATTGGCAATTTACCGATTCATACGTGTTTTCGTAGTCGAGCTTAACAATCACCCCACTTCTCCTTTCCCTTCTCAACTCATCCACAACCTCATTCACTACAAGGACACTGTCTAATAGCCCTCTATTAGATATAAAAAAAAGTTGATTGTATAAACACCCTACAAGTGAGATGGGTCTATACTCTTCTAGAGATTGGGGGTTCTCCGATTTTGGAATCATCGTTATGAATGACGCATTACAGCCCTTCGGTATCTTCCCCTATCTGTGAAAGTATTTTACTGCTTCAACCACATCCTTGTGTAGTTGATCCAAATACTTCTTAATAAAACTGAAAGTTGTTCCTTTTGGGACAGGGCTCTTACTACTATCACAGTCCCAAATAGCATCCTTAATTTCTTTCTCCTCAAAAGGTTCAACCAACATCAAGTTATCTGAATTCGTTAGGATTTTAAATTCAACGTTATCCAACCTGACACCTATATCCACTATAACCGACATCTTAGTTTTGTAAAACTCTTTAACCATCTCCTTCACGGTGTTTGGATCTTCCATCCATGTGTCGGAACTAAGACAATGTACCCCTTTGATCTCATTTCTCATCCTTCTCCATTTAATTGTCGCATGGAAATACTTGGAGTTGGAATCACCTTGTTTAATCCATAATGCTCTTGACTTCTGTTGTAGGATGGATTCAATTTTCATGTTAATAACCTGTAGTTGGCTCAAAAGCTCTTTCTCTTCTTTCCCTGGTTTAATTTCCATCCAAGTTATCTACATCATCCAACATATCAAACTCTTGTATTTTATTCATGATATCAAGTTTGATCCTATCTGTTTACCCAAACCTCTATGTTCCACCCTTTCAGATCACTCTTTAACATTTTCAATTTCTCTTTTAGCACTTGGAATTTATCTCCCTGAACCAAGTAGCTTTCCCATTTACTTTTTACAAAACTACCAAACTCCTTATCTTCCTGCCAAATGTCAAGAAATCTAAACGGTTTTGGACCCCAATCCGTTACCTTTGATTTTAGCACCAAAGCAAGTGATCAGATATATGTCAGTCTTGTACATATTGCTTACTACCCAACCAATGTTGCAACCATTCAAAGGAAGTTAAGAACCTATCAAGCCTACTCTTCACCTTACCATTAGGTTTATACCAGGTATATTTTCTACCAATACATGGGATATCAACCATCTCCAAACTTTCGATGAAGTTATTAAAGCCCTCACTTTCCTCTTATTACTTCTATCATGGTTTATCCCCCTCCATTCACCTTCGTTTCTTATAGAGATTAAATCCCCCAAGACGCACCATGAATTACAAGCTTCCCTTCGTTTGACAAATTTTAATTCTTCCCACATCTGCATTTTCACTTGCAAATTACATTAAGAGTACACATTCACAATAACAACTGGGATATTATTCTCCTTAAAGACCTCGATAAACACTATGAACCATCTATTAATGATGTGATTAGAACATTGAAAATAATTATTGTGCCATACTGTTAGAATCCCTCCTGCCCCCGTTAATTGGTTCATTGTACAAAAACCCAATATCAGCCTTTTTCTATATTAAAAGTTTGCACTTTTACTTCCTGCAGGCATACCATTTTAACACAATTATTCCTAATTAGATCCTTAATGTATCTCCACTTCACAGTACTCCCAAAACCTCTTACATTCATATATAGTATTATCATTAATAACCCATATTATCCCCTACTTCCCTTTCTGACTTTAAATTCATATCCATTGTTTCAAGTTCTTCTAGACTTATCAAGAGTTTTCCTTCATCCCAACACATAGCACCTAGCTGTTTTCCCAATTTCCAAAGTCTAATCGTTTCCTTACTACCATGTTTTAACCAAAATAAACTATTACAATTATTAATGGCAATGTCAGAATCATAATTATTTATTTGAGATAAAACTGGCCTTAATTACTTAAGTTCTTCTCGCTTGTTGTATTTGCTTGATTTACTTGCATAGACATTGAAACAAGTATTTTCTAGGCTAGATAGCCTAAAATGGTTATAAAGAACCCTATTTAGAATAAGTTTAAATTTCTGTAAGCTTAAAAGATATGTGCTCCAACCTATAGCTTCCGAGTCCCAATCTCTAATCTGATCCGACCATTTATTACTTATTGATGCTTCTATCAGTCTTTAGTTCAAGATTTTAAAACATTGGATTGGACAAAGTTATCAATAGAGCAAAGAAGCTAGTGTGACCTCCAAAACTTCACCACCAATGTTGTACCATAATACCTTAAAAAAACTAATTGGGACACAGTAGAATATACAAACATTAAAAATTTACAAATTCATAAGATATTCAAAATATGTTACCTTATCTTCTGCTTATACAATATGCATTTCTTGTTTATACGCTAACATTTGTGTATCATTGGCGTCTCTTTCCAGCATTAGGTATTTTAACACAAGGATTTCAGGCATGTGATTGGACACAAACATCAACCATAATAATAAGAGAATATTGTATTTGAGTGTTTGTTTGTTACTCATGCCCAAGTTTTGATTTGTACAACCATGAACACTTCCACACCATCTAGTTTAAGGTTATTAAAAATGATATTGTTTCTATGTGTCCATATACTCTATACTATGGCTACCCACACAACCTTTCAAAAATGTAGAGTCATTTGCTATTAAGCCATATATGTTGAAATCTTAAGAAATGTTGTTTGGCTCTATTATGATGCACTTTCATTATCCCAAATCACACATCACACATCTTCCAGTTTAGATTAGCCACCATGCATGTGAAAAAAAAATGGTGGACTGATTCATCACTACTTTCACATATAACACACTTGATTCTACCTATCTAAACACCTCTCTTGGTTAGGTTATCAAAAGTAGCTATTTTATTCTGGAAAACCCACTATGCAAAAAATTGGGTTGAAGGTAGGGGACTTTAGTATTCCACTTTCATATAGATCGATATTATTATAGAACTAGATTTCCTTTTCTACCCACTGACTTTCCTAAGATCCCCTCCACCATATCATGCATGATTTACTTTCCTTGTACTCATTTAGTATTCTCATTCATCCATATTTATACTTCAAAATATTTGTCCACAAACCCCTTTTTTTCTTTCGTAATCTCCATTTCTATTTAGTTAGAGTTATGTTAAAACATCTTAGATCATTTACTCCTAAACCACCATTTTCTTTAGTCTTACAAATATTTTCACATCTCACCCACGCAAATCTTTCTTCCATCATGTCCACAATCCTTAGTCGGAAATGTTTTTCTCCTAGTCACATACATAAAGTCTTTCTATTAAGTTTATCCCATATTAAATATATAATTTACATGTAAAACATATATCAGATTATTCTTAAGGTAAATTTGGTTAAAACTATTTCTAATAACTCTATATTAAATTTTATTAACCATTAAGCTTAAAGTTTGAGTATACAAAGTCTATTTTTAAAAAATATTAAAGCGTGTTAAATATTTCATTAACTAGATTCAATTTAGTAGATGATACACTTTTAAAATTATAAAAAAAAATATTAATTATAAATTTACATGAGTATAAATGTCTGATTTATCTAAAATTGATGTAAATAGCAAGTTAGTTGGTGAGAAAACATCCAATAATCGATTTAATAAGATTATATAGATATAAAAAAGAGTTATGGAGAATTGTTGGTAAATATTAAATGATTTATTTGTATATTATTGTAGATGGCGAAGAGAAGTTAATAGTTTAGAAAGGCTTGAAGGAAAAGAAAAGCAGTGATGAGTTTTGTTAATGTGTTTGAAAATTTAAAAAAAAAAGGGTTTGCCGACTGTACTGGTTCGCATAGAGAATAATGGGTTCATGCACTTATTCAACCAGCCATGTCCTTGTCAAAACTGCATCTTCAAGTTTAGATACTAATTACCACTTCTAAGGATCCACTGCCATTGTCACTCAAAGATGGAGACAAAGACAATTACTATGATTGCAATTCCTACACAATAACTACCAACACACAAACTGAATGTGGAACCTTACCTAATCAAAAACCTTACTCCAACTTTTAACTGCTACTTTCAATATGGAATAAATCTTTTTAGAAACAAAATATTCATAATGGATGTTCAAAGTTTCTAATAATCCTATTTTTATAATATGGTCAGAGATTTCACATTAAAAAAAAATCTTAATATATATATATATGTATATATATATTTACTAATATATATGCATATATATATATATATAAACCTTAGAAGTTGATAGAAGAAAAAAATTCATTTATAGTGATTTTTGTAAGCGTTAAATGTTTTTTTTCATCCTGTATTTCACGTAAAATGGATTTTTGTGTATAGTTCAAACTTTAAACATTTTGATACTTATAATAAGAAAACTATTTGAATGTCATTGTCAAGTTTTTTTTAATGTCATTGTCAGTTTTTTTTACTTGACGAACAAAACTTTAATGGAAACTAAGATGTTAAAATAGTTGATGTCCTCAATATCTATTCCAATAATTTTTCTATTTTGAGAATTGAAGATGTCTAAAAATTAGACTAAGGATGACAATCAATTTCACGTTATAATATAAAGACGAAAAATATATTTAACTTTTTTTTAATATATAATTGTGTTAGTGAAATTTTTTATAAATGTTTCATATAAATTTGATTTGAGTGAAATAGTTTTTAGGAAAGATACATGTATTATATATAAAATAAAATAAACCATCCATCAGATCAATTTAATTTGTTAATTATTAGAAACAGATTCGATGCTTACTTTGAAACTCACTTTATATCCAGAAAGGGAGATAGAGAGAGGATGAATTAAAATTTGCTCCTACAAATATAATTAATTAGCTTTCACGTCTTTTTAATGTATTGTAAGTTCGCCATTTGGTAATTAATTACCATCTAATTAATATCCAACGTTAACCATTAATAATTCACTTTGGTTAAGGTGGAACAATCGGGTAGATTATAGTTTGAAGCAACAACCTAATTGCAAGGACTCCCAAGCTTAATCACACCTTACTAAAAAGTATTATCATTTGCTGACTATTTAACATGAAATTAATCTTTCTTTTATAGAATATTTATCCAACAATAGTTAAATTATTAATATTTAATACAAACACAATGAGATTAAACCAGTGATTTCACCCAAAATATTAGCTAAGGTGTAATTATAATAAAAAAAAATTCTAATATAAAAATTAACATAGATTTAACTCGTTTGGACCAGTTTGTTCATAACCTCATTTTAAAAGAAAGAGGAATTAAAATTAGATCTTTTATTAACTAAAACGAAGTTATACATGCTTAATTCTGTCATATAACTCTTTTTAATTATTTTAAAGTTATGTATGAACTAATTATGAAAAGGTTCAACATAATTTATTTTATTTCTTTTGTCCAAACCATTTCATTATTAACATATTGAATATTAATATAATATGTACATGTTATTAGTTTACATTTTAAAGTTTATCAAAAAAAATTAAATCAAATTTAAAAATAAAAAATAATTAATAACTATATTAATTAAATTAGATACTATTTCATAAATTAAAAAATTATTAATATTTAAAGTAGTTTTTACTATTAATAAAATTTATAAAATAATTTTTAAATTATATCTAATATTAGTTATTAAAATTTTAAATATTAATTACTTTAAATTTTAAATTAATCTTTAACTAAATTAATAATGAATTTATAATTTAAAATAATTAATGGTTAAAATTTTAATAACTAATATTAAATATTAAATTAAAAACTATTTTATAAATTTTATTATTTATACTAATTATTCTAAATAATAATAAATTTTTAATTTGCAAAATAATATAAAAAATTAGTCAATATAATATTTATTATTTTTTATATTTATAATTAGTAGAGACTTGTTTTCACTTTGCGTGCACAGACTATTAACTATGCAGGACGTATATGAGCTGATGGACTAAAATGTTTAACCCAACCTAACTCACTCCACATTATTATTTTTAATCAATTAAAATATTTAATATAAAATAAAAGTGTATTCATTTTAAACTAATTAATTAAATTAGGCCACATATATTTAAACATTTTACAAAAAAAATTACTAGAATATTGAGATTATTAAGGACTGGTTATTTGTAAGCTTTACACTTATCTTTATATAATTACTTAAAACATTTTTTTTCATTAATTTCACTCATTCGAAGCTTAATTTTTCTAAAGTATATAAACAATCATACTGATACATTTGACAGAAAATAATCTTGTTGACAATAGGACAGAATGGGTATATTTTTCAATTAATATATTTTAAAATATATCAACTTAATCACATGTATTTTATTTATACCTATAAATTTAATTTTGTTCTATTTAAATTAAAATTATTACATAAAATATTTACCAGTTGACTTAATTAGCTTTCTCCGAGTGAAATTAACATTTAGTATATTGAATGAAAATTGAGGCAGAGGAATGACATATACAGCTGTTATAGAAGCAATTGGTAGTGTGAAAAAGAAAAAACAAATCTTTTGTTGATCATCTATCTATGTTTCTGGTTACTACTATCTTCACCTGCTGGAGCATGGATGCGGCTTCTTAGTTCTTCAAAAGCCTTCATGCTCTCTCTATCGAAACCTCCTGCAAACTAAAAAAGAGTTGCACTTGTTTATTTGAGGGTGCAGCAAGAAAATTCCTGACCTGTTGAGTTAGTCCATTAATTTATTAAAGGAAAAAAAACGCATGGCCTCTTTCTTGGGCCAACAGTTTAGGACTGCTTCTTCCTGCACCTCCATACGTTCTTCTTCTGACACCTTCATAATCTTTCATATTTCAAAAATGTTTTTCTGTAATATTCTGGATTATGTAATCCGAAAGCCTTTTTTTCAGTTGTGTGATTAGTTTTCGGATTACATAATCTGAAAGTCTTTTCTAATATGAGATTAACTTTCAGATTATGTAATTCGAAAGCTTTTTTTTCAAATACATGATTGGTTTCCGGATTACATAACCTAGAAGTCTTTTCTAATATGAGATTAACTTCCGGATTACATAATCAAGAAGCTGTTTCCAGATTATGTAATTCGGAATACCATTATTTAAAATATATTCTGAATAACATAATCCGGAAGCTATTTCTGAACCCACGATTAACTTCTGGATTATGTAATCCGGAATATATATAATTTTTTTTAAAATTGTTATAAATCTATGGAGTGACACAAAAAGAATAAAAAGGTATTTTCATGTTGTATGGGATGACACAAGAAGAATAAAAATGTATTTTCATGTTTTATATGGGAGTGACATATATGGTGGAGGTGCAGGAAGAAGCAGTCCAGTTTAGGGTCCAACTTGGCCCGTGACAAATTTTGACAGTTCCATATTTCATTATTCCTCAAGGATACTCTAGTTTTCTTGCTTTGTATATAACATTAGCTGATGCAATATATATATAGAATTTGTCTCAGGTATATTAGTGTGTGTTTATATATATATTAGTTTATCTATGCAAAATCATTTTATGTTCATGAGGGATGAAGAAGGGACACCAAAACCAATAGCCTTAAAATTACCTGATGAACACGAAAAGCAAAACGCACTCCTTGCAGAATCAAAAACTCTCTGTTGGGTTCCTTGTCGGGTCCAGACAATATATCAAGTTCAGATGCAACACGTTTCATGTACTTGTTAGCCAGTTGCACAGAGGAAAGCTTGATCTGCAGTCAGAGAGTTACCAGTAGCAACTGCTAAGTTACCAGATGCATGTCTATTACAATACGTGAACAATTCTGTAATATTGGTAAACATGATACTATTGAAGATATTGTAGAATTGCATTTTCCGAGGTTTTTCCTACGTGTTCTAAGAAAAGTGCAGAAATTTAGTGCGAGAGAAAAAGTAGAGTACAAAGGTTAAAAAACAGATACATTTACAAAATTTCATAAAGAGCCTAACACTTTTAATGAAAATAATATAAACTGGAGAATGTGCGTTAACTGGAACACGAACTGATTCTGTAATTTAGAAGCATACCTTTCCCATAACTCCCGTATCTAATAGCCAAGTTACTGGTATTTCAAACTCTTTGTACCGCGAAATAGCCATATCTCTTGTCCGTAAGAGTGCATAAATGCTTTGCTCCACTCTAGAAGCAAAAGTAGAGCAAGACGGAAATAGATGAATGAATGAATAAATAAGCTCCATTCTATATCTATAGAGAATAGCAAGGAACACGTACACCAAGAAACATTAAAATAAACAAGTTTATCGCATTCTATATTTGTGACTTGAAATGTCTGAATCTCCAGCATTTATGTAGACATAAGAAAATAGTTTACATTCTATTTGGATAATAGTCATTCTAGATTGAATTTTCAAGAAATATCCATCAACGATTGCCCTCTTAATCTAGTATTTATGGTATACATCAAACTATAACATAAACAGTGACGCTTACTTTTCAAGCAATGAGTACATTTTCTGCAAAGCAGCTTCACATGGGTGTTTGGGATCATCAGTGAAGGTGGAGACTTGATTTTCCAATTTCATCAGATCCAGATATTCAAAAGCTGCCTCCCTCAGCACATCTGTTTTCCCTTCGGGCCAATCAAAGTGCTTGAGAACAGCTCGTTCATCGACCTTGTAAAATAAGTTGAGATGAATAAAATGCACATTGGATGTAAAATTGCAAAGGAGGAATGCAATTTATGGGGGAAAACAGCACAAAGAATCAACTTCCATACTTTCTCAAAAGATCTGCAATTTATATTCATTAGGTTCTAGAAACTTGTTAATGATGGTGGAGCAATGACAGAAGCACCTACCAAGAAGGAAAGCTCCTCATCTAACCAGTTCACAAAAGCCACTAGATCTTCAATATTATAGAAGGAGGCTGCTCGAACTTCAGTTGCCAAGGATAAGACAAAGTCACCCTGTGTTTCCACATCGGCTTTCACCTAGATCCATATCCATTAAAAATAAGGTTCTAAATTTGTAATGATAGAAATGCCATTATGAAAAAATAACAAAGCCGGGGTATATTTGTAATGTACAGCTAAGAGGAATGATGATCTGTTCTCAATCTCCCCAATCATGTTGCTCCTAGCATCAGATGCATAAGTTGTTGAAGAAAATAATGATGAAGTTTCATTCTTTTCCTCCTGTTTCATCAGTGTTTGATAAAATTCAACTAGCTCAGGAAAACGGTGAACTTTATCAGAAGCTAATGATCCTCCTGATAGGCTTCCTAGTGGAGTGGGAAGTGGTCCACCTGGTCGTGCTGGTGGGGGTGGGGGTGGAGGAGGAGGAGGCACAGATGGAGGACGTGATACTGCATTTGAAGGATTTGAATGTGTACAAGCAGGAGCACAATAAGATGGTTTAGGAGGTGGCTGAGGCACCCTAGGTGCCCTTTTCTCAACGTTGACAAGGTTCATCTTGCTAATGGTTTGACTATTGACATTCTTCTTAGCATTGTCAGGATGATCATTTGAACTACCAGAAACATATGCCTTCTCCTTAAATTGAGTGAGTTTTGATGGCAAAGATATTGTCCTCTCTCTTTCAGCCTTGGACATATTCAAATTTGAATTGTCACCAAACTTTTGCCCTCTTGCTTTCTCAGCCTTTTCCTTAATTTGTTTCTCCCTTTCCAAGGCCAATTTATGGCGGTCTTTATATGCAGGATATTTTCCATCCAGATGCCCAGCAACTGTCTTAGACATCAACTGGAATGAAGATGCAACAGAATTTAAGGATTCACACGATGAAACTCTTCTTATGCTAGGAAGAGCTAGAATTTCAGGAGAATTAGATACTTCCTGATCATTCTGTCCAAAGGTAGTGATGGCTACAGAATCACCAGCATTCCTTTGCCTCAAGGATTCTTGGGAATCCCTTGGTCTATTACTCATATTCATCCTGCTAGGAGAGCTACCTGAAAGATATCTGGCTGGTGATGAAAGAGCACTCGAATCATCTTTGCTTTTGCCCCATTTCTTCAACTTTTGGATTAAACTAGTTTTCTTGCTAACACTACTATGTTTACTCATAAAGCTATCAATTGAAGAAGCATTGTCAAAATCTTCACTGCCTGGTGAAGAGGTATGAGAGAAGTAACTATCAAGATCTGTATCACCTTGTCCATGCTCTGATCCCGCATATTCTAACACTAACTGCTTAGCCTTCTCTTGTGATTTTGGGCTGAGACTTATGTTTAGATCACGGGCTGATAATTTTCCAGGAGGTGCCTGGTAATTCTTCAGCTCATACCTTAAGCATGCATTGACCCAACGAAGATATACAAGCTCTTCAACTTCACTGAACCTATTAATCTGGAGTCCTTCTACTTGCTTAAGCAAGTCTTCATTCGCATGCCTCAGGTTACTGACCTCTTTTTCCTTGGAAACCATTTCATTCTGCAGTTCAAGGCAAAGCATCTCAAAATGGAATTATACTCATTACGTGTAAAATATATAAAACTAATAACTAATTTATCACTATCATGAAAGAACTATACATCTTTTCCCAATATATTTTTATCAAGTAATTTCCAATTAATAAAATAATTGTTATCCATATACATCTTTAAAAGAATTTTCTTCTAAATGTTAGATCCCCATTAACCAATAAACATACAATAGATCACAGCAGAAAGAACATAGGAATGTTAACTAAAAATAAAGAAAAAAAACTTGAGATTTAGTTTCTTTTATATTATAAACCTCATGTAGTTAATGTTTGATTACTTTCAACCGTTGAGGTTTTTTATTACTTTCAACCATCATTTCTTACTTGTGTGACTAGTGTTCAGTTGATTGACAAGGTAAACAACGAGAACTCACTGACGTTAAATTATTGATTAAAAAATCTAATTTTAGGTAGCTGAAAACTTATCATACACTTTTTCAACTATGAGCAATTCTAAAATATCGGTTTCATGCATCTGTTTAACTCTCAGAAGAAAAAACATGTACTCTGTGACTCTGACCTCATTACAGAGTTCTGTAATTCTATATTCAGCAGCATTGAGTTTAACTGTTAATTCTCGCTTCTCATGTTGAAGTTCTTTATTTTCTCTCTTAAGCTCCACAACTTCAACCTCCAAGTGATTCAGAGCTTTCAATTTCTTTCCAATTTCAGCATCTGTCTTGACAGCCTCTTCTTCCTTTATCACTAGACTAGAAACTTTTTGTTTAAGCAACAACAACTGGGTTTTTGCCTGGTTAGCCTCAAGCTGTATCTGCCTTCGCAGTTCCTTGATTTTGCTTCTTGCTGCCTCAAGTTCTCTCTTTGCCGAAGCTCCATGTGTGAGCTCTTCTTGAAGCTTCTTCCTCTCTTCCTGCAAGGAATTAATGGCCATTTTAAGCATATCTGTTTCCACAGTCTTATTTTTCAACTGCCTTTGCAACTCCACAAAGTCCGCTTCCTGCTCCTTCAAACCATAGTACTCAAGCAATTCACCTTCAAGTTTTACTTCCCTCTCCTCCAATTCCTTCACTAGATTCCTCAACCGTTCTAATTCACTGGCATTGTTATCCATATTAGTTTCATAAACTTTGTCTTTCTTCTCCTCATCAGTCCTCTCAGCAAGTGCTGGAAAATCAATCTCTCCAGATAGAAGGCTTTCAAGTTCAGGAGGAATATCATCTTCAAAATCATCGGTTCGATTGATTACGCTGTTAATTAACATAACCTCCTTTTGCTCTTCTTCTTGCCTCTGCAACAATGTCAAATCATCTCACAAAAGTAAATAAATATTCCCATTATTTTCCATTCATACGAAGACAAGAAAGCAAACAAAAGAAAATTAAATTCTACAACTTCAGCCGAATATACTCACAACCTTCGCAGTGAGACCGTCATCAGTAGAATAAGTGACCTGCTCCTGTTCTGTACCCTCATCTTGACGTTTTCTAAACGTTGCTTCACCATGTTCTGAGTGAGCCACAATGAGAGAATTAGGTTCAACATAAAGGGTCAGCGTTATTTATAGGAACAGTCATCAACATGAAGCAAGATGAGATTATTTTGCATGTTGAGAAGTGAATTGATCAAAATCTTGAAATAATAAGAAATAAAAAGTGGTGAATAAGCACGAGAACCTGATCTTGAGTTATTCACCTTCAGCTGCTTAACTGTGAGGGCTGCAATGGAAGCAGCAACTATGACCCCTAACCTGACTATCATGAATCCAGAGGCGGCATCAATGTCCTAACTATACCCATTCCCCCAATTTTCATAACGAAAAGTTCAAACCATTGGAGCTTCAAAAGTGAAAACCAATGACTCAGAATCCACAACTGGTGCAGAAGAGAGGATAGCAAAAAGAGAAATCCCGGCACAAGAGTTAAGCAAAACCCAGATTTGGAAACATGTAATTTTCAATCTTTCACCTTTGCACAACCTTACTAAGTAGAATTCCTTGCACTACTTTGATACAAAGAGACACACAACGAAAAATAGGTAGTGGACAAACCGGGCACAAGTGGGTGTGTAATACCTAACCAAGATCCGCTCACAGAATGTTATGAAGTTACACTTAAATGCAAGCAAAGGAACAAGATTTATTGAAATCAGCTTGTCAGAATAAAACTAGAACATGGACATGCTTCTCCGAAGATTTGTTTTCCTTCCTGGTTTTAAGGTTAATCCTATGATAATTTATTTATGTATGAGAAGAAAAGGAAAATACGAGGAATTGGTTTGACTCTTGCCCCTTCACTTTCATTTGATGTAGCCGTTGTTGCCCGTTGTCGCTCGTTCTAGTTTCCCCCTCCTAAATCTTCTTCTTTTACCTCTTCTTCTTTTCAAAGAATCGTTCCTTTTTTCCTTATATAAACTTTATTCCATTTCTAACATTTAAGTAAAATATATCTGCATCTGATTAGATGAGTATTGTATTTTACAAGCTAGGTCATGATAATAATAATAGTTTATAAAATAAAATTAATAAAAATAGTTTTAAAAACTGGAATTAAATAAGATTATAAAATACTAATTTGTTGGATTGATATAAAAGCGATTTACATCTCATCTGATTTCATTTGACATTTGCTCAGCTACCAGCAAGAATACAACAAAGCAAAACACTAAACTTTCCCATTATAAACTTAAACATATATTAAACAGTAGAAAAGCTTACTTTAGTGAATTAATTGTAAGCATTAATTTTTTTTCGGTTATCTTACTAAAACATTTATGACAGAAAAAAATATGCATTATTAAGGAAAAAAAAGTTAAAATAAAAAAATTTCTAGAATTAATTAAAAGAGTCCACACAGATAATAAAGATGAGATATAAATAAACATATATTTTTTCCAGTAATTCAATTAAAAAATTGTAATTGATCAGATATTTAATTTAGAAACATATATTAAATACTCAAAAAATAATCTTATATTAAATACCTGAACTTATTTTAATTTTTTTTTAAAAAAATAAGCATAAAGGTATATTGGAGACTCTAAAGCACAAAATGAAGTCATCAAAATAATTGTAAGTAATTTAACCATGGAGCCTTTTTCTAAGTGCATTATCACGCTTAGAGGGCGATCTGTATTAGGATTGGCACAAAAATGTAATGATGCCAAAGTTGAAATATTTTTTGGTACAGTAGGAAAATAAAACAGAGAAACCAAAAAAGAAACAGGAACATAGAATTGTAGCCCAAAAGAAAGAGTCCTTTCTCAAAACCATGGATTAAGCTGAACTCCATGCATGCGAAAGCCTGAAATTCAAACACTAGTGCAGAAATACTAAATAAGGACAGCTATTTTACATTTACAATGACGGCTATAGAGCCTTATTTATCAGTATGCATTCGTAAATCAAAGAGATACAAATGCGGCTATAGCTGCATTTGTAAATACTATTTATAAGGGCGGCTATTTTTGGTAGCCACATTTGTATATGCTTCTGAATCAGGTGACAGGGTTTAGGGGTTTAGCATTTACAAATGCGGCTATTACCATAGCCGCATTTGTATATTTGATTTACAATTGTGGTTATTACCAAAGTCGCATTCGTAAATGTGATTTACAAATGCGGGTTTGGTAATAGCCGCATTTGTAAATCACATATACGAATGCGGCTATGTAAATCATACGCTGGATTTATAAATGCGGCTATGGTTAATAGCCGCACTTGTAAATAGTGGTTTTTTTTTAGTGTAATCCGTTTAGTGTTAATCCCATATAAATTAACTTGTTCAATTATATATACCCAGCCAAACACATACATAAATTCAGAGAATCAAATATATATTGATCAAAATGTACATTACAAACACTAATCAAATTACATATAATCCCTACACTATTGATCAACTATCCTAGAGTTATAAAAAAATTATGAAATATGTGGACCAAGAATGTCTCACATATGATATGGCTTCCGAACTCATTGGTATTTCTTCCGTGAATAACTACATTTCAAAATATAATTGACATAAATTAGTTTAAAGATACATATATGTTCAAGAATTATAAAAATGATTTAACTTATCATGTTACCTCTTTCCAACTAGTTTTAACACCTAGTCTTATAATGGTAATCATTCACTGCATAACGTAATAGCCACACTCATAGCTTCCTGGTTGTTTATTACACTATAATTCAATAAAAAGTAAAAGTTAGTATATTGATAAACAATGAAAAGAGAAAGAAAAAATTACAAACTTTTATTCTTATCCAGTCCAAATTATTTGAACTGGATTGACCTTTTAGGATGTTATATCCACGCCAAGAACTGGTTAATACAAAAACCTCATTAGTAGATGGTTAATTAGTAACATACAAAGTTAAGTTTATAGTGTACTTACATATCAATGATATTCTTAAAATTTGTGGGTATCTTCTTGTGTAGAGAACAAAACCACACAACAGTCTTATCAACCATTGATAAGACAAGTAACTGTCAATGATGCCTATATCATCCATGAAAAGAGTTAGTAAATATTTAAAACATGAAATAGTAATAATTGACGACATATAATTAAACTTACTCATTAATATAAGGGTATAAATAAATTTATTTTCTCTCTTTTTCTAGAGTGTTAGTGATGTATGCCTTGGTCTCATATGACCTTAGTCCAACGGGATTAGTATATGCAGGATCTAAGAATCCATACACATTTTCCTTCTCCTCAGTGAGACAGACTCCATGCAAAAACCTACAAGTTATTAGTTAAATCATAATCAATAATAATTTAACATAAAGTAAATTGAAATATAGGTAAAGATACTTACATCATAAAAAATTGAATTATATTTATATTGAGCTCGTGATTCCTAGCTACAAATTCTAATAAATATGTGTTGTACATGAACAGTGATAGTTCAATGTTTATTTGAAAAAACGTATCATCCCACAGAACTTCAAAAGGTTGATGACCAATCTGACTAGCAACTAGACCTAAGGAAGCTATAGGATCGTCAACTGGAACCTCATGCTTCTTCTCCGGACTTGGTTTCCGAAGAGGTTTCTACAAAATAAAGAACATTTGTATTAAATTATATGTAATATATAAATATAAATACAAATATAAATTAATATAATGAAATGAAATTACTACATGAGGTTGTGGCATAAATCGAATGTGATGTCTGGGTCAGGCAACGAATGTCTGGAATGCATCGACCATAGTGGTTATCTCATCTGAAAGTAGTGGAACACGAGCATCAAGTACTCGTACTTTTTCAACTGTTACCTTCGCCACATCAGGGAGAGAGGAACATTATGTAAGGTGGTGGCCTCTTCATAGACTTTTCCAAGGGCCACCACCTGAGGAAGCTTGTCGGCCGCTACCAGTATCTCACACTCCCTCGTCTGCCCAATGATATCATCCCCTGATGTTGTAGGAGCCGCACAACTCCCCTTTGTGCTCTTGGGACTGGGACTAACAAGGGGTTGAATCGGCTCAGCACAAAGTAGTTGCGATAGAAACTCATGTCGCATTCGATCATTCTCCTTTCTCATCTCTAGCCGCATCCGATCAGTCTCCTTTCTCATCTCCTCCATTAATTCTTCACGTATCTTAGTCTTCATTTGAGCTTCGCTCTCTTTGGGGGAGGAGGATGACTACTGTTGTGAAACTCCAAAATATAGTTTAATTACAACCCATTGTCCAGCTGCATGAACACGACAATAGTGCTCAGGTCATCTGATGTGATTCCAATAGCCTCATAGAGAAAGGTTCTTGACCTTCTTAGGAATCACCTTGAGTTGGACATTATAGAGGCACTTTTCTTAGAGTTGGATCATTGTTCTAAGACAAGAACTCACCAAAATCTAGTACCAAATCCCAAACTCATTTGGATGTTCCAATTATAGTCAAATTGAACCGATTAAAGTGGAAGAAAAAGCAATTGCACCGAACATATTACTTAAGGAATGAATTGAACCGAACAAAAGAGCTAGAAAAACAAAGGAACAAGATGAATGGACAGAATTATAAAACTGCCGAACCAAAAACTCATAAAAACAGCAAGAACACCAAACCAAAAATCAAGAACACAAGCTAACAAAAACAATTGAAAGAGGAGAAAGGAAGGAGAGAAGAATTGCTCATGAAGATGGAAGAATGATGGATTATCTCGCCACTAGAAGTGTGGAATGCTCCTAGATGAGAGTGTTGCCGCCACTTGAGGACTCCATGGATCCATCAAGATAAGACTAGAGAAGAAGGCTCAAAAGCTCTCCAATGATCACTCAAAATTTGAGTAGAGTTTTCTTAGATTAATTCCAATCTGAATTTTACAAAGGAAGCACCTCTATTTATAGCCTATGGTGCTGAAAAAATAGGTGGGAAATTTCAAATAAACTCATTTGAAATTCCCACCAAAAACAAGTCACATGGGAGGTGTGACCTTTTTCTACTATGACACCTCCCAAAAACTACACCTACACCACTCTCCTAAGTCACATGGATAATGTGACTTTATTTTACATTTTCACACTCCTTTATTTAATAACCACACCTCCTAAAACTATACAAGAGTATTTCAAAGCTTGGCCTTGCCCCTCATGGGATGGACTTGGGCTCTTTGGGCTTTGGCCTTCTTGGGCTTGGGCTTGGGCTTTGGGCTTTGGGCTCATCTTTATTTTATGTCTTCTTTTAATTTTGAGAAGACTAGAAGGAAGAACTTCAAATGTGAGGGTGGATGTCCTCTTCCTCCATTAATAAAAGCCTCCTTTATTTGATTCTCATCATACTCCTCGAGTTGGAGAGAATTCGTCCACGAATTCTGAATCCCTGCATATAACAAAGTCAGTTTAGTTTTACAATTAAAAGTGGAAGAAAAATGTAAACATGACTTGGCATTTGTAAATAATGGGATTTCAGAAAAGGAGGTTCTATAAATCGACCAAGTTGGAAAAAATTTTTTGGGAATGATGTGATGTTTTGGAAAAAGACCTCTTAAATGGTGACAACCATTAGGAGGTATGAACAAATTATCCGTAATCCAATTGCTTCAACCAGGATACCATGACGACCTTCAGGAACAAAATTACCTTGGGATTCCAAGGAATCCTACAAGAGAAAAAAATCATATCAGTTTTAAATATAATTAATGCTTTAAAATAAATGAAAAAAAAAACTAAAAATAACTTACAATTTTTTCGATAATGATCCTAGATTGCTCAGAACTTGGTGCACCCGAATTTTTAACTCGGCCCTCTTCCATTTTACAAGGCGAAAAGGTGATGATGGAGGAGCCCTCTGTTTCCACATTCTCATACGACATCCTCTGTCTAGATTTCTCCTTTTCCACCATCAGTGATTGCTCAAGTTTTCGATACCCCGAATGAGAGAGTACGTGCGGGGTAACATTCTTCAAAGCTATCTCTTGAGCTTTCTTCCGACGATCCTGTCATAATTGAAATAAACAAAGTGAATTAAATAAGATAAACTTATTAATGTTATATAAATAAAAATAGTTAAGTTACTTCACTTACCATCCAAGCCACATTTTCACGGTTTTCTTTAAAAAGACGCCATGTCTCTTCATCAATATGTTTGTACTTTAAACATGGATTTTCCTCCCAGATCATGTTCTGATCGACCTCTGACACCTCATCCCATGAATTAATCAAAATGGAGAGCCTCTCACGAGAAACAACTCCAAAGATAGCTCATACATTGATCTGCTTTAGAACCAAAAGCCACTCCAGTGTTGACGTCAATGTCAACACGTGTCTTCTCACCAGCAACACGTTTCAATGCGAGACGCTTCAATCTAGTAGGTCCTCTGCTGCCTCGACCGAATCGAGGTCTGATTGGAGTCTGATCATCATCCATATCTCTGTTAAAAAAAGTAGGTAACAAACATTAGTTAATCTGCATCGAATTAAAATCATATAAAAATAATACATAAAATTCTAAATGCTTATTTATGGGTTGCATGTAGGTTGATTGTTCATATGTAAATTCCTTCACTGTGAGGGTTGCATGTACATCGTCATCTTTATTAATTATCATTGGTGTGAATGAACGGGGGTCACCATTTTCAATATCATCTATGGCCTCCCCTTGTTTTTTCCCGTGTAAAACGACATACCAATGTTCTAACGTAGGATCTTTCACATAGAAAACCTGAGATGCTTGTTGAACCATTATAAATGGCTCATCTCGATACCCTATCTTTCGAAAGTCCACTAGTGTGAATCTTGATTCATCAATTTTAACCACACTTTTATTGTCAACCCATTTACACTTGAAAACTGGAACGAAAAACTTAGTGTAGTCAACCTCCCATATCTCTTCTATAAACCCATAGTATGCCATTGATCCAAGTACTGGATTTGTATCTTTCGAAGTCGAAAACTGCATTGACTCGGCTTCAAGAGTAACACCAGAATTTTGAACTGTACTCTTTTCATCCATAAACTTCGTGTAAAATATACAATTATTCACTTCGTACGTTGTACATGAGATGACTTCAAATTTCAATCCAATAGCCAACCAGGTCAAGGTCTCTGATTCCATTGAATCCTTCAACACCTCGCCTTAAACCAAAGAATGAAAGTTCTATTATGTTCCATCAAGACCTATTTCTCTGCTTGTCATGAGACTTCAACCCAATTAACTTCTAATCTTGCATTGACACTAGGCTCTTCACATTTGAGGAATGTCCTTGTGGCACTTTCACGCCCTTTAGACATTGACAAAAACTAATTTTTTTCATCTTTTGACATTGTGTAACAGGTTGAGGCAAATATGTACGCTTACCCATTTCTATGGGTGCCAACTCACCTCGTATGTTCATCTCAATCAAATCTAAACGAGCATTTAGACCATCCTTCGTCTTCCCGTTAATGTTAAGAAGTGTACCAATTAAGCTATCATACACATTCTTCTCAAAATGCATTACATCTATACAATGTCTGACTTCTAACCTCGACCAGTACAGAATATCAAAGAAGATTGATTTCTTCTTCCAAATGTTTGTCACAGATGACTTTTTTTTTTACTTACCGAAGGTGTGGTCTATGTTATTTACCTTTTCGTAAACCTCAACATCAGTTAATGTAGTTGGTGGACCACTAGCCTCTTGGTGTCCATTAAAGGCATTTTTCAACCTCCGGTAAGGATGATGACTTCTAAGAAACCTCCGATGCCGAAGATATATTGTCTTCCTTCCATGTTTCAATTGTTGAGAAGCAGTGTCTTCTTCGCATATTGGACATGCTTTATGACCCTTAACACTATAACCTGATAAGTTACCATATGCTAGAAAGTCATTGATGGTACAAAATAACATGGCATGATGCTTGAAAGTTTCATTAACAAATCCGTCAAATACTTCAACACCCTGGTCCCACATTAACTTCAAATTTTCAATTAGGGGAGTTAGATAAACATCAATATCATTCCATGGCTGTTTCGAACCGGATATCATCATAGACAACATCATGTATTTTCGCTTCATGCATAATCCAGGAGGTAAGTTGTAAATAACTAGTAAAACAGACCATGAACTGTGATTTGTACTCATATTACCAAACGAATAGTTTGTAGCTAAACCAAGACGGATATTTCTTGATTCTTTACCAAACTCTGGAAACTCATCATCAAATTTCATCCATTGAATAGAATCAGCTAGATGTCGGTACATGCCATCACATTTCCTCTCGTCTACATGCCATCTAAGATTCTTAGCATCGTTAGGGTTTGTAAACAAACGCTTCATCCTTGGAATGATGGGAAGATACCACATAACCTTCATTGGGGGACCATGCTTTTCTATACCTTCAATAGTATCATCATCTTTTTGTTTCAACTTATAACGTGATAACCCACACCTCGGACAACTTTTCAACAATTCAAAATCTTTCCGATATAATATACAATCATTACGACATGCATGTATCTTTTTATACTCCATACCCATTGGACAAAGAATCTTTTTGGCCTCATAATTACGATTAGGTAGAGTATTTCTCTCTGGAAGCATATCCTTCAACAACTGAAGCAATTCCGTGAAGCTTTTATCAGTCCATCCATTTATTGCCTTCAAATTCATCAATCTTAACACCGCTGACAACCGTGTGAAGTTAGTTTATCCAGGATACAATGAAGTCTCTGCATCGCTTGACATACTTCCATATCCATGCGCTTTTGCAAAAGACTCAACTCCTACATCATGAATCATGTCCTCCAATCGATCATCATCTACATCATCGTGTACTGCTTCATCCATGGTGGACCTCACGTATTCTTCAGTTACAGAAACACGTGGTAAATTTAATAATTCATCATGCCATGTCCAAGTTGTATAAGATCGAAGAAATCCATCACATAGCAGGTGCTCCCTCATTATATTAACATCCAGTATCCTTCCATTCAAACAGTTAACGCACAGACACCTAATCTTTGCTCCATCATGACCACTATTAATCGCGTTACGTTGTGCAAATTGTATAAATTCTTCTACTCCTCTTTCGTACTTGTCACTTATACGAACATAATTCATCCAATTTCGATCTATTATATATTCCAGAATGGTTAGGATTTTTCAATCAGTGTTCTATCTCACGCGTTTGCCGAGGGTCGAACACCCCCGGACTCAATACCGGAACCAAAGATAACATATAAAGTAACAACTAACTACTAAATAATATAAATTTTAAAAATACAAATTATAATACATAAAAAAAAACATACAAATTCAAAATATAATAAATACTAAATAATATAAAATTTAAAATATACAAATTATAATACATAAAAAAATAAATTCAAAAAATTAAAGAAAAATTCAAAAAAATTAAAACAGCACAACAACCTTGTGTGTGAACCAATGTTGATGGTGAAGAGTGGCAGTGAAGCGCCAACAACAGCGGCAGCAGCGGAAGCGGTGGCGGAACAGCGACGGAGCAGCCAATGGAACTGTATCTTCGACCACCAATGCAAGGATAAAAAAGAAATATAAGGAAACGAAAAAAAATTATAAAACGTACATTTGTAAAGATGGAGAGGAAGAAAGCGATTCAAGAAACTTACAAACTTATAATGAAGATGCAGAAAAAGAGATGAACTTCTTACGCCATTGCAAGAACAGTGCAAACGAGAGACAAGAAGAAAAAGAAACTACGAAAGTGTGTGGTGCGCTAAAGAAATTTAGGGTAAAAAGGATTTACAAATGTAGCTAAATGTAAAAACCTCATTTGTAAATCAAGCGTTTTGATTTACAAATACGGCTATACAAATAGCCGCATTTGTAAATCAAATTAATTTAAAAAATATCACCGCGTTTTTTACGAATGCGTTTAAGTGCAAAGTTGCACTAAATAAAAAAGCATTATTTTCTTTATTTTGCACTAGTGAAAGCACTTTTTCATTTAACCCACTCAAGTTAAGCATTGGAAGATGTAGGCGGAAAGTCACCCCAAGAAAAAATGTATTTAGGTGAGTTATATTTGATATTTTTTTTATGTTTTTAGCTCTAGTTAAGTCTCATGTTTGTAATTTATGTTTCTGGCTAATAAATGCTAACGAATGAATTACTAACAAATTTTACTAGTATTTAGAATATCAAAATTTATCTTCGTATTTATTTTATTGAGGTTTATAACCTCTATTATTTTTCTCACTACAAGAAAACCACTTATTAGAGTGGGTCAAAAACGGACGCAAAACATTGAAAACGGACGTTTATGCGTCGGTTTTGCGTTCGCTGGGCATCCCACGAGAAAAGGCTGGAAGCAAATTAAAAATAGCGTGGGCCACTATGTTGGACGCACATTGCGTCAGCCTAGCCCACGCAAAGTGGACGCAAAACGCAGAAATTGAGCGGACGCAAAATGGCGCATATGCGACGGCTTATGCGTGGACCAAACGGACGCATAAGATAAATATGGTGTTTGCGTCGGCTATGCTGCCCAAATTTTTTTACTCTCTCCGACCCTATTTCATTTAAACACCCACATCACTAAATGAACTTTATTCTTGCATCATCAATATTTTTTTTTCAACACTACAAAAATTAAAAACTTCATAATTATTAAAAATTCTAAATAAATAAAAATTTAAATTATTTAAACCATTACATTAGCCTTACTTTACTTGTCTCTGCTGGAAGTTAGCCTTACTTACAGTTTGATTTCAATTCAAAATAAAGTTGTCAACTTTGATAACAAATGACTTCAAAAAGGCGTATGCAAAACTATATGAATGATCAAGTTTTGTTGTAAAGAAAGAGAAAAGAAAAAAACCCTAAACAGGCAATATGTATCTGTACACAAATATCCGAAGACAAAAACGAGATGGTATTTTTCTATTTGATTAAACATTGCACTATCAATTATTATAAGAAAAAAAAAAGAACTGAACACAAAATATTTGGTAGAATAATTAAGTTTCATTGACGAGATTTGTTTAATAATTTTAACCAGTGGCTTAACAAAAGAATTATTTACAACAATTGTTCAGTACAATAAAAGTGGATGAATCCAAATTCAAAATAGGAAAGATGAAATTGAACGCCGTTGAGAAACTGCACGAGGCTCATATAAAGGCGCGACAACACAACATACACAGTACAGGACAAAACTCGGACATAAACTCAAACTCAAAACAGAACTCACAAGTAAAATCAATAATACCAACAACCACAACTCAATAATCCAACTCAAAAATTAGTTCAATAATCCAAATAAAAAATACTCAAATCTGAACCTGAGTAGGAGACTAGGCAGGCGGACGAAGCTACGTAGCGGAGGAGGAGTGACGGCCGCGGAGTCAGAGCTGGACGCAGAGGCAGAACTGGACGCGGAGGAGGGCGACGCGACTGGACGTGGAGGACAGCGACGCGGAGCAGGGAGACCTGGACGCGGAGGAGGGAGACCTATACATGACGCGGAGGAGGGCGACGCTGAACGATCGAGAGCTGAGGCAGCGGAGGGAGGAGAGAGACGCTGAACGATGAGAGTTGAGGCGGAGGAGTGAAGAGGGAGACGCGAAGGGAAGAGTGAATGTTAGGGTTTCAATTGGGACTGTTGGAAAACCGGGAACCAATTTTTTTTTTATATAATCCCAGTATGCGTCGGTCAGGTCCGACGCATACTTTAAAATATTTAAAATCAATTTAATTTTTAAAAAATAAATTAAATTCTTTTTATATAGCAAAAAAAATAATTTAATATAAAAAAAATAATTTATTATACAACAAAAACTTTGATTAATTTATAAAAAACAATTTAATTTAATATACAATACAAAAATTAATTAAATTTATACATAAAAATATTTAATTTAATTATACAATAAAAATTTACTTTTATTTACATAAAATAATTTATTTTAATTTCTACAACATAAAATTAATTTAAATTGTAAAAAAAATTATTTAATTTATATTTAATTTATACAAAAATATTTAATTTAATTTAGACAATAAAAATTTACTTTTATTTATATAAAATAATTTTTTTAATTTATACAACATAAAATTAAATTAAATTGTAAAAAAAATTATTTAATTTATATAAAAATATTTAATTTAATTTAGACAATAAAAATTTACTTTTATTTATATAAAATTATTTATTTTAATCTCTACAACATAAAATTAATTTAAATTGTAAAAAAATTATTTAATTTATATTTAATTTATATAAAAATATTTAATTTAATTTAGACAATAAAAATTTACTTTTTTTATATAAAATAATTTATTTTAATTTCTACAACATAAAATTAATTTAAATTGTAAAAAACATTATTTAATTTATACAAAAAATATTTAATTTAATTTAGACAATAAAAATTTACTTTAATTTATATAAATAATTTAATTTAATTTCTACAACATAAAATTAATTTAAATTGTAAAAAAAACTTTATTTAATTTATACACCAATAAAAAAATTTAATTTATACAAAAACTAAAATAAGTATAATTTTTATGTCACATAACATCTACTACCACAAATATCAATGAACCCTATTATTAATATTGCTCACGATACCCTCATCATCCCTTCTAACTTATAATTCAAAATCTAATAATGAACTATATTCCATGATTCTAAGTTAATTCTATAATTATCACGAAATGAATCATATTTCTTAAATTGACAATGGACTAGGGTTATTAACTTGTTCCTGCTAAGGAGATGAGACCTAGAAAACTATTGAAGTCTTTGTCTTCGTGCTGGGTGCTTGACTAGGGTCCTTCTCGCCTCGGTCAAGTCTCTCAGGTCCCGATCAGGTTCCCACTGGTCTCTGTCAGGTACACCAGGTCTCGGACAGCCAGGAGGGTCCCGGTCAGGGAGACCTACTGTTGGTCTCACCCATACCGGTACATAACTTATAATCCAAAATGTAATCATGAACTCTATTCCATGATTTTAAGTTTATTCTATATCACACCCAGTCGAAACTTACTTAAGTATGTTACATTTATTAAGAACTAAGTCTATTAAAATTACTATGTCAAAGACCAATTATTTAGTACATTGGAAAACTATATTAACACACTTATAAGAAATATTGCATACGTGTCATCTCGTTACTTACAACTTATGACATTATTATGTGCTTCAGTTGGAAAACATTAATGTTTTTTCGATATCATACTCAGTAAGTATAACCATGACATTTATAGAGCATGTAGTCAACTTTGGAACACTTTGGATATTGTATCAATCTAACAATTAAGAATAAGTTACTTACTCATGCACTTAGTCTTAATATGTTTGTATCATATACATTTTCGCTAATTCTTTAAGATGATCTTATGCTTCATTTATGAGAATAACATCTTTAAAATTATAATGGATATCAAAACAAAAATCCTACTTCATTCATCAATTGCACACATATAACATTTAAATTTATTTAAATTACTAATCAAAAGTTTTATCTAATTTTTTTTTCTTAAACCAAATAAATTTTTTTTAGATCAAGTTTATTCTCTATTTTTAAATAGATCCATTACCATTTGTATTAATTAATTACTTCATTTTAAATTTATATTCTTAAATTTATGTATAAAATATTTTATATAATATTTAAATAATTTAAATAAATATTTTCTTTTACTCAATTAATTTTAAATCAAACACTTATTTAATTTAATAAATTTAATTTAACTAATTTATATTCAAAATTGATAAATTAAATAATTTATTATAACATTAAAGAAATAATTTTAAAATAAATATAATAAAGAATTAAATATACATTAAAAAAATTTAAATTTTAAAATCCTAAACATGCGTGGGCCAAGCGGACGCATATGCGTGGGCTGTGGCTGACGCAAAACCGACGCATATGCGTGGGCTGAGGCCGACGCAACCCAACGCCTATGCGTGGGCTTTGGCCGACGCAAGCTGACTTTTTTTAAAAAAAAAAAATTCAAATCCATTTCTGCGTCTGCTTTGCGTCCCATTTCATTTTTGCGTGGGCTTTTAGTCAATTTGGCCGACGCGAGTACCGTCCACAAGTGGCCCACGCAAAAAAATGGAAGCTAAATGAAGGTTTTCTTGTAGTGTCTGTAGTTTTATATAACCTCTCATATTTTTTATTTGTAACCCCTGTAAGTTAATAATGAGTTTTTGATGTATTTCCATTACTTGTATGTTTTTTAGTTTTTTTTATCTTAATGCTCATAAATTTTGAAAAAAAAATGTAAAGATTTAAAATTTTGATATTTAATATTTATAAAAGAAATAAATTATACAATTTCAATTTAAAATAATGTAAAAAAAAGTTGTCCATGTTGAAACTATATATTGAAATATTATTATTTATTTTTAATCATAAAATTATAATGAAAAATTAAATAACATTCTTTAATTATGATTGTTGATGTAGATAATTTATTTTTTCTTTATGAGAAACACTTTCATGATCAAATACCTAAATTCAATATATAAAAAATAATAATTATAATTAATAATATTTAAATTATAATATAAAATATATATTAATTTAATCAAAATTTAAATATTATCAATTATGTATAAAATATAATAAAGTTATTATTAGCATTCTCACATATGATAATTTTGTTCAACGTTTTCATTTCATTGACTTGTAACGTCAACATAAAAATTTATCTTAAAACAAGAAAATTAATTAAAATAATTAAATTGAATAATATGTAAAAATAATATGAAGAAAACACTCTTAAATGTTTTAGTATACATATACTCTTTAAATTCAACCAAAGGATAATTTGATGTATTCCTACACTATAACTGTAAATGGTTCATGAAAATTATAAAAAAAAGAAGAAGGATATGAATCCTTATCAATAGTAAAAGAGATCTGACACCTTAAAGAAATAGTCTAATATCTTTAATAAACTAATAATGGCAATGGTTCGTCCATTTAGATTAATCATTATGGACATCAAATATTTGAAGTTTGGACATAAGTTGATCTCATGTAACATGTTCATAGATTTTAGCTTAACTTTTCTATGCAAAAGGGTAATTGTAGATTATTTATTTTTCTATTTTCTTAGCTTATTATAGCTTCAAATCAAATGCAGATAATGATGTATATTTTTGCTTATTCTAATTGTGGATTTTTGAGAAAAATCCTACCAAGATTAAGAACTATAGAATTTGGCTACAATATCATAGTCGGATTAGTTATCACAATATGTACAAAGAATATCAAGATACAACATTTACCAAAAAACTCAGATACTACAACAAATATTTGTAAATAATTGTTGGTTATTAATTTAAATTTTATTATTATTAATTCTGATTTTATCGTTATTATTGCATTAATGATGAGTTTACAGGCTTCTTAGTATTCTTATTTTATAGCTTCCAGTAATTGTAATCTTATTATATATATATATATATATATTATTGAAGTAAATCAAAATGAATAAAATCAGTTCAGCAGTTTTGCAATCTTGTGCAATTACGTTCAATTAGTTTCTATAACCTTTTGCCTTCTATTATTTCTTCAATTAGTTCCTACAACTGGTATCAGAGCCAGTCTTTTATCATGAACTCTACCCAATTATCAGTCCCTATCCTTGATGGAAAAAATTACAATCAGTGGTGTGTGCATATGAGAGTTTTGTTTGATTATCATGAGTTATGGGATGTCGTTGAGAGTGGAGTGTCTGCATTAGCTGCTAATGCAACTGAGGCGCAACGAGTAGCGCATCGTGATCAGAAGAAGAGGACAATAAGGTTTTGTATCTCATCCATCAAGGGATGAATGACGAGACGTTTGAACAGATAGAAGGAGAAACAACTGCAAGTGAGGCTTGGACCATTTTGTCAACCAATTATAAAGGTGATGACAAGATCAAGAGGGTGCGTCTTCAAACCCTAAGACGCCAATATGAATTGCTGCAGATGGAAACCACAAAGACGGTTGATGTCTATATAAATAAAGTTCTTGCCTTGACAAATCAGATGAAGACCAATGGTGAAACACATTCGGAGCAGGAAAAGGTAGAGAAGATTTTGAGATCTTTAACTCCCAGATTTGAACATGTTGTCGCAATTGAAGAGGCCAATGACATTTAAAAAATGATAGTAAGGTTATTGTCTGGTTCTCTACAAGCGCATGAGCAGCGGATGAATGACAATAATATTGAAAAACCAATTGAACAGACTTTACAAGCACAAGCCTCAATTGGTAGCTCCTATCATAAACACGGTAGTTCACAAGGCAGAGGCCGGGGATGTGGTGGTAGCTATTCCAGCAAAGGTTGTGGTGGCCAAAATCATGGAGGCGCTGGGCAAAACAACATTAGTTCCAATCACAATTCAAGTTCAAATAACTCTTGGAGCGGAGAACGTGGTCGCGGAGGACGAGGAGACATTTATAATAAATCAAATGTGAAGTGTTATAAATGTCATAAATGCGGCCATTATGCAAATGAGTGCATATCAAAAGGTGATAATCATGTTGCCAATTGTGCTCAAGAAGATAGTAATCACGAACAAGATGAAGACGATCATGCAGTACTAATGACAGCCACACCAAATGAAACTCCAAACAATTAGACTTGGTATTTGGATACAAGTTGCACAAATCATATGTGTGGTCAGAAGGAGTTGTTTGTAGATTTGGATGACTCATTTCGCACAAAAGTGAAATTCGGTGATGGCAGGTTTGTTCCGGTGACTGGAAAAGAGCGAATTCTTATCACATTGAAGAATGGTGATCACAGGTACATCTATGATGTTTTCTATGTACCTGATATGAAAAGTAATCTGTTGAGTATGGGACAGTTGGCCGAAAAGGGTTACGTGATGCACATAGTTAAAAATCAATTCTCAATTTTTGATAAAAAAGGTAGTTTGATTCTTAAAACCTTTTTATAAAAAAACCGCATGTTTCTGGTAGATATTCATATGGGTGATTTTAAGTGCTTGAATGTAATAGTGAATAATGAATCGTGGTTGTGGCATTTACGCTTTGGACACTTAAATTTTTAGAGTTTCAAAATCTCTTCAAACGAAATTTAGTGAATGGTTTACCCCATATTCATCACCCTGATCAATTGTGCGAGGCTTTCATTTTTGGAAAGAATCACAGGATACCATTTGTTAAGGAGCCTTGGCGTGCAAAATTTCCTTTGGAGCTTGTTCATACAGATGTTTGTGGCCTGATGAACATATCATCAGTTGGAGGTAATAAGTATTTTTTAACCTTTATTGATGATTTTTCAAGGAAAACCTAGATTTATCTATTGAAAAGCTAGGATGAGGTATTCCACTACTTTAAAATATTTAAATCATTTGTTGAAAGAGAGAGTGACAGACTAATTAAGATGGTACGTAGTGATGGAAGGGGTGAGTACAAGTCTAATGAGTTCAAGAGGCATTGTGAAGAACTTGGGTTGCAGCATAACATAACCTGTCCCTACACACCTCAACACAACGAAGTTGCTGAGAGAAAGAATAGAACAATCATGGACATGGCGAGGAGCATGCTTAAAGCGAAAGGTATGCCAAATTATTTTTGGGTTGAGGCCGTAACATGTGCAGTATATTTGATAAACAGATCACCCACTCGGAGTGTTCCTAACACAATTCCGATTGAGGCATGGAGCGGATTCAAACCCAATGTGCAACACTTGAAGGTATTTGGGTCAATTACTTATGCTCATGTTCCTAAGGCAGCAAGATCGAAGTTGGATGATGAGGTAGTGAAGACCATTTTCATTGGATATAAGCATGGAGGATACAAACTGTATAATCCAATGACAAAGAAGGTGATTGTCAGTCGTGATGTTACATTTGCCGAAGATGAAGAATGGCAATGGAATGCAGCAACTGAAATGGATTCAAAAAAATGATATATTTACGTTTTAAACGATGATGTGAAAGATGGAGTCACTCTTGAAGCACCTGTAGTTCAACCTGAAGCTATAATTCAACCTGAAGTTGCAGCTCCAATTGCAACTATGATGGAGCGACCAAGAAGGCAACAACGACAACCTGTACACCTTCAAGATTGCGAAGTAAATCTTGATGATGAAGTTGATGACAATGGAGATTTAATTCACTTTGTTTTTCTTGCAGAATCAGAACACGTGAGACTTGCAGATGTCATTCAACACTCTAAATGGCAAGAGGCTATGAATGAAGAATTGATGGCGATTGAGAAAAACAATATCATGACTCAAATTGGTTTTAATCTAGATGTTCCAATTAAGGTTTATGTCGACAATGTCTATGCAATTAATCTTGCAAAGAATCCAGTTTTTCATCAAAGAAGTAAACACATTGATATTCGATATCACTTCCTGCGAGACTAAGTTGGGAAGAACATGATCAAATTGGAACACTGCAGATCAGAAGATCAGATTGCAGATATTTTCACTAAGCCATTGAGGATCAATGCTTTCATATCAAGTTAAGAGATATGTTAGGCATGAAGGTTGTTCCAAATTAGAATTAAGGGAGGATGTTGGTTATTAATTTAGATTTTATTATTATTAATTCTGATTTTATTACCTTAAACTATTTTACCATTATTATTGCATTAATGGTCAGTTTACAGGCTTGTTAGTATTCTTATTTTATAACTTCCAGTAATTGTAATCTTATTATATATATTATTGAAGTAAATCAAAATGAATAAAATCAGTTCAGCAATTTTGCAATCTTGTGCAATTTATGTGTAGATATTCATGTTTCTCCTCTACTAACCAATACTCTTTTTCCTATAAAATTAAAGAAAAGGTATATGGCACTTAAAGCGATAAATTAAAACATAAATTTCACATGAAGTTATGTAGCATTGTCACCATTACATTCCTTTTCCTTGCAAGGCTCTTAGACCCACCATTGTGAAAAATGGTTTGCTTTGTCCCATTCTCTTTATTTTTCAAGGTATTGTCCTAATCATCAACATATAAAAATTAGTACATCAAAATAATGTTAATGGAAAAAAAAATTCAATCATACCTTTATTTTTTTAATTTAGACGATAATCCACAAAAGAAGTCCAATGATCTCTATCTATTCCTTCCACAGTCATTACGATCAATTCATCTCTAGTACGTGTTGATGACTATTTTACGGCAAGTGTGTCGAGTCAAAAGTAATAATTTTTCTCTAAGGACGGATATCAAACACACAAGGAACAATTCTAAAATCTCAAGTATATTATTCACTAAATATGAAAAGATGTGTCCAAGTTAAACTTATCATTATGTAGAACGTTAAACTGAACTTTTTGGTTTAATTCATATTAATCTTGTAGATTTAAAACAAACCATGTCTAGAGGTGACAAAGATTATTTTGTAACATTTATAGATATTTTTCTTGATAATCCAAAGTGTATTTAATTAAACATAAGGATGAAGCTTTTGACATGTTCTTAACTTACAAGGCAAAAGTAGAAAACCAATTGAATAGAAAAATTAAAACAATTAGATCAAATAGAGGTGATGAATATATTTTGGTTAATGGTTATTGTGTTAAAGAAGGTATTATTCATGAAGTAACTCCACCATATCCATCTGAATCTAATGGAGTAGCTAAAATGAAAAATAGAACTCTTAAAGAAACGATGAATGTCATGCTTATTAGTTCTAATGCTCCTGACAACTTGTAGGGTGAATATCTGTTTATCGCATGTCTTTTTGCAAAATAGGATTCTACATCAGAAAACTGGTAAAACACCCTATGATTTGTGGAAAGGTTATCAACCTAATATGAAATACCTAAAAGTGTGGGGGTTCTTATCTAAAGTAATTTACCTGATCCTAAGAAAAGGAAAATAGGCTCTTAAACATCTTATTACTCCCAATCCCAAAGGGTAGAATTAGCCACACATACTTCTAGTACCTTCCATTCTCCCAATTGGGTTACAATTCACTCTGTGGTGTTTTCCTCTCAATCTAGCACACCATGGTTGAGCCTCTAGTCCCCTATTTAACCTAATTTTCTAGGGTTAAGTCGCTTCATATGTCGCGCTGATGGGCTAAGTGATAAAACATAAAAAGGCCCATTCTATCTCACGTATTCTCGCTTGAGCGAGGTACTCATATTGCGAAATAGTCTTTTTCGGCATCTTTTTCCATTCTGGGACCTTCTAGCTTTCTCTTTTTAGCTCAATTTATTCTCCTTTACTCCAATTTTTCAATCCTCCCTAAAAACTTGCAATTAACACCAAATTTGGGAATAAAATGCTCTTATTCAAATAAAGATCATAAAAATTGTAAAAATGTATAGATTCATAAATTAGGGATTATTTTATATGTAAATTAGCAATAAATCCTCATAAGTGCCTATATTTTAATATGAAATATTACTAAAATTAGGCACTTATCTTTAGGGCTCCTGATGTTAAACATTGGGATAGGGCCATTAGGACTGAGCTTGATTCAATTAAGAAAAATAATACGTGGACCTTAGTAGATCTGTCTAAAGGAGTAAAACTAATTGGTTGTAAGTGGATCTTTAAGAAGAAGTGTCATCCTAATGGATCCATAGAGAAATATAAGGCAAGATTAGTTGCAAAAGGTTTTACTAAAAAATATAACATAGATTACTTTGATACTTTTGCCCTTGTTACTAGGATTTCCTCTATCTGTGTGTTGCTAGCCCTAACATCTATCCATAACTTAGTAATTCACCAAATGGATGTCAAACCAACCTTTCTAAATGGTAAACTAGAAGAGGAAATTTATATGACTCAACCTGAAGGATGTGTAGTTCCAAGTCAAAGAAAAAGTATTCAAACTTTTAAAATCTTTGTATGGTTTGAAACAAGCACCAAAACAATGGCATGAAAAACTTGATATATTTTTCTTTGTGAAGGTTTTTCTACCAAATGATGCTGATAAATGTGTGTATTCTAGATCTAAAAATAGTGAATGTGTCATTATATGTTTATAAGTGGATGGCATGTTAATATTTGGTACATATGATAATATTGTTTTTAAAACAAAACTTTTTCTTGCGATCCAAGTTTGAGATGAAAGATATGAGTGAAGCAAGTGTGATTCTAGGAGTTAAAATTTTAAGGAAGAGAGATACACTAGTGCAAAAAGATTAAAAGAATACTCCTTATTAAGTGCGGGTTTGCGATTAAACGGATTTGTAAAAAACGCGGTGGCATTTTTGCAATTAATTTGATTTACAAATGCGGTTCTAGAGTAAAACCGCATTTGTAAATCAATGCCAATGATTTACAAATGCGGTTTTACTCTAGAACCGCATTTGTAAATTCTTTTTAACCTAAAAATTTGAAGCGCGCCACTCAGTTTCTTCTCTGCTCTTCGTTTCCAGTGTTTGTTGCGCTCAGTTTCACTTTCTTCTCCTCTCTGCATTTTCACCATTGTAAGTTTCGTCCGTTCATTCATTCATTCATTTTCGTTCCCTATTTCGTTTTCATTGGCATTTTCGTTCGTTGGCGCATTTGCATTTTAGGTTACTGTTCCATTGGTCTTCGTTGGTGTTTTCCTGCTCCGCCACCGCCACCGCTTCCGCCGCCGCCTTTGTCGCGTGCCTTTGCCACTCCGATCACCAGCAACCTTGGTTCACGGAAAGGTTGGTGTTGTATTTAAATTTTTTTGAATTTTTATTTAATATTTTGAATTTATATTTTTGTGTATTATAATTTATATATTATTATATATAAATTTGTATTATATAATTTGTATTTTCTTAAATTTATATTATATATTTAGTTAGTTGTTAATTACATTTTAATAAAAGTTTTATGTTATGTTATTTGTTACTTTTAGAATAGAATTATCGTGTTTGGATTGAGTCCGGGGGTGTTCAACCCTCGGCAAATGTGTGAGATAGAATACTAATTATTAGAAAATCCTAACTATTCCAGAATATAAAATGGATCGAGGTTGGATTAATGATGTTCGTATAAGTGATGAGTACGAAAGGGGAGTAGAGGAATTTATACAATTTGCGCAGCGTAACGCGATTATTAGTGGTCATGATGGAGCAAAGATCAGGTGTCCGTGCGTTAACTGTTTGAATGGAAGGATACTGGATGTGAATATCATGAGGGAACACCTACTATGTGATGGGTTTCTTCGATGCTCGTGTTCCACTACCTTCAGATGAGGTAACCACTGTGGCCGATGCATTTCAGACATTCGTTGCCTGGCCTAGAGAGCTCATTCGATCTATGTCCAAACCTCATGTAATAATTTCATTTCATTATATTATTTTTTATTTATATTTATATATTACATATAATTTAATACAAATGTTGTTTATCTTGTAAAAATATTTTCGGCCACCAAGTCCGGAAAAGAAGCGTGAGGTTCCAGTTGACAATCCTCTAGCTTCCTTACGTCTCATTGCTAGTCAGATTGGCAATGAACCTTTTCCAGTTCCGTGGGATGATACATTTTTTCAAATAAACACTGAACTGCCACTGATGATTTACAACACAGATTTATCAGAATTTATATCTGGGAAACAGGAGCTCAATATAAGTATAATTCAATTTTTTATGATGTAAGTATCTTTACCTATTATTCAATTTACTTTATGTTAAATTATTATTGATTATGCTTTAACTAAAAACTTGTAGGTTTTTGCATAGAGTCTGTATCACAGAAGGGAAGGAAAATATGTATGGATTCTTAGATCCTGCATATACTAATCCCGTTGGACCAAACTCATCTGAGACTCAAGCATACATCACTAACAACCTGGAAAAAGAGGGAAAACAAATTTATTTATGCCCTTATATTAATGAGTAAGTTTAATTATATGTCATCAATTATTATTATTTCATGTTTTAAATATTTACTAAGTCTTTTCATTGATGATATAGGCATCATTGCTAGTTACTTGTCTTATCAATGGTTGATAAGACTGCTGTGTGGTTCTGTTCCCTACACAAGAAGATTCCCACAAAATTTAAGGATATCATTGATATGTAAGTACATTATAAACTGAACTTTGTATATGTTACTAATTAACCATCTACTAACGAGGTTTTTTGTATTAACCAGTTCATGGCGTGGATATAACATCCTAAAAGGTCTATCAAGTTCAAATAATTTGAACTGGATAAGAATAAAGGTTTGTAATTTTTTTCTTTCTCTATTATCATTGTTTATCAATATACTAACATATGACTTTTTATTGAATTATAGTGTAATAAACAACCAGGAAGCTATGAGTGTGGCTATTACATTATGCAATGGATGATTACCATTATAAGACTAGGTGTTAAAACTGGTTGGAAAAAGGTACTATATGTGTTAAATCATTTTTATAATTCTTGAACATATATATCTAAAAACTAATTTATGTCAACTTTGCAATGCAGTTATTCACAGACGAAACACCAATGAATGAGGAAGGCATTTCATATGTTAGAGATTCTTGGTTAACATATTTCATAAATTTTTATAACTCTAGCATAGGTAAACAATAGTGGTTTTATTATATGTAATTTGATTACTTGTAAATGTACATTTTGATGATCTCAATTGATTACTATATTTCTGTATTTGTCTGGCTGGGTTTGATCATTATGCAGGTTATTAATTTATATGGTTTATGCACAATACAAACTGCACTTTAAAAAAAACATTATTTACAAATGCGGTCATTTACCAAAACCGCATTTGTAAATGTGATTTACGAATGCGGTTTTTACCAAGACCGCATTCGTAAATCTTAAACCCCTAAACCCTCATCCCTCATTCAGAATAATATACAAATGCGGTTATTTTAAATAACCGCATTTGTAAATCTAATTTATAAATGCGGTTCTTTGACCGCATTTGTATATGTCCGATTTACGAATGCGTGCTGATCAAATGCGGTTCTATAACCGCATTTGTAAATGTAACATAGCCGCATTTATTTTACATTTCTGTGCTAGTGATAGTGTATTACTATCCCAAGAAAAGTACACTAAGAAACTTCTTAAGAAGTTTGGTTACTATTACTTTAAGTTAGTGATCACCTCTTATGATGCTAAATCTAAATTAAAGAAGAATAAAGGACAATCCATTTCTCAAACTTAGTATGCCTAGATAATTGGGAGCTTATTGCATTTAATGAGCTTTTCTATACTAGTTATTGCTTATGCAGTAGGTAGATTGAGTAGGTACACTTAGTTTTCTAGTCAGGATTATTGGGATGTGCTTGCAAGACTCATGAAGTACTTGAGAGGTACAATTGATTATGTCATTGAATATAGTGGATTTCCCGCTATGCTAGAAGGGTACAATGATGCTAATTGTATCTCTGATTCAGATGAGACAAAATGTACTAGTGGTTATGTGTTTACACTTGGGGGTGGTACAATTACATAGAGATCAGCTAGGCAAACAATTATTGCGATCAACAATGGAATCTGAGTTTGTTGCTCTCGAAATGGCTGATAATGAAGCTGAGTGGTTGAAAAACTTCTTAACAAACATTTTGTTAGGAATGAAACTAACCTCATCTGTATCAATGCTTTGTGATTGTCAATTGAAAATAACTATAGCTAAAAACAAAACTTACAATGGAAAGAACAAACATATACAATTGACACATAATTTAGTGAAACAACTACTAAAGAGTGAAACGATTTCTATTAACTATGTCAAGTCAGAACGAATTTGGCAGATCCTCTAACAAAACCCCTAGGGAGAAAACTGATTTTAGAAACATTAAGGGGAATGGTATTTAAGCCACTTGCAAACAAAAGTGATGAAACCCAACCCTTATGATTGATGATCCTATGAATATGGTTCATATGGGTAAAAACAAGTCGCTTGTTAGTTCTGCTAGCACTAAAAATGATTTAAGATCAATTTTTTCCATTCCTATGATGTGTGAAAGTGCTAAATATTGCATTATCGAGGGGATAAACTTTGTGGTTAAAATTCTAGGGTAAAAGAGTTTCAACAATTAACAAAGTTTTAATGATTTTCATATCCCTTATGGGTGGTGTATGATTTGTAGCATAAACTTGATGAAATCACCTATATGAGTGTCAAGTGGGGCCACTTGCATGAGATCTTGGCGAGATCTTTATAACACTCATGAATACCGCACACGTATGGCCTAGTAAGCGCAACACAACGATAACAACAAGTGGCGGGGGGTGTATTGTGATTGATAAACCACTAGCACATACTAAGTGTCTTGGTTCATATAGCTTGCTATACCAACTACATTATGTATTAAGTTCATCAATCTAGGACTGGTTCATATAGCTTGCTATACCAGCTCTGATGCATTACATCTTATATGAACCCAAAACATTATTCTTTCTTTCCTTCTATCTTATATCTTTTGCAATATGTGGGAGATTGTTGTAAATCTGAGAATAATATTGCCAAAGATTTTGTCAAAAACAAAGCAAAACAGTTTTGTGAACCTTTGTGTTTTCTGTTCTGCTTCTTCCTTGCCTGATCTTTCGAAGGATTGAAGAACGTTACACAAGGTTGTAGTTTTCGTGCGCCTTTTTCGACCACCTCCAAGCCACACTCCCTTGCTTCCTGGTTGGATCCTCTACACGCGAGTCTGGTTCACTCCGCGATCTCCTTCGTTCTTCTCGGGGAGTTGAAATGCTCAAACAAGAAGCACGTTGAGATTGTTCTGAAGCTGCAACAACTTTGATTGGTTCTTTTCCCTATATAAACAGGAGTTCCGTTCACATCTCACACACAGCTTCTCAGTCTCTTCCTCTTCTCACATCTCATTCACAACTTCCTCACTCCCTCTTCAATCCTTTATTCTTTTCTTTTACTTTATAATTTTTCTGGGTTTTGAATTCTTACTCTAAGGAGTTTACTTGCTAGTTTTGATTCTCAAAAATTTTCAAGAAATTTTTATTGTATTTTAAAGGACTTGGACAATACATCTTTTAAGGCTCGAAGGATACTCTATGCAGATATAGCGGAATAACACTACAGAGCTTTCTCCCCCATAACCAAATGTTCTCTTTTTTCCTGTGTATACATGTATTGTAATCGCTGATATGGTTCAAAAAGATCCTTCTTCATGTCACTTTCCACTCTCATGTCTCATTTGACCAATATCTCATATTGCTGATGTAATTTAAATTCTGCTTTGAAATTAAGAACACAACCCATAAAATCTCTCTTTCCTAACCATTTATCTTCCCACAATTTGGTATTTGTCCCATCTCCAAATCTTTTGTACAAGCCTTTATTAAACTATTTGGTATTATTTTCTTCACCACGTACTTTTCTCAAATCTCTCCATCAAAAGAAAGTGTTTCATTGTATATGGTCCATCCATTACTCTGCAGTCACCATATATATTTTGATTGCAGCAAATGTTTCTAGAGATTATCACCTTCTGATCATATAATTATTACCACCTCCATTTTCCCAATAGAGCCTCATATCGAAGGAGGTGATGTCCATCAATCACTTGTGTGTGTCATACAAGATATAACATGGCTTTAAAACTAAGATTAATACTGCATGTGCCTGATAATCCTTCCACTGTAGTTTTATGATTTTATTCGTTTCAATTTTAATTTTTTTATCTAGTGTTTGAGTCTGTCACTATTTCCTCTTACACCCTAACCTTATGTATGTCATTATTAATTTCCCATCTAGGGATTTTATTTTTTAACTTTTGTTTTGTTTATTTGTACTTTTTAACATTGAGTTGAGGGTATTTGACTAGTATTATTCTATGAATATACTGTGCTCTTCAGAGAGAAATTATTAACATAATTCAACCTCACTGTCGTGCATAAGCGTTCTTCTAAACGCAGTATGATGCTTAGAAACTTCAGTTTTGAGAATAACAATCAAAATGATACATCAAACTTCAAAATGTTAAATTATAATAACTTCACAAAATTTTGTTTTCTTCTATTTCTATATTTTAAATTTTTCTTATTTTTAGTTAATATAAAATTTTGAAGACACTCTTTAAAAATTATTGAGCATGAAAATAGAGAAAAGTATAATGATAGATGATACGAAGATTAGATAGACGACTTTCAGTGACTCGTATTAGGATAATAGAATTTAAGTATAAGTGAACTTCAAAAAATTAACTTTATAAACTAAATTTTATATAAGTAGTTAGAAAAAGATGTTAAATAGTTTTGTCTTTTCTGTTTTAGTTTCCTGTTTCAAATAACTCTGTTACAATAAAGACCTATTATTTAGGAGAGATTCTAACCACTACACTATAGGTATGTAAAGCGTAGAATTTATTTTTTTTGCTTTTGTGTAAGGGCTATTAATAGTCACATATATGTTCAATTTTGTGCACACTTTCTTTGTTCAATTTTCTAAATTTCTAAAGTTTTGATTTCCAACATTCGGTATCAAGAGCTAGGAAAAGGACCTGACTAAAATAGGAGTGTGAGGGTGAGTGAAGCATGACAACTTCAGAGAAATTTGTGACTATAAAGTTTGACGGTCACTACAACCATTGGTCAATGTTGATGGAGAATTTCTTAAGGAGCATGGAGATGTGGAATCTGGTGAGTGAAGGGATTTCGTCATCAACAATAGGAACTTCATCAGCAAGTGAGACGCAGAGGAAGAGCATCGAGGAAGCTAAGCTCAAGGATCTAAAGGTCAAGAATTTCCTGTTCCAAGCAATGGACATGGAGATCATGGGAACTATTTTTGATAAAAGTACATCAAAGGTGATCTGGGATTTGATGAAGCAGAAGTACCAGGGATCCACCAAGGTGAAAAGAGCACAACTACAAGCTTTGAGAAAGGAGTTTGAAATGTTAAATATGAAGGAAGGAGAAAAGATTGATAACTTTATTGCACGAACCCTAACAATGGTGAACAAGATGAAGGTGAATGGTGAAAATACGCAATCAAGCACAATGGTAAGCAAGGTTTTAAGATCTTTGACTCCCAAATTCAATTATGTTGAATGTTCAATTGAGTAGTCAAATGATTTAGATGCCATGACTATTGATGAGCTCCATGGAAGTCTCCTTGTTCAAGAATAGAGAATGCTAGGGTGTTAAGAGGAAGAATAAGCCTTAAGGGTATCTTATGATAAGTCAGGAAGAGGAAAAGGCAGAGGTGTTGATCAAGAGTGATCAAGTGCTTTGTAGAATCCAAATCCAAGATGTTTGATTGAAGGTTGGTTTTGCTATTGTGTTTGGGTGGAATCTAGGTAGAATAAAGTGTGATCCACTCCCTTGTTGAATCTAAAACTAATGTGAATTAAAACCTTTTTGAAATTAAGTGTTTTTCCAACTAAGTGAAAAGAAACCTGTTGTTTTGTCGAATCAACCGGTTGTTTTACTCTTAGGAGTTTTTGAAAAATGTTGAAAGGTTTTTGGTTTGGTTGACTTAACTGTCAAACCAAAACAATTGGTTGTTTCGTGGTTTCAAACAATTGTTTCTTTGAAAATCCTAACAGAATTCAATTTTGAATGGTGAATTTGTTTTAAATGTTTTCTAACTGAATATGCTCCTTCATTAAATGTTTTGACCAATCTTTGGAAAATATAAATAGTTTGTTTATGTTTTCAAATAAGTAAGAAACAGTTTTGAGGAATTCAGTTTGACAGATTTGATCTTAAGATTTCAAGATTCACATCAAGCTTTGGGTTTTCAAGTGAGAGTGGAATAGGATTGCAATTGTATTCAATTCAGATTGTATTGTGATCAGGTGTAATCCTTTCTAAACCTACTGTATTTATGGTATTGTGTTGCCAAGGAGTGTTGTGTGTTCTTGAGGTGTTCAAGATCAATACTCTTGGTGTGGTTTGCCAAAGGTAGTGTGTTTCTTGAGGGGTTCAAGGTCACTACTTTGGTGTGTTGTGTTTTTGTAATTTGGTTTGGTTACATAGTGGTTTACCGAGTGGTTTTTGGGGACTGGATGTAGCTCTTGGCTTAAGAGTGAACCAGTATAAACTGCTTGTGTGATTCTCTCTTACTCTAAACTCCTTTAAATTCTGTTTTAAGTTGTTTGTGTTTTTAACTGGTATAAACAACCGATTGTGTGTTCCTTTATAATTGTTAATGTTCTAAGCCAACTTGATTCCTATTCTGGATTTATACATAAAATTTCATTAAACCTGAAAAAGCTTTCAAAAACCTCCTTTAAATAATTCACCCCCCCCCCCCCTCTTGTTTAAGGCCATATATTCTAACAAAAGGCTCATTCCGAGGACGTCGAGGTAGAGAAAGAGGGAGGTCCTATCAAAATAAAGCCACAATAAAATGTTTTAAATGACATCAATTGGGACACTATCAATATGAGTGTCCTAATTGGGAGAAGCAAGTAAACTATGTTGAACAAGAAAAAGAAGAGTTTTTGTTGATGTTATATGTCGAATTTGATCAAACCAAAAGCGAAGAAGTTTGGTTCCTTGATTCTGGGTGCTCCAATCACATGACTAGTAACAAAGAATGGTTCTTAGAGTTGGAGGAAGGACTTAAACAAACCGTAAAGCTTGGTAATGACACCAAAATGGTAGTGGTTGTTAAGGGAAGCGTATGTTTTCAAGTGAATGGCATCACTCAGGTAATTTCAACTATTTTTTACATACCTGAATTGAAGAGCAATTTGGTAAGCATAGGACAACTTCAAGAGAAGGGTTTAGCCATCTTAATTCAGCAAAGGACTTGTAAATCTATCATCCTCGAAGAGGGTTCATTATATAGACTAATATGAGTGAAAATAAAATGTTTTATCTATTAGCATCTATGGGACCAACAAAGAATTTTATGTGTCTTCAAGCTGAAGTCTTTTCTGAAAAATAATCTCATTTGTGGCATCGTCTCTTTGGCCATTTGAATTATATAGGATTGAGAATGCTTGCATACAACAAGATGGTAAATGGCGTGCCTCTGCTCAAAGTTCCAAAGAGATTATGTGAAGTTTGGTTGGTTGGCAAACAACACAGAGAATCTATACCAAGGCATAGTTCAGAGATAGCATCGAAGCAGCTTCAACTTGTGCATTCTGATCTATATGGACCAATCAAACCAGTGTCCAACAGTGATAAAAGGTACATCATAAGTTTTATTGATGATTTTTCATGAAATCAGAAGCTTTTGCTGCATTCAAGAATTTCAAAGCAGGTGTTGAAAAGGAAATTGTTGCACATATAATTTGTTTGAGAAGAGATAGAGGAGGTGAGTTCAACTCAAATGAATTTTGGGGATTTTGTAAAACTCAAGGTATAAGCAGGCAGTTGACAGCGACATACACTCCACAACAAAATGGAATTGCTGAAAGGAAGAATAGAACAATTATGAACACTATGCGTTAAATGTTAGCTGAGAAGAAAGCTCCAAAAATGTTTTGGGCTAAAGCTGTAAAGTGGTATGTGCATATTCAAAATATGAGTCCAATAGTAGCAGTAAAAGAATAAACCCCAGAGGAAGCATGGAGTGGTGTGAAGCCAATGGTGGATTATTTTTAGATCTTCGGGTGTATAACTCATGTTCATATTCTAGACCAGAAAAGGAGTAGGTTGGATTCCAAGAGTAAGAAATGTGTATTCTTGGGGGTTAGTGATGAATCCAAAGCTTATAGGTTGTGTGATCCAGCCAATAAGAAGATTATCATTAACAATGATGTGTGATTTGAAGAAGAAGAAAGTTGGGATTGGAGCAGAACTGAAGAAGAGTTGAAGTTAGAAGATGATATAGAAAAAAAATTGAAAACCACACTAAGGAGGAGAATGTTGAGAATGTTTCAGATGGCAGTAACAACTTAGATATCTTATCTTCAAATGAAGTAAACACTGAAGAAGTTGCAGTTGAAGGCGGGGTGAAAGAATCAGAAAAGAACCGGTCTAGATGGAGGATTATGTAATAGGTGAAGGTCTTTCAGAAGAGGAAGATATGGATGCAATGATGATAGCAACATCAGATGATCCATTCTCGTTTGAAGAGGCATTCAAGAGCAAGAAGTGGAGAGAGGTTATGACAGTAGAAATTGAAGCTATAGAGAAGAAAAAGACTTGGGAACAAGTTGATTTGCCTAAAGGTGCTAAGCCCATTGGAGTTAAGTAGGTTTTTAAGACCAAACTTAATGAAAATGGGGATGTGGAGAAATATAAGGCAAGATTGGTACCCAAGGGTTATGCACAACATTATGGAGTAGATTATACTAAAGTATTCACACTAGTAGCAAGACTTGACACCATTCGAGTAATACTTGCAGTACAGCACAATATGGATGAGAAGTTTTTCAGCTTGATGTTAAGAGTGCCTTCCTTCACGGTGATCTCAAGGAGAAAGTTTTTGTGCACTGAATTTAAAAAATCAATGATGATGGAATTTTATATGTCTAATATGGGAAGAATGAAACACTTTCTTGGAGTATAAATGTTGCAAAATTCAAATGGGATTTTTATTTGTCAAAGAAGATATGTGTGAGAGGTGTTAGCAAGGTTTGCAATGGCAAGTATCAATGCTATAAAAAAATCCAATAGTACTTGGTACAAATATGAAAAAAGATAAAGATGAACTAAAGTTAATACAATTTTATTCAAACAAGTAGTTGGAAGTCTCATGTATCTAACTGTGACTCATCCCGACTTAATGTATGTTGTAAGTCTTATTAGCATGTACGTGTCTAGGCCAACCATGTCACACTGGTTGGCAATCAAAAGGATTCTGAGGTATGTTAAGGTAACAACTGAGCTAGGCATTCTCTATAAGAAGGAAGAAAGCAGTGTAAAACTCTTGGCATTTACAGATAGTGGATATGCTAGTGATCTTGATGATAGATGGAGTACTTCTGGATATGTGTTCATGATAGTGTCTGGAGTTGTATCATGGTCTTCAAAAAAATAACCAGTGGTGACTTTGTCTACCGCTGAGGTTGAATATATTGCAGCAATTCTCTGTGCATGTAAGTGTATATGGCTCAAGAGGATTATGGAGAAAATTGGAATGGAGGAAGATGAACGTACTATAATTCATTGTGATAGCAGCTCTGCCATTCAGTTGGCTAGGAATCCAGTTTTTCATGGAAAAAATAAGCATATTCATGTGAGATTTCATTTCCTGAGAGCCTTGGTGAATGATGGTGTTGTGGAACTGAAGTATTGCAATACTCAAAAACAAATTGCAGATTTGATGACAAAGCCAATTAAGCTGGAGCAGTTTGAAAAACTATGTGGTATGCTTAGAATGATTAATGCATCAGAAGTAAACTAAATACATATGTTTTAGTTTAAGGGAGGAAATGTTAGCTATAGTTTTGTATTTTCTGTTTTAGTTTAGTGTTTCAAATAAGTCTGTTACAATAAAGACATATTCTTTAGGAGAGATTCTAGTCAATATGTTGTAGATATGTAAAGCGTAGAATTTATTTTTTCTGATTATGTGTAAGGGCTATTAATAGCCAAAAATCTCTTCAATTTTGTGCATACTTTCTTTGTTTCTTTCTTCAGTTTTCTAAATTTATAAAGTTCTGATTTTCAAAGATGAAAAAAAAATGTGTAAGTTTATATTTTAAAGTAATTAGTTGTGATTTGTCTCTCTACAAAATGGGATTGTATACGGACATGTCTACCTAAACCAAAGTGGGGAAGAAAAATCATCATAGAAAGGTAGTAAAGAGAAAGAAAAAAATACTAAAGAAAAGGCTGAGCTTTGCATATAATTTATTTCCCTCTCCAACACAATCTTAAAAATATGTTATTTGACAATATTATGATCAATATACTTCAACAGTAACTTTAATATATCCTAATGAGATTTTTAATAATTTTTCATTTCTTAAGCATACCTATTAAGATCCATATATGTTTTCCAGTAAAATTGGCTGTATCACACATTTCTGGTGCAGATCATGACAGAGACAAAATGAATTTGAAAAACCATTCAAGAAATATGTCAAACATGTTATCAATGTGGAAAAGGTTTAAAAGTATGTCAGCACTCAACTTTTTTTAAAACGCATTTAATGGTACAATAACTTTTCTGTCAATGAGTTTAGGAATTTCTTATAACAATAAAGAAATTTAAATGCGCGCTTAGTTAGTTCATAAGAAACGTACACTTTTTAATTTCGAAAAAAAGGAGCGTGTAGCATTGGAGTCTAATTTTAATGATTGTAGCAGATTTGGACCAAGAAAATTGGCTACTAAAAAGATTCCTGTTGCTTTCGCAGCGTGGTTTCAATAAAGCCCTTCTCTATTGAACCAACTCTATCTTAATAATTACTCGATTAATATGCAACTTTTTTAGGAGGAGTTTTTCTGTTCATCATTCATGCAATTCTAGAAATTAAGTTATTTGAAAACAAAAAGATATTTATCGACATTACATTAATGCACATAGACAGATTACTGTTTGTTTCTTCTAATTTTTGTCTCAGACTGTAAGCCACCGGTTAGAGCAAGTTTAATTTAATCTTCTATCTAACTCAATTATTTTTAGTTAAGTTCAATTTTTTATTTATTTACCAATCTAGCTTAATTATAATTTGGTTTAGTTGAGTCATATATAGATCGAATAATTTTTCAAAAATATTTTAATGTTTCTTAATAATAATAAGGTTACGAGAACATCTATAATGTATAAAATTTGTTAAAACGAGATAAATAGAAATATAATATGAATTAGTAATTTGTCTCCAAAAATTATCTAGTAATGGTATCTTTCATCAAGAAACAGTAAAATTGTTAGTGATGATAACACCCAATTTACATGCAAATACAAAGATAATAAAGAAAGAAGGAATCAGGTGTAGTATATACGTATTGGAGTATTAGACAATGCGAGTCCCGACGTGTGGAGGGTGGTGGCGTGGCAGAGTACTAGCAGGGCAGAATGAGTAAGGTTATCGGTGACATGAGATGAGAGAAAATTCTTATGAATCCATATTTTAGTCTCAAGTCTCACAATCATTAAAGCAAAAAGAAATAATACTTATAAATTTGTGTAAAATATTATTTTTTTCCTGTCCTATTCTTATTCAATCTTTTCTCTACGAATGTGTTGTATCTTATTGTTATTCAAAAAAAAATTCTACGATTATCAAATAGAAAAGATATTTATATATTGTATGGGTCAGTAGGAGACAAGACGAGTTTGTTTTGATCTTGGTGATTGATTGTCCAAGTCAAACAGCACATAAAGAGACACAATAAATAAACAGACAACAACAACAGTGTTGAATGAGTCAATTCGCATTTCGAAATATACGGAAAATATCTTCAACATAACAAATAAAACTGATTAACGGAAAGATACACGTTTTGGTATTAAAGGAGGGTCCATAAACCTATACTATAAATAGAGCCCTCTATGGAGGAGTAAGATACGTTTTTCACATTCTATCAGAACACACCTAAACTAGAATACTTACTTGAGCGTCGAAGTACCTTTTGCAAGTAACCCCCGACCGGCCGAGCGTCAGCACTAAAGGAAGGAGACTCAAAGAAATTAGGAGACCACTGACATAACAATCGTACATCCAGTCACAGGTACTATCTGAGACCCTCGGCCTATACAGGTACATGTATATTTGTTCAATGCATGCCTATTGTTTATATATAATCAGATTGGAGAGATGTGTTTCATATAACTTGTTACTTCCTATGTTATGCATATCTACCAACAATTACACCAAACTATTATCTTATTTTTACCACGTATAGTATACATTGATACACGTTTTATATACATCTATATGAAAAATATAGTAATTCCAATACTTGCCCTCTAGTTGGTGAGTAAATATCATAGACTCTCAACTTGTTTCACAAAGTCACGAACTGATCTTTCTCGAGAGGCTTAGTAAATATACCTGCTAATTGACAATGTGAAGAGACATGTGATAGACTTATCATCCCAGCTTGCAATTTTTCCCGTACGATGTCACAATCTATCTCGATATGCTTCGTACACTCATGACATACAAAATTTGTTGCAATATGGAGTGTCGTGTGGTTATCACAATACAAAGGTGTACGCATGCTAATTGGAACTTTGAGGTCTCGTAGGATATAATATAACCATGTTAGCTCCAGACAAGCATTTTTCATGGCCCGATATTCTGCTTCGGCAGATGACCTTGATACGTTGGTTTGTTTCTTAGACTAACAGGATACCAATGAATTTCCCAGGAAAATGCAATAGTTGTTGAGTGATCTTCGAGTAATACGACATCCTCCCCAATCTAAATCGCAATAGGCTTTCATCTTAAGATCATTATTAGAGGGAAGTAATAATTATTGCTCGGGTGTCCGCTTGATGTACTTCAGAACCCGTAATGTTGCATCCTAGTGTGTTTTGCGAGGCTCTTGCATAAACTGACTTAAAGTTCTAACTGAATAGACAATATCTAGCCTTGTGATGGTAAGATAAATGAGTCTTCCAACTAACTTGCGACATTTAGTTGTGTCATGTAATAAATCACCATAAGTAAGAGTGAGTTTTAAATTTTGCTCCATAGGGAACTTCTCTGATTTTACCCCAATTAGACAAAATGTCTAACGCGTATTTTCTTTGAGACATAAAAATGCCATGTTTAGACCGAGAAAATTCAATTCCCATAAAATATTTTAAGGTGCCAAGATCCTTGATTAAAAGATGTTGGAGAAAAAATTCCTTGAGATACTTGATCTCACCATCATCATTTCCTATTAAAAGCATATCATCGACATAAAGCAAGACAATTGTGAAAGATGATCCAACAATTTTGGTAAATAAAGAATAGTTTGTTTTTTATTTAATATATCCTGCTTTTTTAATAAGCTTAGAGAAAGTAGCAAACTTGTTTCAGGATGCTTGTTTTAATTTGTACAAGGACTTATGATGCCAAAAAACTAGATTTTCCCCCTATCAGCGAAATCTGGGAGGAAGCTCCATGTAAACAATTTCATGAAGGTCACCGTGCAAAAATGCATTTTTTACATCAAGTTGATACATGAACTAGTTTCTAACAGCTACAATAGTGAAGAGACAATGTAATGTCGTAAGTTTAGCAGTAGGAGAAAAAGTCGCAATATAGTCAATCCCTTCCACTTGCATGTAGCCTTTGGTGACTAAGCATGCCTTATATCGTTTGATGCTCCCATCAAACCTGTATTTTATTTTATAAACCCATCGACATTCCATGGGTTTGTGGCCAGCTGCTAATGAAACAATGCTCCAAGTGTTGCTTTTTGTCAATGTTGATAATTCAACTTCCATGGCTTCCTTCCAGTGGGGACAGAGAATGACCTGATCATATGATGAAGGCTTTCTATGTGTAGAAATATTAGCTAAAAAAATGCAGTGAGCAGAAGATAAGTTGGAATAAGAAATTAAATGAGAAACTGGGTATCATGTACCTGGGAAAGAACCTTGGCTAGGAGTGCACTGATAGGCGCGAGGTGGTAGCAAGTAATCTTTATGCCATGCAGAAGGATGCTTGAGATATGTAGAATGTCGAAGTGGTTGTATAGAAATATTAGGGGATGAATTAGGCGCAGGAGATTCAATGGTCATTGGTTCAAGAATAGGCTCAATGGATATGAGTTCGGTAATGAGCTCAATAGGTATTTGTTCGGTAATGGGCTCACTGGGCAAAGTTGGTGAAGCCGATTTTCAGTTCGGTAGTGTGGTTGGAAATGTACAATTATAGGTTGCCAAAAATACGTAAATGTGTAACAGATAGAACTAGGTTGTATAATAGTTGAAAGGGTGTTTTATCTGATAGAATGGGGGAAGGTAAGTGGTTAATGAGGAAAATCACAGTTAAAACACAATCTCCCCAAATATTCATAGGTAAATTAGAATGATAAGAAGAGATCACACAATTGTGAGGATATGACGGTGTATACACTCAACCACCCCGTTTTGTTGGAGGGTATAGACACATGTGTGTTGGCATTCAATAAAAAATTGACGCATGGAAAGAAATTTCGTACCCTTATATGTTCAAACGACTTTAACACGAATGTAAAATTGTGTATATGCAAATGTGATGAAAGATTGTAGTATATGCTCAGTATTTGATTTGTGTTGCATCAAAAAGACCGAAGTGCATTTAGTGAAATCATCGACGATGGTTAAAAAAAATCATGCATTTGAATAAGTAGGTGATTTATTATGAGGACCCCAAATATCATGTAACAAATCAAATGGACGTTGTGTATTTATTGCACTAAAAGAAAAAGACAATTTTGTTTGTTTAGAAATGGGACAAATATTGTAGTTATTATGAGTACACATATTGAAAGAAAATAATAAAGATGCCAATTTTAAACGAGATGAAGACAAATGGCCAAATCTCATATGCCAGAGATCCATTTTGTTGGAAACATGAAAAGTGTCAGACAATTTTTGAAAGGTTTCATGTAATAAAAGACCACCTCATTGCCAATTATCCTCCCTGTAGCTAAATCCTACAGGATACAACCATTTGGAAGTAAGACCATGCAACAATTTAGAGCTTTAGTGAATTTACTTGTTGAAATAAGATTTAAATGAAAAGAAGGGACACATAAAATATGCTCTAATTTGATATCCGTATTAAATTGGACGATCCTTTGGACATGATTGGGGCTATTGAACTTGTAGGAAGGTTTACCAAAAAAACTGATGATGGAGTTGAATTAATAAATAATTTTGGATTTGAAACAATATGATCAATTGCCCCACTATCCAAAATCCATGGTTTTGTGAAGACAAAATTTACTAAAGTATTAAAGTTCATGAGAAAACCTGCTGCATTTGCATAAACATCATGGTTACCCAAATTAATCATCGACAATTTTTGTTGTGTCTCGTCCGGTATAATTAATGAATATGCCTGTCGAATGTTAGACAAGGGAGACATCACTAAAATATTAGATCGGACACCTTTATAGGCATCATTGAGACCCATAAGAATTTGCATTAAATAGTCTTCTTTCATCTTGCCATTGTATGCTTTCATTTTATTACAAGGCAAGAATGAGCGATATGTGTCTAACTCGTCCCAAAGGCTCTTGATTTTTATGTAATATGATGAAACAGACAGAGTAATTGTGGCAATGACTTTTTGTATCTGAAAAATTGCAAGAGCCATTGATTTGCTCCACGTCAAGTAGTTCGAGCCATTCTATTTCTCTAGTACAAGTAGGTGTCTGGGTTGATCTGACTGATGTACATAGTATGGATTTGATGTATTCGTAACAGCGTCTTTGGAGTTTTCGGCAGATATGGTTGTGAAGGGAAAAAATGGTGAAAGAAAATTTTGCAGAGTCATCAAAAACGGTGCTCTGACACCATATCAAATATTATGGAAATAATATTTCTGTATATTCATTCAACGTATGTCTACTGTTTATATACAATCAGATTGGAGAATATATGCTTCATATAATTTGCTACTCCATATGTTATGTCTATCTATCAACAATTACATCAAACTATTACCTTATTTTTACCACGTATGTTATACATTGATACACTTTCATACATGCATATGGAAAATATATATAATAATTCCAATAACGATGTTATCAAATGTGTTATGTCTTATTTGTTAAGACTTAATTGTTAGAAAAAGGTTATGATATGTTTTCGAAAATAAAATTTGAGTGATTAAAAATATAAATAACTTAGAAGTATTCAAAATTTATATGAAAGAGAAAAAAAACTTTATTTTAGATTTATTGAAAGAAGAGTTGACTACAATAAAGAAATTAAAAAAAAAGAGATAAATATCTCTAGAAAAAGTTGAATGACTGAGAGAAGAAAATATGAAAAATCATATCCTAACATTTCACAACCAAAGAGTCCACAATAGATAGATAAAAAAAAAGATGAGGTTGATAAGAAGATATACAAATTGAATGTCAAATTAAATGAAGATGTGATTCCATGAAAGAAAGAAAAAGATAAAAAAATTACAAGTAAAAAAGAGAAGAAAATCAAATATTAAAAGAAGAATCAAATTTAAATAAAGAGATATTAAGGCGCTAAGAAATATTAAAGAATATTTATTTCTTATTTAGATTTTCATGAAATTAAAATTGAAATATTGTTAAAATTCGATATTGTGTGTTAAATGTGTTTTTTTTTTCTACTGTCAAGTGTGTGTTGCACGACTGAAATGGTGAGTTGAGGTAAGATTTAGTGGGGTGTGCTTAGCAAATTGGCTTTGGACCATGGAGTACCAGAAGATTTGTAGTGTAATTTTAGTAGAAAGGTGCATAGTGTAATCTAATGTGATTTGAAGTTGAGTAGTTAAGAGGTCAAGTCTGAAATATTGACTAATTATGAAATTGATTTGTTGTTTAGTCTAGATGGTCCTAACTAAACCTATAGTAGGTCAAATCGACCCATATAAATCTTAACTTATTTCAACCATCCTAATAATGGATACATACATAAATAATAGTCGCATGATAAAAAGTATAACTATTATTTTAATAAAATTATTATAGAAATATATAGTACATTATATTATATATTTATTATATATTTTATTGATTTGATGAAAGTGATTGAGTGTATTAATAAAATTTTGAGTTAGTATTGTGTGTGAAGATATTGTAAAGACAGGCATAATGTTGTATCTGTGAAGTAGTTGAGAGGCTAAGGTATCCTTAGAATAAAAGGGCAGCGACATAAATTTGTAGGGAAGAAAGTTGGAGAGAAAGTGACTTATGATGCTACATTAGTTCCTCAAAGAAAGGTAACAAAGTTGTGCTGCCTTTGGCTACACATGCTTAGCTTAACCTTTTATCATTTCGTCATCCTCCCCATCCCCTACTTTAGGGTGGTCCTTCTTCCTAAATTCCCAACACCTTTTTCTTTTCTTTTTTTTATCTTCTTTTCTCAATAACTCTTACTTACACCCCTCATCTTCTTCCTATTCTCATCCAATCTCATTTACATTGTTTCGATCGGATAATAAAACCAGAGAATAAAAAAAGAATAAATAAATAAATTAGATAGCATCTTAAAGAAGCAATTTCCCCTCCCTTCATTTCTAATTTAACTTTTCAAAATATTTTTCATACTTATTCCCCTCCTCCAGGGCTGAACACTAATGGTGCACTCAATCTTACTCTCTCTCACCAGAATTGGAGGACTCAAAAGGTTTTTTTTCTATTTTTTTATTCTAATTCTTAAGAATAGTTTAAACATTCATGTTATAAAAAATATGTACTATTTAATCACAAATTAATATTTAATAAATTTATTGATTTTTACATAATTATGATAAACTTTTAAAATCATATCTCTCATTATTTTTTATTAGTTGAACACTTTTTTTTCACAATAATAATTTGCGAAGTTTAAGAAAGTTAAAAAAACATAAAATTCAAATAAAATTGATGGTACAAGTAAACGAGTAAGGAAATTTAACTAAATGGTGCAATTTTGTACTAAATTTCCCAATCATTATAGAATTGGTTTCTATTGCAGCAGATGATCTTAGACGTGGTTAATGTCGAATGTAATTAATCCTTTAGACGGTTTCTATTGTTTTAGATTGCTCTTCACTTTGGTTTCTATTGCCGCAAATGACCTTAGACGTGGTTAATGTCGAATGTAATCAATCCTTTAGACGATTTCTACTATTCTAGATTTCTCTTCACTCATCTTAGAGCTATTGTATTTGGGTTAGGATTAATGGTTATGTGAGTGCCTTCATATGAGATAGTGAGTATGGTTATTGAAATAGTAGTTTTTGCACCAAAAAGACCTAATTTGTTTTTATTTATTATGAAAATAGGTAAACTTTTATTTATTTATAACTTTGGGTACATCGTGTCTCATTGACACAACTTTATTTCAAATATTTTGTTATCATGACACACGACTTCAATTTGAATTTGGACGTACAACAATGTGATGTCATGGTAGGACAATTTTGATTCAAAATATCATGAAGGTCGAAATCGTACATCGTTAGCACGACTTTGATTAAAACTTTCATTAGGTTAATTGAAGTTGTGTATAAGTGATATGACTTAAGTGTAAAAAAATTAACTGAATTTGTGTATGTCTCTAATGACTTCAATTGTTTTATTTTACACTAAACTCGAGTTATACCACTTCAGATTTCTATTCATTTGTTGGTTGTCATGGAGCTGCAAATTGACATTTTTGGTGCAAAAACGACAATTGTTATAAAAATGTAACAACCAAACATAAGAAAAAGAAAGTGGTCCCACATGCTAAAAAATGGTACATAAAAAAATGATGCAAATGCATGGAAGGTGCAAATAGTACGTAAATATATGTAGATCCAACGAAAGAGAAAAAAACCAAATGGTTGCTCCACTTGCATTTTTTTTAAAAATTATTTCTTCATCTAATTCATGTGATCTGAGAGAAAAATCTCCAATCCAATTTTCAATAAAATCAAAAAAAAAATCAAGGGTGATCCCATGTAAAGAAGGCACATGAATGTAAACAAACACTACCAAATTGTTTGACTAGTCACGCATTTGAAGTAAACAAAAATAATAATAAACCTAAAGAAAGCAACAAATAAAACAAAAACCAAACAGAAAAAATTAAGAAGCTGCAAAAATCAAAAGGGCAATTTGCAACCTCATGACAACAAATAAATTAATAAAAATTTGAAGTTGTGTCACTCTTACACTACATTCATTGATTTACTTTGCACTCAAGTCGTATCATTCATGTACGACTTTAATTAATCTTAATAAATTTTTTAATCAAAATTGTGTCAATCATGTACAATTTCAATCCTCAATATTTTAAATTAAAATTATTTTATTATAACACAACTTTAATATATGTCTAATTTTAAATCGTAATGAATCCAACTCTTTAAAAAAAAAAGTCGTATGAAGAAAGTATGACATACCCAAAATCATAAATGATTTTTTTTACTCATTCACTTAATAAATAAAACAAATTTGATCATTTTGATTAAAAAAGTAGGTCATAGTTTGTTCTATCAAAAACTCTTGCCACAGCTGACAAATATATTAAAAAATATACCTTTAGCTAATAAACCAGTTAATTAGGGACAAATTCTGCTACTTGTAAATAATTTTTGTCTTCCACTATTCTTCGTGAACACTTATATTACTAATTATTATTTTCTTAATATATGTTTATTGCATCCAGAAATTGCAAAAAGATTCTACAAAGTGCGTAAAATACAAAGGGCCACATTGTCTATGTTTTTACGTGACTTTTTTTCTCAAAATTAAGAATTGAAAATTGGGAGAAACGGTAATATACATTTTTGACAAACTTGACATTAAATTGAAAAGAAGACAAAGAAATATTAGCACCGAGCCTCTTTTTAAAGGAGTCCACGATAGTTGATGATAATTATTGTGCCAGCTATAAATTCCGCAGTAATATTAATATACACGAAGCAAATCTAGATCAACTTTATTTTCTTAAAGTGTAACCAATCAATGGATTAATTGAAGAAGTTTCAGAAAAAGAGTTTTTTTTTTCGCTTTAATTAGCTAGCATTTAATACAACTTCCCCCACTGTTAGTTTTCTTTAGCAAGTGCAAAAATATTTAGGAAAAAGAAAATGTTAATTTGAGAAGCGCACAATAAAGAAATATCAATTTATTACTGTTAAAATTGTTCCATTTTTCATATATAATTTACATTTTAATAAACAAAATTATTTCTTTTTTGAATTGTAATTTGGTGTAGAGTTGTTAATATATGAAATAATTATATAATTAATGTAGGAGTTTGAGTGTGGATGATTTTGAAATGTGGAAGGGAAATAAGTGAATTTTACTTAGGTATAGGTGGGTACAAATTTTGAGGAGAAAAATAGTGAAGGTACAAGAGGTATGGTCCAACTGTGGAGCTAAGTGTGGTGTGTAGCAATGTGATTAAGTGGTCTCTTGAAATATGAAAAGCTAGCTAGTGAGGTCTCTCTTGTCCAATTAGTTTCAATGGTGCTGTGAAATATACAGCAGCCAAAAACACTAGACAACGAGGCAACCGCGGATAAAAACCTTATTTGTATTGCATGTTTTTACACGCACCTCTTCTTCCTTTTGCATGGATATGGTCCCCTGCTACGCAATCTCCTTCTATTTCAAACTCAACGCTCTTTCAAGCCTTCAACTAATCCCTCAACTCTATCCCTTTATTGCCTTCAACTACCAATAACACTTTTCAAAGCCTATCAAAGTTGTCACTACTAACACACATTATTTCATCATACTTATTACTACTGTAATAATAGTAATGAATAAGACAATCACATAGGGTGTGCAATTTCCATAGCGTAGCTGCATAAAAAGGAAATACTGTTTTTTAACTTTTTTTTGCTTCCGTTTCATAGGCTTCTCAGTTGCTTCTGCTCTGATCATATTAATGCCATTGTTATTATGACTTTGAGCTTCGAGAACTGTGATAAGATACTGTGTTCTCTCTTAATAATTATTTATATATATATACTTCCTTAGTTTTTTCTATAAACACCACAAGAAGGAAGAGGTCAGGTTTCTTGCTCAGCTTTTGTGTTTCCTCCATTCCCACTATCCTACTATGTTTGAGCATAAATTCAGGATCTTGTTCTTTCTTTCTTATACTACAACCCGTGTTCTTCCAAAACAACTCTAGTTTTCTGTAACGGTCCGTGTTGGGCTTGTTGTCTAAATACCACTTCATTGTTGAGGTTTGAGGCCATCTGTTTTTAACTTTCACCCTTCTTTGCATCTGTTATCACTTACTTGAAGATCGTCTTCCTCTTTTTCTTTCTCACTTCATCTCTAAAATGATAAATGCACATGTAACCCATCAACCATAAGATGCTCTTCAATTCAAGCCAATTACCTCCTACTTGTGCTTCTTTTATCAATTTTGTTTCATCCATCTCGAATTTCTTTCGTGCTTGATAATCCTACTTTGACTCAACATCATGAAGAGCATCAAGGCTGTTAGCCATGCCATATTTTTCATGTTCATCCTCTCTCTGAGTGCAAGATGCTGTGGACAAGAAGACCTTGATATAGCTCCTATAGAGAAAGCAGAGCAAGAAGCTCTATACTCCACCATTCAAGGCTTTGTTGGTAATTCCTGGAATGGCTCAGATCTCTATCCAGATCCTTGTGGTTGGACTCCAATTCAGGTACCTTTAACCAGACACCTAGCTCTGCCATCATTGGTAATACTGCAAGTTGTCTAAGCAACTACTTTATACTGTTCTCGAGATAAGTTTTGGGTAGTGAAAATTTGTTTTTGTTAGGCCACCGTTTCTTGACGAGTGTCAGAAGGAATGGTATAGCTACAAGGATATAGTTCCTGTTTGGTTAAGGACTTGCACAGACTTTTTCATAATCAACAGTGAAACTCTGAACACAAAAACCCTTAAGATTTTGGCTAATTGTTTATAAGTCCGTATAAATAAGACTTTGCACTCAATTTCATTAATGAACGCTGAGGTTAACCTAAGCTTTTAAATTTCTGGTGAAGGCCAAACATAAAAGTACAATACATTGGTTTAGTTCTACCGTTTTTCAGAAGTTCTCCTCTCCTTCTTTTTCAGGAAAACATTCAATTACCCATTCAGCCGTGTATTTGCACTTCAAAGTGGAATTATAAATTAACCAGAACATGGTGATCAATTAGTTGCCTAATAGTGATGTCTGTTGTTTTCTTCTGCAGGGGGTCTCCTGTGATCTGTTTAATGGGTTTTGGTATGTTACTGTCTTGAACATTGGACCCGTCCATGACAACTCGCTGAGTTGTGCTCAAGATTTGGAATTTAGGCCACAGTTGTTTGAGCTCAAGCACCTAAAATCTCTATCCTTCTTCAATTGCTTTCAATCACAGAACAGGTTTCCAGCTATCATTCCATCTGGAAATTGGGAGAAACTGGCTAGCAGCTTAGAATCACTGGAGTTTAGATCAAATCCAGGTCTCATTGGAAACATTCCCTCAGATTTTGGTGTCCTGGAGAACCTCCAATCACTAGTACTACTAGAAAATGGTGTAACGGGTGAAATACCATCTAGCATTGGCAATCTCATGAAGTTGAAGAAGCTTGTTCTTGCTGGAAACTATCTTAATGGGAGGATCCCAGATGTTTTTGATGGGATGAATGAGTTATTAATCTTTGATTTAAGTAGTAATTCATTATCGGGGTCTTTACCTTCGACACTTGGAAGCTTAACTTCAGCATTGAAGCTTGATGTGAGCCACAATCACCTTGAAGGGAATCTTCTAAACGAGTTTGCTAATCTTAAGAATCTGACCCTAATGGACCTTAGGAATAACAAATTCAGTGGTGGATTGACCTTGTCTTTGCAAGAGTTGCACTCCTTAGAGGAATTGGTTGTGTCCAACAATCCATTAGGTGGAGACATCAGGGCCCTAAAGTGGGAAAACCTGAAGAACTTGGCAATTTTGGAACTCTCTAACATGGGGTTGACAGGGGAAATTCCCGAGTCTGTCTCAGAATTGAAGAGGCTCAGATTTTTGGGACTTAGTGACAACAACCTCACCGGCAATCTGTCACCAAAGCTGGAAACTCTTCCTTGTCTCAATGCACTTTACCTAAGTGGAAACAATATCACAGGAGAGATTAACTTCTCTAAAGAGTTTTTGGAAAAAATGGGAAGGCGTTTTGGGGCCTGGAACAACCCCAACCTTTGCTACCAAGTTGGAGTAATTTCAACAAACCATGTTCCATATGGGGTAAAGCCATGCCAGAGAGGGGTAAATTTGTTAGAATCCAATTCAAAAACTGAGCTAATCAATGAGGATATGAATGAGACTTTCCATTTCATAGCTTCTACAGGATTTTCTAGCTGTGCTACTAATGGCTTCTGGTGGACTTTGATGGAAGAAATATTGGTGATGGGTTTATTCCTAATTCTTATATAGCTCTGTAGTATAGAAGACTTCACCTTGGCCTTTATTTAACCTTTTAGGTGTTACAAAAACTTGTATGTTTTTTATGTTTTGTTCTAACATGATCTCATAGTCTTGTCATTTGGCCAACAAGTTAGTTATTCAAGCATATACCTCAACTTTATTATATGCACTTCCCAGTTTCCTTTTGTCCTTGCAGCAGGACGTGCTGCAAAGGGTTTTTTCTTTAATGTTTTGAGGTTACAACAATTTTCTCTCTCAATTTTTGGAGGCAAACCATGTTTACACAACTTTTCACAGAGAATTCTGTACAATGGTACCAATGGAAACTTTTATAGATAATATGGACTTCACTAAGTTAAATTCGTAATTACTAGGCAGTAATGTGAAATCACTTTAACTGCAGAGTGTAGAGTGTTTTGTTGCCTAGTCATTGATTTTCTTTTTCCTGATTTGAACCAATTAGTGCACGCTAAACAATTTAGCTGCATAACAAATTTATAGTGATCCAAAAATGGGGTAGCTTTCAGCTGAGGTTGGTCTAGTACCACACATGGGCAAGTTTAGCTTTCAACTTCACCTAGACAAGAAGAATCATTTGCAATGTTACTTCCTGCTGACTTTTAAACCCTTTTCTTGGATAGTAGTTCAATTTTTTCACTTAAAATTTCAGGAATATTTTTCCTTTGCAATTTTGCACTTCAAATTTCAGGAATATTTCTTGCAATAAAATTTATAATATTATAAAGGTAGATTAAAATTATTAAAAAAAATATAATTTGAATTTTGATTGTATAATATTATTAAAAAATATATAAATTATTAAAAAAATTATAATATTATAAAGGAATATTTCTTTAAGGTAGATTCTCAATATAATTAAAAAATAATAATTTGAATTTTGATTGTATAAAAAAAATTATAAAACCTAGAAAATAGTTTTAGAATAAAAGTGTTATAATTAAAAAGATACCTAAATATTTTATTATTAAAATGAAAAATGTATATAAATAGAAAAATCAATTGTTCATATTTCGTTCTAATATAATCTCTATCTTTTTAAAAATCATTGTCTTTTTCTCATATGTTTTCTCTCTAAGATTTTGACAACCTTCTTCATTAAACTACGATCGAAGGACACCACCAGGTTCCTAATAGAGTAAAGTAATAATGTTTAATTAGAATTTTAATTAGATATTGTTGATTTAGTAAATTACAGGTCGATTGTGATGTGAACGAGTTCTTGAATGTGTTTGAATTGTATTATGAATCATTTGAACTGTAAACATTAGTTAATATTAGTTGTTTGAATCGGGATGTTAAATTTGAATGAAATTGGTTTAGAAATCATGAATATATAGATATGTAGGTTGACAATGGAGTTTTATGAGAGTACATGTCCAACTTTGAGCAGGTGATGTTATTTTGGTATGATATGTTTTATAAAATAAAATTTTGAGTATAACTTTTTGGTGAAATCTTGAAAGAAATTAGTTTTATGAAATTTTATTCTCCTATTTTCGCTCAAGTGAGGGATTTTTGCTCAAGCGAAAGATCCTCACTCAAGTTAGAATAAGACACTAAAATTCACTTTGCTCTCGGATCCATTTTCGTAGTGAAATTTTGGATTGCTCTCATATATGTTTTCGCTCAAGCGAAAGGATTCTCGCTCAAGCAAGAATAGTATTAAAACTGAACTTGCTCTCGACTTTATTTTCACTCAAGCGATATCTATTTTCGCTCAAGCTAAAAAATTAAATTTTAAATTTTTCTTTTAAAAGACTGGTTTATAATTGTTTATTGTTTTAATTAAATTTTTGTAAAATTTTATTCATATATGTGGTTAAAATAAATTAGTTATGTGTTTATGTGATTTTTAGTTATCCTTAAATTGTTTCAAAATATAAATTGTTGTGTGATTGAATGATGTACTCATGTGTAGTATCATATATGAATTGTGTGAAATTATGATCACATAGTAATTTCAGGAAAATAAATATCGTGTTGAGAGTGTTAGGATGTACATTGACTAGAGATTTGTCTAAAATGAGATATTTTGACTATACTGATATATTTGAATCATATAAATGTATTCAGGTAGTGAAAGTAGAAGGAAGTCCACATAACTTTGTCTACCTAACTTTGTCTACCGTTTGAAAAATATTATGGTTTGACTTTTTATTTTTGAAATATATAAATATGAAATTTCTTATGAAGAACATATTTTGCGAAACTGTATAGTTTATATATATTAATTAAATACTATATATCATTTAAATACTATATCATGCATCTAAAATCTAACTAAAATATAGAAGTATATAGAAGTATATACATATAATTGATACAGTTTCTCAAATTATATATATACTTTTTCTATTCTTAAAAAAAGTAGAATTTTTAACTTTTTTTTGTTCAAAACAATAGTTTTTTAAAATGTTAAAACTATTTTTTTGAATAATATCCTTTTTGAAAAATTAAGTAACACTTATATTGAAAAGAAATAAAAATTGTAGAAAAAATGTGAATATTTGTAAGAAATATATATTAATTATATATATCTTAATCGGTATGTTAGAATCATAAACAACTATTTTTTTAAAAAAAGGAATATATTATAATTTATATATAATTTTTTTTATCATCAATTCAATTGTATAAAATTAACTATTTATCATGCCCTGTACACATGTCAAGATATTTATATTTTAAGAAATTAAAATAAAAATGTAAAAAAATGTCATTTCTTTTTCATTTTAACCGTGTGTTTGGTTTTGTGACTAATTAAAAAATAATATTTTTTTCACATTATCAGTTAAAAATAAAGAATAGTTTTTTCCATAATAAATACACATTTTTAGTGTCCCATACGAAACCTAACCTACACTGACGTTTTATTTCTTACTTAGCATAAAATAATTAAAAAAATATTATTTAGTTAAATAAAAATTTTAAAAAACGATATTTATTGTTTGGTTGAAAAAATGTAACATAGAAAGAATACTAATTAATACTTTTAACTTTATTTTTAATTATTTTCATTTATTCTTCTATCTCTTTTTTTTTTTTAATACAAATATTTATTTTATTTTATTTCTCATATATATATAGACATCATCTACTTTTTTATTGAAATTTTGGTCCTTATGTTTATAATTTTAATAATTTTAGTCTCTTAATTTTTAAATATTCATCATTTTAGTGTTGAATTTTTTACCCGATCCCTTAATTTTTATTTTCTGAATTTATTCAATTTAAAAAAAAAAGTCATTGTGTTTGAAAATTGTGGTCTTCCCTCCTATAAAAAAAAGTCACAAATATAGTCTATTTTTCTCAATTTTATTATATCATGGTAGATAATTAAAATGAATATAAAAAATATAAAAACAAATAAAAATGAAAAGATCAAAATTGCGTAAAAAGAATTTCAGGATCAAAATTATATATATTTAAAGATTACAGGGAAAAGGTTAAGGACTAGAATTACCATCAAGCTTTATTAGTGAAATGAAGATGAGTGTTTGACCTTTTATTCTTGTAAAAATATAGAGTTTTGATATTTTGAGATTATTTTGTTGAATTGTTTATTTTGACCCAAACAGGGTATGTTGGTGTTTAGAAAGAGAGAGAAAAGGCAGAATTTGAATATGATTTAATATTGAAGAGAATCCATTGGTATAGAATAGAGAGAATAGAGAGAATTTGGCATGTGTAGTTATTGATATGCAAGGCATGGCAGTTATGAGTTGAGGAGTTTTGAAAGTGAGGTGTGAAAGGATAGTTAGGTTAGTAGGGCCGTACTAGGTTGTAGTGTGTAAGAAACAATGGACCCATAGGCTTGGGTCCATGCTCTTCTTCTAACTTCTTTTCTAAATTGTTCTCGGGGCATTATACGATGTGCATCTGTCAGTCATGGACAAACCTCTCTCTCTCTCTCTTCTTCCCATCCCCCAACCATACTTATGCTTCATTTCACCTTTCTTTTCTCCCTTTTCATGCTCATTTACATTTTTCATATTAACTAACAACACTATTCGACAAAAACAGAATACAAAAAAAACCAGACAACCTCTTCCATGGACAGAGTAACGAACTAGTAAAATTGGGTTATGAAGGTAATAATTTAATAATAAAAACTAATCTAACAGTAAAAGCAAAATAAGAACATTAGTTCAAGGTGGGAGTGTATTTCAGTGCTGACCATCGTTTTATTATAATAGGACACCAAATATATTTTATATCAGTAAGTTTTGAATATGTTCATATGAGACATAAGGGCATCTACTTCAATCCAAAATTTTAAAATAATAAATTTATAAATTTATTGATTTTTATATTATTTATTTATATTTAATGTAGGACTTTCAGCATCTTAAAATTTTATCAAAAGACTCATACTTAACTTCCAAGGAGGTTTAAGAAATATTAAGTCATTTATTGGAATATTAGAGAATAAGTCATCACGAAACTAGACAATGAACAACAATAATTGTTTTAGTTAAATAATGTTATTTTTAATAAAAAAAACTAAGAACGTTTTTAAGACATAAAATAAAATGATAAAATTAGTCACTAATTTAATTAGAAACTAATAACTTTAAATGGCTAAAATCATGGTAGCTAATTTTATATATCAATTTATATTCTAATTTAGAAACTAATTTAGTTACCATTAAATAAAACCAACTTAGTGACCAAATATATAGAAACTAATTTAGTGACCAATTATATTGAAACTCAATTAACAACCAATTTCATTAAAACCAATTTAGTGACCAAAATATATAGAAACTCATTTAGTGACCAAATATATAAATATCAAAAAATGACCATTATATTGGTCTCTAAATAATATAATTTATTATAAAATATAATTTTTATTTATTTATTTTTATCAAGTGTAAAAATCAATTCATTTGAAATATTTTAAGATCTCTTGTTGCGTCTAAAACTAGTTTCAATATAAGTATGTACATGAAGGAAATTGGATCATTAAAAGGAATAATCGCAATACCACTATAATTTGGACAAATTTTTTTATTTTATTTGAATACCCAACAAGGCGCTTGGAAACTTATGATTCAAACCGATTGAACTTGCAAACATTATTGCTATTGACCAAAGTTCCCCAATAGTCGTTCAACTACTGCATGAACATTACCCGAAGTAGCAATAAGAGTTATTATGTTCTCTTGTGTGTCAAAGAATCTCATCTCTTAAAGTTGTGAAAGTTGGGAGGCATACAATTGCTCGGGTGGCTCATTTGATCTATTTGGAACAACTAGGCATACAGTAGTAAAAAGCTTTATCTATCATTTTTTTTAACTTTATTCCATGAATAACCAGTAGTTAGTGGTGTACCATGTGAGCTTTTGATGCTAGCTATAACAATAACCATATACCTTTCAAAACATATAAAATAAAATTTATTAGCAAAATTGAAATTTAAAAAATATATAGAATAGTGTAACAAAATTACCTTGATAAAGAATGAGTGGTTGATTGGGTGGTTGTGTTTCATCCTCATCTTGAATTTCCTCAAAACTTGGTGGCATGGATTGACGATTAATGCTATCCATCCATTTTCGAATCATTGCATTGTTTTTCTCAAAAAATTGCTCAATAATTAAAATTTTGATTCGAAGCTCATCTCTTTCTTTCTTAACTACTTCCATATCTCTTTTAAGTTCATCAAGCTTTTGACTTTATATCCACCCATTTGAGGAAGAAGATGAGCCAAAGTAGTAAGGCTTACCTCCAATAACAGTATCTTCACATGCATAGGACACAAGTTCATCTAGTCCTTTTAAAAATGCATCTTTATATCCCCTTCTATCAGACATTAATCTATCATACATCCAACTTCGATTTTGACGAATATCCATAATCTGTCGTATAACACAATGCATCATTCAACTATAAAAGAAAGTCTTATAATTTGTCATTGCTTAATTTATTTGAAAACAATAAAATATTCCCTAAACTATGAACATACAATGACTAAAATAACCTTTTTTTTTCGCCTGAAGAACGAGAGAAACTTGCAGCCCCACTGGTGCTAGTCTTGGACTAAAAGAATTCAATCTATTTACTTACCTATCACACACATAGTAATACACATATTAACTACTAGTTACGTAGACATTCAACAAAACAATTTCATATATAAAGCCTATGAATAAATATAAGACTTCTAAAAACCATTCTTTCCATTGAAAACTTTTTAGCCCTTATGAAAGAGATATTATTGGTAGATGGAGAAGTTCGATTATTGTCTTTTATAAGTTGGGAAACAGTATTGGACCATTAGCAGAGGGAAGAAAAACTAGGCCGAGGTTGAACAATGCATAGAGGTAAGATAGTCCAATTTATTTTAAATTCTCACTGTACTTTCTCTTCGGTTTGAGGTTTAAACCTAAAAAATAAAAACTTGAAATGTCCTGATGAAAAAGTGCCACAATACAATATTATGAAACTAATCCAATCATTTTAATATTATCACTAATTTTACAAAAGTAGAAACTTATTTTGGGCTCCCACAACTTTTGTAACATGGATCAAGCATCATGAACCAGGTGCACACGAAATAACTCTGGTCTAGAAGGATTATAAAGCCCTTAACCAAGAGAGGTTGTAAAGATACACCTCATTGAGGAAAGAAGTGTTCACAACAAAAAGGAAAAAAGCAATTTGTCAAATACTTTAACAACACAAGATTAATTTTCAGAGTAAACAAAATTTTGGATTAACTACAAGATTAGTGTCATTAAGAAAGTGCACAAGAAATTACATACATCAGTGAGTACTAACACTACAAAGAGAAGAATGCAGAGTAAATAAAATTTGGGTGTAACTATAAAGTTAGCCTTTCCGCTCTACAAATTCCATGCATTTGGTTTTGCATAGATGGAGGTATTGATCCCAATCCCACATATTTGGATTCTAGTTTCTACTAATTAAAGCATGCATTGTCTGACAAAAAGTTTCTCCAAAGTTCCAAAAGCATCGGTCTCAATAAAGGGGCAGCAACTAAACCAGTTGTAGGTACTGAACCTTTTGATGCTCTAAATAGCATTATGCTATATTACAAAAATCACAATATCTCCAGGGAATTGCAGAAGTTATAAATAAAAAAATCACCTTAACAATACCATTGAAATGTAATCAGATACACAAAAATCTACACAATTAGGTAGTTAACACGATTTCAAAGTTTCAATAAACTTTGGATTTGTGTTTGAGCTTGCAAGTGGCCTAACTAAACCAACAACAATGATCAGTGCATAAAGATATTCATAAGTTAATGAAACTTGATCAAACTAGACAAATAAAATTAAAACCTCAAATTAATATCCACTTATTAATAATGCAGCTGCTTATTATTTTACCAAAATTACCTTTAAAACTTACGGCCACGCAACTTACAACATAGTACCTTCTATGTGCAATGATTGTCCCAACCTCATCACAAATTTGACATGTCATTAATTTGGTTACACAAAAATTTCAGTAAATTTTCTCATCAAAGAGTCAATCCAATTACAACAATCATGCAGTGGATACAAACAACTCTCCTGACATCTCTTTTTTGCTTACTTTACTAGACATCACGGAAAATCTTATCAAAATAACCTTGCTCAACTAACATTTACATGGACACAATCCCAAAGAATAACCTACTTAATTTAGTTCAAGACACTCTTAATACAACTTCAACAAGCTCTGCACTCGTAGTTCAAACTTCACTCACAACAACAACCGTATATGCACCAAAGCCTCAAACCACAATTGGAATTAAAAAATACATTAGTTCTCCTTAAGAACTAACTCTCCACCAAGAGTATTTTTGGAAAATACAACATGATAACGGGATCTAGGGTTTTAAGATGAGGAAGGTACACAGTGAGTAAAGTTGTAAAGCTTCGATGAGCAAACACAAAAATAAAATACAAAGAGCGAGAATGGAGCACGAATTGAAATTTGTGATGATAAGCTTAAAGAGGTTGGCCTCCTTCGGAGTAGAGAAACACTATTGTCGCAGGGTGTGTTGCTGTCGCGGGGTGCGTTGCCTTTGCAGGGTGTCGTTGTAGGGTGCAGTTCCCGATTGTAGAGTGCGTTGCTGAGAGTGAGAGATGAGCAGAAAAGGTTAAAGAGAGACAGATAAACTTTGAAATTCAAAACCCTGCAGATTATTTGCTCAGATTTAAAAAAATTAAATAAGTTTTGAAAAATATGCATCTTTATTTAAATTAATTTATTAAAAATTTTAATTTAAATAATATTTTAAATTCATTATTAATTTATTTTATATTTAAATAAAATTAAAAAATTAAAATACTATTTTAAATGTAATTTTTAAATTGATATTAATTATTTTAATATTATAATTAAATTAATAAGGTAAATTTATTCATATCAAATTAAAATATTTTATAAATTAAAAATTAATAATGAATTTTATAAAATTTAATTACTTCAAAATAGGAATTTAAATTCAAATAATAGTTACTAAGTATCTAATTATATGATGATTAGAAACTACAAAATTAGTTTCTAATTTTATTATTTTTAGAGATAAAAAATTAGTTTCTAAAATAAATTAAAAGTGACTAAAAAATGATTTCCAATTACATCTTAACAAGAGATTAAAAAGTTGGTCTCTAAAATTTTTTATTTTATTTTTATTATTAGCTACCAAAAATATAATATCTAATTATAATATAATTTTTATTAATAATAGATATTTTTTTAGTAACCAATAATTTTTAGTTTATAAAATAGTATCTAAATTAGTTACTATAGATTTTTTTTTTTAGTTTCTAAATTAGTTACTATTAAAACATTTTCTTGTAGTGCAATGTATGAAAAAAAAATAAACTGGATTATGAGTTGTTGTTGAATTGGATACAAATCGGCTTAAACATGTCAGGATGTGTATGATTAGATATATTTAGGGATGACAATACGCGTCAACCTATCCTGTATAAGTTTGTCCCACACTTGACTCACAAAATGCAAGTCAGGTTGGTTTGTCCTGCATAAAATATGTAGATTACTTTGATTGGTCTGTCCTGCATATGGATTAACCTGCGGGTCGACATGCATAAGATTTCTTTTTAAATTAATAAAAAAAAAAAAAATTTGTTTATTAAGTTTATTTATTTTTTCTTAGTTAAATGAATTAGGTAATAAGATATGAGTAAAAAAATTAGAATGATGTTTTCATTTTTAGTGAATTTTGAATCTCAATCGTACTAATAAATTGAATAATAAAATACTTCATTAAATATATACAATTATTTAAGGTAATATATGTAGAAACATGATTATTATTCTAATGAAAAATAATATATATATATATATAACTCTATATTTAAATTTTATTATAAAATGACTAAGGTTTAACTACTACATTTAACATTTGATGGGTATTGAAACCTATTTTAAAAAGACAAAAAAACACTATTAAGTATTAAAAAATCATTATCATGGTGCATAAAGAAATTATGGGGGTGTAGAAAGAAAATTTTAAACTTTTAAAATAGACGGGTTATGCAGGCCAACCCGCTCATCCCGCACTTGATCTGTGCGGGCTGTGAGTTATGCAAGTCGGGCCTAAGCAGGTTGAAATAGACAGCCTACTGCACGTTTTTCTCAGCGAGCCATGGACCGACCCGTACAACTTGCACAGCTCGCCCCGCTTTGTCACCCCTAGATATATTAATCTACCAATAAGATGTTTATACACATATAAATTAATTAAGGGTTCTAGAGATAGAAAACAAATAAGTGAAGAATCCATAAGAGTAGACATGGGTTTGAAAGGAAAATATATCAATATCAAATAGTATGTCAAGAGTTATGTTGGCATAAAATGAATACTAGTTTTATTAAGAATAACTTTAAGAACAAGAAAATATTTCATATTACCAAGATCTTTAATCTTAAAAATTTGATCAAGAAGGAAGGTAATATAATTAATTTTATTTATGTTATTACCTACAATAATAATATCATCAACATACATAAGAAAACCAACAATTATAATTGGTGAAAACTTAAAAATTAATGAATGATTAAAAAGAGATTGTTTATAGTCATCTAGAATACATAAATATAAAATACAAGTATACCATTTTTAACTTGAGTGTTTGAGATCATATAAAGATTATTGCAACTTACACAATTGAGCATATTTGACATTAAGATTGATGAGCTTGCATATGCATTTCTTCATAAAAATCACCATGTAAAAAAATCAGGGTTCACATGAATAATAAAATGCTAGATAAGAATGATAACTATGCAAGAAGAAGAAAAGTTGTGGTTAATTTGACTATCATTGAAAAAGTATGGATAAAGTCGAGGCTCTCCATCTAAGTGAAACCTTTAACTACATGATAAAATTTGTAAAATTCAATTGTAAAATTCAATGGTATGACCATTTTCCCATAGTGAATATATATTCTTCCTTTGTGACTATATGCTCCTTTAACACCTTTATTATTAGTTCTTAAAGGAGAGCCATGTTTATGGTAACAAATATTTTCTCTATGTCTACTACGTCCACAATATCTACATATAGAAGAGGAACTTGTTGCATTGATCATGGTTTCTTTGATGTAAAGATTAACTCTTGTTAGACCATCAATTTTTTGCTTTTGTTGAGTCACTATAAGAGAAAATCTTGGATATTAGTGATGTCAAATACATAAAAAAATATGAGATTATATTGATTGTTTAACCAGTGTAAAATTGCATTACTTAATCTTTTAATTGTTTTTGAGAATGTTAAATATTGCAAGAACACTTTGTGGTGCAAACACAAAGAAATTTCAATTCATCCAACATAACACAAAGTTTCATAAAAAAAAATAGATAGAGATTGATCACCTTATTTTGTTGGAGAGATTTCAAGTTGTAATTATGAAATGTGAAGATCTCCTTACAAATTTCATGCTTTAAGATCTATCCATATTTCATCTGGTGAATCCATCAAAACAATACTTTGTTAAATAATAAGATATATTGAATGTACAAGTCAAGATAATCATTACCATGTACAATACATTTTCTCATAGTTTTTGGAGGTTGTGAAGTAGTTTTATATATAAATTTCACCTTGTTCTTCACATTTAGAGCAATAATAGTAAATCTTCTCCAAGAATAATAGTTGATACACTTAACAAAAGGAGAAAAAAGAGTAATTGTCTAATTTTTACTTAGATGAATATACAAGTAAACTATGAATAATAAGAGCTTAATCATCTTACTAAAAGAAAATCATTCAATAGAAATCAATTTTAGAGATAAAAAATAATTAGTCACTATGTTGATTAAATTGGATACTATCTTAGATACTACAAAAAAATGTTTGTATCTAAAGTAGTTTCTATTATTAATTAAATGTATAAACTAGTTTCTAAATAGATATCTAATTAGCTACCCATATTTTAGCTATTAATTACTTTATATTCTAAAGTTCGTATTTAAAATATTGGTAGTTAATTAGATGTCAATTTAAAAATTAATTTAGATTTATCTTTAAAATTAATTTTTATTTAATAATTATCTTAACAGTGTCTTTCTTAACCATATTGAAGAGTGTTCATTTAATTAAAGACGTTTAATATTATAATAAAACTATACAAAACACTTATTTTTTATCATCTATGTGTGAATATGTAATGTTAAAATAAGAATATATATATATATATATATATATATATATATATATATATATTCGAACAATAAAAGCAAACCCAAAAATTAGTTAAGATTAACGTCTACAATTTTGAGTAATGTGTAAATTTTTACTTCTCATATAAAAAAATACTGTATATTTCGCACACCCTTTAAAGTTCCCAACTTAAACAAAATTATTTGGTCATTTATTTTTGTTAAAAATTGATAGATTTAGTTACATGACTAGAACACCACTAACTTTTTCTTCGATATTTTTTTTTCCGATCCTAAGGAAAAATATAAATTAGCATCCTAATATTTGAATTATGTGCAACTTATTTTCTACCTTTTGAAAAAGGTATACTTCATTTTATTCCAAAATACGTTTATCATACTCATAGGGAAAGTATTCTCGGTTTGCTCTCTCGTCAATCCTTTTTCATTCATTTTTTTCTTATCTAAAATGTCTTATCCTTAATATTCCTCATATGAGGCTTACTCACCCCTCTCTTTAAAAGGTAATGAATAAGATATAATATTAAAAATAATTATAAAAACATATACATATTTTATAACTTATATATTAAATTACTATATTTAAAAATTAAAATTAATTTTTATCTACGTAAATTAATTTTTTTTAAATATTCTATTTTTTAATTTAAAATATTTTTACTTTTTAAAATCAGTATAATAAGACCTATTAATATGTTAGTTTGATATATATGCCCTAATGTTAACTAACCTATTTTGATATAATTTTGAAAATAAATTAGCCATGTGTTACACTACAAGAAAATCATTAAATATAAACTAATTTTTAGACACAAAAATAATTATTTGCAATAGTAACTAAATTAGAGACCAAAATTAAAAAAAAATGGTTTCTAAATTAGTTTCTATTATTGTGAAATAGTTTCTAAATTGGTATCTAATTAGCTACTAAGATTTTAACTACCAATTATTTATATTCTAAATTTGGTAGCAAAAACCTTAGTTGCTAATTAGATACCAATTTAGAAACCATCTAACAATAATATAAACTAATTTAGAAACTAAAAATTTATTTAGTCCCTAAAATGGTCTCTAATTTAGTCACTATAGCAACTAATTATTTTTTATATCTAAAATTGGTTTCTATTTCATGATTTTCTTGTGCTGTTACTACAATTAAGTGTTTTAAATTTTAACAGATGAAATAATTTAAGAAAGATTTAGTTGTGTTATTTTGATTGTAAAGGATGCATGAAAATTCATAAACATGGTAAAACCCTAAAACTAAGATGGTAAAAATAAACCTAAAACCTAAAACTAATAACTTTAACCAGAAATTTTAACCATTCATGTGTTACGAGTTTACGTTTTTTGGTATAAATTAGTCCAATGATCAAGATTTGTTCAACAAATTCAAATCCAAGAGCATGAGAATAAATAAAATTTTTTATTAAATTTTCTTAACCATTTTGTAGGCTTTAAGAGGTTAGATGTTTTTTCTGAACGAAGCTTTATAGTCTTTATGAAAGTTGTAATCACGAAGATTAGCTTTAATTTTAAAATAAAATCTATAACTTCAATTATGACATTTTTAGTTAGTAAATGTAAAACTATCAATTTTAATTGAAATTGTTATGATCTTTTTAATTTTTTAAGCTAAGTAAAGGATTCTTTTATAACTTAGTTTTCACAAGAGTTATAGTTTAGTCTCTTAACTTTCATATGAGTTATATTTTTGAACATGATTGGATAAGTGGAACTCAATATAAGTTATTATCTTTAATCATTGTTGCAGTGTTTTGTGAGTTATTTTTTAATATTGAAGCAATATAACAAAGTAATAATGCATAATATATGATGCAAAAATTGCTTTAAATATTATTGATTTATTTTATTTTAAAAACTTTGATATTCATAGTTTTAATTATTTTTTTTGGAATTGTAATTATACTTTGCATGCTTCTCTTTTATGCTTGCAATTAGATGATTTGTGAGAATTTATAAATATTGTGAATAAATATGGTATAAATATACATGTATGAAAGACAAGGTCACAAATATGGAATGATATGTGAATTATTGATTATTTTTATGAATTAAGTAAAGGAATCTATAGATCATCTTTTGTCACTAATAGTCTAAATCACATAAACTAAGATATCGGGTGGTGAAAGAGATTTCTTGTATACTTTGACATTTGTAGATGTGTAACTTGAGTTATAATGAATTCGCCATTATCTTTAACTCTTAGGTTTGTTGTTGATCTAAGTCTTGGATTGAATTAAATATTAATCTCTAGTAGAACATTTTTAATACGAGTATTCTAGAATGTATTAGTAAATATTTTTTAATAAATATTTTTTGTTATATAGATTCATGTGTGGTTTATGAGGATGTATTTATATTCTTGTATAAATGGACGGGGAAAATGGATGTTCAAATTATTTTTAGTAGAGTTATTTTATTATGATAATATTTTTTTTAATTTTATTTGTTGTTTTTGTAATGGTCTACTACTATGTACGTGACCTATTATGTACAAGAATAAATGTAAAAGTAGGTGTAGTTTCCAAAATAGGACTTGAAAAAATATAATATGATAGTTTATATTTATTTTAGATGGATGTATATAAATGTGTGAAGTTTATCATATGAGAGTCTTACAATTTACATCTACCAAAAATGATAAATCTCACTTACATTGTAATTTATAAATAAATAAAAATTGTGTCTAACATCGGCTCTTGTTAATGTTAAAAAAATAAATTTAAATATCAAATGTGTTAACATCTCTTTGATTAAAATTAAGTCAACAATGAGGTCAAAAAAATTATTTAAATAAAAATAAACATAAATTTGAGTGAGATAAAACAATAAAATTTTGAATTCTTATTGTTTTTGATAAAATTTAAAATTCTTTAATTTTAAATAATTAAACTATTCATAAATTCTTAAAATTTTATTTTTTTAATTTTTTAAAGTTATCTTTTAAATAGTATATTTTTCGTAAAAAATACAAATTTTCTATAAAATTCTCCCATTAAATATTAAAATTCATTTTTATTAATTTTTTTTAAAGTGAGTAAGTCTTATATGACTCCACACACCCAATCGCACAGTAAAAAGTTGTACTTTAAGAAAAAAAGAAATTAAAAAAAAATGATGAGGTTTTATGAATGGAACAGTGGTTGCAGATTTTTGCAGTGTTATAAATCTAATGGGTCTCGTTCATCTTGAAATTCTTGTCTTGTTTTGAGTAATGTTAGGTAAATAGGTATGAAAGGGCATGTGCAGGGTGCATGGGTTAACTGATGCCATGACATGTCATGCCATGCCATGGCAGCCACATTAATGAAATGCCACCATTCTCTGAGTTCCTGATCTTCTAAGTCAGTCTCTTTTCCTCCCTTCAAGACACCAATCACAACCCTACTCACATGTTACATATAAATGCACGTTGTGCAACTATTCCATGTAAATCAAAATAACACGTTCTACTTCAAAAACCAAGTTTTCCTTCAATCGCTTCCAAATCAACTTTCTCCTTATTATTTTTTTATTCGCTACAAGAGTATTGCGATGACAAAAGGAGTCGGATTGCTGATCTTGGTCAACACACCAACACTAAGATTGCTGATCTTGATCCTCTCAAGAACACACAGTCAATCTCAGTAAACACAGAAACGAAACTTGTTTAACAGAGTACAAGGATTACACTTGTTACAGAAGATAATCTGAAATCAATACAAGCAGAATCCTATTCCATACACTTTGATCAATCACAAACTCTTAGCAATCTCAACTCTTTGAAAAACTCAAAAACTTAGTAAAAATTTGTCAAAGATTAATTGTCAAATCTGTTTCTCTGAATATATTCAAAGATGTAGTTTGTTATCAAATCTTAACAAACTCTTAAATTGCATTAAAAGATTGGTCAAAGCATTTAATGACTGAAGCGTAAGCAGTTAAATCATTTAAAAGCTCAGTCAAATAGAAAACAATTTTTCAGTTATGGTCCCAAAACAAACAATCGGTTGTTTCCTCGAATCAATCGGTTGTTTTGGGACTTAACAGTTCAACCATTTTAAAAAAAGTTTTCAATCTTTTTCTCAAAACACCTAAGTATAAACAATTGGTTGTTTCGATAAAACAATCGGTTGTTTTAACTTAGTTTGAAAACATTTTACTTTCACAAAGATTGAGATGCTTATGCTTTAGATTTAATCAAAGGGTGGATTACAACATCCAAACTACCCCAGAACTATACTAAACCAGCACAGCAACATCAAGCATAGTAGAGGCTTCAACATCCTTCAAAGGATTTGGATTCTTCAAAACTTGAACACCACTTGGTTCAACAGTTGGTTCCCTCTCTACTGATCATCAAGGTCAGAATTCGGTTGTCACAGGTAATATCCAGAAGCTAAAAAATTCCAATTTTAATGAATATACTTGGATTCTGGATTCTGGTGCGACTGATCACGTTTGTTTTTCTTTATCAAATTTTACATCATATAAAAATATCAAACTTAATATCCATTTGTCAATTAACTTAAAAAATTCCAATTTTAATGAATATACTTGGATTAGGCTTCCCAATGAAAATTATGTTATTGCTTCCTGTTCTGGCACAATTTTCTTTAATAAAAATCTTATTCTTGAAAATGTTTTGTATGTACCAGATTTCTCTTTCAACTTAATATCCATTTGTCAATTAACTGCATCACTTAAATGTGAACTTATTTTTTCTTCCACTAAGTGTCTAATACAGAATTCCAGAACCAAAGACAAGATTGGTACAGTTGATCTTATAGCTGGACTATACGTCTTCAATAAAACTGATGACAGGATTATGAGTTGCACTATAGAACCAAGCAACATTTGGCACCTCAGAATGGGTCACCCCTCGGATGAAAGGTTAAAACTTCTACAAACATACTATCCTAATACACATACTGATAAAAACTATGTTTGCGATACTTGTCACCAAGCCAAACAAAAGAAACTTTCTTTCTTTCCTAGCAATACTAAAACTGTTCAATCTTTTGAATTACTGCATATTGATATCTGGGGACCCTGTTCTGTTGTTTCCATGCTTGGTTATAAGTTCTTTCTTACCATAGTTGATGATTTTACTAGATACACTTGGGTTTTTCCCATGCACAACAAATCTGAAGTCAGGGCTAGTGTTGTTAATTTTATTGCTTATGCTGAAAATCATTTTTCTATTAAGGTTAAAATCATTCGAACTGATAATGGTGTTGAATTCTCTATGCATGAATTTTTTGCATCAAAAGGTATTATACATCAAACCACTTGTATTGAAACACCTGAGCAAAATGGTATTGTTGAAAGAAAACATCAACACCTCTTAAACGTCACACGTGCCTTGCTTTTTCAGTCTAATCTTCCTGCTGTTTTTTGGTGTTTTGTTGTACAACATGCTACCTTTCTTATTAATTGTATGCTTACTCCGCTGCTTAATAATGCTATGCCTTATGAGAGATTGCATAAAAAGCTTTGTGATATTTCTTCCCTTCGTGTTTTTGGATGTCTGTGTTATTCTTAAACTATTATTGCTCACAGAAAAAAAACTGGACAGTCGCGCTGCTCCGGGCGTTTTCCTTGGTTTCAAACCAAACACAAAAGGTTTTTTGTTTCTAAACCTTAAAAATCACAAGATAGATTTGTCAAGAAATGTTATTTTTTATGAGAACTTTTTTCCTTATCATTCAAATCATATTCAAAATAATGACTCAAATAGTCTTTCTTTACCCATTGCTCAACATTATGCCCAGACTCATGATGATATTCATATGCAAACTGAAAATGTTATTGATAATACTACTGATGATGTTTTTGAGTCTGACACTAATGTTGAGCAAAGTGAGCAAAGAGAGCAAAATGAGACAGCAACAACACCTCCTAGAAGATCTACCCGTAGTAGAAGACCCCCATTTATCTTCAAGACTTTGATGTACCAAATATCAACAACAGTGTTGTAAGTACCAAACACTCAATCCATTCCTTTTTAAATTATAATTCTCTATCAAAGTTCTTCAAAAATACAATACTGTTAATATCTTCTGTTGAGGAACCTCACAACTATGAGGAAGTTGTCCAACATCCACTTTGGATTCGTGCTATGAAGGAGGAACTAAAAGCACTTCAAGATAATGGGACATGGTCCCTGACTACTCCCCAATTGGTAAACCAGCAATTGAGTGTAGATGGGTTTATAAGATCAAGCATCACGCATATGGTTCCATTGAGCGTTATAAAGCCCGATTGGTAGCAAAAGATTACAACCAAATTGAAGAACTGGACTTCTTAGACACCTTTGCTCCTATAGCAAAGTTGACTACCCTACGCCTACTTCTAGCTCTAGCTGCAGCCCAGAATTGGACACTCAAACAGCTTGATGCGAACAATGCTTTCCTACATGGGGACTTAGATGAAGAAGTTTACATGCAATTGCCTCAAGGCTTTCACACTTCTTCCCCCAACCTGGTCTGCCGCCTAACAAAGTCCCTCTATGGTCTAAAACAAGCAGGTAGACAATGGTATGCCAAACTCTCAAATTTCTTACTTTCACACAATTATAAAATTTCCACTGCTGACCACTCTTTATTTTTGAAACATGATGGCAAACACACCACGACACTCTTGTCTATGTGGATGACATTGTTCTCACTGGGAATAATCCTATGGAGATATCTGCTATCACTAGTCTGTTACACAATTTCTTTCACATTAAAAACCTTGGTGATTTGACTTATTTTCTGGGAATTGAAATTGCTCGCAATGTCACTGGTATCCACTTAAGTTAGCGCTAATATGTTTGAATCTGCTCAAAGATACTGGTATGTTGGGTTGTGCCCCTGCACCTACACCTTGGATTACTTATCACTCTTTGGATTTATCTATGTTAAAATCTAAATGAAGAAGGATAATCTCTGTTGTTCTACAGATATAATGACAAGAAACTATAAAAATAATATTATGACTAAGATTACTTAATTTACAAAATATTTATAATAGGAAAAATAAAATATTTTCTATTTCATAAAACGATAATTATATCAGGAAACATAATTATTTTGTTCCGTGTGTTTATAAACTATATAATCTAATCTTTAGTAAAATATTGAATATAACAAATCTATACTTAAATAGATTTAAACCTAATTCCATTTTTAAAACTGTAATTCTAGTTCACTAACTATATTAGAAATTAATATATATATATATATATATATATATGAAATTAGAATAGTTAGATATTTGAGTTTACAAATTGTACACGAATTCTGTAGTTACATGTATGAATGGGCTACTATTGGGCCCCAATCTATTGTCAATGTTGCACCTCCATATAATGTTACAACTCCATACGCCAACCCGATAATAAATGTGAAAATACATATTTATTTTTTCATTTTTTAAAAATATTTTAAATTATATAGTTTGAAAGATATTTTTAAATCTAATAAATGTTTTCTGAATTTATAAATTTAGTAAAAAAATTTAAAAAATATATATTTTAGATTATATAATGCAGAATCAAATCGAAAATAACTTTTAAATTATATAATTTAAAATATATTTTTAAAAAAATAGTATTTTAATTATATAATCTCAAAACTAATCATAAATCTAAAAAAAATATTTTTAGAATATATAATTCAAAAGTTAATTACAAATAAAAAAAACTTTTAAACTTGTAGTCGAAAATATAAATTACACTTCAACCTTTTTAGAGAAACATATTTTTGGAATAAAAAAACATGAGGATAGCGAAAAATAAATGGAGTTCCAGGAGGAAGCGGCATCAATGATTTTGAGTCGCCATTGGACAATTGATTAAGATGTGTACCATATAGAGTACAAATATAGGATCATAATGGTACCTTAACTTGTTCAAAAAATATTAAAATATTATTTTAGTTCCAATAAATGTATTCCTATAGTTTTAGCTTCTCCAAAAATATTTTCAAATTTAAATTTTTTATATTTTCTAATATTCTTAATTCTTATTATCAATGCTTAAAAATACAAAATATTAACTAGTATAATTAACACAATAAAGCATATTTCAAATTTAAAATACTTATATTTTCAAGACATGTATTCAATAATTATTATAAATAATAAATTATAATTTTTTTTAGTTTATTATTAAATAATTTATTTTAATATTGTATTTATTTAAAATAATTGTACTTTACTTAGAACTTATAATTTATTTTATATATTAGTTTTATAATTAATAGTTATAATATATTAAAATTATGTGACATAAAAGAATAATGATTACTCTTTTGTATATCTATCCTTACACAATTGAGGTTGAAGATGTAGAGTGATGGTCCCATGGTTTGTTTATTTAGGCTTTAAGCGCGCACCTTTGCCTTTCTTATCACTTTAGGGCAATTACTTCCTCTAACATAAATCTTCACCCGATTTTAATGTAAAACAATGAAAATGTCCTTTAATAAAAAAGAAATATGGATAAAAAAATATTTCATATTTTTTTTGTAATATATTTTTGAATTTTTTTCTTTAAATGTATTTTTATTCCATAATTACTATTTTATAATAGAATTTTGATTTTTAAATTTTATTGTAAATTTTTATTTCCAAAATACAGTAATCTCTTCCATATATATTTTTCCTAAATGTATTATTTTCAATTCTAAATTTTTACTTTCAGAGAATGAATAGTCTTTTTGGAAATTAGGGTTCAGGTACAAAAGAGGTTGGGAGTAGGAAGAATTTGGCTCACTTTAGACAACTATTCAAATGATCCAAAGAATCCAAAACTCATTAAAATCATTTTATTTAATTTATACTTTCCTCCTCTCAGATTTTGAATTTGAAAATCAAAATATTAACAAATCACTTACTATATTTAAATATATAATCTTGTGTATTTAAATTTAATTAATAACTAATAAACAAAAATAAATACATATTTAAAATTTGTTCTAAAGTTTAATTATATTATATTTATAACATATTATACTTTTTGTATATATAAAATTTTTTATGTTAGGAATCAATATGTAATTTGACATATCAGTTACATTGACACCTCAAATAACAACAATCATCTATTATCACATGAAAAAAGTATTATTAAAAAAAGAAAAAAATACAAAAATATGAGGGACTAGACCAAAACTCATATGTTACCAAAAACGATATATAGGTAGATTATACATATTCATAAAGAATTCTAATAACAGACTAGATGAAAGCCTACCAATAAAATGATTCTTTAGGAATAAATTATAAATTAGTCAACTTATGAGTACACGCATTTTCTTCACGAAAATTATGAGTAATAGTAAACATGATTCTCCCACAGTAATTAAGACAAACATTCTATCGATTACGAAACATCTAATGAACATTAGTCATAGTAGTAAATGCAGCACAAACCAAGACAAAATCACATTCAAGCCAAACATTAGTAAGCCTCATCTTTTGAGCTTCCTCCATAGCATGTATAACTCCATAAAACTCAACAACCATAGTAGTTTGAACTTCAAGAAACGCAGAGAAAACACCAATAAACTCCCTCATACTCCCACGGAAAATACTCCCACAAGTAGCAAGACCATGATACCCCTTAGCTTCCCCATCAATATTACTTTTAATCCTACCTGGTGAGGGAAACTCCCATCTAACAGGAAGAGGACGAAGAACTTTACCAGTACGAGTATTAATACCAAAAAACTTAATCACGTTGAAATCCAAGATATCATTCTTTATTGAAGCTTTAGACGAACTTCCCACTAGACAAGTTAAATCTTTAATTACCGAAATAGCCCTAAAAACCTCAATCCTATCCTGAAATCTAGTAGAATTCCTCATACACCATATCATCCAAATAGAAAAAGTTATCACAGCAAGCTTAATCAATTTAACCAAAGGACTCCCTTCACTCTTAATAAAAAAAGAAAATCATCCTTATTAGAGAAATGAGAAGTAAGAAAAATTTGTCGAACCCAACTCCAAATATGCAAAGCATTAGAACATTCAAAAAATAAATGTTGAATAGATTCCTTGTGCTTTTGACAAAGTGTACACAGAACATATATGAAAACCTTTATTTTGAATATGTTGATCTGTAGGAAGCCACCCATGAAAAAATTTCTAGACTGCTAGAGTTTTGAAAGGAGAATAGATGAAGACCAAATGAATTTACCTCAACTATGGAACTCCTAGTTCCAAGAAAAAAGTCCTAACCGATTTAAGAGTGAAACGACCAAACTCATCTACAATCCAATTAGGAATATCCTGTTCCTCCCTAGTTATGATATGATTACAAAAATGTGGCATCTGCTGTAAAGATAAGAGAATATTCCAAATATTCCAATTACAACCTATCCAAAACCGAGAGATTATATTCGGAATGCTAGCACCATCAGATAACCCTGCAATATTTGCTAAAGAAGTAGTAGAACACCATTTATCATTCCAAAAATTAATAAAAGAAACTTGTACCAGCAGTCCAAGAAGTATAATAAAGTATAGTAGAATAAAAATGCTTAATTCCTGGCTAAAGAGATGAGGATCTATAAACCATTCTAAACTCGTATTTTGATTTAAGAACACTAGCTTTCAAGAGCAAAGACCAAGGCATGCTATAAGCAAAGTTCCAAGCAAACTTAAGAAGATATGCATTATTTTCATGACGAAGATTAATAATCTTCAAACCCCCATTGTCAAGAGGAGAACAAATCGTTTCCCAATTCACAGTGACTATGTTTTTTTTTTTTTTTCAGAATATCACCAGTTCAAATAAAATTTCGACACCACTACTCAACTTGACTAAGAAGTGAATTAGGCAATTTATACATATTAAAGCTATAAGTTAGAAATCCAGTAATCACCGTATTGATCAACTGAATCCCATCCATCATGCTAAGAGATTTACCTTTCCAATATGCTAGCTTCAATTTGACTTTATCAGCCAAAGATTGAAGAAATCAACACTTTGGAACACCAACAAAGATAGCGACTCCTAAACAATTGAAAGACAAACAACCATGACTACAAGAAAGAATACGTTGAATTTTGGTAACAAATCTTGCAGAATTATCCATGGTGAAAAAACTACTTTTAGAGTTATTAACATATTGACTAGAAAAATCACCATATGTTTTAAGAAAAATACTCAAATTTCTAAGAGACTTAATATCCCCTATAGAAAACAAATATGTCATCACCATATAAAATATGAGAGGGAGTGAGATAACCTTACAGACTAGCCATATGTAAAATTTTCTTATAATTCATGAGCTTAGAAATACCTCTACTGAGAACTTTCTCTGCAAGACAAAAAAGTAAATGAGACAAAGAATCATTTTGTCTAACACCTCTATTGCACAAAAAAATAACCCACCAAACTATTTATTCAGATAAAAAACATAGTTGAACAAAGAATTGTACTAATCCAACTTACAAATGAGGGATGAAAACCAAAGCGTGTCAAAACTAATAATAAAAATTTTCAACTCAAAGTGTCAAAAACTTTATGAATTTAAACTTTGCAAGCCACATTACTTCCTCTAACCTTTATAACATATTATATTTATCAACGGTAAAATTACATAATTTATTTATGAATATAAAGTAAAGTTAGAATTATGAATACAACTATAATTGTAAAAAAATATAATATATCTCTTCAACTAATGATTTTACATATTTTTATTAAAAAATAATCTTATAATAACAAAAGACTATAAACCAAATTATATAACACTTGATTAATTCTATTTACATTTTATATTAAATTAACTAAACTAAAATACATTTTTATATTTAATTCAAGTAATTTGTTAATAAAAAATAAAATCAAACAGAATCTCAAATACTTCTAATTCCAAAAGTGACGTCTAGTATAGTTGACTTAAATATGTTTTAATTCATTACCAGTAATTTTCCATCTTTATTTTAGAGATCTAAACTTCTCTTTTAATATGAAATTATGTAAAAAGGAGCAATAAAATAATAAATAATATTTTTTTAATATTACTTGTAATTTTAATATATTACAACTCAAACATATTTTAGTATTTTTATCTTTAGATATAAATTTCTTATTTATGATATAATAGAAAATTAATAAGCTGGCGTTTGCTGCAAAATTCTAACATAAGAAGTAATAAATGAAAAAAAATTTATAAATGTTTGATGAAACTATAATTATCTTTAATAAACGTATAATGTTAACAAGCAAATTATTGATTGAAAAACAAAATATGTGTATATATTTTATTTATATTAAATAATAAATATAATAGTCAATTAAGCTATATACTTAAAATATAATTATCTTAATTTTAAATTCTTTTAACACTTTATTTTATTAATTAATTAGTTTTAAAACTAATCATAATTAAAAATTAAAATATTAAAATTAAATTTAGAAACTAACGTATACTTTTAAGTAAACTAAAATCTTCTTTTCCAATCTAAAAAAACAATCATTAATAGTCATTTGTGGTTAATGATTAATTAGAAATACAAATGACAAGCTGGTGTGGGTGATACAGGTTGATTTGTAATCAGCTGAGAAAAAAAATTGTAAGATTGACGGCCTATTTTAACTCGCTAGCCTGTTTAACTCGCTAGCCTGTTTAAGCTCGCTCCACATAACTCATAGTCCACATGATTAAGTGTGTGCATAATCAACATATTTTAAAAGTTTAAAGATTTCTTTCATTCCTTCTTGTTGCAGTTTTATATTCTAAAAATTTCAAAATTATCTAATCCAATTTCTATAAAACTCATACCTTAGTTTTTCTATAATAAAATTTAAATATAATATTATTATATATGTATATTATTTTATATATATTTTTTTAAATTAGAATAATAATCATGTGTTTACATGTATTACCTTAAACAATGTATATATTTAGTAAAATATTTTATTAGTATGATTGAAATTTAAATTTCATTGAAAATCAGAACATTTTATTACGCATGTGTCGTGAGAATTATACTGTCTAACCATTTATCTAATTCATCTAAATAAGAAAAAAAAACTAAATTAATAAAAAAAAGTAAATTTATTCAAAATTTATATCTAGAATCTTATTTTTCATTACTTTAAAAAAATATTTCTTATGCAGGCCGATTCATAAACCTGCGGTCAGCCCACATGTGGGACAGACCAATAAAATCAATCCACATTTTCTATGCGAGACAAGTCAATTCAATTCGCATTTTGTGGACCAAATACAAGACGTGTCTATGTGGAAGAAGCTGAACTCCATTGTCATTCCTACATGAGCAGAATACTTAAGCACGTCTCTATTACAAAAGAATATACACAAGACTAAAAATTTAAAGTTTAAATTTTATAAAAAATTATAGTTTTAAAAATATATATTTTTACTAAATAAAAATATTAATTACAATGAGAATCTTATAAAACTCCTGTATTAAAATAAAAAAAATTATAATTTTAAAAAAGAAGTGATATGTCATAATAAATCTATAAAAATAAATTATGATTTCATATAATTACTGGAATATGACTTAACAATTTTTTGAAGGATAAATATGAGAATTAAAAAAAAATACATTCGTGAATTAATTTAGTTTTCAAGCTAAAACTTTATCAAAGATATCTGAAATCTCTAATACTTGGTATATTTTCATAATGATCACATCTTAACACATTACATAACAAAGTATTATATATAGATGTGTACTCCATAAGGTACTTGTAATGAATTAAAATAAAGATGTATAATAATATAAGCCAAAGACCATCATCATTTATTACTATCAAACTCACTGTCACTCCCGCAACCCTCTCCATAAACCATATTTTGATGCTAATATCTCTTTTCATATTCCTGTCCCCATTCTTAGCAACCCCTGCCCTGCTAATTTAGGTGAGCAAAGATAGTTGTTTGCCTTTCCACACAACTAACTTCTTCCTAATATATATTTATGATGATTTTCCTCCAAAAAAAACACCTTTTTCTCCTATAATTATCTCTAACTGTCAGATGTTTAAAGGATACTCCATAATATTATAGTTCAAAATCTCATAGAGAAAAGTTTACCTTAAGTCTAGAAGCTATCTCAAAACCCCTCAATGCACTTTTGACTACTAATATGTATTTTATGTTCGTCTTACACACAAATATTGTACCATTCGGATATTGCAACATGCTTATTTGGGTTTGATTATGTCTCACCTTAACACCATCATACATCTTCTTTCTATCGGTCTCTTTACCACACCGCAAGCCCTTCAGTTACTATAATAAATAGAAAAAAGGCATGTGCATCACCTTTCTAAGACCCTTTGAAGGAGAAAATTGAAGAGTAGGCGATCGATTAACTAGAATAAATATGGAGTAGCATACTAAACATTTTGTTTAGATCAAAATATGATAAATTGTTTAGATCTTGGTAAGGTAGAAGTTTCACTTTATCTCTTATTTCAAGATTCAATCCACTCATGAATCTAAATATGGTGGTATTTTCTTCCTTCCTAATCCCTTCCCTCATCCTATATAACTCCATTTTTTCCTTGTATTCTTCTATGCTTAGGCCTCATTGTAGGAGCCTTTTGGAGCTTCTCTATAAGCTTGCTACCGTAGTAGGAGGAGGGAGTATACCTTTTTTCTCATTGCACTCTAAGATCATTCCAATGTTAGATTGGAGGATCATTATGAAGATGCCTTTCTCATTCAAGGAAGGTCCACAAATACATGGTGTAGCCTTGAAAGCTTTCCGTATCTTAGGAACCTTTCTCTCTTCACTCACTTGATTACAAACAAAAAAAATTGTTCTACCTTGATTTTCCAATCGTTAGGTTTCTATATCTTCCTGGCCATGAAAATGGGGAAGGTCTATCATATACTCTTTGATTTAGCTTCCCTTCTTGTTCTCCTAATTCATCTATGTGTAAACTTCCCTCATCTTAGAACTCACATATGGTGGTCACTTAGTAGAGTAGGTTTCACTCTTCTTTATTTGTGGTTTTAATTTTCTTCATCTTGATTGAGCATCCTAATATCTTTCCATAGAATAACAAATTTGCATTACTACAAATATAACTTAAGACAACAACATAAAATTGTGACTCAAAATATTAAACTTCTTGCCTAAAGTTTAGACAATGATTTTTCAATCATGATCTAGATGGACATGGTAATTTGTAATAGGCAATGATTTTTCAATCATGATGTAGATGGGCATGGTAATTTGTAATAGGCAATGATTTTTAGTAAGACAACAATTTAAAAAGTATTTTTGTATTCATGACAATAACCATGATTTTACTTTCTTTCTATTTTTAAATGGTTTATACCATGACTATATATTTGTTGCCTTTGGGTTTAAGCCATATATATATGAAATTGTTGCTTTATATGAAATGCATTTTTCTTAATTTTACATAGATTGCTCATACAAAAGTTTAAGATGGAAACAATTTGTATATAATTGTTATTTATGTCTTCAACCACAACATTACGCAACTAAGACTACATAATTTTAATCGTGGAAAATACTTTAGAAAATATTAATAGACAAAATAAATATAATTGAATCATAATAAATAACATTCACACATATATTTCAATGTTATTTTTCAAACTACATAATCAAAATTAAAACTACAAAGTTAAGAAAACATGATGTCTAAAATTATTTATTTACTACATAAAAAATTTATTATTCAACATGATTGTCTTCAAGTTGTAAATAATACAATATATTCTACCAAATTTTCTAAACATATTATAAATTTTTTATGAAAGCTAGCTAACTCTAATTGAAACGAAATAAACTTAAAAAAATACCCAGATGTAACTATATAAAGCAAAGTGTTTTAATTAATCAAACAATATACCTTAATCAAATCTATTAGATAACCACATAGACAAATAACATCTCCCTTCGTTTCAAACACAAGATCATCCCATCCGTATGCCCAAAACACTAACAGGCATGAAAAGGACCACATGATTGAAATTCAAATATGATTACCTACATGTGTTTAAAAATAATTTGAAAACTCAATGATGAAACAAACTAACTTCTTCAACTTCATATACCCATTTCTCCAACATTACAAAAACAAAGCAATTGTAGGTGTAACTTGAAAATATTTTCCATTAGACAATTTTTAATCATAAACGTTAGTTAGAATATGAACTATTTTACTCGCAAGTGCTACTTTGGCTAGGTGATGAGGAGTTAGGTTGTGACCATAGCAGTGGCAGTGAGCTAGAAGGTCGTGCTGAGCTTACTGATCACGGTGAGCTTAAGGGTGGCGATATTGGAGAGCCTGAATGCAAAATTAATGTCAATTATTTATATAAGATTGCATTACCTATATTTAATTCTTTCCCTCTTGTATAAGAGTGTACACCAATACACATACACGCTTGCAAAGAATATTCAGTTCAACGTCAAGACTGAATACCATCCCTCCCAAAGACATTTAACACAATCGGATTAACCTCTCTCTCGTGTATATGTATATGTATATATAAAGTATCACATAAAATTGAATATCATGTTATGAAGTGTGCATTGCTCTTATGAACAGTAAGACTGAAAATATTTAGAGCATCCGAAGATTACCAAAATTGAATATCATCCTTCATAATGGCATTTAACCCAAAAGAGGGGCAAAAAGGCTTTTGTAGATCAGTCATCAGGAAAACCAAGGAAACTGTTTATATGCTTGGCCACTGGTGTAGCATCACCTGGAGAGTAAGGAAAGAGAGAACTTAAATCCATATGCGCTATAGTTTGCTGGAGTGTTTGAGGACTAGCACAATACAGATGTTTTCTATCAGCAAGTTCTTCAGCTAGTTCACTTTGATGATTATCCATCAAATCTTCATTTACAACCACGATTAAAGGTTTGGCCAGCCGCAAGGTCTCAAATATGCTACCCGACCCTGCATAAATTCGTAATGACAGTAATTTACCAAGCCCCAAACAATAAAAGCAACAAAAATAGAGGTTACCTAAACCTTGATAACACAACAAAAGTTACTTAAAGTTTCCTCTTATTATGCATTGTTGTCTCTTTTCATTTTTTATGGGAATGATGTTGTTCTCCCAGCTTAATCACAATACAACACCAAATTCATGTGTTCATTTTTATTATTTCTAAAAAATAGTTTGGTGAAAAGAATAACATTGCTAGTAACGGAATAAACATCAGTGCCAACATCTCACAAAATCCATTTTAAATAAGATAGACACTCATTAAATCCTTTATAAGTCGTGACTAATGAAGGAAATACTGATATAGAATAATATACAGTTGTTGTAGGCAGCACAATTTGGATTGGGATCTCGTTCACTAACAATGTTGGTGTTATCCATACAAGTCGGCAACCAATTACATTTCATGTGGCCACAGGGGAAGGAATAATAAAGCAAATGAATATAGATTATTCTTTGCTTCCTTAAACCGGTGTCACAATAACACCCAGCTTAAATTCAGAGTAGTTACAGTAAGCTACCAAGCCCCAAACAATAAAAACCAATACTTTTCTAAACCAAGTTGGTGCTTGAAACAGAACATATATTGGGGAAAGCTAACATCACATGGGTCCAAGGAATCAAGTAGGTTAGCCACTATTAATTAAGATGATGAGAATTGAGATCCAAGTGAATTAGGAAAGGATCCATTAATAATGGACTGGTGGTAATAATCAGTAAGAGCATGTCATAGAAAATAACTGATTACCTGTTAGAAGTTTTGAATTAAAAACTGCATAGCGGTAATTCATTAAAAAATCATTAGGAGTAATATCTGATAGAAAGGTGTGTATAAAGATAAGAGTACATAGACAATACTCTCCATGGAAGCGTTGTATCTACAATAACCACTGTATTGCCATAATGTGTAATTTGTGTTCATTATTATATTTTATTAGTTTATCAGTTGGTGCTATATCCTAGTCCTTGTTCAGAAAGCTGTCCAGGGATTCCAATATTGGCTAGGAAGGACACATCCCTATAAATAGAAGTTTGTCATGAAGATATACGAGAAAACAACAAGGAACAAACTTATGTGCATACGCTTGTATTCTTTCACTCTTCCAAAGTTTCTAAGTACTTCATGAGATCATCTTCTACACGACTTGTAAAAAGTGTGCTCATATTTGTAAATCTTTTATGTGTGTGAACTTAATCTCTAATAACAAGTGCTTGTATTTGATATTAACTCATTTGAGGGTGAAACCTTGTAAACAACATTTTATTATTACATAGCTTGGAGATGATTAGAGTATTTAGCCTGGAGAATGTTGTGCACTTGTGCTTAACCTCGGGAGGAATTTAGCGGATAATCTGAAGAGACGTTGTGTATTCATGTATGCCAAAAGTGGCAATGAAAGATTGTAAACAATTATTGTTCAATGAAACCTTTTACAATTTGCATTGGCAAATTAGACATAACCTAGGTTAAGAATGAGCTAGTATAAAAACAAAAATGATCATTGTCTCTATCTATTACTTGCATATTGCTTCTCTTGATCATCAATAAAACTTTCTAGAAAAGGTTTGGTGAACCTTTTAGAAAACCTATGACCCATTTAAGTGTCTAAGAGAACGTAATGCAAAAATCTTCAAAGAGAGACTTTTACGCCCTCCTTTCTAAAGCTAACACTCTTTTCGTTGATATGAAGGTCCTAAACAGATCTATATGGGTAATGGTCAAGGTTTGCCAATCCAATCTTCTGGTTCTTCCATTTTTTCTATTCCAAATAATCCTGATGTTTCTTTAGCTCTTCATCAATTAACTATTTTCCTGTTCCAAATAATCTAAATTAGTGTTTGTAAATTTGCTACAGAAAATTCTGTTTAATTTGAATTGCATGCTACTCATTGTTTAGTTAAATCTCTGATGAAGTTTTTGTTCAAGGAGATGTTGGGCAAGATGGTCTCTATGCCTTTCCCACCGACTTCAGCCTTATCCTCTTGCTAAATCTTGTTTTCTACTAATTCAGTAATCAATACTGACAATAACAACGATATTCAATCTATTTTGCATGCTATACTAGGGCATCTTAATGCTCATGTTTCAACCGTATACTATTCCATTTTCTAATAAAGTTGTTTCTTTTTTTATAGAGTTATATTGGCAAAGTTCACAGAACTCCTTATCTCGAATTGTTCACAATTATCATCTTGAACTTGTTTATATGGACTTATTAGATCCTTCTCCTATCGGTTATCTACAGATGGTTTTTTATATTATGCAACTTTTGTTGATGCTTTTTCCAAATTTACCTAGATTTATCTTAAGAAAATATCTTATTTCTTTACTATTTTTCACCAATTCAAGTCTATGAATGAACTTCAATTTCCACTTCCTTTAAAAAGCATTCAAATTGTTGGGATGGTGAGTTCAAATCTTTGCCTAAGATTCTTACATACACAGAAATTCAACACAAGATTATTTGTTCTCATAGTCATCATAGTTGTTGAAAGGAAACACAAACATGTTAATCTTGGTCTTACTTAGCCATGCTTCTCTTCCTCTAAAGATGTAGGATCACTTGTCAAGATTATTCGAATGTAGTTGTAAAAATCATAATATACATTAAGAATACCCCTAGCAAAGGCCTTATTTATGAAGATAAGGGACTACCCAAATTGTTGGATATCCCGATGTTGATTGGGCAGCTCGCCTAGTGATACACTCTAATTTAGGGTGGTGTTTATGTTCATGGTAATTTAATGCGTTGGAGAAGTAATGATGGAAATGCGGCAAGAATAAAGAAGTCGCAGTGTTAGAGACTTGATCAAAAGCTTGCTAGGAGTTTGGCCTATTTAAATTTGTTCAGGCCTCCAATCAATCTTTTGGACCCAGGTTCAACTCGAAGAGATCACTCTAGAGATTTCAGATCATCAAGATTATAAGACCTCTATTTGTAAATAATTGTATAAAGTAGATTAGGATTTCATGGGCAATGTATTACGCCAGAATAATGTTGGACCTTGTATTTTGGGCCAAGTAGTATAGGATTTTGGGCCTGGACCTTGTAGCCAAAGCCATTTAGGACATCTACCTATGAAGCTTGCTAGACTCCAAGTGGGCGCCACATAAGGCTTACGTAGGCACCACATGTCCACCTCTCATTGGAGAGTATTTGCACCACATGTGAGGCTTAAGAAGGCGCCACATAGCTTGTTCTCAAAGTCTCTTTTGCCACTTGTCCACATCTGATGAGAGAGTATTTTGAAGCTTGGGCTGCAAGCTATCCTTGCCATATGTCATTGCATGAATGGAGAGTATTATGAAGCTTGCTCCAAGTTACTGCTGCCACATGTCACTGTGTGAGTTGAGAGGATTTTAGAAGCTTGTGGCACAAGGTTAGGTGTCTAAAGCACTATAAGTAATTGGAAGTTTTGGAATGAGTACTGAATTGATGTCAAAATGACTCTTCAACTTGTTCTTGAAAGTTCTCTCTAGAGTAGTCTCCTTGCAAGACACTTCTAGATTTCCTCCTAAGTGTTGACCTAACTAACCTCACTACGAACTCAAACTCCAAATTCCATCTCTCACAATGACATAAATCTACACTTCATACATGAATTCCGCTGCCTCCAAATATCATTCAAAATTATTCAAATTCAAAAACAAAGTGAAGAAGAACAAGGCACATGGAGTTGGACTAGAATTCCATCAAGTAAGAAACAATGTTGTGGCAATATCAAGTGAAAAAGCAAAATATAGGTCACCTTTGAGCTCATAAGGCTAAAGGAACTTCTCAAAGTGCTTAAATTTGAAGAAAATTCTCAAATGCACCTTATATGTGACAACCAAGTAGCATTACACATTACCTATAATCTTGTCTTTCATGAAAGAACAAAAAGTACTGTAGTAGGCTGTCATTCATTTTCATAAGAGAAAAGGTGGACACTGGAGATATCACTACTAGATTTGTCTAAGTCTAAAGAACAGTTAGCAACCAAATCTCTAAGAGGACCAACCAAGGATCAATCACATTAGCAACAAGCTGAGCATATACGATTTTACATGCACCACCTCAAGGGGGAGTGATATCCTTACAAAAATAAGGAATATATCTTTATAATTATAGATACCAAGATCATGTTCTTATCATATATTTATAATCACAAATATTAAGATCATATCGTTAGTATTATAGGATCATATCTTAATAATTAGATGATACCAACTCTCCTCTATTTATTGTATCAATTTCTCTTTCTCAATACAAATAAACCACCCTTGTTGTTGCAGAAACACATAGTATCGTCTCAATGCTTCTCTTTTTCTTTTTAAATTAAAAGAAGTAAACAGTTCTTGAGTATTTAGCTAACCCTACATCTTAAGGACGCGATGAGTCTTTTTGTTGAGGAAGTTGTTAGATACAGCCCCCCAAATTGGGGAAGCTTACACCAGATGAGCAGACAAACACTAGATACCATTTCTAAACAGTCATACCCAGAGTTGGACGAGGGTATGCTATAAAAGTTTTTTTTTTTCTTTGTGGATTTGATCCCTATATTCTGAATTGGTATCCATCAATTTGTTAGGTTCTCAAATATTAACCAAACACCATTAGCACAAAAGCATTCGTCCTGAAAGCTAATTAATCCACATGGATAGGATAGCAGAATACAAAATTAGCCACCAAGACCAAATATATGATAACCTACCAATATAGACTAAACAATACAAAAAAAAGCATGCAATAGACAAGTTGTAACTAACATACCTGCGTGGCTAATGACAAGAGAAGCTGATCTGAGATAAACTGCAATACTGGATGAAAAAGTGAAGTAGTCTACAGCCAAAGAACCATTTCCTTCAGACTACAATTAAAAAAGAAAAGGTTAATAATAACAACGAAAAAACTTAGTAAAACGAGGCTATAGAAAAAGAGAATAATAAAATCTACAAATTGTTATCTCCCTCCATTTTTGCAGTTAGTAAAACTTCATTGCATACAGTTACTGGATGTCAGTTTGCTTAAAGTTTTTATTGAGTTTGTTACAGATATCCATACATATTTATCTGATAACCAAAGCAATGTAAACCTTTCTTTCAAGCAAATTGATTTTATAATTTAATTATTACAACATAAATTGATTTTATAATTTTACAAGCCCACATCAACACAAATTGATTTTATAATTTAATTATTACAAAAGAAATTCTCAACCAAAAAGTATCTTATGAGAAAGCAGAGGGAAAGAAATAAGAAAGGGGAAAGTACCTTGGAAGGAATATATGATCCTCGGCCCATTTGAATAAGAAGGTGGGTGTATCCTTTAGCAAACAAGGCTTGTTTAATGATGTTGGAATCCACGGCTCTCACAAGAGCATCGAAACAGGTCGTCCCTACAGTCACAAAAACCACTCTCTTTTCCTTATCACTAACTTCATCGTTACCCATTTAGCTACACCCACTCGTTTCAATTCAGTTCAATTATAGTCCTCCCTCCGGTGTATTGACATCAGAAGCAACAGCTAGCCTTCAAGAGAATTGATTACATCATTAAATAGAACATGCCAATGAACAAAAACTATCATGTAAAAGCTGAGAAACTACCCTTCTGGTCATTGTGCATGACATTGGAGTTGGAAAAAAGAAATGGATTTGCCTTTCTTCTAGGTTGAGCAGTCCAGTGGCTTGGGAAAACTGGGCTTAGGTCTTGTTGAATTTAATATTTTATATTGAAATATATTTAAATTACTAATATTAATTATTAGTATTAATAATGCTCCAGTTTTCTTAAAATTCTTATTATTCACTAATTTAATAGTTTATATTGAAGTTAATTTTATATTGACATTATTTTTTTTTTAAATCAAAAGGAAAAGGATTTGTGGAAGTCAAGAGGTAAATCTCAATGAAAGAATTTGTGAAATGCTGGAAATACTAGAAGTCAAGACCTAGGAGGTCATACTTGAAATAATGTAAAAACAACCATTTGAACTACAGATATGTACTGGAAAACAATTACACAAAACATTACTTATGTACCAATTTCTATGACAGAATCTCATCAAGGTGCAGAGATATAATGTGATAAGGTTAGAAAAAGTGTTGTTGTAGTAGATAACACATGCATGACATAAAGTGAATATTCCACATGTAAATAATATGTGGGTTGTATATTTCTAATTTTTAGTCTTTTAAAGTATAATTGGCTCAAATAAATTTTAGTAGAAAAGCAAATACCAGAAAGTTTTGCCAGTTACTATCAAAACTGTATATTAATTAAAAAAGACTAACCCTTAATTTTCTTGCCGAAGTTCCTCTTGCTCTTGTATCTCTCAGTTCTCACCTTCTCTTCCTCTGGGCTATAAGGACTGCTCCTACTAATTTCTTTTATAATCAAGCAACAACTGCATGCCAAGTCCACTGTTCAGTGTTCGCACTACTCAAACAAACAGAACCAAAAGATCACACCAAAGATAACCATACATAAATAACAACAACTATCACTAACTAATTCAGAATAAAATCATTACAAGCTTAGAAAGCAAAATAAATTCCCTTTTTTGGATATATTATTCTCTCCCATTAAGGTGCTTGATCGTCATATCAACATCTCATCAACAATATAAAAACGGAAATTAAACCACTGATTTAAGTAATTAACTGGATCATCATCAGCAAGAACAACATCATGATCATTAACCTAACACAGTATTTGGCCTAAGATCAGTAACCTAACACAACATCATGAGCAGGAAGGTAGGCTCGCTGTGAACTCGGTGAGCTCGGCCAAACTCGCGAGCTTGCAATCGAGTTGGCGAGTCCAGAGGCGTTTTCTTTTCAACCCAAAACGACGCCATTGATCGTCGATTCTTGTGTGGAAATAAAAAAACTCACCGCGATTAGGTTCATCCTTCTCCCCCACCTCGCGAATTAGGGTTCGCTGTTCCGGCCTCTATTCGCCGCGCCGTGCCGTTCTCTTCTCCGGTCACGCCAAACTCATCGCCGTTTCACTGCGTAGTAGTGCGTCGTGCTCTCTGGTCGCGGTTCTCTCCGGCTCGAGGTTCTGATCTGCTCCGTGGTGTTCTGATTCTCTCTACTGGCGGTTATGTAAATCGTCTTTTTGTTAATTTTAACTGCTCTTCTCTTCGCCTGGTATTTTTCAATTATGTTTTTTAATTATAGAAAATTTAATAATTATATAATATGTTTTTTTTAATTTTGTAATTATAAATGGAAATTAGGCAGAAATTAAAGGTATGCATGGGAAAGAATCAAACTCAAAGTGAGAACAATCCAATTATATCTTATCTTAATTGTATTATAATATTTGCATTAACTTATTAATTTAATATTTTAGACTTATTTTACTTAATTATGTTATTAAAATATTGAATTAATATGTTATTTGATATTAATTGTTTACTTGGTTTGAAATAAGCTCCTACAAGTTTATAAGTTGAGTTAAAGGAGTTCTCATATTCGCCTAATCAATAGAACCGGAATTCCAAAACCATTCTTATGCCTTGCTTGTAGTATTTTTTGGGTTCAAAAGTGAATGCAAGCTTGGTGACTAAACAACTTAGGTAGGTCAAGCGAGTAACTAAATCAACGCTTAATACATGGTGTCTTTGAAGCTATTAAAGAAGCATGTAAATTAAAAAAGAAAAAAAGACTATTGGTTGTACATGATTCTAGTAGTAATGAGCATGCTATTAACAAAAAAGAAATTATTTAACCTGTTATGCAATTTTTATTTTATTTTAACCTTTTACAAAAATTTCATACATATATTGTATGCATTAAATCGAGAAATTAATGGTGTGTTTGGACTCAGGAGATGATTTGAGGAAGTAGATTTTAAGTGATTTGAGAAGAAAGTATGAAGAAAATAAAGTTGTTTGGATTTGAGTATATTAGAATGGATTTTGTGAGTGATGTGATAGTTGTGAAAAATAAATTAATTTTTTTAAAAGGTATAAAATATAAATTTACAAATTTATCCAAATCTTTAAAAATATTTGAATAATAATAATAAAACAAAACTAATTTATTTATTTCTATCTTTTTTATAATTAATATTATTATTATTATATAAATTTATTTTCTATGTAAAAAAATATTTTTTTTTTATTTTTTTAATTATTTTTATTAATGATATTATTAAATATTTGATTCAAATAAAATTATTATTATTTAATTATTTTAACAAAGTAAAGGGTAATTACGTAATTTGTAATATAAAGTTGGGTTTCTCGTGCGTTTGTTCGCAATTTTGAGCTAAAGAGCGAAGAAGGTTTTTTAAAAAATTTCAATTTTCTACACTTCCTTTTCTTCTCAAATTGCTAGATACAAACAAGAGTAATTCTCGTCAATCCGTCCGGGTGAACAATAATCACCCGAAAACAAACGAAGCCTAAAAGACTAGTAAAAGGACAATGTCAACATACATCAAAAGAAGGAACAATTGTCAAGCAATGTGTGGAGATACCAAAGTTAGAAACTAGAGGTATTTTGAACTATAAACTCAATTGAGGAAAGCTAATAATTTGTTTAGATTTGTTGAACAAGGTGACTTTGATGATTTCCATCAAGTAGATTTTGAGTTATAATTTTGTATCTAGTTAGTTCATATGATTTGAAATCTCTTTTAAAAATGATTTGTTTTCTTTTGTCTTTTCTATTAAGTAAAATCAATAAGTTATTTCGATAAATGAATTGGTTTTTTTATGTTGTGATTTTAACAAAAAATGAAATCAAACATTTGTTTTAAAAATTAATTAAGTAATTTTTAACATAATGTTATGATTTTCAAACCGTTTTTTAAATGCTTTAAAGAGATCGAGAGATTAAATAATACATTTTTCAAGAGAAAAAAAATCAAAGAGCTTGTAGAATCACTTATACCTTGGATCATTGCTACTGTGTGAAATAAGATTTTGGGTTATTCTTTTCTACGGTTCTTCATTGTGTAAAGCCCAAATGTATTATAAATTCATTCTTTTATATTGTATTGTGTTGTAAATAGTTTCAGATAGTATTTATGAAATTTGTGTTTTTGTTGAGAGTATTGTGTTCTTGAAGGGTTCAAGATCAATAGTCTTGGTTGTTTTGTAATTTGGTTTTGATTACATTAGTGAATTCTGAGTTCTGTGCTGAGAACTAGATGTAACTTTTGGTTAGGAGTGGACCAATATAATTCCTTTGTGTGAATTCTGTCTTCCTTATTCTAATAATCTGTGATATATTTTATTACTCGTGTTGTGCGCATAACACAATCAATTGATTTATAAAAAACAAGAGGTTTAAATTTTGATTACATAACTCTTGATCTTTTAATAACCAGTTGAACATGTTAATCAATTGGTTAATTTAATTAAAAGTTTTCAATCTAACATAGTATTTGTGAAAACAATTCACTCCCCTTGTTTCAAGTCATATATTCTAACAATATTGTATTGATTAGATCGAAAAACTAAAAGACTAGAAACAAAGGCAATGTCAACATACATAAAAAGAATGAACAATTGCCAAGCAATGTGTGGAGATACCAAAGTTAGAAACCAAAGATATTTTAAACTATAAACACATTTGAGAAAAGCTAATGATTTGTTTGGATTTGAAGATGAATTTTGAGAAAGAAGAAAAAGATGACTTTAAGGGAGAAATAAGTAGAAAATGAGATTGTTTGAATTAAGGGGAAAATAGTGAAAAGTGAAGAAAAATGAAAATAGAGTTAAGTTTGTGTGTTACATGATAGGTATGATTGATAAATAATTTTTGTAATGGATAAAAAAAGTGAGATTACAATTTTATCCTTATCATTAAAATTAATTGAAAATAAAACATGGTGTACTTTTTATAAGGTTAGAGTTAGGATTAAGATTAGGGTTAATGTTAAGTGTTAAAAGATTACGGATTAATATACTTAAATTTTCAGTAACAATTTTTTACATGAAATCACTTTAAAAAATAATTAGAAAAATTAAAGCAATCATTTATAAATTTGAAATAAAAATGAGTAATGAAAATAATAATTACAAATTTGATTCGTTAATACAAAAAGTAATTCTATTTACTACTTTTCCAGTTTACATTTTAGTTTAATAAAAATAACAAGAAACAATCTATTCAAAACAAAATAAAAGAATAATTACTATTAAGGTTTTTATATTTTTTTTTATATAAATAATTACCACTTTAAAAATTAAATGTAAAACTAAATATAAAAATATTATTAAATATAATTTAAATTTGTTACTTTTTATAAGTTATTTATCATAAAAACAATAAATATATAATTCATTTATCTGTTTATAAACTTTTATACACGTAGTATTAGTACATAAATCGTACCAATTCACCACTTTCTTCCACTTCCTTTGGCTTTTCATTCTTCCCCACCATCAATGTTGCAATTGCGCACATTGCCACAATCACTCTCATTGTCACCCACATGACCATTCTCCCCATCTCCTCGAATCACGAACTCTTGTAATGGGGGCGTTCAATGTGTTGAGTTCATCCTAGTAGAACACCAGGCATAATTTGTGGAAGTCATCGTTGTCGTTAGCTGCCAACGGTTTCGCGAACATGGGTAATCACAGATCCACTTCTTCGATTAGCCTCGTGTAGTGAATTGTTAATAATCAATTACCCCTTACAAAAAAAATCCCATAATCGATTACTCATCTTCCGTAATCGATTATCCTTCATAAAAGAATGTCATAATCCATTATCTTCTCCTCCAAAAACGATTATTCCATATCAAAATTTACCTTTTCACCTATCTGTAACCCAACTTCAACGGTGTTGCTCCTCCACTAACAACCACGACATAACCTCAACAACCACCATAGTCACCCACGAATGTGAACTGAACAACACAAAACCACCTCTACCAAACTCTGGACCACCATTATCATTGCATGCATGGAAGAGAATCTTTGCGCCATGAGTAGAGAAAGGCACGCGGAGCTACAATGCACAAAAATAAAGCAAGGACATTTTGTGTTAGAATGAGTAATTACACAAGCACAATGCCCAAAAAAAACAACCCAATTGGATGAAAGATTTTATATTGGGTTAAGCCCATGCCTTTTTGTTCTGCCATTTTATTTAGTATGTTGTTTTTGAGTTTCAACTGTTGCTTTAATTTTAAGAATTGTAAGGTTCATGGCCCTTAAGTCTGTATATAAGGACTAAGCAATATGAATGAAGGCAGAAGTTTGTTGTGATAACCCTAGTTTTAGTATAGCAGTAGCAAAGGTCTATCATTGGTGCTTTCATTGTTATGGCTCCCAAACTATCATCCAAGGACAAGGAAGAGGTTATCCACACCATCCAAGCTCAACTCACCATAATTCAAAACCAATTGGAGGACACCTCTAGCAAACAGTCTACCCTAGAGGCAAAGAATGACAACCTCCACTCCCATGTCACATCACTGCTGGATCAAGTCACCCTCCTCACGCACCCTGAAAATCCAAATCTTCCGCATCACCACCAAACAAGTCCTCTATCATCTCATTCTCACTCCCACCAGCAACAACCCCATTCTCTACGTTCACCGGCACTTACCCTACCTTTTTTGAAGGTACCAATCCTCTGGGCTGGCTCTTTTAGGCATATCAATATTTTTCATTTTATCAAATTCCCCTAGACCAGCGTTTGCCCATGGTGGGATTCCACATGTAGGGAGATGCTCTCTCCTGGTTTAAATGGCTGCACAACAACAACCTCCTCACAGATTGGCACTCATTCACAATGGCATTGGAGCTCCGTTTTGGCCCATCAACATATATCAATCACCAAGTTGAGTTATTCAAACTCCAGCAAACCTCCACAGTCACAAAATACCAAGGCAGGTTTGAACGTTTATGCAACTGTGTGTTGGGTCTCACTCCCGAGACTATACTTAATTGCTTCATTTCTGGTTTGAGTATTGACATTCACAGAGAGCTCACTATATTAAATCCTTACTCTATAGCCCAAGCCATAGGACTAGCCAAGCTTATTGAAGACAAACTGAGAGATTCCAAACCTAAACAACACCGTTTTACCCCACCACCATACCACACTGCCACTAATTCTTCATTCACAAACACTAGACCTAATACCCTTACCCCACCATCAACTCAAATACCCATCAAACGTCTCTCATCTTCCCAAATGCAAGAACGACGTGCCCTAGGTTTATGTTACAATTGTGATGAAAAGTTCTTTCATGGCCATAAGTGTACTACATCTCGTTTTTTACCCACCGAGCATTCCGTCCCATCTCCGAATACACTACTCCCCTCCATTTTCACATCTCTCCACAAGCCATCTCAGGGACCATTTCCCCAAAAACCCTCAAATTCATAGGTTTAATCCACAACCTTCCAGTCACCGTTCTTATTGATTCAGGCAGTTCGCACAACATCCTTCAACCACGTATCGCCCACCATTTACACCTAGCCATATCTCCTAGCCCGCCACTATCTGTTATGGTTGGTAATGGGGCTTTCATCCAGTGCCAAGGACTTTGCCCATCAGTGGATATCTCACTCCAACACTCCACCTTTACTATCCCTTTTTACCTTTTTCCCATTGAAGGTGCGAATGTTGTCCTTGGCATAGATTGGTTAAGTACACTAGGATCCATCCAAGCAGATTTCTCAATCCCCAACATAGATTTCACACACAACAATCAACAAATTACCCTCCAAGCCTCCACCTCACCCACCCCATCAGCTACCACTTACCACCAATTTTGTCACTATCTATCAAATAACTCTATTGCATCCCTTCACCTCTTATCGGTGGAAAACCAGCCAAGCTCATCCACAAACACAACCATTGCTCACCCCTCATCTCCGTTAGACAATCTACCCTCACCCATTCAATCCCTCCTTCAGAAATACCACACTATCTTTCAAAAACCTCACGGGCTACCCCAACATAGGCCACATGACCACCATATCCCGTTGCTACCTGACACCCCACCCATCAAGGTAAAACCCTACCTTCTATCATTATGATATTTTCACTTGAACACACGTGGCTTTCCTCTTCTTTCTCAAAGCAAGGGTCCCAAATTTGCATTCCATGTTTTTCCCCGTCTGTATTTCATGGCAAACCACTTGATCCAAACAAGAATGAATCCCGCAAATCAGTCCTTATGAATAGGATATCACCTAAAGCACACACAATGTAAATCTTAGTATATGAACTATTTTAATTGAAGGATACAAGTTCTACTTTGGCTATTTTATAAGGAGTTAGGTTGTGAGTATAGTGGTGACAACAAGCATGGTTAGTAATGAGCTAGTTGGTCATGCCAAGCTTGTTGGTCACAGCGAGCTGAGGAGTGGCGATATTGGACAGACTAAATGCAAAAACAAGTTTTGAGGCACGCGATTATGCAACAATTAGAAGCAGAATTTGGTGTGTACGATTCGAAGCACGAGTTGTAGTGAGTGAGTGACTTAGAGCGTTAGGGTGAGGGATTTCCTAAGGAAAGTTAAAGAATGAGAGCACAAAAATTAAAGAAAGGAAAGAGCAAGAGAATGGATGGACATGAATGACAAGATTGGGCACGGGGAGAAAGGGTAATAAGGCTTTGAGGCAATGGAGGAGTGAGAGCACAAGGGATTCCAATTTATGGAGAAGGGGCAAAGACGCGAGGTTGATTAACAATGGAGTTGGAGCACGAGAGCTTTTAAGTTTGCGGACCAATATAAAACTAAAAAAATATTTTTTATACAAATGGATAGAATTTTGTATACAATAATATTAAAAAAGTAATAAAATCAAAGGGGCGGTTAAATTGTGATTTGAATAATTTCAACAATGTTTTTTATAAATTAATTATTTGATTAATAATTCTTAGTCCATAATTTTTATTTGTGACATTTGATATGTGTTATATGAGACACATTTGACTAACTCAAATAAATCATTTGTCTGTGCTATTTTCTTATTTCTGACTAAAGATCATGTTAAGATACATAAGTGAATGTTACATGTTTAAGACACAATATTTAAATTCACTTTAACATATTTTATGTGATGAAGACTAAAAACACTTTTATCTAAAAAACAAATATGATCAAACAAACATATTCAAAAGGCTTATTTTATGGTTCATTCTTCTAACTCAGAAAGGTCTCGTCGGACGCAGATTTTACAACTCAACTAAATCATTTGAATAACATATATACATGTTTACTTTCACAAGTGATTATATTATAATTTTAGCATCTGACCAAACAGTGCAAGTGTAGAGCAAAAACCTAGTTTTAAAATTTCAATGAAGCAGGTTAGTAAGTACTCATGTGTTAGCTCTTTGTTTTGGATTACTGCAAATAATGATAAGATGAAGTATAAAAAAAAGGGAGATGAGAGAGATAAACTACACATGGTAATTTATACGAATTCATCTGTCGCAATAGACAACATCAGTTCTTGATCACACTAGTCAAATTCAACTAAGCAGACTAATGTTGTGAAGGACCCGTTGAGTATTTTTTGGACTCATAGCCACTCATGTCTAACCCCTGAGTATTATTGACGCAAGTCACTCCTGACTTAGTTGAGTATTCTTTGCTCAAACCACTCTTAGCTAAACCTGAGTATTCTTTGTACCTAGTTACTCCTTCCTAGTTGAGTGTTCTTTCAGATCACGACCACTCTTGGCTGACCCCATCGAAGAGTATTATTTACTTAAGCCACTTTGGGATGAACCTGAGTTTTCTTTGTCAAACAGTCACTCCTGGCTAAGATCTTGAGGTTTTGTGTTTAAATGATCTAATGATAATTTGATATGAGGATGATGGATGATTGTGTTTGATGGCGAATACAATGTTTAAGCATTATATCTTAGTTGAAATAATCTCCCAAGTAGTTGGATAAATACTCTAAATGTTTTCATTTGGTTTATTTAGATCCTTCAGAATAATGCAATGAGACCAATAAGGAACATCTTCCATTGGACCATTCACTGAACATAACATTAAAAAGGGTTCATGACAATCTTAACGATTGTGGAACACTTAACATTACTTAAACCAACTTATAACATACTTAACCTTATTTCATAAATAATTCAACTGCATATTTTGCCATCATCATCATTGATGTAATCAATCACAACTCTCCTAGCCAACATGTCACAATAAAAATTGTTTAACCAAACACTCTACTACCACTCACGCAATTCCTACTCTCATTGTTATCTCAATGAACTCATTCCCAATCAGAATGACAATTTAACAACTACCACAACACATGCAACTATATTCCACCAACCTTTCATCTTGCTAGGAATAATCGTTTCACATACACAGTGATGTGAGTTGATTTTAGAATTGCACATTTTATGGGTTGCACTTTGTTTATGAGTCTTTTTTTGTTTTAAGCAGAATATGGTGAAAAATCCAGAGAAGATTCCCACTGAACATGAACTTAACCAAGTGGTTAAGTAAGTGTGAAGGTTCACTTCTAGAGGACTAAAAGAAAACACAATTATATGGCGATTTAAATGATGATGGGCGGAAATGAAGAACATAAAAGATGAAAGGAAGAAGGCTAAAAATCAAATAGTAAAGAGCAATACAAGAACATGAAAGAAATGGAAAATGGCGCAAAGGAGAAATTAAAAGATGAAAAGGAAAGAGATGCTTATGATGAAGAAAGTCTGGTCACGCCACTTGGAGGGGAAAGATAATCCAAGATGAGTGGTGAAGAGCCGCCACTTGAGGTGTTGTGCACTCGAGATAAGACCCGAAAATACTAGGAGACTTAGCTCCCTAAACACTCTTGTAGAGTTTTTTTTATATTAAAAAATTCAATGTGTGAAATACATGAGGCAAGTCACTCTATTCAATGTCGCAGAAACAATCGGTTGTTTATACCAGTTGAAAAAGCACAAATTGAAATTAAAGAGTTTAAGGGAGAGAGAGATTGCACACAGTTTATACTGGTTCACTCTTAAACTAAGAGCTACATCCAGTTTCCCATAAACCACTGGGGAATCCACTAAGTAACCAAACCTAGATTACTTACACACACCACCAAAGAAGTGACCTTGATCCCCTCAAGAAACACATTTCCTTTGGCTCAGCACATACACCACCAAGAATGTTGATTTTGACAACCTCAAGAGCACACAACACTTATTGGCCTATCACCCTAGAGTTTACACAAAGTACAAAAGGATTACACTTGTTACAGAATGAACTGAAATCAATACAAATGAAATCGTATTCCACTCTCTCTTGATCAAAGCAAGCTCAAAGCAATCTTTAACTTCTTGAAAGCTAAATCAGTGAAAAACTCAAATCTATTTTTCTATGATTAAATCTCAGTTGTTGTTTGTTACAAAAGATGAACAAACTCTTTATAGCTTTCAAAGAATGGTCAAAGCATTTAAAACAGGAGCGTATACAGTTACAAAATCATTTAAAGCTCAGTCAACACACAAAACAATTTTCTGTTATGATTTGAAATCAAACAATCGGTTGAATGTGCGAATCAATCGGTTGTTTTGGTTTGACAGCAAGTCAACCACAAAAAACAGTTTCCAACCTTTCTCAAAACACCAAAGAGTAAAACAATCGGTTGTTTCGACAAAACAACAGGTTGTTTTTCACTTAGTTTGAAAACACTTTCAATTCAAAAGGTTTGAAAATACTTTAGCTTTGGATTCAATCAAGAGTGGATTTACACAATATAATCTACCCCAGATCCTATTCTAAAGCATCTTAGCAACAACAAGCACATCCAGCCTTCCATCAAACTCAAAGGATTTGGATTCTTCAAAGCTTGAACACACTTGATTCAACAGATAACAAGACTTCAAGTGAAAGAGGTCAAAGCTCTTATCACTTGCTCAAAGAATCCCCAACAAAACCTTAAGGCACTGTTTGTTTCTGGGTGTGATTAAGGAGGAGGGAGGGGCGAGCATGTGGAGTTCATGTTTGGATCTGTTTATTTGAAGGCGTGGGCGCGGATGAGAGATCGGAGTGGGAAGTTTTTCTCCTCCCCACAAAAGTGAGAAGATTTGGGAGGATTACAAGTGGCAAAGACCATACGAATAGCATTTTACTTTCGTACCCTTTAAAAAACTTTGTGCACATGTGAATGAGTTTACACTGTGGTGCATTTCTGAGTCAATGACTTTTCTTTTCATTAGACTGTTCAATGCTATTAATTGCAGATTCTCTTCATCACATTCCTTCTTCTTCTTTACAGTGCTCTTTCACCTTCAAGTAAGTTTTTAATTTTTTTTTCTAAATATATTTACAGTTTTTTTTATTATGTGTGGTTACTGTTTTACTTTTTAAAAATATATTGACATTTATTTTCTATATATTTACTGTTATTATTTTTAATAAATATATTTATATTTTTTTATGTGTTTATTGTTTAGTTTATTTTCTTGTTTACCGTTTTTTATTAATATAGTTATTTTTCATTATTATGTAGTTATGGTTTTTTATTTTTATGAATGTATTTATTTTTCTTTATTATTATGTGTTTATTGATTTTACAGTTTTTATTATTATGTTTACTGTGTAGTTTTTTATTTTATGATTTTACTGTTTTTATTTTTTTATATTCTTGGGTGTTTAATTTTTTAAAATTTTTTATTATTACGTTTTTTTTATGTGTTTATTATTTATAATTTTAATAATTTTTTTACAGATTTTTTTTAGCTATTTACTGTTTTGTTTATTTTTTATGTATTTATCATTTTTAATTTTTACAAATGTATTTAATTTTTTTATGTGTTTATTTTTTTTAAATTTTAAAAATTTATTTATATTTTCTTCTTCTTATTTTTTTTACTGTTTTTATATTTTTTATTATTTTGTGTTCACTCTTTAGTTTTTTATTTTTATTGTCTTTAATTTTAAAATATATATATATATATATATATATTATTGTGTCTTTATTGTTTTTATTTATTTTTATTAAAAAGATACTGTTTAATTTTTTTTATATGTTGACGGTTTTTAATCTTAATAATTGTATTTGCATTTTTTTAGATTTTTACTATGTTGTTTATTTTTTTACGTATGTACTGTTTTCAATTTTTATAAATATATTTAGACTTTTATTTGTTTTTTTATTATGTGTTTACTCTATTTAATTTTTTTAAATGGATCTACACTTTCTTTTGTTTTATTTTATGTATTTACTATTTCTTTTTTATAAATATATATATATATATTTTGTTATTATGTGTTTATTGTTTTTAATTTTTTAAAAACAAGAAATTGTTTAGTTTTTTTTTATGTGTTTACTGTTTTTAATTTTAGTAATTGTATTTAAATTTTTTTTCTTAGGTTTTTAGTGTTTTGTTTACTTTTTTATGTGATAGTTGTTTCTAATTTTTATTTACGTTTTTTTTAATTTTTAATTATGTGTTTAGTGTTTTTAATTTTTATAAATGTATTTTCATTTTTTTATTATGTGTTTATAATTTTTTTATTTTTATAAATGTATTTATATTTTTTTATATTATGTGTTTACTGCTTTTATATTTTTTATTATTTGTTTAATGTTTTTATGTTTTTTATTATTATATCTTTACTGTTTAATTTTTTATTTTATGTATTTACTGTTTTTAATTTTTACAATTATATTTATATGTTTTTGTTATTATTCGTTTGTTGTGTTTACTGTTTTTATATTTTTTATTATTATATGTTTACTTTTTTACATTTTTTATTATTATGTATTTACTCCTTTTTATTATTAGTAGTGATATTAGTTATATATATTATTAGTAGTGGTATTAGTTATGTATAGATTTAATTATAAGGATTAAAATACATCTTATTCCTATTGGTACCTAATCATAATCTTAATCTTAACCCTATTACAGTAACTCTAACTTAAAGTGGTTAGAGTTATTATTCGTAACATAAACTATTTCACGTGTATCCATAAACTATTTTATGGTTGTCAATGACAAGGTCAAGATTCCACGGATAACGAGAACAATTGGAAACCACTTTGGGACGACGAAGACATGCATGAATTTGAGGATACAATTGCAATTTATAATGATCTTACTCGTGCGAACATGAATCTAATTTAAAAAATACAAGAACAATTGAAAAGAAATACTCAACTTGCATCAGTGATGATCCTTCTCATCATTGCTTTTGGTTTGGAATTGTTGCGTATGTTAAGTGATACAACGAACTCTATTATTGAGTTTGAACCAAGAAAAGAGCGTGGCAGACAAGAATTGATGGAGTATTTGGTGCACACCGAACGTTCTCGTGACATTATTCGCATGGGACCAAAAGCATTGATTCAATTATGTGAACGGATTAGGGTAACCGAAGTTGTTAATGATGCATATCGTTCAACAGCTGAAGAACAAGTTGCTAAATTTCTTCATATTATTGGACATAACAACAAGAATCGAAGTGAATCGTGAATTGTTGCAACAAGATATACAAGTTTCAGCTTCTCAAGTTCGTGACGATGATCATAGACTAGGTCCACACATTAGGGACACTATAGCAAATGAAATGTGGCAGGATTATGTAAACAATTGATTATGTAATAAATGTTTTTTTTATATTACGCTTACTCTATTTGGTCCTAACTTTCATAATGCTTGTTTAAATGGATCACAACAAAAGTGTTCAGCTAAATTCATCCACTGGGTTCACACAGAAATCAAACGACATAATGAATATTACGGTGAACACGTACAAAATGATCTTCGTAAGAGTTCGTATCAATACTCGCCTTCGGATATTTGGTCCATGAAAATTGATCTAAATATTCAGGATGAAGCAGTCATGGACCAATGCTATGACTTTCTCTGTGAAAATCCAGCTATTGTGATGCGAGTATTTGGTATGCCAAAAGAGCGAAGAATGGCAAAATTGTTTAACATCATGACTCGGCGTCAATAAATTATGTTTAATTATATTGTTATGTTCTTCAATTTGTAATTTAATTGCATCTAGTTTTAATTTAAGACAAACATTGTACTTCTTATTTGACTTCTAATATTATTATTGTTGAACTGTTTTTCATTTGAAATTTATGTGTGAGGATATTTCTAATATACTATTATTTTGTCATTGTTTCGTAACATTTTCATCATAGGTTTTAATTTCTTTATCGATGGCATCTTCATCCACAAAGAGGCAAAAAATACCTAAGGGTAAAAGTAAAAGCGGACGAAATGATGAAAAAGTTCCTATGATCCCATTATAAAGGAGGGAGGGTGTTTTAGATTATTCCCGATATTTCCAAACGAAACGTCAGATGGTTGCATTTGAGGAAAATTTTCATGGAAGACCAGTCATACCTCCAAAAGTCTTAGATTTGCCATTTTTTTGCCACATTTGGTTTTCAGTTTCAAGAATATTTGAACTTCCAAGGATTGCAAAACTTTCTTAGTATAAGACTACCATATTATGAGGATATGGTTAGGGTTTTTTTATTCAAATCTCCATCTAACAACATAGGGTTACCTTGCTACTCAGATTGACACCCACAAGATTATAATTAGACATATAGATTGGATGAACGTGGCGAATCTGAAATATGATGGTCTCTTGTTAACCCCTGGTACCATCCCTGAGGACATACGTTTTGATCGTCAACAAGCCCTATTAACCATGACAAAAGAAGAGGTGCACAACCAAAATATAAGAAACGTAGGTAGTTTGATTATGAATGATAGACTACTTCATTACACATGGGTGCACATGTTGTGTCCTCGGGGGAGCAACTTCTCGCAGTTGGTTCATGATGATGTTTTCATGTTATGGTGCCTAAAAAGTAATGTAATGATTAATTGGCCTCATTATATCATGCAACATATGATAAAATGTAGTGACAATGATATGCCTTTTCCATATGGTTGTTTAATCACACACCTCATGTTGTTATATGGCATGAACTTGATGGGAGAGTCATCAATCACGTTAGGGTGGAATAACTTCTTTGGGAAAAAAACCATGAAGAAAATGAATATCTTTGAGGTCAATGGTGTGTGGCAACTTGGAAGGCCTGACGATGATCATGAACAAGAACACGAAGACATTCCACTGCCTCAAGAACATGTTGCAGGCGGTCATCCTCAACCCGAAATCCCCCATGATTCGGTGATGTTAATACAAATTTGGGGGGCAATTCAAAATATGCAGGAAAATATCAACACTGTCCACACACGTTTGGATCGAATTGAAGATACACTTCACCAGCTTAAACTCAATGAAGAACATTAATTTTATTTTTATTGTGTTATTATTATTTTTTATGTTGAACTTATTTTGATTGTTAGTTAAATTTAATGCGTTATTGGAAATTATTATGTTTGTAATTTTTTTAAATTCCCATGACACAACATCATTTAGGATTCTAATTTAATGACTTCATTTATTTATTGTAATTACCGACTATTTCATGTTAATCTAATGTTTATTAATGATAAATGAAAGTTGTTATTTTCTTTATTAGATACAAATTGATAGAAAAAATTATACATAAAAAATAAAATATAATTTTTTTCATGTTGTAGTTAATATTTCATAATATTTATGAAAATATGTGAATTTTATCATGTATATAATTATTCAAAATATTAATAGTATTATTTATTTTAGTACTATTATAATTATTAATATAATTATATACATACAATATACAAATTTAAATATTACATAAATTTATTTAATAATTTCAAATATATTTAATTATACTATTAATAACAACATATAATTATAAATAATAAAAATAATAAATAAAATGATAATATCAACTAATATATATATAATTATATAAAAATAACAAATGTATATAACAATAAATATTACTTTCATAAATTTTAATATATTTAATAAATTTATTTCAATTTAACGCAAAATTATTTTTTATTACAAAATAAGAGTAATTATAAATATTATATATTAGAAAATAATAATTAACTCAAACTTACAGAAAAAATATACCATAACTCATTATTAAAATATTTTTTAATGACAAGGATAAATTTGTAAATTTATATTTTACACAATAATTTTCAAATTATCTCCTAACTATCACATCACTCACAAATTTCAATAAACCATCCTCACAAATTCACTTTATCATCTCTCAATTCAAACAACCTCTCACATCCCCTCTAATCCTCTCTAATTCACTCTCTCTCCTCCCCACAAATCCCCACCTCAACCCAAACAAAGCACAAGAGACTTTAAAGACAAACAATAAAAGTTGAAAGAAAGAAAGTTAAACCAAAAAGGTAGTAAGATGATGACAAAACTTAAACAAGACAAACAAGAAAAACATTTTTGAAGACTCAAAGAAACTTATTTAAACTTTTAACTATGAAGTTATAATTTTCTTAGAAAGTGTAAAAGTAAGAAGGATAAAATTCCACAAATGTGAAAAAAAATTGCCACATAAAAAGAATCCTCTTACCACTTTAAACTTGAAAAATGAATTGCATTCAAATTGTTTTTGTCTTTGTTTTTTCTTTATGGATTTAAAATGTCCATATTCTTGACATGCATATTTTTAATTCACTTTCAATTTTCACAAATAGGTTGGGATTCAATTCATCTGATCACTTGAATTCTTTGTTTGTAACTAAATCAACTACCACTTAAACAAATTCTAATTGCGTTTAACTCTTCATAGTTAAAAGCAAAATAAGCATAATGGATTTAAAAAGTCCTAAAACACTAAGAACATAAGACTCAAGCAAAAGAGGTGAGGTAAAAAAATTGACTCAAAATAATTCAAAAGCATAATTTAAATTGTTTAATGAATAAAAAGGCGAAATTGTAAATGATAATAATTTAAAGGCGGAATTGAAAGGTGCTTAAAGATAAAAGCAATAATTGAATTGTGCTGAAATTTAAAGGAAGAAATCAACTCTGAAAAGATAAACACAATTTAAAACCATGCTCTAAATACCACATGATGTGAGTTGATTTTAAAATTGCACATTTTATAGTTTACTCTTTTGTTGATGATTTTTTAGATTAACAATTATGGTGAGAAACCCAAAGAAGATTCTCACTGGACACGAACTTGCCAAGTGGTTAAGTAAGTGTGAATGTTCACTTCTAGAGGACAAAAAGAAAACACAATTATATGGCGATTTAGATGATGATGGGCAAAAATGAAGAACATAAAAGATGAAAGGAAGCAAGCTAAAAATCGAATAGTAAAGAGCAATACAAGAACATGAAAGGAACAGAAAATGGTGCAAAGGAGAAATTAAAAGATGAAAAGGAAAGAGATGCCATTTTCCAGGTTCGTGTCAAAACTTGCAGAACAGGCCAAACTCATTGTACAACTATTACGAAAGGCTTCCAAATTTCGATGGACGGACAAATGCGAAGGAATATTCCTTCACAGCTTTTTTGGCATCTTCCCTGGTCATTCAAACGCCAAACACCAAGGAACCTATAATTGTTTATCTTGTTGTCTCATAGGATGTAATCAACACAATATTAGTTCAAGAGGTTGAAAAAGAAGAACAACCAATCTACTTCATTAGTCAAGTACTTCACGGTGTCGAGGTCCAGTACCAAATGATTGACAAGGTTGCCTTAGCCTTGGTAATAACCGCACGACGAATGTTATGCCTTTTCATAATCATCGCATTATAGTAAGAACTGACTATCCCATAATGAAGATATTAGCAAAACCAGACCTGGCTGGACAGATGATAGGATGAGTTGTGGAGTTATCAAAATTTCATATTCAATACCAACCTAGGGTGGCGATTAAATCACAAGCTTTAGTCGATTTTATAGCTGAGCTAAGTCCTAAGCCGACTGAGAATGAGGATTCTCAATGGACTCTACATGTTGATGGTTCCTCCAATAGTAGATCATGTGGTGCGGGAGTGGTGCTTGAAGGACCGGGTGATATCCTCCTTGAGCAAGCATTGGAATTTTAATTTAAGACGTCAAATAATCAGACCGAGTATGAAGTCATCATAGCCGATCTTAATCTTGCTCTTGATCTGGACGTGACAAAACTCGTATGTAAAAGTGACTCTCAACTAGTGGTCAGGCACCTTAAAGAGGAATTCGAAGTTAAAGAGATGTTATTGCAACAATATTATCACTTTGTTCAAGGTCTAATTACAAAGTTTACTGAGGTAACTATCTAGCATATCTGTCGGGAACACAATATCCAAGCTGAACGCTAAGAAGAAAGAACTTCATCGGTCGGTCATCTATGTGACCTTGAGCAATCCCAGTGTTAGCTCGGGATAGTGTATGACTATTGATGAATAACCAAATTGGATGAAATCCATCAAACAATTTTTAATAGATGGGAATTGCGAGGCACATTCGAAAAAAGTAATGAAGCAGCAGAGCTCCCGGTTTCTACTGATTGATCAAGATCTTTATCGGCGAGGTTACACTCAACTACTCTTAAAATGCATCACACCCGAGCAAGCCACTTATGTCATGCAAGAGATACACGAAGGGGTATGTGGTACTCATTCGGAAGCTCAGACAATGAGAGGTAAAGTACTGCGGGTTGGCTACTATTGGTCGACCGTATAGGGTGATTGTACGAAATTTGTGCAAAAATGTATTAAGTGTCAGGAATATGGTAGTTTATCTCACCGAAAGCTTGAGAATGTTTACTACATTCTCTCCCCGTGGGCATTTTTGAAGTGGGGGATGAATATCATTGGACCCTTTACTCCAGGTAAATGACAATGTAAATTTCTATTGGTAGGTGATCCTGCCTGTTGACCAGAAGTAGGAGCTTGCCTCGTCACAGGATCGACTTGCGCACCGCTTCCAACGTCCGTCCCTCTCCGAGATCCACTTCAAGAACCTGCAAAAGAACAGAGCGGCGCCGCTGCGGCCGATCGCACTCCAACGCCCAAGTCAGTAGCCAAACCACCAAATACTAAGAGAACAAGAACCGTGCAAATTCTCTCTCACAGTGTGCTCTAGAACTCGCAAGCGTAAAGAGTATAATCTGAACGTGCGTACCTCAGAAAGTTCATTGAGAACTCTTATATACCTGGTTACTTTCTCTCTCCTGGCAGTTACAGACTTAGACACGTGGCTCGCATCCAACTGTACACGTGCCATCATCTGGAGCCTCCTTGACTTGGGCGCTGCTCCTGACTCTCTCTTTGGCTAAGTTATTTATGCATGGTGCTGCCCAGTACATAGCTAACTTGGGAGTGCGATCTCTACTGGAACTGACGAGTTAGGGTGCCTTCATACACCTTCCCTGTGGTCTCGCCGGCCGCCTTCATAATCTGCACCACCTTCATCTCTGGCGATGTGCTTGCTCTGGCGATCTCCAATCACTAGGTCGCTTGAGTCTACATCTGGCGACTTCATCTTTAACCCGGTGATCGCCGATTCTGGTATGCTGGAGATCGGAACACGCCAACTTAATAACTGGCGACTTCACGAGCCCCCCGACTTCCTTCCCTTCTGCCAACCTGGCGCCTTGTCAACACGCCTATACTGTAGCTTGATGCCACGTCATCACTTCCGACTACCAGGGCGGTACACAAGCCCCCCAGTCTTAAGCGAAGACTTGTCCAGCGAAAAGACTAGAGGAGTCACGTCAACACCGGTCTACGTGGCACTGACGCAGAATTCCAAGCGGTTGTACCTGCTGCTTCTCTGACGCTCCACCAAACCCCTCACCCATCGTTCGACACGTGGCTTCATCAACGGTTACCTTCAGCTACCGTTTGCGCTTCCCAAACCCATTTCGAAAAAACTCTTAAACCCATTTTCACTCCACACTGTTCCATCACTTTCCCTCGTATTCACAAACGCTTTAACCTTCTTCTGCAAAAAACTCTCAGCGCTCTCCAACATTCTGAATCACCATCATCCTTCATCGTCTTCCTGATCATCAAAAGGTACCTACTTTCCTTCTTCTGCTGGTTTTTCTTGCATTTTAACCGATTCACATCATCCTGTAACTGTCTGGTGCATACGCTGTGGGTTGCTTTTTCCATTTCTCCCTCTACGTAACTTAGGGCTTCGTCAATCATCGCAACAAACCTACGTTCGTTCGTTTTTCACCTTCCCTCCATGATCGAGTCAGCCTCTGTGACCCCTGACCATTTTTTCCTTTTCTTCTTCCTTTGCAGCTGCAACAATGACTCGCACAAAGATCACCCCGAATCCTCCTCCTTCATCACGAAACCCTTCTTCACAAGCACACGACCCACCACGAGTCCGTGGCGCTTCATCTTCCCAGGCTGAGAGGCCTGCGTCTTCCCGCCCCAACCTGGCCCAGGCGACTCCACCTATCGTCGGAGGAGCCCCCGTTTCCCAGCCAGACATCGAAAAACTCTACCCATGGGCCAACTCGACCCTGTTGAGGGAAACGTCTTCCGTGAACACTGCTGGAGCAGTCTTGCGATTGACTAAGGGGGATGAGCCTCATCAATCATTTCACAAGGAGCACGATGAAAAGATGATAGTGCTACCTTGCCCCCCCGATCTGCCCGTGTGCGCCGACGATAAGGTAAGCGTTGACGGGCCCTTCTGCTTCGTCTACACAACCTTATTCAAGAAGGTGAAGCTCAAGTTCCCTTTCACCCGTTTCGAAAGGGAGCTCCTTACCGAGCTCAACATCGCCGCCGCCCAGCTCCATCCCAACAGCTGGGCGTTTGTGCGAGCGTTCCAAGTGATGTGCGACCATCTGGGGTTGCCCGCATCCGTAGACGTGTTTCTATTCCTCTTTGAGGCCAAGCACCCAGGAGACCGCCTGTGGGTTAGCTTGAATGCGATTGCTGGGAGGTCAATCTTCTCCATCTTCCAGCAATCCTATAAGGACTGGAAAGGGAAGTTCGTCCAAGTGCGCCCTAACGACAAAGACGACTCCCTACTCGACGGCTTCCCCTTGTACTGGGTGGACAAGGGGAAAAAAGAGTCCAAGAGCTGCTTCAGAAAACCCAGAAGTCCTGATAGCATGGGAGCGTTGGACAGAGATCTCTGCCTTTTCTGGAAAAGGGTGGCGGATGCCAACATCACCTTCCTTACCACCACCCTGATCTGCTTCGAATTCTACGAGGACCAACTCGAAATTCGAATAGGTTAGAACATTTAAACTGTTGTTTTAATACTGCTTCTGTTTAACTGTTTCTGGGCGTCTTGTGCGTTATGCACAAAACTTTGGTTTGTTTTTCTGCACCGATCATCTGCTTCGCTGCACACCGCCTTATGCACTTATTTTCTTTCTGAGTTAACCCATGCATTTTCGTTCTATGCAGATAACATGCTGGGCAAGGGTATGCTCGCTGAGTTGAGGGCGCTCGTCCGAACCCACGGGTTGGCGACGGGCTCCCAAACAGTGCCAAATTCTATGGTGGAGATCGCCGCCACTCAGGGCCGATCGCCACCTAAGGGCCCAGCACCCTCCGACGTCCAACCCGCCGCCCAGCGGAAGAAACTTGTCCTCAAGAGGGCTAAGAGGAAAGCTCCCCAGATAGTCCAAGAGGATGAGGAAGAAGATGATGAGGTCACCGAAGATGGCCTCGTTACAAAGAGGAAGAGGGTGGCACCTTCTTCACCACCTGCCCCGCCCCCTCTTCCAACCTCAACACCGCCATCAACACCTGCTCCGCCTCCAACAATGCCATCTCCACCAGCTCCCGCCTCCCCAGTCCAAGCCATTCCATTGGCAACTGCGCCACCTGCGGTCGAGGCCGCCGAAGACAACTTCTTGGAGGACCCCCCAAGCGCCTCCACGCCACATGCATCAGCTAGAGGGGGTCCTCCCTCTAACGCCTCAGCTGCAGATGCCGCTCCAACCGGGGATGAGGTTGCCCATACCTCTCCGATTCTGATCACCGAATCCCCGACGTCGCCACCACGCGCAGAAGCACCCACTGAAGAACCAACCAAAGAGGGTGGCGACGGAAACCAACAACAGGCCCCACCAGCGCCTCTCCAAGCAGCGAACCTCCCTCTCGAGGTCACGAGGATGTGGGAGCCTTTGTCCGCTAAGCTGAAGACGATAGCGGAAGACATTCCCGCCATCATAACTAGGGCGGTGCAGAGCTCCACCAGGAAGCTCCAGGACGACCTCTTCAACCTCAAAACAGAGAACAACACCATGAAGGTTGAGGTGGAGAAGTTGTCCTTCAACTTGACGCTCGCGGAGATTGAACACTCCCGAGTAGAAGACGCAATGAGCACTGAGCTCAGATTGGCGCGCAAGGAGGCCACTGATCTCCGCCATAAGGTGTAGCAACTGGCTCAAGAAAATATTGAACTGGAGAACAAGATTGTGCCTTATCGCGTCAGGGTGGCTGACCTGGAGGCTCTCATAAAAACTGACGCCGCCAAGGTGAAGAAATTGGAGCAAAGGTCAGCCGACCGAGAGACCCTCCTTGGAAAGGTGGAAAAGGCGAGGGATGACGCCATGACTGAGCTTGCTGAAGCCAACAAGAAAAATGGGGAGCTGGCCGCCGAATTGGGACAAGCGCAAGCAGAATCCAAGAAAGTTGCTGAAGACCTTCTCCAGGCTCAAGAAACCAATGAACAACTCAAGAAACAAGTTGAAGAGCTGGAGCAGCAGAATAAGGAGCTGAAAGAGCAAACTGAAGATCTCAAGAAGCGGATTGAGGAACTTCAGAAACAGATTGAAGAACTCAAGCTGAATTCTGCTCAAATTCTAGCTGCTGGATTCGAAGCTGCGCGGGAACAATTTGCCTGCTTGTTCCCCGACTTGGACCTCAACATGGTGTCTCTTGATAACGAGGTAGTGGATGGAAAGGTGGTTCCTGCTGAAGATTAATCGATTCTCTCCATCTACTACCTTCGTGCCTTTCCCTTGCATATACTTCTGTAATAAACTCACATTTTCTTGGACATGTATTTATCAAGTTGGCGCGTATTTTTTTTGAACTGATACTTTGCTTAATGAAGTTACTTTCGCATTTCTTCTTGTAACCCCTTTGTTTACCTTTAACTTTCCTTGCATGATTTACTTTCAACGAAATAACTTAGTAATCTCGTAGGCACGATCTTGTACTTGGCTGTTTCGAACCATCTGAACTTCGAATAATAATCACATTTATCAACTCGTAACTTAAGGCAATAAACCTTAGCGTAAAATGATACCTTAAGCAATGGACTTTAACTCAACCCCTGGCTTTATAACACCGCTACACCCGATCTGCTTCATCAAAGCGGGTTTTTGACTTCTCTCCATTGCTTGATCGTTTCCTGGTCGCCAGAGACTCTTGGCAACACCAGCTTCTTCCTGCCTTCACACCTTGGCCATTGCTCTTTCATCTGGGGGTAGAGGCGCCTTTCGGATCCTTCTCCACCTCCTTGTGCTTCAGAGCAAGAGACCGGGTGGCTAGGCGTTCTCTTCGAACCTGCCTTAGCCACCCTCAGAACTTCTTCCACCCTATACATCATACCTGAACTCGTTCGAGACGAGAAGGATTTTATCTTGCCTGAACTCGCTCATAGGCGAGAAGGTCTTTAACTCGCCTGAACTCGCTCATAGGCGAGAAGGTCTTTAAATCGTGCCTCTACATTGCCCCAGGGGTTACATCTCCTCCCCCCCTAGAAACACTGAGGACTTTTACTGGTGCCTCTACTTTGCCCCAGGGGTTACATCTTCTCGCCCCCAGAAACACTGAGGACTTTCACTCTTTCTCGCCTGCACTCGCTCGACGGCGAGGAGGTCTTTTACTTGCCTCTACATTGCCCCAGGGGTTACATCTTCTCGCCCCCAGAAACACTGAGGACTTTTACTCTTTCTCGCCTGCACTCGCTCGACGGCGAGGAGGTCTTTTACTGGTGCCTCCGATCGCCGAAAGATGATGAGGACTTAAAAACTTTAACTGATGCCTCCTATCGCCGAAAAACGATGAGGACTTAAAAACTTTAACTGATGCCTCCAATCGCCGAAAAACGATGAGGACTTAAAAACTTTAACTGATGCCTCCAATCGCCGAAAAACGATGAGGACTTAAAAACTTTTTAGAAAGCATGCAATATATCTTTAACTCGCCTCGAGTCACGTACAAGTGACAAGGTCTTTCTTCAAAACCTTTTTGGAAAACAGCAAGCATGCAATCTAAAAACGCCTTATACTTCGTAAACTCTTCCTTTATTGGGTGGCCTCATTAAAAACCCTCCTTAGGGAAAAAAAGAGTGCCCCCTTCAAACTGTTTTATCAGAGACATTGTAATGTAACTTTTGTGCTTGTCTTTACTTACAAAGCTCTTAACTATAGTACAACTTCAGGTGCGTGGCGTTCCAAGTGCGAGGAATCGCCCCTCCTTCCAGCGTCTCTAAGCGGTAGGCGCCGTTCCCGAGCGCCTCGGTTATTCTGAACGGTCCCGTCCACTTAGGCGACAGCTTATTCTCCATCTCGTACTGGTGGGCTTTTCTCATCACCAGGTCGCCTTCTCTAAATTGCCTTGGCATCACCTTCGAGTTGTACCTTCGTTCAATCCTTCTCTTCACCGCCTCAGCTTTCAGTCTCGCCTCTTCCCTGACCTCATCCAGTAGGTCCAGGTTCAGCCTTCTCTCTTCATTCGAGTCTTCCTCTACAAAGTTCTGGAACCTCGGCAAGCTCTTCTGGATCTCTACTAGAATCATCGCATCACACCCATAGACCAAACTGAACGGGGTCTCATGGGTTCCTGACTGCTCGGTGGTGTGGTATGCCCAGACTATACGGGGTACCTCCTCAGCCCAACTTCCCTTGGCTTTCTCGAGCCTCCTCTTCAATCCTCTCAGCAACACCCGATTGGCTGACTCCACCTGGCCATTCGTCTGAGGGTGCTCGACGGATGCAAACACTTGTTGAATTCCCACCCCTTCGCAAAGCTTCTTCAACAGGTGACTTGCAAACTGAGTCCCATTGTCCGACACCAGGCGCTTGGGCACACCAAACCGGCACACAATGTTCTTCCACACGAAACCTTCGATTTTGTGTGCGGTGATCTGGGCCACTGGTTCTGCTTCGATCCACTTGGTGAAATACTCGATTGCCACCACCAAGTACTTCATCTGCCTGATCGCCATCGGGAAAGGTCCCAGGATGTCGATTCCCCACGTATGAAACGGCAAGGGCTGTAAATCGACTTCAACTCCTCGGGAGGCGCCTTGTGCCAATCGGCGTGCTGTTGGCACTGTTTGCAACACTGCGCATACTTCTTGCAGTCTTCTCTCATCGATTGCCAGTAGTAGCCTGCACGGAGAGTCCTTGCGGCTAGAGCTCGACCCCCAACGTGGCTTCCGCATATACCTTCGTGGAGCTCTGCCATGATTCTCGTGCACCTCTCGCCATGTATACATTCCAGGAGCGGGTGAGTGAACCCAAACCTGTACATATCGCCATCAATCAGGGTGTACTTGCTAGAATTCTTCTTTACCTTCCTAGCCTCAGTCGGATCCAGTGGGAGAAGGCCATCTGCCAGGCACCGCTTGTACTGGGTTATCCAAGTGTCTGGCTCATGGGTAGCGCAGACCTGCATCACGTTCACCTTCTCTCCCCGACATGCTCTGATTCTCGGCGATCTCAGAGTTTCTTGTGTCAGGGACTTATGGCTTCTCGCTGCTTTCTCCATTGATTTGCTTATCTGAAGGACCAGGTGATCTGCCACAAATGCTCTCGGCGTCTTCAGAGTTTCTTGAATCACCGTCCTCTGCCTACCCCCCTTGCCTGAACTGGCAAGCTTAGCTAGCAAGTCAGCTCGGGCATTCTGCTCTCTGGGCACATGCACTACCTCGAAGGAGGCAAAAGAACTCTTCAACTCCTGCACATATTCCAGATAGGCCGCCATTTGCGGATCTTTAGCCTGGAACTCACCTGTTACTTGCCCTGTGACTAGCAGCGAGTCACTCTTAGCCATCAGCACCCTAGCTCCCATCTCCTTGGCCAGCAAAATTCCGGCGATCAGCGCCTCATACTCTGCTTGATTGTTACTGGCTTTGAAGGCAAACCTCAAAGATTGCTCGATCAGCACGCCATTGGGCCCTTCTAAAATGACCCCAGCACCGCTACCCTGCTGGTTCGACGATCCATCCACCGAGAGTACCCAACGGAATTCGTCCCCCTCAACTCGTGTCGCCTCAGACGAGAGCTTGACCACGAAATCTGCAAAGATTTGCCCATTGATCGGGCCTCGGGGCTCATACTTGATGTTAAACTCTGACAGCTCCACTGCCCATTTCACCATCCTTCCCGCAACATCGGGTTTCTTCAAAACTTTCTGGATGGGCAGGTGAGTCATCACCAGTATGGTGAAGCTATGGAAATAGTGGCGCAACCTCCTCGCCGAAAACACCACAGCCAGCGCAACCTTCTCCAGGGCCTGATATCTCGTTTCGGGGCCCTGCAACACCTTGCTAACAAAATAAATAGGCTTCTGAGCCTGATCTTGATCCTGGGCGAGCACCGCACTCACCGCCCTCTCAGTCACAGCAAAATACAACCTAAGAGGGGTTCCCACCAGCGGTTTGCACAGGACCGGCGGGCTCGCCAGATATTCCTTCAGTTTGACGAAGGCTTCCTCGCACTCCTTCGTCCAGGCAAACTTGTTATTGCGTCTCAAGCATTGAAAATAGGGATGTCCCTTCTCCCCGCTAGCTGACACGAAGCGAGACAGGGCTGCCATCCGTCCTGTTAGCTGTTGAACCTCCTTCACCGTAGCTGGGCTCCTCATCGCCAGGATGGCGGCACACTTATCAGGGTTGGCCTCTATGCCTCTTTCAGTTAAGAGAAAACCCAAAAACTTTCCAGCCTCCACGCCGAAAATGCATTTCTCTGGATTAAGCTTTAACCTGAACTTGACGATCGTCGTGAACAATTCTTCCAAGTCCGCAACGTGCTTGCTTTTTTCCGGTGAGGTCACAACCATGTCATCGACGTACGCTTGCACGTTCCTTCCCAGCATCGGTGCAAGTACTCGATCCATCAACCTCTGGTACATGGCCCCCGCGTTCTTCAGTCCAAACGGCATCACCTTGTAGCAGTAGCACGATCTCTCCGTCATGAAGGCTATCTTCTCTTCATCCATGGGATGCATCTTAATCTGGTTATACCCCGAGAAGGCATCCAGGAAACTCAGCAACTTACACCCTGCGGCACTATCTACCAGGGCGTCTATGCTTGGTAAAGGATACGAATCCTTTGGACAAGCTTTGTTCAGGTCGGTGAAATCGATGCACATGCGCCATTTCCCGTTACTCTTCTTCACCAGCACGACATTCGCCAGCCACTCAGGGTACTGGACTTCCCTGATGTGACCTGCAGCAAGGAGTTTCTGTGTCTCATCTCTAATCGCCTGCCTCCTTTCTTCGTTGAACTTTCTTCTTCTTTGTCGCACTGGTCTCACCAAGCTGTCCATCGCCAGATGATGGCACAAGAAGTCGGGATCAATTCCGGGCATGTCCGAAGCGGACCATGCAAACGCGTCCAGATGCCGCTCAATCACCTTGGCGATCTGGTCCTGGAGCTCGACCTCCAGAGATCTTCCCAGCTTGAAGATTTTTCCCCCGATCTCTTTCTCGAGCCACTGCTCGACAGGTTTGGGCCTGGATTCCCTGGCGATCACCGCCCTGGCGATTCCCTGTTCTCTCGCTTCCTCAGGGCGATTCCGCGCCTCTTCCTCCTCCAGACCAGCGTTCCCCTTTCCCAGCTCAGCGTCCACCATCTCCACATCCCTCCCGGCGGTCTCTTCCGTTACCGTCGATCTGGGCTTCACGCCGGGAGGTGGGGTGGTTGTTACATAACTCACCGATCTCTTGTTTTTCAGGCTATTCTCATAGCACTTTTTTGCTTCTTTCTGATCAGACTTGATCGTGATCACCACCCCCTCCATAGACGGCAACTTCACCTTCATGTGCCGAGTCGACGGTATAGTGCCTATCCTGTTAAGCGTGGGCCTTCCCAACAGGATGTTGTATGCTGAAGGGGCGTTTACAATGAGGTACTTGATTTTCTCCGTCCTCGAACCAGCCTCGTCTGTAAACGTGGTTCTCAACTCAATGTACCCCCTGACCTCCACCTGGTCGCCAGCGAACCCATATAGGCACCCTCCATAGGGCCTTAGCTGGTCAAGGGGCAATTCCAGCTGCGTGAAAGTCGGCCAGAACATCACGTCTGCCGAGCTTCCCTGGTCCACCAGAACTCTGTGGACCTTCCTTCCCGCCGTAATCAACGAAATGACTATGGGATCGTTGTTATGGGGCACAACGTCCCGAAGATCCTGCTTGGTGAACGTAATGTCCACCTCCGGCGAGTGATATTCAAACATATCCACTGTCATCACCGACCGCGCGTACTTCTTCCTCTGCGATGCGGTGCATCCACCACCTGAGAAGCCTCCTGCGATGGTGTGGATTTCCCCGTGGATGGGCATCTCGTGTTGCTGGGCTTCTCCACCTGCTGGCTGGGAACTCGACGCTCCCCCCGTTCTTCTGTCCAGCAGATAGTCATTTAGGAACCCGCTCTTAACCAGATCATCGAGCTGATACCCTAAGGACAAACACGAGTCCAAAGTGTGGCCAAAGCCCTGGTGAAACTCACACCAGGCGTCTGGCTTTGGTCCCAGCACCTTGTCACCCACCTTCTCAGGCGCTTTCAACCTGGCAGATATATTGGGAATGGCGATCAGGTCCGCCAATCCCATAACAAACTTGTGCTTAGGCGGGCGATTGTATTCCCGGCGTGTTGGTTGCTGGCGTCCTTGGCCCCTCCCCTTGTTCCTCCTATCATAAGGATGGCGAGTCCTCTGGTCCTTCCTGGCCGCCGCCGCTGTTTCCAGCACCCTTTGCGGCTGGATCCTGGTCTGGGCGCGTGGCCTAGCGGGAGCCACGCTCCCTCTCTTCTCAGTGACCTCACTTTCGTCGGCGATGTGAGCCACCGCAAGTCGCCTGACCTCAGCAAACGTTGCAGGGTGAGCCCTGATCAAGGCCTCGCAGAATGGTCCTGGCAGCACGCCCTTCTTGAATGCATAGACCAGCATTTCTTCATCTTTGGCCGGCGATCTGACCATCTGCGCTCCAAAGCGATTCAGGTAGTCTTTGAGGGACTCTCCCTGGTACTGCCTTATATCAAACAAATCATAAGACACCCTGGGCGGTGCCTTGTTCACGATGTATTGCTCGACGAAAACCTTCGAGAACTGCTGAAAACTGGTTATGTGACCGTTAGGTAGGCTCACAAACCACTCCAATGCCGTTCCCTGGAGCGTGCTTACGAACATCTTGCAATACACGGCGTATGACCCTCCCGACAGCATCATCTGCGTAAGGAACGTGGTCAGATGGGCCTCTGGATCCTCCACGCCGGTAAAGACAGCCTTGACAGGGACCACGCTCGTAGGAATGGGCGTGTCAGTAATCGCCTGAGCGAAAGGCATAGGAAAAACACGAGGTGGCGACGACGGCGCGACCTCTTCAGCAATAGGACGCCCTTGCTGCTCCTGAAGAGCTTGACGCAGCTCCTCAGTCACCTTGGTAAGCTCATCATTCCTGGCCCGGGAGGCGGCCAGGTCCTCATGCATTCGCGCCTGCTCTATGCGCGAGGCTTCCACAGTTGCCTGCAACGAGCGCATAATGTCTACCATCTGCGCCATGGTCATGGCGGCGTCGCCTTCAGCAGCGACAGGCGCCACGGGGCTCGAACGATTGCTTCTCATTTTTCTCATGAACTTAACGAATCACAGAACGCAGCGAACAACACTTGCTTCAGCTACGATCGATTCAGCGATCAATCGGAAGAAATTGCGCGAAACTTCGCAAGGAAACTCAAGAACACCGCTACCTCCAAAGAAACCTGCAACTCCGCCAGAGACCACTGCTGTTCCCACGGATAACCAAACGAGCGAAAGAACTCAACTCCACCGAACAAATTACGCGTAAACAGCAGGAAAACCTTTCTTCACCGATCGAAAACCCAAACGAACGGTATAAAACGCGAATTTACCGAACAAATCTCAAGCAAAAAGCGAACGATGGTTGCACCAGCACACAACCACGCAGAAAACTTCGAAAACCTTCAAGAACTCACGCTGTGGATGGGAGCAAGTTTTACACGGCCCCACGGTGGGCGCCTGATGATCCTGCCTGTTGACCAGAACGTAGGAGCTTGCCTCGTCACAGGATCGACTTGCGCACCGCTTCCAACGTCCGTCCCTCTCCGACATCCACTTCAAGAACCTGCAAAAGAACAGAGCGGCGCCGCTGCGGCCTCCAACGCCCAAGTCAGTAGCCGAACCACCAAATACTAAGAGAACAAGAACCGTGCAAATTCTCTCTCACAATGTGCTCTAGAACTCGCAAGGGTAAAGAGTATAATCTGAACGTTCGTACCTCAGAAAGTTCATTGAGAACTCTTATATACCTGGTTACTTTCTCTCTCCTGGCAGTTACAGACTTGGACACGTGGCTCGCATCCAACTGTACACGTGCCATCATCTGGAGCCTCCTTGACTTGGGCGCTGCTCCTGACTCTCTCTTTGGCTAAGTTATTTATGCATGGTGCTGCCCAGTACATAGCTAACTTGGGAGTGCGACCTCTACTGGAACTGGCGAGTTAGGGTGCCTTCATACACCTTCCCTGTGGTCTCGCCGGCCGCCTTCATAATCTGCACCACCTTCATCTCTGGCGATGTGCTTGCTCTGGCGATCTCCAATCACTAGGTCGCCTGAGTCTACATCTGGCGACTTCATCTTTAACCCGGTGATCGCCGATTCTGGTATGCTGGAGATCGGAACACGCCAACTTAATAACTGGCGACTTCACGAGCCCCCCGACTTCCTTCCCTTCTGCCAACCTGGCGCCTTGTCAACACGCCTATACTGTAGCTTGATGCCACATCATCACTTCCGACTACCATTGGTCGACCGTATAGGGTGATTGTACGAAATTTGTGCAAAAATGTATTAAGTGTCAGGAATATGGTAGTTTATCTCACCGAAAGCTTGAGAATGTTTACTACATTCTCTCCCCGTGGGCATTTTTGAAGTGGGGGATGAATATCATTGGACCCTTTACTCCAGGTAAATGACAATGTAAATTTCTATTGGTAGGCATAAATTATTTTACTAAGTGGATAGAGGTCGAACCTTTGGTGACCATCACCGCACGAAATGTCCAAAATTTTGTTTGGAAAAACATTGTGTGTCGTTTTGGCATATCACATGTCATTATCATTGACAACGGTTGACAATTCACTGACTGAGGATTGACTGAGTTCTATGAAAAGCTTGATATCAAACATATCACAAGCTCGGTGGAGCACTCGCAGACCAACGGCCAAGCCGAGGCTGCCAAAAAAATTATTCTTAATGAATTGAAACAGAGACTCGGCCCAGCTAAAGGTAAGTGGACTGAGGAGCTTCTCGAAGTCTTATGGTCTTACCGATGTACGCCATAGTCGCTACGCAGGAAATCCCATATAGTTTGACTTATGGAACGAAAGCTATGATTCCGTTGAAGTAGGAGAACCCTCTTTATGACAACAAATGTTGGATTTGGATTTAAATAAAGAAAGTTTGTTGGTTGGCCTTGACCTTATCAACGAACTCAGAGACAAGAGTAGAATAAGGGAAGAAGCATGCAAAGTGCAAGCGGCAAGAAGGTATAATTTGAAAGTGAAGCCAAGAAACTTCCAAAAGGGAGACTTGGTTTGGCAAATGCGCAGTGATGCCCGGAAAGACGATGGTAAGTTGTTAAGTAATTGGGAAAGACTATTTCACATTGTAAACATAGTGGCCGATGATGCTTATTATTTAGAATTTTTATCAGGCTGAAATGTACCAAGAATGTGGAATGCCATACATCTCAAATTTTATTTTAGTTGATGAAAACTCAATAAAATAATCTACTCTTTCCTCGCTCGGTTGTTTTATCCTTAAGGAGGATTTTCGACCGAGAAGATTTTAATGAGGCACTTTAAAATTATTTTGTTATCACATGATTTTCTCGACCGAATGCTTATCGCCTTGACCGATCAGAACTAACAGGAGTTTTAATTCCCACCAAGTTCATTGAGGCTAACCTCTCAACCGACTTAGATAACCACCACCTAAAGTGGTCGGAATAGAATTAAGGAGTCACAACTACAATTGCATTTCTTGAGAGTTCGGCCTTGACTTGTACATTTTATTATTCTCGGCTAAGTTATCAAGAATAACTCAGGATAAGCTATCGCCGTACGCGATTAGTGCCGATCAAATTTAGTAATTATCGTTGAGCGCGATTCGAACAACAAAGTATCGCCTGAAGCGATCAGAATAAAATAAATATGGCTTAGAGAGATCGGACAAAAATACTTTTAACTAACATTTATCAGTTTACTAAGATTAAAACTAAGAATACAATGGAAGTCTCTATTTCATATTCGTTCAAATTATATTTTCTTTAATTAGAACGTAAAAGTGTTCACGTTTTATCACACTCCACCACTCAGTCGGTCAAATTTTATTATTAGCCAGTAAAAATATTCAAGTTTTATCACACTCCACTGCTCATTCGGTCAGATTTTATTCATAGTGATCAAGCGACGTTACTTGGATTATTAAAGTATCGAATTATCTTATTCTATGTACTCGGTTAGCCATTACTGAGTACTATTTAAACCACATTTACATAAGTACTCGGTCATCCAGTTGAATATTAAAATATATCAATGTGTTCAAAATAGAAGAGCAACTAAAATTAAAATGTCTCGATCGGTTGCTAAATAGATAAATAAATAAAAAAGTACATAGTTAAACATTGTTTTATGCCCACATCCCGGGGCCAGGATATTTTCATTGAAAGTGGTTCAAATAATTCTTCAAAGGATGGCTCCGACTCATTTTGGGGTGCGAAGACATTCTCTCCTTCACCGTTGGCGTCCTTCATCACCTCATCAACTCCTCTGTTGATCGTCACTAGCTTCCCTTCCACGACATCTTTTTCGATGTCATATCGAGAGTCTTCGATAGGGATACCGTGGAAGAAGGCCACTTGACGAAGGCCTTGATGGAAGTAGTCATCAGTTATGCGTAACATGAAGGATTGGCACTTCTTCACCTCGGTGGATAATGTTTTCTCCCTCTCTTCAGCCTCGACCTCTTCTTTTTCGCGCTTGACATTTTCCTTTTCGTGTTCGGCCCTTTCCACCTCCATCTTGACCGTTAGTGCCCTTTTAGCTTCCTGACCTTCAAGACTGACTTGGCGCATTTTTTCTTTCAGTGCTCCCATTGTCTCCAAAGTTGTTTTCAACGAGCTTGTCGACTCTTCCAGCTCTGTTTTTAACTTGGTCACCACCACAACTGTGGTCCTTTCCAGCTCTTCCCCAAGAGTGCGGCCCACCAGCAATGACTGACTTTGGAGCTCCATTAACTTTGTGATTAAACTTATGGGGACGACCGCCAGTACACTTTCATCTTCGGGTGATAATGAAATTTGCACACCTGACGCCACTTGCAGATGGAGGTTGAGCATGCACGACTGCCGTGAGGATGAGCATGCTTCTACATTTTGCTGTGACGTCTTGGCAGGCTGACCCCGCTTTCAAACCATAGGGGGAATGGTAACCTATGGAGGCACTATGTCAATTGGAATGACCAAGTTTCATTTCCCGACCGTCTCAAAGTTGCTTATTTTATATTCCCCGTCTAACATCGTAATTGGACCATGTAGTCCCCAAGGATCAGGTCCACTCGAGTCATGATAGCTGCAAAAAATAAACGAATTAAACACCATCAACAAAATGAATACAATAAGGTATATAAGAAGTCCACATACTAGTAAGATTTGTCCACCTCTTGGATGACCCATACAACGCTACCAACTCTTGAGTAGGTAACTTATTTGGGAGTTGGTCGAAAACAACAAGGACTTCTTTATCCTGAGGGGTCATCGACTTCGACAAGGTAACGATTTTCGAGGGATTAGGGGTCCAATGAAAAGGAAACTTGGTCCTCCCTTCAGAATCATAAAAATAATCTCGACCATCCAACTCCACAAAAATCTTGAAATATCTTTCTTTAAAATTTTTGTAAGAGGTGGTGTATGCTGCAAAACCAAATACTATAAATAAAGCCCTTTGTGGAGGAGTAAAGTACGTTTTTCCCATTTAACCAGAGCATACTCTTAAACCAGAACACTTACTTAAGCGTCAAAGTATTTTTTGCAGGTAACTCCCCGACTGACCGAACATCAACATTTTAAGAAGAAAACTTGAAGTAATCAGGAGATAACTGACACGTCAGCAATTTCAAGTACTATCCGGACCCCTCAGTTTATACAGGTACAAAAGGTATTAATAGTTTATATAAATTGATTTTTTTTATTAATATATACGATGAAATGGTAAATTCTTATTGAATATTCGGATGAAAATATTGTATACCAATAATAAATATAAATCGAAGCCTTTATTTAAATGCAAAATATAAATTTGAAATTTACAAACATATAACTGGACAACGGAGCAAATAAACTTCAACTACACAAAAAGTTGGTCATATATATATATATAATAAATGAATTATACTATTTTATAATTAGTGTCATTTTTATTAAATAATTAATATATTCTTTAATAAATTAAAATAACATAATTTATTTTAGTAAAAAGTAATTACAAAAATTCTTAGCTTAACAATAATTACCGTATATTTTAAAACTATTTATATAAAATTTATTATTTTGATATAATAAAAATAGACAGTAGATGTGTTTTTGGTTTATAGTTTTTGTTAGATGGAAATTGTGACGTTGTGATACCATCACAACTTTTGAAGCCAATTTCTAACAAAGACTTCTCTCTCATACAACAATAGAATATTCAACCAAACACCTTTCCATAATCTGCGCTTTTGCCCCATTGGTCTTTGTCGGTAACACTTTCTTCTTTTAATATTTTTGCCAATTTCTTTCCTTCCTTTCTTTAACCCTTTCCCACTTTCAATCCATCCTTCATTTCACAACTTCACGTCATCTACCATGCATTCCACCTTTACCTTTCAAACTACATTATTATATCTTATAGTTTCCATTTATATTTTTTAATTCTAAATATGGAATAAGAATTGTGTTCTGTGCATCAATTTTCATCTCAATATCATTTTTTCGTAATAAATTGGTTTTTTTAAATGTGCAGATTGAGTTTCACGGTAATACGTTTTTTAAGTTTCAAATAGATGATATTCTTTGTTATAAGCCATTGATAATGATTTTTTTTCTCAATTGACGAAAAGAATAAATATAAATAAAAATATTATGACTAATTCAACTCATATAAAAAAAATCCTTATATGCCGATATACAAGTTCATATATATTATAACTTTGATGTAGGATTATATCAACCATTCTAAACTTGTTGTAGAATTATATCAACTACTCATGAACTTTTTGTTTTTGGGTTTGGATTCTCTTATAGATGATGGCCTTTAAGCATCCTTTTGTAATCTTGTAGTTTTGGATGTAAGAGGTTTATGAATAACTTTTTGAAATGTAAGGTTTGGGTAGACTTGAATTTTTTGAACTAGAGACATCTAGTCTCTTTTGTGTAAATGAGTTGGAATGTTTCTCAAATATTCTATTTTATTTAATTTATTTATTTTTTATTAAAAAAAATAAGTGCATGTTGTCTTTGCCCTCCATATTGAGCAACTAATTCCCAACAAAAAATCAAAAATAAAAAATCAAAATTAACAACAAAACTATATTTTGTATTAAATGCAATAATTGGATTATCTTACTACTCCTTACAAAGATATTAGGTTGCACCATTAATAATTTATATTGATCTCATATGTGGTTATCAAAGGTATTTGTCACTTTTTTACATTTATATAATTATCACGATGTTCACCTCATGAGATCCTAACTAACCTGTACAAATAAAGTAGGAGGACTAACGGTATGTATTCCATTGCTAGAAATTACACCAATCCATAATTCTTTATACCACCACACCTTCCACATTGCACAACAATCAAGTTGCATAATGCAAATATATCTATTGAATATAAACAGAATCCAAAAGAAGAACATATATGCATATAAAAACATTTAACCATGTGATGAGTGTTTGTGGAACTACTAAACAATTTTTATATACAATTTTGGACACATACACCAATTGAAAAAAGAGAAAGACTTTTTTTATTTAAATTCGTAATCCATGCCCACATTTTCAATTGGGTTAGGCAAAAAATTTCATCCTCATCACAAATCGCATTTTTAAATATAATTTTATTTCTATCATCCTATATTTCTTTGATGACCGTCACCCAAGTAGTTTGTCATAAGAGATTTTGATTTGTGTTCAAATCTAGAAAGTGGAAATGCTCGGTGAGTGAGTGCGATTGATAATGATAATTCAATTGACGGTTTAATCTATAGTTTTGTTAACAACGTCGACCTTTAAGGCTGATATTAAAGACATAAACAACATTTTCTTATAAAAAAGTAATAATAATTCACGGTATGTGGTTTAAAAAAAAGACTCGTGAATGTGTAATTACTTAGAAATGAAAACCCAATGCACGCATTATTGTTGTGGCAGTAAACAAAGTTTAAAGTATTGTTAAATATTGAGGTTGCTTGCTATTAGTAACCATTGAATAATTTAGATAAGGCTTGAATTAGAATCTGGCTACGAAAAGTAAAATAAAAAAAGAAAAAAGGAAAAATTAATTAACTTTGGTATTAGTGTGGATAAGTTGAAGGTAGAAGAAGGATAAGTGGACCAAAAAAATGGTTGTTGTCTTACAAAATGTTGCACGCAAAAGATACCCACCAAAATAAATGGTTTTCTTTTTCAATGGAAGGAAAAAACCTCAAGCATATTCTCATTTTCCAAATAAACACCCCAATTAATGATGTCATAAGCACTAAAAAATTAGCATCTCATGGACAGCTAGCACTTAGTAAGAATTATTAAATGGCTTCCCTACAAAAATACCAATAATTAATGCTATTCAGTTTTCATTTAAGAGAAGTCTCTTCTTTGTTGCCAAAAATGCAATATTTGCCAAACATAATGTTGATGTTCACGCGCTTTATAAATTAATCTTACATCCCCATCACAATTGTGCCACGTCAAAAATGAAATATTACTAACTTCATTTCAAATTATTTGCAGTGTGGAGTTTTTAAGCACATATATGTACTTTTAATATAATTTTTATTAAAATATTCTCCCTTGTTAATAGATATATTATTACATTACTTCACTCGTTCATAAATTACTTCACTGGTCATTTATTTGAAGACATTAATGTTTTACAATGGCATGTTTACAATACGTGCTTAAATCCGAGACTTCCTGCGCGTGAAACATGATTTAAGATTCCTAACGGAAATTAGAAAGATGGAAGAATTCAAGATCTAGGATTTTCTGTCTGCATTTACATGCCGTATTAGAGTTCTAATTCTAATTCTGATTTTCTGTACGATTATAATTTGCCCAAACTTCATAAAATTGAGAGAAAAATTGACGGTGACAATTAATCGTTTTTTAATTGTTGGGGTTTCAAACATGTGCTCATGTTTTCAGTTTTTCACAATCACACGTTTTGGTATGTTTTCTTGGGAAATCGATCGTTGTTATTGACCAAGAAATAAGACATTTTCATACACTTTAAAGTAATAAACTTGGTGCCCCAAGTCCAAGCATAGCCGGCGCCAAATACTTGTACCAAAATATTCAATATTTTTTAACAAGCGTTGACCTCAAAATTCAATAGTTCTTTTTGCGTGCATCTCACTTTCCTTGTTCATACTTCCCACCCTTCATCACAAACCCACATTTTTCATTGCTCCCCATGCAAGCCACCATATATAAAACCACTACCTTAGTTTCTCCACAGTAAAAACTTTCTCTGCAATAAATTCTACACATTCCTTAAACCTCTCCCTGCATAACTACCTAAAATCCTGCTGAAGCAAAACGCCCTTATTCAAATCCTTCCATTTCCATGGCCACTTCTCATCATTCTAAAACCTTTCATCTTCCATGCAAAGCCTCTTTTCTGGCTATTCTCCTTGTTTACTTGCTTCTTGTTGGTTCTTGCACTGCAATAAGGACAGGGGCAGCTATGAGGCTGAATGAAAACTCAGAACTTCTCCGGCCAAAGCAACAACCGCGTTTTCCATACAGAGGCATTGTTTTCAACTTCTTCCCCAAAGGGGTGCCAATACCACCTTCAGGCCCTTCAAAAAGGCATAACTCAGTGCTGGATTCCACACCTCAGAACTGAGTTCAATAAGGATGTCCTTTTTGCACGAGTTTCTTCATTTTTTGTTTTCTTCTTTAGATTTTGGGTTTTGAATTGATAGGATAGATGCAACGTTTGCAATCAGATATATATCAAGCACAATGATATCATATCAGATCCTTAGAGGGTCTGGTTTTTATTTTTGGCTATGTGATTCTAAATTTTACTGTACATAAGAGATATGTGAAATAGTAATAATGTATTTACTCATTGTTCAGTATGAAAGGACTTTGTTATCTTTTTTATATATATTCATTTTGTCCACCTGTTGATTCCAAGTCTGTGATGACGATGAGAAATCAAACGAAATGGTTTCTCTTGAGTTGAACCCCAGCTGTTGTTTATTGTGGCAAATCAGAATTCAGAAACATGAGATGAGTTGAATTTGATTGAAGTAGGTACATAGTACATGCCCCCACCCACTTGTTTTGTGTGTACGTGTAACATTCAGATGAGGTAAAAGATGATAAATAAAAAAGCCAGGTTTTGGATCTTTTCCTAGAACTGTAGGAGAAAAGGCAATAATAGAAGGCTCAAAGTCTTCCAAGTTGCCCATTGGGAAAACTCAGGCCTAAGAGTGACTTGGCCCACTCACTTGCGAAACTTCCACTCAAATGAAAACTTTGTTTCTTCCTAACTCTGTTCCTTGCCTTAAATGACCTACGCCTTTATGGTGTTATTGAAGAAATTTGGCACCTAGTACCCATTGGCTTGGCACCATTGAATTAGTCCAACGTGACAAGCTATGGCAATGGCTGAGATCTTGATGTTGGGTCCATATTAGGTAAACTCCACTTTCTTCAAGGGCTGCATCTTGTATATTCTTTCATTATAGCTTGGAATTGTGTACGAATTTCAATGACTGCAAATCCCTCAAGGCAAGGGAATTATTAGAATAAAGTTCATAATTCGACGGCTGTACAAAAGCCAGAAATAAATTAATATGTGCAACTGTTTTTCTCCTTAAAACCAATTGAATTTCAATTTTGTCAGTTAATGTGATGTTTGTCACCTTGACCATAAGCTAAAAGGAATTTGGGACCCCTACCTGCATATTCATTAAACAAGAATAAATTGAATTAGGAAAATGATGTATGGATATCACTATATAGTTGACAGCTGGAGAAAGATAGAAAAATTGAGGAGAAAAATGTAAATATGATGTGCAGTTAAATATTATTTTTTATAAATTGAAAAATTAAATATGTTTTATTAAGTAGTTGAAATCATGAACATGTAATAGTTCAGAAAAAATAATCATAAGTATTTGTAATGTGAAAATGTGTGTATATATTTAACTACTGATTGGGTTAAATAGTCTGTGAAATTCTGCTTCTGAAACTTCTCAATACAGTCAGAATTTCGAAGTAGTGTGTTCAGTGTATGTTCTCCATAAATATGACAAAAGATTTTAAGACTGTTTTACATTAAAAACTTTCCCTAAACCCAACCATAATGGGAACAAGATAGTGGAGGTCAATAAAACGATGAACTGATGAAAAAGTTGGGGGTGCTTCTTCATTTATTTTCATCCTTTTGCCGAATAGGTAAAAGAAATTAAAAACTAAAAAGAACACATAGTTGAAGATATCACTTTCAGGTTTCATAATATATATCAAATACAATTGAAAGAATGGTGTAGCAAATCTTTAGTTTGAAGATATGTTTGCAAAGCTTGCGCTGACTTTAAGTGCATATGCAACATGCACAGTGCAAAAGAAGGACACCCGTCAACACATGAGAATAGAATAAGGTTACACGTTTTCAACACAGGATACTCTCAACACCATTTGTACGTTCATCTTGGGGGCTTGGTGCATACCAACATGCCATATACCTAGAATTCCGGATATAGGTTAACCCTTTCAGCAATTTTTGGCGAATTTCAGGCCTATATCATCTCCTATTCAAATGCTGAAATTCAAAGTAACTGAGGCAAATCTCAAACTTCTTGTTCATTTGGTTGAAAAACGAACATGCTCTACTACCCTGTTAAAAGTGGACTAAAAGGTCAATTTTGTTCTTTTCGTTTTAAAAAGGCAAAAGGGTGACTTTACTGGTTTCTAATAGTTTGTTGTGACACTTTGAGGAGTAAAACTTTCTGTTACTAATTCGAAGAAATCCACAAGTTGAGTTCGTAACTCTTCTTCTTTATGAAGTTGGGAAAGTAATGGTGTATTTAGAATTCAGTTCACTTGAACATAATTGGAGGTTCTTCTAGGTTTTTGCATTAATTAATCATAATCATGGTTAATGATGAAGAAGCAAGCATGTGGTTGTGGTTTAGTGATCACTTGCCAATGAATCGCGTGGATGTAAGGACATAGAACATGCAAACTACCTAATTAGAGTTTGATGTTTACTGATAGTATATTATATAGTGTGTTTCTCTCCATCTTCACTTGGTTGGGGGAATCCATGAAAATTGAATACTTTTATGTTTGAGAAAAACATTTTAGCTGGATATGAAAATGACAGTAAATGTATTCAATTAAGTAGATTGAACATGCATCAAGGTAATTGTATATTTTAACATTATCATTAGCTAAGAGATGCAAAGAAACTATAACTTTCAATCACACTCCAAGTTGAAATTAATATGGAATTCAGTTACAAAATTATTTATTTTCCTTTCAGTTATATATCGAGTCAAAATATTGAGCTGTTTAATTGAAACGAAGGTATATGAATGAAATTTTTAATTCAAGAAAAGAAAACCAAACATTCCCATCAATAAAACAATTTTTGAATCAGGATATTTTGGCTTGTTAAAGTTTGTCACACTTATTTTAGATGTCTTTAATTTTTTTTCCAAAATTTAAATGTCTCTCATTAAAAACTTATTCTTAACTTATTTAAATATCTCTCATTATAAAGCTTAATCTTCACTTGCTTTAAAAAAAGTTTGAGTTTATTTTATTTAACTGGTATATAATTTAATTGTTTTTCTCATGATTTTTCTAAATTTACCAATTTAATATTTGATAAATATTTTGGTTCTAGATGATAATTAAGATATATGTGCTTCTAATGCAGTATATGAGATTCAAACATTCTAGACAAATCAATTTTCATAATTCAGTAAAGAATGTCTTAACTATTAAAAAAAAACTATAACATTAATTTTAATATTCTAAACAATTCAAATAAATATACAAAAAATAACAGAAATCAGTAAAATCATATAATCGATTTTGATAAACAAATTACACATAAGTTAATCAATGTCAAGTTTATAAAAGTTAAATTTGAGTTATTTAAAAATAATCGAACTTAATTTCAAATTTAAGTTTATTCATTCAGCCCAACAAACAAATTTAATAAAAAAAAATGTAAGGATCAAACTTAAAATAATTCATACATGTTATACTAATACTTAATTACAGTTTTTAGCATTCTAATTCCTAAAGTCATTATTTTGAGATAACTTTTTTAAAGTATTATCTAACTTGAGAGATTAGACTTTCTTGCCTCACTACTCCTGTGTAACATTAAAAAAAAGTAGTTTTTTCTTTTACTAGAGTTTTGTGATTGGATTAGTGATATAGTTGGTATAATGTGATAACTCAATGATTTTAAATCCTTGTTTCACCAAGTTTATATTTAAAAAATATAATATATATTTAATAAGATTGTCAAAATGAGTTCAATCCAACTCATCATAAATTTGAATTAAGTTAGGGTTATAGTTTTTTTTTTAAAAAAATATGAGGTAAATTGAACACAACTTATTTAATCCACAGGTTAAATAGATGCAAGTCAAGATAGATTCACTCAATTCACTAACATTAGTGATATTTTTAATTTTTTTAATCATAATTATTTCTTACTTTTTTAATTATGTAGGTTGACAACTTTTTAATATTAGAATATTGTTCAATAATATTTAAATATTTTTTATACTTAATTTATTTTTTTCTCATTTATATAAGTAATACTTTATATTTTTTACTTATTATCTCTTACCACATTACTTACTAATTGTAGTTAACTTTTTCTTACTAATTGTAGTTAACTATTTGTGAACATCCTCATTATATTATTATTTATTATAAAAGAGTAAGGTAATCCATTTCTTTTTACCATAGGAAACTAGTTTAAAGAACAAAATATATTTAAATAAATCAACATCAATTCATACTGAGTCAAGTTGGATTACAAATTGTTTGGTTAAAAAAAATAAAGTTGTGTTGTCTTCTTTTTAGTTTAATTTGTGATATGTCTACTACTTGTATAAAAGTTCACTCACTTTGACATTTCTAAGTTAATATAATACGATAAATTTAATTAAAATTAAAAAATTTATGATAATAAAATATTAATATATGAAATAACAAATAAAATATAAAATAAAAAAACTCATTATTCAAATTTGGAAACATTATTATTATACAGTAACTCAAATAAATTTTTAATAATAGCACAAATTCATAAACAAAACTTGAATAAAACAACTTTATATATATTAAAAATAAAAATTAGACCAGATCAGTAATATCTCGAATTTTCATTGATTTGATAAAAAAAAAACTAGTAAAATCTATCGAGATTAAATGCATTTTTAATTTGGACGTAAACGAATTCAATTTATTTACTAGGTTTCAATCGAACCAGCGCTCCAAATTGTATAACTTTGCCAAATACTAATGAAAATATTTCCAATTTTAGAGAATGGTGTTGGTTATTTATATTTTATTATTATTAATTCTGATTTTATTATCCTTAAACTATTTTATCGTTATATTGTATTAATGGTCATTTTATAGGCCGGTTAGTATTCATATTTTATAGTTTTCAGTAATTGTAATTTTATTATATATATGATTGAGTAAATTAATAAGATCAGTTTTGTAATTACGTTCTATTAGTTGCTACAACCTTTTGTCTTCTCTTATTTCCTTCAATTAGTTCCTACAACTGGTATCAAGAGCTAGTCTGTTATCATGAACTCTACCCAATTATCAGTCCCTATCTTTGATGGAAAAAATTACAATAGGTGGTGTGTGCAAATGAGAGTTTTGTTTGATTATTATGAGTTATGGGATGTCGTTGAGAGTGGAGTGTCTACATTAGCTGCTAATGCAACTGAGGCGCAACGAGTAGCGCATCGTGATCACAAGAAGAAGGACAATAATGAATGACGAGACGTTTGAGCAGATAGAAGGAGCAACAACTGCAGTGAGGCTTGGACAATTTTGTCAACCAATTATAAAGGTGATGATAAGATCAAAAGGGTGCGTCTTCAAACCCTAAGACGCCAATATGAATTGTTGCAGATGGAAATCACATAGACTATTGATGTCTATATAAATAAAGTTCTTGCCTTGACAAATAAGATGAAGACAATGGTGAAACACATTCGGAGCAGACAAAGGTGGAAAAGATTTTGAGATCTTTAACTCCCAGATTTGAACATGTTGTTGCCGTAATTAAAGAGGCCAATGACATTTAAAAAAGATAGTAATGTTATTGTCTGGTTCTCTACGAGCGCATGGGCAACGGATGAATGACAATAAGATTGAAAAACCAATTGAACAGGCTTTAGGAGCACAAGCCTCAATTGGTAACTCCTATCATAAACATGGTAGCTATTTCAGCAAAGGCCGTGGTGGCCAGAATAATGGAGGCGCTTGGCGCGGGGAACGTGGTCGTAGAGGAGGAGGAGGAATTTATAATAAATCAAATGTTCGAGTGCTATAATTGCCATAAACGTGACCATTATGCAAATGAGTGCAGATCAAAAGGTGATAATCATGCTTTCAATTGTGCTCAAGAAGATAGTAATCACGAACAAGATGAAGAGGATCATGAAGTATTAATGACAACCACATCAAATGAAACTCCAAACAACCAGGTATTTGGATACAGGTTGCACGAATCATATGTGTGGTTAGAAGGAGTTGTTTGTAGATTTGGATGACTCATTTCGCACAAAAGTAAAATTCGATGATGGCAGGTTCGTTCCTGTGATTGGAAAAGGGCGAATTCTTATTACATTGAAGAATGGTGATCACAGGTACATCTATGATGTTTTCTATGTATCTGACATGAAAAGTAACCTACTGAGTGTGGGACAACTGGCCGAAAAGGTTTACGTGATGCACATAGTTGAAAATAAATTCTCAATTTTTGATAAAAAAGGTAATTTGATTCTTAAAACCTTTTTATCAAAAAACTGCATGTTTCCAGTAGATATTCATATGGGTAATTTCAAGTGCTTGAATGCAATAGTAAATAATGAATCGTGGTTATGGCATTTACGCTTTGGACACTTAAATTTTCAGAGTTTGGAAAATCTTTCTAAAAGAAATTTAGTGAATGATTTACCCCATATTCATCACCCTGATAAATTGTGTGAGGCTTGCATTTTTGGAAAGAATCACAGGATATCATTTGTTAAGGAGCCTTGGCGTACAAAATTTCCTTTGGAGCTTGTTCATACAGATGTTTGTGGCCCGATGAACATATCATCTGTTGGAGGTAATAAGTATTTTTTAACTTTTATTGATGATTTTTCAAGGAAAACCTGGATTTATGTATTGAAAAACAAGGATGAGTTATTCAACTGCTTTAAAATATTTAAAGCATTTGTTGAAAATGAGAGTGGTAAACAAATTAAGATGGTGCGTAGTGATGGAGGAGGTGAATACAAGTCTAATGAGTTCAAGAAGCAATGTGAAGAACTTGGGTTGCAACATAACATAACTTGTCCCTACACACCTCAACATAATGGAGTTGCCGAGAGAAAAAATAGAACAATCATGGACATGGCGAGGAGCATGCTTAAAGCGAAAGGTATGCCAAATTATTTTTGGGCTGAGGTCGTTACATGTGCGGTATATTTGATAAACAGATCACCCACTCGGAGTGTTCCTAACACAACTCTGATTGAAGCATGGAGCGAAATCAAACCCAATGTGCAACACTTGAAAGTATTTGGGTCCATTAATTATGCCCATGTCCCTAAGACAACAAGGTCGAAGTTGGATGATAAGGCAGTGAAGACCATTTTCATTGGTTATAAAAATGGAGGATACAAACTGTACAATCCAATGACAAAGAAGGTGATTATTAGTCGTGATGTTACATTTTCCGAAGATGAGGAATGGCAATGGAATGCAACAACTGAAATGGATTCGAAAAAACGATATATTTACGTTTTGAACGATGATGTGGAAGATGGAGTCACTCTTGAAGCACCTACAGTTCAACCTGAAGTTGTAGTTCAACCTGAAGCTGTAATTCAACCTGAAGTTACAACTGCAATTGCAACTATGATGGAGCGACCAAGAAGGCAGCAACGACAACCTGTACACCTTCAAGATTGCGAAGTAAATCTTGATGATGAAGTTGATGACAATGGAGATTTGGTTCACTTTGTTTTTCTTGCAGAATCAGAACCTGTGAGACTTGCCAATGCCATTCAACACCCCAAATGGAAAAAGGCTATGAATGAAGAATTGATGGCGATTGAGAAAAACAATATCATGACTCAAATTGGAAAGGTTGTTCCAAATCAGAATTAAGGGAGGATGTTGGTTATTCATATTTTATTATTATTAATTCTGATTTTATTACCCTTAAATTATTTTACCGTAATATTGCATTAATGATCATTTTACAGGCATGTTAGTATTCCTATCTTATAGCTTCCAGTAATTGTAATTTTATTATATATATGATTGAGTAAATCAAAATTAATAAGATCAGTTTTGTAATTTTGTGCAATTACGTTCAATCAGTTGCTACAACCTTTTGCCTTCTTTTATTTCCTTCATTTAGTTCCTACAAATGGTGCACAATTTTCAATTTTCACATAATTCTAACAACGCCAATATTGATAGAACACATGCAGTGAAAAGAGACCCATAAAAATATGTTTGATATGATTTTTGGTCCCAATATAACTCATCAAAATGAATTTTGTCCCTCAACTTTTGCTTTATGAAATATGATTTCAATTTTGTTTAAAAGGATTTAATGTAAACACTTTTGTTAATGCCATTAGTGTCACTAAGAAATGCGGAGACTTGGTGTGTATATATATATATATATATGTATATATATATATATGTATATATGTATATATATATGTATATATGTATATATATATATATATATATATATATACATATATACATATATATATATATATACATATATATATGTCCTTTTGAATTGACGTGGGTGATGGGTAAAACGCACGCGGAAGCAACACACATAATCACGAATCAACTGCAAAAAATAAACAACACATGATTTAACGTGGTTCGGTCGCCAACTGCAACCTACATCCACACGAACAACTATTAGGTTTTCATTTCTGTCCTGTTGCACACCAATTACAAGTACAATGATCTCTTTAAATAGAGATTATAAAATGGACACAATGATTAAGCTCACTCACTAAACATGTGTTTAGTCAGCCCAACCCAATTGGTCCTGACTTCATACCCAACAATCTCCCACTTGAAGCCACAAAACAATGTTCACCCGCGCTTCAACTGTGTACAATGATTAAGTCCACTCATTAAACATGGTGTCTAGTCAGCCCAACCCAATTGGTCTTGACTTCATACCCAACAATCTCCCACTTGAAATCACGGAACAATGTTCACTTGCGCTTCAACTGTGTACATGTACTTCTATAATCTATCGACGAAACTCAATGTTCCACCTCTAGTTGCCACCAGCCTTCGTAATCATTTTGAAGACTTCGTTAAAACTCCCCTGAGTTTAAACACGTCAGTCACTGACCCGTTCTCTGTTCCTACCGACTCCCACTTATAGGAATTGCCGGATCCTGGAACAACCTTAGAACAAACACTCTCCATATTCAACAAGAAATTTTCTGGAGAAGTTTCAACTGCTGGAATACTGGTTCTCCTAACCCACTGTCGTCTAGGAATCTCAGCTGAAGCACGACCCGTGCTCCCACTGCCATAAGTACCTCTGACTGGTCTACCTGAACCTTTCCATGCTCGTTCATCCTGAATCTGACTTGTGGCTATGGGTTTCTCTTTTATAAAGACAACCCTCTTCTGCCCACGAGATTCTGTGAACCAGACTTTGTTTATCTTATGAACTGGGATGGTCACTCCCTCAGACGCGGTAATCCGACCATATACAACGAACCTCTCTTTCTTCCGTAGACCATGACAAGATTTCCCTTGACGACCTTTTACTGTTGATTTCCGAACTTCACTTCATGTCCCTGTTCGTCCAACTGCCTAACAGAAATCAAACTTGGAACAACTGTGACATCCTTTAAAGTCCATAAACCAACTGGTGTCTTCAACACTATGTCACCCATGCCCGTAACATCAAGAGTGTTGTCCGCTAGTCTTACCTTTCCAAAGTCCCCAATAACTAGATTCTGCAATGCTTCAGAATCCATGACCCAGGAATCCACATTGCTATCCGCACAACAGACTAAAAGGTCCTCGTCCGCGAAGTCTTCTGCAATGTTGACTTATTTATGATTTGGGCATTGATTCCTGAAATGCCCCACCTCTTTGCAGTTCCAACATGTTACACTTGAGCAATCCCGAGTCTTTGACTGATTCCTTCTTTTGTTCTTGCTCCCACTATCTCTGATATTTTTCTTACCTCTGATGACATATAGCGATTCACTAGATAATTCCCCATAACTTCTTCTTCTGACTTCCTCGCCAAGAAGGAGATCACGAATCTTCTCAAAAGTAAATCCATCGGATCCTGCTGAACTAATAACTACTGCAACCGTTCCGGACCAACTGTCAGGCAAAGATAATAGTAGTAGTAAAGCTTGAACTTCATCATCAAACTTAATGCCCACTTACATAAATCTGGCTAAGATCGAATTCGTTTTATTAATGTGCTCAGTAACTGAACTAGCAAATCCTCAATTTGCATTTTCCACCAACTGAAATTTGTACCATCGAATTTTCAATTCGGAACCTCCCGTCTTCTGCCATCTCAAATGACTAAACGAGATACTTGGTACAACTAATTTCAGATCTAGGCAATCTTTTTTTTTTGCACCACCCAAAATCACTCACCAACAGACCTGGTCACAGTCCCCACTGCACTGGCGCTCCGCACCACCACCATCGCTGGTCACCGCCGTCGTGAAGCAGATCTGGAAGCCTCCTCCTTACACCGCCGTGAAACCCTAAGCCTTGGGACGCTGCTTCAGCCCCTGCGAAACCCTAGCTTTGGGATGTTGTTGTCGCCTCTGTGAAACCCTAGTTTTGGGATGCTACTGCAGCCCCTGCGAAACCTTAGCGTTGGAACGCCGTTGCAGCTGCAATTTTCACGTCTCGTTGATTAATTTTTGCTAATCCGATCTCTAGTGTGTAAACGAACCAAAGCTCTGATACCACTTGATGGGAAAAACGCACACGAAAGCAACACACATAATCACGAATCAACTGCATAAAATAAACAACATAGGATTTAACATGATTCGGTTGCCAACTGCAACCTACATCCACACGGGAAACTATTAGGTTTTCATTTCTGTCCTGTTGCACACCAATTACAAGTACAATGATCTCTTTAAATAGAGATTATAAAAGGGACACAATGATTAAGCCCACTCACTAAACATGTGTCTAGTCAGCCCAACCCAATTGGTCTTGGCTTCACACCCAACAATCTCCCACTTGAAGCTATGGAACAATGTTCATTTGCGCTTCAACTGTGTACAATGATTAAGTCCACTCACTAAACATGGTGTCTAGTCAGCCCAACCCAATTGGTCTTGACTTCATACCCAACAGTGGGAAATGTGTAGATTATAGGCATTTTTAAAGATGGAATATTGTTTTCTTCACCATTGAAGAAGAATGAATTTAAGATTCAAGGGAAGGAGATTAAGTAGGCAGGAATATAATGCATTGACTAAAAAATTATCTAAGTCTATTGCATTTTCTAATAAACCAACACAAAAAGGAAAGATAATAAAAATAGATTCACCAAGAATGAGAACACATTACAAATCATTCCCAAATAAAAGTTGTTATCACTCTTACTTTATCTTAAATTTATTTTCATGAAGATCATAATTTTTTTCGTCTTTTAGAAAAGTAGAGATATAAGTTCATTTATTTAAAGACTACTTTCCTATTTGAGATATTTTAAAAGTACTACTTTTAAGGTAATAATTTTATTTTTTCTAAAAAATTAGAAATCAGTTATACACTCACTTAAGATTCTCTTTTTTATAAATATCATAACAGTTAACTTATGACTATATTAATGGGAAATTCAACACAATAAAAATAATATCTCAATAAGAGCAATAAACAATGGATAATAATTTCTCCAACTTGCAAGAATCTGTGAGGAGCAATAACAAATAATGTTAGCAACAAAAATACACTTCAGGAAGACACATAAATTTTATCGTGAAAACCTTCTCAATGTGAGAAGTAAAAACCACAGGCACAAGTGTCAAAGTCCACTACGATCAAAGTTATGGTTACAAGAGAGTCTTAAATCACAACACAAATTGTGTTCAATAACCAGTCAAATAACAATACTACAAAGATGAAACAAAGAACAAGAAACCTAAAAAATTCACAAAACTGCAGCTACCGTACACGGCCTATATGTCATTGTTACGGTGACTTTCGAACGGTCCAATTGAAGCACCACGAGATATGAACCTAGTCACAAAATTTTAGTCCGATCAAACGGTGGAAGAAACAGCAGCAATCCCGAAAATTTTCATCATCAATAGAAACGTTGAGAATGTTGTTGCAGTGTGAGATGAATTTCTCTCTGCTCAAACAACTTTTGCAAGATCCGAACGTTCAGATTGAATTCACACGAAGTATGAACGTGATGACAAAATTTTAACCTGATCCAACGGTGAACAAAGCGTTAGTGGTGGCTGGAAGTTGCTGAGCAGAACTTTCTCTCTTTACTATTTTCTCTCTCTCTCTCTCTTTTCTCTCTATGACTTTTCTGCTGACGACTGTCACTGTGTTAGAAAAAACCCTAAAGGTTAATATTGGATTGGGCCTCCACATAGGAAGTGAGCCCAACCCAACAAATCTCCCCCTCACAACTATGTTGAGATGATCGACAAACCGACAATTTCAAAACAAGTTTCAAACTTTGCTTCTCAATAATGTCTTAGTTATCATATCAGCATAATTATCATCTGTATGAACTTTTGCGAACTCCAGTAACCTAGCTTCCAAAGCATCACATATCCAATGATACCTCACATCAATATGCTTGGACCTAGAATGGAAAGTTGAATTCTTACCAAGATGAATGACACCCTGACTACCACAAAATAACAAGTATCTGTCTTGAACAAAACTAAGCTCTTGCAGGAATTTCTTCACTCAAAGCAACTCCTTGCATGATTCTGTAATGGCAATGAACTTTCCCTCAGTAGTGGACAACGCAACACACTTATGCAATTTAGATTGCCATGCCACAACTCCCCCTGCAAATTTAATCACATAGCCTAAGGTAAACCTTCTAGAATCTATGTCTCCACCCATATCAGAATCAGTATCGCCTACAAGGGTAGGCTTATCACCTCCAAAACAAATCTTCAAACAAGTAGTACCACGAAGATACCTTAAAATCTATTCACAACATTCCAATGCTCTCTACTTGGATTAGACAAAAATCTACTAACAGTACCAACAACATGTGCAATATCTGGTCTTGTACACACCATTGCATACATCAAACTACCTGATGAACATATATTTATTCACACTCACTAGCCTTATTCATAGATTATTGGACTATAATAATAAATAAATCCATTGTTTTAATTAATATTCTTATAATTGGGTTTATTTGGACCTTAATTATTATTATTGTTAATTTTGTGTTTTTAGAGTAAATTATCTGGAGGAAGCATCTACCTTTGTAAATGGGCCAAATATGCAAAAGTCCAAGTTGCTTCTTGAACCAAAACAGGAAACAAATTCTGAAGAGATTGAAAGAGAAAATAAAATCTACAATATCTCAGAAACAGAATTGGAAGCAAATCTTCTACAAAATATAAGATTCTGGGAAGATGAAAACTTGGAAACGGTTAACAAAATATAAACTACAATATTTTCCCAAGATCCTTTGAGCAGAAAAGCCTATAAAAGGACACAAGCATCAAGGAGAAAAGGGAGAGCTTCATTGGGTTTTCTTAGTTTATTTTCTTCTTAGTAATTCTTTTGTTTTGCCTCCTCATGGAAAACTAAACCTTTTTGGTTGATTCTTTTGTAATTCCTCATTGAGTTCTGAGGTTTTGTTCAATAAAAGTTTCATTTTTCAATTCTTTATAGCAGTTGTTTTTATTGTCTAATCTTCTGGAAAACTAGTTTTTGTGAGAGGTTGTACTTGAACGCATGATTGAGAGTCTTCCTTGTCTTAAACTTTGGTTTCTCAGTTAGTTCGCATCGTTCTAATTAATTTCTTGGGCGCGTGATTCAAGAGAGATGAGGTAAGCATTCCCATGGAGTATATGCATGGAACAAAGTGAGTATTGATTAAACCAGTAGACGCATGTTTTACTGGTGAGTTTCAGTTGAATTAGATTGGCGCATGTTCAATCTGGTTTAACTCTGTTGGAGGATTGAGAAAAGATTAATCTTTAGAGAACATGTGAAGAATTCAATGGTGGAAGAACTTGGGGATCAACTTCTTTTTATTTTCTATTTCAATCTCTTTTATATTTTCTGCATAACTATCTTAACCCTTTTTATTATTATTGTTATTACTAACTTTTCATTACTTGTAGATAGATTTTGAATTCGGTTAACTGAATCACTATTGGATTCGTTGGGAGACGACTTGGTGTCATTTGGCCACAATTATACTATCATCTCTCTAGTGTTAGACAAGTCTACGCTAAAATCATATCAATTTGACAGCAAAACGACAACTATCACCCACAACAAATGCATAAGGAACCCATTGCATATCTAATTTCTCAGTTTCATTAGAAGGACTTTGTTTTGCACTCAATTTAAAACGAGTGGCAAGAGGAGTGCTTACTGCCTTAGCATTTTCCATCTGGAACCTCTGTAGCACTCTTTTAACATGGTGCTCTTGTGACAACCAAAACTTATTCTCTTGCCTATCATGCATGATTCTGGTCTTGTACACACCACTGCATACATCAAACTACCCACAACAGATGCATAAGGAACCCGTTCATATCTGATTTCTCAGTTTTATTAGAAGGACTTTGTTTTGCACTCAATTTAAAATGAGTAGCAAGATGAGTAATTGCCACCTTAGCATTTTCCATCTGGAACCTCTGTAGCACTCTTTTAACATAGTGCTCCTATGACAACCAAAGCTTAATCTTTTGCCTATCACACATGATTCTTATACCAAGAATTTTCTTAGCAGTTCCCATGTTTTTCATAGCAAATGACTCACTCAATTGCTTCTTCAACCTGTTGATCATGAAAATATCTTTCCCAACAATAAACATGTTGTCAACATACAATAATAGGATAATGAAATCATTATTAGCAAACCTTTTAACGAAGACAGAATGATCAGAAGTAGTCTTTTTGTAGCCATGCTCACACATAACAGACTCAAACTTCTTATACCATTGACATGGAGCCTGCTTCAAGCCATATAGACTTTTGCTCAGCCTTCACACATGATCTTCATTTCCTTCAACAAGAAAACCATCAGGTTGCTTCATGTAAATCTCTTCCTCTAAATCACCATGAAGGAAAGCAGTTTTAACATCCATTTGCTCTACCTCTAAATCAAGAGTAGCAGCCAAACTTAGCACAATTCTAATGGATGACATCTTCACCACAGGAGAAAAAATCACATTGAAATCAATGCATTTTCTCTGTCTAAAACCTTTCACCACCAATTTGGCTTTATACCTTGGAGATGTAGAATTGCTTTCTTGCTTTACCCTATAAATCCACATGTTTTCCAGAGTCTTCTTGCCTTTTGGCAATTTCACCAAGTCAAAAGTGTGATTATCATACAAAGACCTCATTTCATCTTGCATTACATCCAACCACTTTTTCTTTTCTTCACTCTCTACGGCCTCAAGAAAACACTCAGGTTCTCCTTCATCTGTCAAGGTAACATAGTCATCAGAAGGATACTTAGTACATGGTTCCCTCTGCTTATTAGACCTCCGAATTTGAACTTGAGGTGGTTCAGGAGCATCACCAAGATCTTCATTTTTTGACATCCCATGTTCCTCTTCAACGTCATCAATAGGAACATCAAAATCATCTCCAAGTTGTTGATAATCATTCTGAACATTATTCTCAATAATATCCAGATCACGTAGAGGCATTCGAACTGGATCAACATTAGACAATCTATTATCTATCTTAGATGTCGTCTTCTCTATCTTATCAATATCTTCAATGGTTTGATCTTCCATGACCTTCACATCACGACTTCTAATTGACTTTCTCTCAACAGGATCAAAGAACTTATAGCCAAATTCATCTTAACCATAACCAATAAAGATGCACTTCCTTGTCTTCGTATCCAACTTGGATCTCTCATCCTTTGGAACATGCACACATGCTTTACAATCGAAGACTCGCAAATATCATACCTGACATTCTTGCCAAACCAAATCTTGTCTGGAACCTCACCATTCAAAGCAACTGCAAGACTTAACTTAATAACATGCACCGCAGTGTACAATGCCTCATCCCAAAAATGCTTAGGCAACTTTGCTTCAGAAAGCATACACCTAACTCTTTAGATCAATGTTTTGTTCATCCTTTCTGCTAAACCATTCAACTGAGGAGTTTTAGGAGGAGTCTTTTCATGTTTAATACCGTATTGCTTGCAATAAACATTGAACGATCCACAATACTCACCATCATTGTCAGTACGAATGCATTTCAGCTTCTTGCATGACTATCTCTTAACCAAAACATGAAATTCTTTGAATTTCTCTATAAATTGGTTTTTTATCTTCAAAGCATAAACCCAAAGCTTTCTGGAACAATCATCAATAAAGGTAACAAAATAAAGTGCACCAGTAAATGACTTTACCTTCAATGGGCCACAAACATCAGAATGCACCAATTCAAGCAACTCTGACTTCTTTGAGGGAGGATGTTTCTTGAAGGATACTTTGGTCTGCTTACCAGCCATGCAATGAGAACATTTCTCCAACTCTGCACTCTTCAATCCCAGAAGCACATCCATTTTAGCTAAACAATTCAGCCCTTTCTCACTGATATGACTAAGCCTTCGGTGCCACAAAGAAGCATCCATATCCATGACGTTCACACTTTCTTTAGCAACCAATGCTTTGGTCCAATACAGTTTACTAATTCTCTCCCCTTTGGCCACAATTAGTTTACCTCTGGAGAGTTTCCACTTTCCTGAACCAAAGTGATTTTCATAACCACTATCATCAAGCATTTGCACAGAGATCAAATTAAAGCGGATATCTGGAGCATGTTTGACTCCTCTAAGCAACAACTGCATTCCCATATTGGTTTGCAAGCAAACATCACCAATACCAATTACCTTAGACACACCATCATTACCCATCTTCAACACTCCAAAATCACTAGAAGTGTAAGATGTGAAGAACTCTTTTCTTGGTGTAACATGCAATGTAACACGACTGTCAATTATCCACATGCTCTCATATGTTAGAAGATTAACTGAATCATGGTCACGGAGAATAATAAGATCATCATCACAAATAGCAGTAGTAACACCATCATCATTGTCATGATGTTTCTCCTTCTGCTTCCCTTTCTTATCCTTGTTCTCCTTTTTCCAAAGAAAACAATTTCTCTAAATGTGTCATGTTTTGTGACAATAATGACACTCCACATTTTTGTATCTAGACTTGGACTTACTTTTGTTGTTCTGTTTACTCCTTTCGGTTCCTTTTTATGACTTCTCCCCCTATTTTCAGTAACAAGTACCTCAGAATGAGATGAAGTACCACAAGTCTTCCTTCTCATCTCCTCATTAAGAACACTACTCTTAACATTTTTCAAGGAGACAACACCATCAGAAGATGAGTTTGTAATTGAAATCTGAAATGTTTCCCAAGAATCTGGTAGAGTATTCAGTAGCCATAATCCCAACACTTCATCAAATTTGATGCCCATTTGGGACAATTGATCCCGGAGCCCTTGAAAATCATTTAAGTGATCTGAAATAGAAATCCCCCTCCTTGTACCTCAAATTCATCAAGGAATTCAACAAATATAATTTATTGTTTCTTGTACTAGAAGCATACAAAGTCTCAATCTTCTTCCATAATGATTTTGCTTTTTCCTCATTAGCAATGTGATTATAAACATTGTCTTTAACATACTGACGAATAAAACCACAAACCTGTTGATGCTCAAACTTCCATTCCTCACCAGTCTTGTCTTCTGGCTTTTCAGTAGATAACACAGGAAGATGCAATTTCTTCACAAATAACAGATCCTTCATTTCTCCCTTCCATAAGTGATAGTTAGTGTCATTCAAACAGACCATCTTATTTGTATTTGCCTCCATCATTCAAGCAATCAAATAGCTCCAACCATGGAGCTCTAATACCACTATGATGGGAAATTCAACACAATAAAAATAATATCTCAACAAGAGCAATAAGCAACGGATAATAATTTCCCCCAACTTGCAAGAATCTGTGAGGAACAATAACAAATAATGGCAGCAACAAAAACACACTTCAGGAAGACACAAAATTTTAACGTGGAAAACCTTCTTAATCTCATAAGTAAAAACCACGGGTACAAGTCAGTTAATCAAACTCCACTATGATCAAAGTTATGGTTACAAGAGAGTCTCAAATCACAGCACAAATTGTGCTCAATAAACCAAATAACAATACAACAATGAAACAAATAACAAGAAACCTGAAAAAAAATCTCTTGACGACTGTCACTCTGTTCGAAAAAATCTTAAAGGTTAATATTGGACTGGATCTCCACATAGAAAATGAGTCCAACCCAACATACATCTCAAGAAATGAAGAATTATTTATTCTACTTATAAATTAGACCTTTAGACCTTTGAAGTAAAAATCAAAGAGGGATGTATAATGTTCTTAACAAAGGGAGAAAGAAACAATATCCATCAGAGTTTTTAGCCTTTACAAATTGAGAGGATGACCTACACAACTAAAAAAATAATAATAATTTCACTCCATCATTTATGTCATATTGTATTTCAAATGAAATTTTATGTGTTCAATCCTTTATATTAAATCATTTATATTTATTGAATGCAGTCAAAGACAATCTAAGATAAGATAACATAATGAATTATCTTAAATAAAATTGAAATCACATTGAAAAAATAAAATTAATTTTTAACCACTTATATAAGACCTTTAGTGATATTAAAACAAAATATAAATAATTAATAATAATTATTATATAAACTTTTAATTTCATAAATGGTGTGCGTCCTTTTACTTTTCATAATAAACTGTCATATCTTTCATTGTTAGCAATAAAGTTTCACTTTATCCACTTCCTAATTTTTCTTACAATGTTTTTATTATTTTGTTTTACCATTTTTAATCAGATAAGTTTTTATTCTGCATTAGCTAAATCTCCAAAATATTAACATAATTAATCGAATAATCACATAAGAGTTTCAGTCAATCTTTTTTTCTTATCAAGAACTTTTAAGTTAAACCAAATCAATTAAAAATCTATAACACGTCACAAGTCTTAACTAATATTCTCTTCATATTATAGTTTCTGATTGAACTTCCTCAGATAATTCTTATTATTTTATCCACCAACAACTATGTTTCAAGTTTTTATTTTTTATAATTGTAAGAGTTGACACAAATCTTAACAGCTTCACCACATTAGTTTGCTACGGCAAGTTCATTGAAATTTTGCCACCTCAATTATTGAACTTCAGGATAGAATAGGGTATCGTCGATTTGAAGGAAAACCATGCCACAAATAGATTAAAAATTTGATTTATGTGTCATAAAAAAATACCTAATATTTTAATGGAGTGATATTCTACCACAAAATAGATTTAATAAAATATTGTATGAATCAATTTCTAAAATTAATATAAATTTTAAATATACTAAAATAAATGCAGTAAAATCATTGTTATTATCATGACTATATTTTTATATTTACTATTATCGCTGTTACTGTTATAATTATATGGTTAAAATTAGTATGTCCATGTTTTCAATCTTAACAAAAATATGGGAGTTAATTAGTATTAGAAATGAATCTGACCTAACTCACTTTAAAACTAAAACTAATTCAAAAGTATAGATAACCTAATATTAAGATTGGATAAACTTTGATATTATAATAGAAATGAACCACTCTTAAAAGCTACCTTAAAAAATAATGATTTGTCAAGGCCTTAGAGAAGAATATTCTAAGTATTTTTCCTTCAAATGTTAAATGAAATACTGTAATGATTAGTTAATGGGCTGGCAAAAGACTGCTTTGGATGTTTGTATGGACTTGGACTCAAATATGGGCCTAGACTAGCTTTAGCTTATTATAATTGGGCTTTTATTATTACGCCCCCATGGTTTCAAGCTGCAACCCCATACGGGTGGTGAAATGATAAAATCGGCCCTAGTCAGATTTACAAAATAAAACTACTTTTTATTTTCACTTCATCTTCTTCCTCTCGCTGTGCATCCCAATAGGCTGCACCTCCTTTAGTTTGTGTATGAGAGTCTCTGTTGGAACAATTTTCCACTGCCAAGAATAATTTCTGACACCGTTGTCCCATCATGCTGCTTGAAGAAACTAGTTTTGTTATTGTTGCTACATGTTTATTCTAGATTTGGTGATATGGGAAGTTTCCATATTACACAATTTAAATTTTGTTTACATTTTAGAATGGAAGTGTATTCTAGAATGTATTATCATAATCCAAAATTCACTTATAAATTTGAAAATACATTTTGAATTCAACAATTGAAATATATTATATATTTCAGATTATGCAATGTGAAATGCGAAATGTATTTCTAGATTAAAAAATAGAGTTTGGTTTTTTCATTCTAAAATATATTAATACATTATAGATTACGTAATCCATAATATATTTCTGATCAAAAATACATTTTGAATTATTAATTATAGAATGTATTTATTTTTTCAAAAAATAAGTTTTATTAATAACTAAATTATTTGGAAAGACAATTATGGCTAAGACAATAGTTGACACATCTTAAGGAGATGCTAGACAAAGATTAAAAATGTTAATCTACAAAAGATATCATGAAAAATTTGTGAATGACAATGGTGATGATGCGATGTATGAAGTTGCAAAAGGACATGATGAGCATGAATGATTCCTTGGTGGACTTTCCGGTACCTCTGTACAAACGAGTTTTGTTGGTCACATTGCCTTAAGATTATGGGAGGATGAGGTAAGAAATAAAAACTTTACTTAATAATTTCATATTTGGTCATGTGATATTATTTATAATTAGAAACACTAATATAACTTTTTTAGGATCAATGAGAATTGAAGTTGTTCTCCTATGCCTACAAGTTAAGTAAACTTGGAATCCCTCCCAGATTAAGAATGTGGTGTTTAACATCGGATTGTTGTTGTATTGCAACATTAACTATGATACCATTGGTAAGGAGTTTATTTTAGCCTTTGTGGAAATGTGACACCTGGACACTAACACTTTCCACCTTCCTATTGGTGAGATGTGATAGAAGCCTTGTGGATGAATCTTCTTCAAGTGATGGAAGAAGGTTGTGGAAGCCTTGGAGGAATGAAGTGAAATTCCAAATTGAAGTAGTAAGGGATATGTTTCCTAAGAGAGGTTAGGCCAACTCTAGGAGGAAGAAGGCTAGGTTGGTCGAATTTAGAGAGGGCTACCTGATGACTTTTTTTTACGACAAGTGTACCGTGTCAGAAGTAATAATTTGTCCCTAAGGATGAATATCGAATCCAAAATGAACTATTGAGTTATAAAGAATAAGATTCACTAAAAAGAAAACAAAATAATAACATTTATTGGAAGTTTGTTATGAGTGATTGCAAGAATTATAAAGAAAGTAAAGTAAAGAGTCTCTTGGTTCAATTGTGAAAATTGGGATTGGGGTTCATTATTCTTACTCCTTTGTATTTCATAAACATAATAATATTCTATTCTTAAATTGATGTTGATGTCCATATAAAATTAATTTGTATCGATTTCTCGCATATAAAATTATTAAGAGCGTCTCCTAAATATCAATTGCTTGCATGTTTATAAAAGTTCTTTATCATTACGATTAGATGTTGATAGCAATTAACATTTCAAATATATTCCTAGCATTCAAATATGTTAAGCATTATCATTTAGATTAGAAATCAAGAAGTACTTTTCAATCAAATCTAAGGATCAAAATCATGGTAAACAAGCCTTATGAATAAAATGACAATACTAATCATCAATCAAGAATAAAATATTATATTTAAATATCACCTAAAAAGAGTTTGAACAAAATACCCCAATCCCAAAGGGTATAATTAGTCACTCATGTTGGCCATTACAAGCATGGCAAACAAGAAAAAAAGATCTAGGATGTTTCTCCTTGACGGCTGTCTCCTCTAGGGTTTTCTATCACCTTTTATTCTCCCAATTGATGTTTAGGGTTGTGCTTCATGCGTCATATTTAACCTAGTTGGGCTTAGGCTAAGTGACTTCTCGCTTGGGCTTGCTTGGGCGAGTTGAGCGAAAACAGACCCAACGTCTCTAGATTGATCTTGCATGGGCGTGACTGAGCTTGCTTGGGCGAGATCCTCTGGTAACTTCTGGCTTAGGTGAGTTTTGGAGAGTGTTTGAAGCATTCCAACTTTCTATTTTTATCTTGTATATTTTCCTTTTGCCCTTTTATCTCCATTTTACCCTAGAATCCTGAAATTAACATAAATTTGGGAATAAATCGTTATTAATCATATTATAATCACAAAATATGTAAAAAGGTTTAAATTGCTAAGTTAGGGGTTATATTATAGTTATTTTATCAATAAATATCCATAAGTGTTTGTATTTTAATATGAAATATTATTAAAATATGACACTTATCACTAACCTAGGGAGACTTCAAGGATAATTAGAGTGCCATAATGGGCAACATTTCACTACTCATTCCAAAGTATCCATTATATCACGGGTTCTATTTATAAGAACCATGGTTGACCATTTGGAGAAGAAAAGAATAGGGAAATTCAAATTTGAATCCCTTGAAAAGTGGCCCATATAATGGATCAAATGTCATTTTTCCACTCATGTTTTCCACTTTTGAGCATGCTCAAAATGCTTCTTGCATGCACCTTCTCCTTTTTAGAACCATCCTAGGTTTCTTAAGCCTTAAAAGCCCAATTGAAATCCTAGTTAGGTTATTGTAACCCTAATCTAATCTTAGTCTACTCAGGGTCCAAATACAAGCACCACTATAAGGTACATCATGTAGCCTATTAATTTCTTTTATGTACAAATGAACTATTTTTTTAAGAAAAATATAATGTTAATAGGTAGAAAGTGAGCATATTTTGTTAATTTGTCCACAATTACTCAAATTGCATGATGACCAAACGTAGTCCTTGTTAAACCTGTCAAAAAATCTATGGATATGCTTTCCCGTTTCCATTATCAAACATCTAAGGATCGTAGTTCCCCATAAGGCATTCTCTGTTCTACATTTATTTTATGACATATTAAACAACATGCAACAAATTCTACCACCGTCTTCTTCATTCCGAACCACCAAAATATTTTCTTCAAGTCTTAATACATCTTCGTAGCATTTGGATGAGTACTTAAGTTACTCTTATGAACTTCCTCCATTATATTCTTCTACAAGTGATGACTACTTTACGAAAAGTGCACCGCATTGTTAGAAGTAATAATTTATCCCTAAGGACGGATATCGAACCTAGAATGAACAGTTGAATAACCAAGTATAAGATCCACTAAATAGAAAACAAAATAATAAAGTTTGTTGGGAGTTTGTTATGATTGCAATGATTAAAAAGAAAAGAAGTCAAATAGTTTGTTGCTTCAATTGGAAAAATTGGGATTGAGATTCATCCTTCTTACTCTTTTGTATTTTGTTAACAAGGTAATATTCTATCATTTGATTGATATTGATGCCCGTATAAAAATTGTTTATATCGATTCCTCAAATATAAAATTATTAAGAGAGTATCCTAAATATCGATTCGTTGTATATTTATAAAAACTTCTTATCATTACAATTAGACATTGATAGCAATTAACATTTCAAATCTATTCCTAGCATTCAAATATGTTAAGAATTATCATTTGGGTAACTTAGAAGTACTTTCCAGTCAAATCTAAGGATCTATATCATAGAAACAAGCATTACAAATAAAATGACAATACCAATCATCAATCAAGAACAAAATATTATATTTAAATATCACTTCAGTACATAAGAGTTTTAACATATTACTTCCAATCCCAAAGGATATAATTGGTCACTAATGTTGGCTATTACAAGCATGGAGAGCAGGAAAAGAAGATCCAAGATGTTTCTCCTTGATGACTACCTCTTCTAAGGTTTCTAACATCTTCTATTCTCCCAATTGGATTCCAATCCACTTAATGATTATTTTTAGGGTTGTTCCTCAAGCCTCATATTTAACCTAGTTAGGTTTGGACTAAGTGACTTATTGCCTAGGCGTTATTGGACTCGCCTAAGTGAGTTGCACGAAAAAAAAGACCCAACGTCATTGGAGTGATCTTGCTTGGGCGAGATTGGGCTCGCTTAGGCAAGATTCTCTAGAGTGTGTGGCTTAAGCGTGTTAGAATTAGATGCCTTAAACAAAAGGGGGGGGGGGGGGTGAATTGTTTTTAAAAGATTTTCACAAATATTGAAGGTAGAGTGAAAAGGTATGAAGAATCAATCAAGTTAAAAATTTGTTCAACCAATAGAAAATTGTTTTAAGTTTGATTCCAGAAAATCAACCAGTTGTTTTCACGAAACAACTAGTTATTTATACCAATAAATTTGAAAAACAATGTTAAAAGAGTTTAATGAGTGTAGGAATAGAAAACATCACGCAAGATGTTTATAATGGTTCACTCTTAACCAAGAGCTACATCCAGTCCTCAGCTAACCACTGAGAATTCACTATGTAATCAAACCTAATTACAAACCACACACCAAAAGTGATGATCTTGAACCCTTCAAGAACACACACCACTTTTGGCAAACCACACAGTTTCCAGAAACACCTTCTGAAACTGCACCACACCAGAACGCAAAAAATTACAATGTTCAAGGAAGAAGGGAACATAATACACCTGGGTAAATCAAAGCTTAAAGTTCAGAAGTACAAGACCCAATTCTATTCCTCACTTGAGATGATCCAAAAGCTCTTTGAAATCTTGAAAAAAAAATTGGTTAATCTTTCTTTCTTAGTTAATGCCAAGGAGCATATAACAACCTTTTTATACTCCAATCAAATGGTCAAAGCAGTTAAATAAAGAATCAAAAAGTTGGTGGAATCATTTAAAACAGATTAAAACCAATTAACAAAATTTTGTTAAGGTTTTCAGAAAAACAACTAGTTGAATTATCGAAACAACTAGTTGAATTCTCGAAACAACCGATTGAATCAGTTTGACTTCAAATTCAAAACAAAGTAAAGCTTTTCAAACTCATTTTAAAATCCACTAAGTGTCAAACAATCGGTTGAATCGACATTTCAACAGGTTGAAATTTTACACTCTTTAGAAAACTCATACTTTCAAAAAGATTAAGATTCAATTAACCTTGGATCATCTTAAAGAGTGGATTAACAATTCAAAGACTAGTAGAGACACATAGAAAACCAGCAGCAAAGTCTTCAAGCATTCCTCTTGGATTTGGAGACAACAAAACACATTGTTCAACAATCTCCCCCTATTTGATGAAGACAAATCTATGGTTTGCTTGTGTTGTAGTATTTGAATTTGATAGACCCTACAAAACAGAATCTGTGCATATACAAAGCATACATAGTAGCAGGATAAACCAGACTTAAAAGGACACACACAAATTTGCACAACATAGGCAGAAAAGAGAATCAAGAATACCCAACTCATTTCTTAAGAAGAAAAACCTTTCCCTAGGTAGTGGCTTAGTGAAGATATATGCAAGTTGCTTATCAATTTCAATAAACTGAATTTCACAATCCTCATTGCTCACATGATCCCTTATAAAGTGGTGGCGAATCTCAATGTGCTTAGTCCTTGAATATTTAATCTGATTTTTAGTGAGGTTGATAGCACTTGTGTTATCACAAAGCAAAGGCACCTTGTTGACCATCAAGCGAAAGTTTTCTAGTTGTTGTTTGATCCAAAGAATTTGTACCCAACAACTACCAGCAGCTATATACTCAGTTTCTGTAGTTGAGAGAGCCACACAAGCTTGCTTCTTGCTATGCCAAGATATGATTGCTCCAAGAAGATGGCATGTGTCACTTGTGCTATTTCTATCCAACTTGCACTCTGCAAAATCAAAATCAGAATATCGAACCAAATTTATAGAAGAGTGAGAGGGATACCATAAACCAACACTGGTTGTGCCTTTGAGGTATTTTAGAAATCGTTTGACAGCTTTGAAGTGGGATTCTTTTGAATTTGATTGAAATCTAGCACATAGGAAAACTGCAAACATGATGTCAGGCCTGCTAGTAGTGAGATAAAGCAAGAAACCAATCAATTCTCTGAATTTTGTTTGATCCACTACTATTCCAGCCAAGTCAGCATCCATGTAGCAATTTGTTGACATTGGTGTGGATGCCTCTTTGCAGTTTTTCATCTCAAAATTCTTGAGAATCTCCTTGCAGTACTTAGTTTGGCTTAGGAAGATGTCATCTTTTAATTGCTTGACCTACAACCTTAAGAAGAAGGATAACTCTCCCATCATAGACATTTCAAACTCCCCTTGCATAGCTACAACAAATTCCTCACATAAGCAATCATTAGTAGCACTAAATATGATATCATCAACATAAATTTGAACCAAGATGATGGTAGATTTTGACTTTTTAATAAAAAGAGTCTTATAAATTTTGCCTCTCTCATAGCCATGAGATAAGAGAAAATTGTTAAGCCTCTCATACCACTGTCTTAGGGCTTGCTTAAGCCCATACAAGGCCTTTTTCATCTTGTACACATGATTATGATGTTTTCCACTGAAAGATTTATAAAAAAATCTCCATTTTCTTGAGAAGATCATCCTGGTGCAGAATTTCAACAGGTTATTTCGCAGAATCAACCAGTTGTTTTTATGGATAGGATTCCAGCTTCTACAGAATGGTGGTCTGGTCATCTTCTTCTGCATAACTCTTCATAGATTCTTGTTCTGTATGGTTAGTTTCACCAAAGACAACATGAATAGACTCTTCCATAGTCATAAGTCTTTTGTTATTCTTTATAAGCATGACTAGTTAAGGAATAACCAAGAAAGATATCATTATCCGCTTTTTATCAAACTTGAGTTTGGGTAAACCTACCACAAGATCTCTTGAAATCAATTTATTTAGATGATCATGTGGATGTGTGTTATCCTTCTATGTCATAACCATGATTCCTCGTGTTTGGTTAGAAGGTAACCAATAGATGTAGAATGTGAGATATCAAGTAAATAAACGTTGTTGATTCTTTTACCAAGCAACAAAACTTCTTATGATTTGGGCAAGCTTATCTCACATGTGTTGGGCTTGAAGGTTATTTGATAACCTTTGTCACACAACTAGCTTATGCTTAGGAGGTTATGCTTTAGACCTTCCACAAATAGCACATCATTGATCAAGAAGGTGTTCTTGTCTCCAATGGTTCATCTTTCGAGAATTTTCCCTTTGTTGTTGTCCCCATAAGTCACATGACCTTCTTGCTTAAGGAAAATATTGAAAAACTTGCTTTTATCCCCTGTCATGTGCTTAGAACAGCCACTGTCCAGGTACCTCAAGTGCTTATTTGCCAAAGAACCCTGCAAGAAACAAGATCAAGGAGCAAGATTTGGTCCCCTTACGAATTTGGGTCCAATGATGTTAGTAGGAACCTTAGGAACCCATTTCAAATTACCTTTGGGAATAGAAAACCTTCTTACTCTGCATAATCTAACAGTGTGACTCATTTTTATGCAGTAAAAGAACTTTTCAACCAGTTGTTTCGACAAAACAATAGGTTGTTTTTCAAAGAAACTTGAAAAAGGTTTTGAAACCGGTTTGTTCTTGCTTTTTGGATTAAACCCAACTCAGCCTTTCCAAAAACATAGTTTTGAGAAACAAGAACAATTTCAAGATTGGATTGGCCTTTGGAAAACTTGTCCACAATTTTTAAAAGATAATGAACTTTCTTTTGCAGAGATTCACAATTTTCACAAAAGCTAGAATCAACACACTTGCAAGAAGAGTTTTGATAAATTATTTCCAAAGTTTCAAAATCAGTTTTTGAATGGCTCAACTATTCTTCCAAGGTCTTGACTCTATTTTCCAACAAGTTGTTTAACCCTTTCGACTGGTTATTCAAAAGGGCCAGCGTAGTAGCTTCCTTATGAGTTTCTTTGAAGGCATCAAGAAGTTGGCTATAATTTTCAAAATTAATAGAAGTTCTTGAAGTTACACTGCTTGATATAGATTCTTCCTTCGCCATCAAACACAGATTGACTTCTTCATCTTCCTTAGATGATGAACTTGAGGATGAATCATCATTGTATGCTCTTCTTGATTTTCCTTTCTTCTCATGCTTCTTGTAACCCCTTTTTCTCTTTGCTCACATTGCTTGGACATCCAAACTTGATGTGACCCTGTTTACCACATCCAAAACAAGTATAGTTTGTATAATTAAATTGATTAACATTCTTGCTATTGTACCTGTTTGATGGCTGATTTTTATCTTTGTTGTTCTTCTTCAAGAACTTGTCAAATTTCCCTGTGAGCAAGTTGAGAGTTTCACCATCATTGCATTCACTTGAGTCATGACAATCCTTATGACCAGTAGCTATATGCTTTTCTTCATTTTCTTGGTCATTAAGTCGGTTCATCTCAAGCTCATGTTCCCTTAGCTTACCAAACAAGGATGTTGTGGTCAATGTTGTCAAATTCTTGGATTCAAAAATTATAGTGACCTTTGGTTGCCAAGATCTATCCAAGCATTTGAGGATCTTGATGTTCAGTTCCTCCCTTTCAAAGATCTTGCCAAGGCTGATGAGATGATTCACTATGTGGGTGAATCTTTTCTGCACATCCGAGATTGTTTCCCCTTGAGCATTTTAAACATTTCATACTCTTGAATCAGAGCATGCTTCCTTGCTCTCTTCACATTAGTGGTGCCTACATGGGTAACCTCAAGGATGTCCATCATCTATTTTCCAGAAGTACATTGTAAGAATTTGAAAAACTCATCTGAATTTAAAGCAGAAGTGATGATGTTTTTAAGGCCTTTCAGTCCACTATGACCAAGGTTTTTCAATGAAAACATCATCCTTTTCAAATTTAGGAACAAAAGGCCTATTTACAATAACATCCCAGATTCCTCTATCATTCGATTCAACAAAGATTTCCATTCTAACCTTCCAAAATTGATAGTTCAGTCCACAAAACAAAGGTGACCTGTTTATTGAAGCATCCTCCCTAAAGGGTAGTTTTTCAGCTATTTTAAAAAGGTTTTAGAATTGAAAACTTGAATGACTTTCAAGAATTCAGCTCCTAATGCCAATTGTTAGAATTAGAGGCCTTAAACAAGATGGGGGGAGGGAGGGGAGGGTGAATTGTTTTTGAAAGATTTTTGCAAGTATTGAAGGTAGAGTGAAAAGTTATGAAGAATCAATCAAATTAAAAATTTGTTCAACCAATAGAAAACTGTTTTAAGTTTGATTCCAGAAAATCAACCAGTAATCAAACCTAGATTACAAACCACACACCAAAAGTGATGATCTTGAACCCTTCAAGAACACACACCACTTTTGGCAAACCACAAAGTTTCCAGAAACACCTTCTGAAACGACACCACACCAAAACACACAAAAATACAATGTTCAAGGAAGAAGGGAACATAGTACACCTAGGTAAATCAAAGCTTAAAGTTCATAAGTACAAGACCCAAAACTATTCCACACTTGAGATGATCCAAAACCTCTTAGAATCATTTAAAATAGATTAAAACCACTTAACAAAATTCTGTTAAGATTTTCAAAAAAACAACGAGTTGAATTCTCGAAACAACAGGTTGAATCAGTTTGACAGCAAAGTCAAAACAAAGTCAAGCTTTTCAAACTCATTTTAAAAGCCACTAAGTGTCAAACAATCGGTTGAATCGACATTTCAACAGGTTGAAATTTCACACTCTTTAGAAAACTCATATTTTCAAAAAGATTAAGATTCAATTAACCTTGGATCATCTTAAAGAGTGGATTAACAATTCAAAGGCTACTAGACACACACAGAAAACCAACAACAAAGTCTTCAAGCATTCCTCTTGGATTTGGGGACATCAAAGCACCTTGTTCAACAAAGGGAGTTTGGGCGAGCTTGGGTGAGTGTTAGTGCGTTCCAACTTTCCTTTTTAGATTTGTATATTTTCATTTTGCCCTTTCATCTCCATATTCCCTAGAATCTTGAAATTAACACAAATTTGGGAATAAATTGTTCTTATTCAAATTAAAATCACAAAATATGTAAAAATGTTTAAATTCATAAATTAGGGGTTATTTTATCAATTAATATCCATAAATGCTTGTATTTTAATATGAAATATTATTGAAATCTGGCACTTATCAACAAGTATGCAAATTCTATCTCTAAATTTGATAATTCTATTAGAACCCTTGTGGAATTCAAATTCCTTTCCTTTTATCCCGACTGTCAACTTTTCTTGCAAAAATTAATCGCTTTTTTGAGCTCCCTTTTTTTCTTCCAATAATCCACATGAGATTTTTAACATTCATAAGCATAAACTATAAATCTTAGTTATACACCTAAGTTAAAGTATCTAATTAATTCCTTCACAATCATCGTAGATGCATGTATAGATTTTTAACATGTAGCATTTATCACTATATTTGTTTTCCCAAGGTGATACTGCAATTTAAAGTCATAACCTTAAGAAATTCCATCAATCTACTATGTTTCTTGTTTTGTTCACTTTTTTTATTTTATTGAAAAGGTACTTTAAACTTTTATGATCATTGAAAACTTCAAACCTTACCACATATAAGTAATGTCTTCATATTTTCAATACAAGCACCACTACACCTAATTCTAAATCATGTGTAGGACAATTAACTTCTTGTTGTTTGAGTTGTCGTGAATCATAAACTACCACTTTTCCTTCATACATTAGTACACATCCTAATCCTTGTCCAAAGACATCACAATATACCTCAAAATTTTTGGTATGGGAAGGAAGAACTAAAACAGGTACAAATGTTAATTTTTTTCTTCAACTCTTGAAAACCAAACTCACATGTTTCATTCCATTTAAAAGGTTGACCCTTACATGTTATCTTAGTGAAATGCAATGATAATTTAGAAAATCTTTCAATGATCGTATCTTGTCCTAAATGTTGTCTTTTGAATATCTTTCGCCTTAACTCAAATTTGATGATTACCTGACCTTATGTCAATTTTGGAATATACCACAAGAACTCTCAGTTGATCCATCAAATCATTGATCATTAGAAGATGATATGTATTCTTAATGGTGATTTTATTAAGTTGATGGTAATCAATATACAACCTCATAGTGCCATCCTTTTTCTTAACTAACAACATTGGAGCTACCTAAAGAGAAACACTAGTTCTCATGAATTGTTTGTCCAATAGTTTCTCTATTTATTTTTCTAATCTACTATTTATAGATGTGACATCCTATAGGGCTATAAACACATGTCATGATCCTAGTACCAAGTTTATCATAAATTCTATTGCTCTTTGTGGAGGTAATTCAGGAACATCTTTAGAGAAAAAAAATCAAGGTACTAACAAACAAGAGGAAACTTACTAATGTATGAAAATTTATTGACTTTTGAATAAGTTATGCTTTGTTTGTTTGGATTGGGGAGTGGAAAATTAAAGGTGTGAGGATTGAGAAAAAAGTGCGAATAAAGTTTGGTGTATTTCGATTGAAGTACGTTAAAGTGGGTATGAGAAAAATTTATTGAAAAATGTGATTGATGTGATGGTTGTGAGAGTATTTTAAATTATTTTTAAAGGTATAATGTTTGAATAATGAAATATGAAGTATTTTTTGTGTAGATTTGATTTAATTAAAATTTTATAAATTATTCCCAGTACAGTTGAATAATTATTTTAAAAAAATATATAACTTCCTCATCATTTTCACAAATTTATTCTTATATTTTAAAAAATAATTAGTTTAATTTTTATTTTGTATAATTAGAAATAATATTATTATATAAATTTATTTATTTTATATAAATAACTATTTTATTATTATTAATTATATTATTAAATATTTGATCTAAATAAAATAAAATAAAATAAAAATATTATTTAATTATTATTAATTTATATTTATTATCATCATTTTAAAAATTAATTTTAATTAATATAATTATTTTATAAATTAATTTTAAATATTATTGTTATTTTAATATTTATATTATTAATATTAATAAATTTTTTTATTGTTATAAATATATTATAATATTATTAGTTCTTTTATGATTATATTATAATTATTTATATTGTTATAATTAATTATATTAATAATTATTATAAATTTATATATGTAATCGATTTTATATAATATATAACCATATATAAATTTTATAATATAATATATATGTTATATATATTAATTTAATCGATTATGTATATAAATTTTATAATATAACTAACTTTTTTATTTTTATTAATATATATAACTTTGATTTTATTATAAATATATTTTATACTTTTATAAATAATATTTTTTATAATTTTAGTTATATTTTTTATGTTTTATTATATGTGTAATGGATAGTTTAAAAAAATGGTACAAAGGTGTAGTGTTTGATCAATTCATAGAAAAACTCGTAAATAAAAGTGAAGATACATAGATCGTTCTATACACTTTTATGTGACTTTTGCTCATCTCCCTTTTACTTTTCTACAAAGGTAATAAACAAGTTCGAGCCTCCATCCACCCGTTTTTTCACTTCCCATCTCTTTTTATTTACTAATTCAAATAGGAGGTGCACCCTCACTTCCATTTGAAAGGACAGTACACCACACCTGATCCAAACATGCGGTTAAGTTCATGCATATTTGAGAATCTTTTGAAACTTCATTGTGATTAACAATAAAATCTTTTAGTTCTTTCTAGTAAAAAACTTCATAAATATTTGATTTGCAAATTAAAATCTTATCATGAAAATTTTGAGGTGGATGATTTGAAAATAATCAATCTATTTCTAAAGTAATATCCAAATACATTATCCTTATAGAAATATAGAAACATGACAATCTGTCCATATAAGTGAAGAATGACTATATATAATTTAACTAAATAAATTAGGGAACAAAGTCTACAAGTATATAAAGAAGGATAGGAATGATGAGAGTCTCAACTATAAATATAAGGTAGAATAGAATGTTTTATTTAAAATGTGAATATGAAAAAGACATCTAAATATGGTGTCCAAGTGTGCAACAGAACAGAACCAATCCATGAAGAGGTGGGTGGGTGTGAGAGAAATAATTGGGTTGGTGGTTGAAATTTCGAGGTTTAGGGATGAATCAGAAAAAAAAATCGCATTTGGCATGTAAAAAGGCACCTCATCAAAAGATACCTGTGACTGTGTCAGTGAAAGAAAGTGTGAAGCTTTTATAAAGGAAGATTTCGAGCCAGAGACGTAACTGTGATGTAAAACCATCTCTTTCATATAACATCACTTTCTCAACTTAAGGGCCTTCAAAAGCTGGAGGTAAAGTAGATGAAAAATTAACAATACGACAAAAATAGATAAAAATAAATAAAATATAAGTTAAAATAACAAACTGAAAATGGATAGAAAGAAAGAGATAATAAAAAATACATGAGAAATAATTTAGTGAATTCTATTACTTTAAAATGATTTTTACTTTACTTTTTTCTCTTCTAAATATTTAATTTATCTCCATCCTTTTTATTTATTTCTCGTGGGGAAAAATAAATATATTAGCACTTTCTATAAATACTGTTAATTTAAACTTATAAATTTTTTTAAAATATAATTAACTAATAATGTCATAACGTATATTCAATCATACCAAATTAATAATAATAAATATTTTAAAGTAATAAAGTTAGATATACATTACATCAGTAATAATGATAATAAAAATAAATTAAAAAAATTATATTTTATGAAAATTAATAATAATAATAATAATAATAATAATAATAATAATAATAATAATAATAATAATAATCAAAGTTGACATTTTAATAAGAGGAATAGTGCTTAAGTTATTTTAAACGAAATTATCTCGTATTAAAAATAGTTATGAAAAATACGATGCTTTAAAAGTTTTTGGTATTTTTTTTATTAAAATTGAATTTGTATTTCTTATTAAGAAAGATGAACTGAGTACATTTAGGCTTTACATTAGTAGTACAGGATTAAATGAAGAGAATAGAAGTAGAAGGAAGAATTGATGTATTGTGTGATTTATATATAGAATATGAAAAGTGTATAATTAATGGAACACAGATCAGATTCATAATTAACTTCTATATTATAAAACAACTTTTACAAAACATTCAGTATACTAGCATTTTGATTTCATTATATTCTATTATGTTAATGTGATTGATTAATTTTATCTGATCTGCTATTATTAATTCAACCATGGCATTAGCCAAAATCATCTATAGTTAAAAAGACTTGTAAAAAAGAGAGAAGAAACGTAATTTCTTTTAAAAGTAGACTTTCTGATGAAATAGCTGGTTTTGGAATATGTTAAACTTAAGATTTGTCCCATTGGAGATAAAAAAAAGTGATTTTGAATATGCAATGATGGTAGAAGAAGGGTGGTGATTAAATTAAATGGTGGGTTTAGTGAGAGAAGATAAAATAAGAGCAATAATGGGGACAGTGATTAGAGGGTAGGATGTGATGAAATGAGATGAAATGAGAGAAGAGACAGTTACAGACATAGATGCCATACAAGTGTACAAGGTTACAATAGTTGGAGTGTGTTCCATTCCATTCACACTTCAACAGCAACCGCTTGGTTCCCGCTGTGCCTGCTTGCCACATGTTCTTTTGTTTCCTTCAACTTTTACACTGACCCCACTTTCTCTTCTCTACTATCTTTTAATAACACTCCTCAGTCCTTCTCCTTCTTCCATTTCCTATCTTCCTTCTTTCCTCACAATGACTGACATCACTGACGATGTTGCTGAGGAAATCTCCTTCCAGAGCTTCGACGATGACTGCAGGTTGCTGGGGAATCTCCTCAATGACATTCTTCAGCGCGAAGTTGGCACCAACTTAGTTGACAAACTCGAAAGGATTCGAGTCCTTGCTCAGGTCAAACCAACCTTTCACCCTTTTCCATTTTCTTTCTCTCATGGGGATCTTTTTCTTTTGCTTCCTATTACCTGTTTTTGTTTTGTTTTTAATTGTTATGTTCTGTCAGTTTTGCAGTCTCTGCCAGACAGAAATTAAAATTGAAGTTTCGTATGTTGCTTAAAAATTAGGAAATTTAACATGCATGGTGGTTTGTGATAGACTAACATAATATACTGTTTACTCTTTTACTTTTTTTTACTGTTTCTGGGATATTCTTATATATGCATTGGTGCTTCATGAACCATGATGCATGGGGATGGGGGTTCATGTGGTAAGAGATGACCCAGCTGATTTGCGATCTCTTGTTTGTTGTGGATTGTGATGGTGCATGTGGTGTGAGTTCTTGTGATGAGAATCTTGGACGTGAAAATGGGGTGGCACTGATTTCAATTTATCTTTTTGGCAGAGTGGTTGTAATATGAGGCAGGCTGGTATTTTGAACATGGCAGAGCTGCTTGAGAAGCAGTTGGCTTCAGAGTTGTCAAAGATGACACTAGAAGAAGCTTTCACCCTTGCCCGTGCCTTCAGCCACTATCTTACTTTGATGGGCATAGCTGAGACCCATCACAGGTAATTCGATCACAGCTTATTAGTTTTTTTACTCTCATTACTTGATGATTAGTCTGTTCTTGCTAGGCAGGGTAGTCCTTTACAGAATTTGTGCTTTTGTAGGGTTCGTAAAGGAGGGAATATGGCACAAATTGCAAAATCTTGTGATGATATATTTAACCAGCTGGTGCAGGGTGGAGTTCCCCCAGAAAAACTTTATGACACAGTCTGCAAGCAGGTTTGTTTTGTTCTTTACATGTCATGTGCATAGATTGATAAGCAAAGATGAAACTCAAATTAAGTGGCCTTCCGTGAGTAGTATAAAGCTTTTAGCCTAACATCTATGAGAACTTTTTCATCCTAACTTCTGCGATGCTTCCTTGAATTTTTTTGGAAACTATTGAATGCACCACGCAGACTAAGATTAGTAATTTTGAACCTTTCAATATAATTATTTTTTTGTTATTGATTTGGAAGGCAAGGTTTACGTTGATGGTCTTTAAATCGGTAATCTAGTTCCAGCTTCTCTTGCTTCTAAAATTCAATTTGATTTCTGTTGCTACAGGAGGTTGAAATTGTTCTCACGGCTCATCCCACTCAGATTAACCGTCGAACCTTACAATTCAAACACGTTAGAATTGCTGTGAGTTTTATGACCTTGTTTGGCCATAGAAAATATTTCCAAAAGCATGAAAATTTCAATCTATATTGTCATATAAGCATCAGTCTCTAACTACTTTCCCCCTCTTCCATGTAGCATCTTTTGGATTATAATGATCGACCTGATCTTAGCACTGAAGATCGAGAAATGGTGATTGAAGATCTGGTAATTTTTCTGAACTATATTTTCACACTAGAAAGCCGCTTTACTGTGTTTAAATGGCAGAGGTAAGTTTAGATGTGCTGGTCAAGGGTGGAAAAGGTGTGGTCAGAGGTTGATGTGCTGCTAGCTAAACCATCTAGGAGGTATAGCAGAATCACATTGAAGGCATGCAGAATAAGCCGTGTATAAGGTGGTATCTAGGTGGAATAAATTCATGCTTTGTAATGTTCTGGTTTGGAGTAATCTAAGCAGAATCAGGGCTTTAGTTGCTGGAGCAAAATCTGTGATAAGATTTTGAGTGGTTGTTGGGAGCTTGGTATGAATGAGTATATGAATCCTAGAACTCATTTCTTGGTCAAGGAAAGAAGAAGCAAGTGTGTATCTCTGTCAGATGTGAACTTGCAGGGGCACGTCAGAGAAGTAGATGCTGGAGGGGGTCGTTTTTTGAAGATGTTCTCAAAGGAAGGTGCTGTGGTGGTGCAGAATGCTAATGGTTTTGTATGGAGTTTTTAGGATGCTGGAAACCAGTTGGTATTAGCTGGTTTAGGTTTGCTGGTCTCTAATTTGAACCAGTTTTTGGGGTAGTAGGGAAGAGGTGGCTCCTTAAAAAGATCTATAGTTATGGAACTAAGTGGTATGTCACTTAGGTTGCCTGTAATTGATGGATGCTTAATTTGGAGTGTCATCTGTATATGGGTTGGGACACCCCTAAAGTATTCTCTTTAATTTCATTAATTCATTGCTGATAAAAAAAATGCTGTGTTTAAATGACAGATAATCTCCTTTAATTACGAAATGGTGTGTGCAATTTTTTGTTTCTGGAAATATTTTTACTATTCTGATAGAGCACAATTGGTTTGTTAGGTGAGAGAGATAACTTCAATATGGCAGACAGATGAACTAAGGCGCCAAAAGCCCACTCCAGTTGATGAAGCTAGAGCTGGTAAGCTGCTTCATTATTCTATTTGTCAGCACTTGCATGATTTGGTTCACAGTAAAAGAAGGTAATTATACTTGGCACATAAGAACTGTTTGTTCAATAAATTCCCCCAGGTTTCAACATTGTGGACCAGTCACTATGGAAAGCTGTCCCTCATTACTTACGACGTGTCAGCAGTGCTCTAAAGAAGGTCTTTCATCTTTAATTCATGGTCTTGGCTTTGAGTTCTCTTTAAGATTTTCAATACAATCTATTCTCCCTCGCAGCATACAGGAAAGCCACTTCCCTTGACCTGCACTCCCATAAAGTTTGGATCTTGGATGGGAGGTGATAGAGATGGAAACCCAAATGTGACAGCAAAGGTGAACATTTTCAACATCCATTAAAGTTCATGCTGTCCATACTTTACAAAGTGATTTCCCTTTATAAATAAGTGGAAGGTCTTTTCAACGAGGGAGAACTTTTCAAGTAATGCAGTAATCATTTTTTTGTAATAATTTTTTTAATTTAAAATTTAAACATTTCTTGTGTGCTTTTTGTAAAGGAAAATTTAAATGCTTTCTGAACATTTGTGACAATTTTATTATTTTAAAGTTTAAACATGCCATTGTGCTTTTGTTAAGGGAAATTTTAATGCTTGTTGAACTTGGAGAAGTGTCAAGGGGAATAAAAGTTGGCTACCTATTATTATGTTAAATACTTCCTGAAATATTTCTTTTTATAATTTTCTTGGGGTGGTGGTTGGATGTTCTCACTGGTTCAATTATAGACATCTGTTGTGTGTATGTAATTTACACAATATCATCAACTCACCAGAATTTTTTGTCCAATCTTGGGTTGGATTTTCAGTGCCAGAGAACATTTATCTTACCAATTTGCTTTAACCCTGTAAATCTTGACAGATATAATAGTTTCTCTCAAGTGTTTTTCTTTTTGTTACTCAGGTCACAAAAGATGTTTCACTTCTATCTAGATGGATGGCAATTGATCTCTATATCCGGGAAGTGGACAGCCTCAGATTTGAGCTATCCATGAACCAGTGCAGTGATAGGTTGTCAAGACTGGCACATGACATTCTAGGTGATTTGCCTGTTGAGTTTTATATTTGGGGGCCATCCTCCAAATGCCAATGGATAGTCATCATTGTTTTATATTATAAGACCACAAAGCACTGATTGTCAAAAGTACATAAATTCCTGGTGCAAATCACATTTGAATGCTTTAAAATCATTCAAATTCAATTTTTTTCCTCTTTTTTTAAGCCTAACTTTTTAATTCATGCCTTCTAAAATGTTAACACTAATTTGGACTTAAGAATGGAGGGGTCAGTTTGCATCAAATCCATAGTTAAGTCTCATCTATTTAAAATTGACTCCAACAGACTTGGTGTGTGGTGAATGGTGATGCTTGAGAGCTTTGTGTGATTTCCTGGAAGTTTTCTCTGATTTTTCTGCTTCTTAGCTTTAATAATATAAGATTACCATCAAATGAACTGCTAGTTTGATACTATTATATAATCTGTATCTAAGAGTTGATGGTCACCTCTTCCTCTGCAGAAGCTAAACATGAGAATCCCCGTGAGAATTGGAACCAATCTGTGAATAGAAGTCCCGCACTCCCAACACAACTTCCAGCAAGAGCTCATTTACCTTCTATTGCTGGTACACATAATGGAATTGATATTTTCTATCTAGTTCTTTGAGCATATCCTATGTTATGTCATTGGTGTCCATATTTTTGTTTCCTAGAACCACCCACATATTTTCATTTCATTGCATGAAAACTAAAAATCCTAAATTACTTCTATTTTGTCATACATGAGGAATGGGGCATCTTTAATATTCCAATTCATATCCTGTTTGGACATATTCTTTTGTGTAGAAAATGGTGAATCTCGGCATCCTAGACTAGACATTCCAGGACCTGATTACATACAATCTAATCACAAGGTAGTTCAATTCCGTGATTATGATACTTCTGATACTGCCATAGCATATTAAATAACATATTTTTTCTAACTGATAGGATGGCGGGGCTGCCTTGAGTTCAAATACATCGAAAAATGCCAATCCCAATATTCAATTATCAGGAACAAGTTCAGCAAATTCCAGTGCTTCTTCAGCTGGAATTTCATCTTCTTTTGGTCAAAAGAAATTGTATGCGGAACCCCAGACAGGAAAGTCCACTTTTCAGAAGCTTTTAGAGCCAATGCTTCCTCAACTTCCTGGAATCGCTCCTTATAGAATCGTCCTGGGGAATGTTAAGGATAAGGTATTGCTTCAATTTTTTCCTAGTGATTGGTACTTGAAAAATGACTGTATCTATGCTGGTTTTAATTATGTATTGTTTGTATGTGAAGAATAAATTATACATTATTGGCTTTATATTCTGCACGTGCTTGATAAGTTCCTGACATTTGTACATCTTCTGCAATGACTTAAAATGATTGCCAACAGATGTTGGTTTAAAAAAATTGAACAGAATGTGAGGATATGTAGACAATTTCTAAAAAGATTGCTTTGAATTTTTTTTTTGAGTTGTCATCCAATGAATGCAAATGTCTTCTTCAGCTTGAGAGAAGTCGTAGACGATTAGAACTACTTCTTGAGGATGTCGCATGTGACTATGATCCTTTGGAGTACTATGAAACATCTGATCAGCTTTTGGAACCTCTGCTTCTCTGTTACGAATCTCTGGTATTCTTTCTCTTTCCTTCTTGTGCCTGAAGGGTTGTGCACAATTAGTATGTAACTCTCCATTTCTTCAGCAATCATGTGGATCCGGGGTGCTAGCTGATGGCCGGCTTGCTGATCTGATTCGTAGAGTTGCTACCTTTGGAATGGTGTTAATGAAGCTCGACTTGCGTCAGGTCTGATTTAAATTGTATGTTTACTATTTCTTAGATAGCCAGTTCTGACCTGAGAATTTAATTATGACAGGAATCTGGGAGACATGCAGAAGCACTTGATGCAATAACAGAGTATTTAGATATGGGTACTTACAGTGAATGGGATGAAGAAAAGAAGTTGGACTTTTTAATAAAAGAACTGAAAGGGAAGAGGCCTCTAGTTCCAGTTAGTATAGAGGTTAGTGAGATGGTTATAGTTTTTAGTATACTAAGCACCTATTTGGCAAGCTGTCTTGTGGGACAGGAAAGCTTCTTTTTGTATTTTAGAAAAAAAGAGTTGATTTCGTAGTTGAAGGGTGAAAATTGAAGTTATTCTCTCCTCACGTTTCTATTTGATTAGCTGAATGTCGATTAGTTCCAAAACCACCCATTGTGATCTTTCATAGGTGAAAATTGGATTAATAGCCTTAGTTTGTTTAACGAACTACAGTTACTGACACACCCAATTGTTCATCATCGAACTTCCTATTGCAGTTGAAAAAAAAACGTAAACACCTATATTGGTCATTGATACAATGAAAGTGTCTTCAAATTTGGCCTTCAATGATTAATACACTAAAATAGTTCATCAATGTCAAATTTTGACATCAAACCCATTGGATGAAATAATTGACATTAGAAGACCATCTTGATGGTTACTATCGAAGAACCAAACTGACGACTGATGACACTATCTTTGAGGACCAAAATGTTCACTCAATAGAAAAAAAAAATACCTTGATCTGCTACATGCTCATTCCTTTTTTTCTTTTTTTAATGTAGACTTTAAGTTCATGTATACTTTTTCATATTCTTCTAATCATGGCACAAACATCTAATTTCCATGTCCCATTATAATTCAAAAAAAAGATCTAATGTTATTTCTGAAAATGCAACCAAGATACAAAAGAACATTTGATCACGAAGCAGTTCCAATACAAATATACTTTTTTTTTCTTTTTTTAAAAAGAATACTACAAATTATAGCTTGTTTCTTTCAAACTCTTTTCAATTCTGTCATGATATTGTCACCAGTGACCACCCGATCAAAGTTAACTATTCTTTTTGCATTCTTATTCATCTAAAGTGCAGAGAGTTGAACTGCATGTAATAATTTAATTCTTTCTGTCCATGTTCATAGTTATTTGTGATTGATATCTTGATTTCTTCTTTTAGGTTCCTTCTGATGTTAAAGAAGTCTTGGATACATTCCGAATTGCTGCTGAACTAGGGAGTGATTCACTAGGAGCTTATGTGATCTCTATGGCCTCAAACGTATGATATTTGCTACTACTAATTGTGCATACAGTTTACACAATATCAATGGCAGATTCCAGTCTCACCTGGCCTGAATGGTGTACTAACTTGCATGCTCTAATAACCATCAAGTCATTTTTTTTTTAAATTTTATTCTTGACACTTGATTTTGCATGTATAAGTTATTTTCCCTATATTCTGTCAAGCTGCTATTGATAACTTTTTTTCATGTAATATTTTTTGCATTTCAACTCTACAGCTGTGAAGAACATAGTGTTGTTTAAAAACTTGAAAAATTGAAATTGGTATTCACACTGATAATAATGGTTTATACTTGATTGTCAGGCAAGTGACGTCCTTGCAGTAGAACTTTTACAGAAGGATGCACGGCTTGCTGCTATTGGTGAGTTGGGAAAAGCATGTCCTGGTGGAACGTAAGTATGGAACCTTAGGTGGAACTTATATATCTTTTTAGTGGCACTATTTTCTTACTAGGCAAAATTTAAGGGTACTGGTGAAAAGAAACTTTGTGATGCTTTATGGTGAGATTGTGGTAATTTGTTGGATAATTTAGCAATGTAGGTAGAGTGTTTGATTTTATTGACATGTTTACAATAGGTTGCGAGTAGTACCTCTGTTTGAAACTGTGAAAGACCTGAGAGAAGCTGGTTCAGTTATCCGAAAACTTTTATCAATAGACTGGTACCATGAACACATCATTAAGAACCATAATGGACATCAAGAGGTACCCTTTTAATCCGAGATTCATCTCAGTTTTTGTTATGGCTGTAACGTGAAATTCACCTGAGAGAATTATAAATTTGTATATCCAGGTTATGGTTGGATATTCTGATTCAGGCAAAGATGCTGGTCGCTTTACCGCTGCCTGGGAACTTTTCAAAGCTCAGGAGGATGTTGTAGCAGCATGCAATGATTATGGTATAAAGGTTACACTATTCCACGGCCGTGGAGGCAGTATTGGTCGTGGTGGAGGGCCAACATATTTGGCTATTCAGTCCCAGCCCCCTGGGTCTGTGATGGTAGGTTATGCATCATTGCACTCGGTCTTTGAAAACCTGAATTTCAGTCTCATTTCCCTTCCAAAATATTATTTTTTCCTGTACCATTAGTAGTTTTGAAAAGTTTGCCTTTTGAAATTTAAATTAGTAGTATGAAGCAATAGTTGTAAAAGTTTTGCCACCAACATTTTGGTTGGTTAATTGATTCAGAGACTTTATTCCTCTTTAAGGAAGTGGTGTAACATCTGAATTAGACACTTCATCGATTCGTGTAGTACGAGTATTGTTCACCTGTAATTATTTGATACTTGTTGGATACGTGTAGTACGAGTATTGTTCACCTGTAATTGTTTGATACTTGTTGGACACAGGGACACAAACCATATAAGAGGGATTCTGAGCTTCATAGCTACTAGTATTAGCTATTAAGGAATAATTGCTTGTTTGAAAGAACAATATTTTTTCGATGGTGCATTGCAGGGAACGCTTCGGTCTACTGAGCAGGGAGAGATGGTGGAGGCCAAGTTTGGGTTGCCACAAATAGCTGTTAGACAACTTGAGATATATACAACAGCCGTGCTACTTGCAACCCTTCGTCCTCCTATTCCACCCCGAGAAGAAAAATGGCGTAATGTGATGGAAGAGATCTCAAACATCAGTTGCCAGTGTTACCGCAATGTAGTGTATGAAAATCCAGAATTCCTGGCCTACTTCCATGAAGCCACACCAGAGGCAGAACTTGGGTTCCTTAACATAGGTAGCCGCCCTGCAAGAAGGAAGAGCTCAAGAGGAATCGGACACCTTCGTGCAATTCCCTGGCTGTTTGCATGGACACAAACGAGATTTGTTCTTCCAGCTTGGCTTGGAGTTGGAGCAGGTTTAGAAGGAGCTTGCGAGAAAGGTCTCACTGAGGATCTAAAAGCCATGTACAAAGAATGGCCATTCTTCCAAAGTACCATAGACCTCATTGAGATGGTTTTGGGGAAAGCAGACATTCCTATAGCCAAGCACTATGATGAAGTCCTTGTGTCACAGGAGAGGCAAGAGCTTGGTCGCGAACTAAGAAGTGAGCTCATGACAGCTGAAAAGTTTGTACTAGTGATTAGTGGGCACGAGAAACTTCAGCAGAACAATAGGAGCTTGAGGAGGCTGATTGAGAATAGACTTCCCTTTCTCAATCCCTTGAACATGCTGCAGGTGGAGATACTGAAGAGGTTAAGACGTGATGATGACAACCGTAAAATCAGAGATGCTTTGCTTATCACCATAAATGGGATTGCTGCAGGGATGAAGAATACAGGTTGACCTTGCTTCTCAAGGACTACATATTCTACAACCTTTCCTCACTTCACTATCTTCACCCTTGTTTCATATACCTTTGCTAAGGAAAGATTAAGTTAGCCATAATGGCTTATGCTTTGTTCTGTACCCACAACATATCCTCTAGTATAATGATGTGATGCATAATAAGTTTTTCCAGCATTTTGGTTGCCACTTCTTAGTCATGAATTTCCTCTACCTCTTGCTTTATTGGAGAGGACAGATGAGAATTTGTTAGGACAATCAAATGGAAAGTGTGCCAACAACATTTACTAACAAACTCATACAAATATGGTAGTTACTTCAAATATGTACATGTTGCCTATAAATAAGAGGGGGATGTATCTTCCTGCACCTCCAAGCTTCTTGTCACACCTCATATGGAAAAACTCTGGATTATAAAATCTAGAAGGTATTTCTCCTTATTCTAGAATCCAGAATGAGTTTCTTTAAATATATATATATATATATATTATGAATTATATAATCCATAAGATATTCCGGAAAGTATTTAAATATTAATGATTTTGTAATTCAGAAAGTACTTTTTTAAAGAATTTATTTTTTATTATACAATCTATAATTTATTTTTTAAGGACAAAATGATCTTTTTGTCTGAACTATGGATGTCCGGCGAAGAAAACAACCATAAGAGAGGAAGGGAGTGAAAAAATTGAGGTCTTTGGACTGTAGATACCCATGACTACTCCTTCCAGCACCTCCATCACTTCTTCAACCATCCCATACTAAAACTAATTTTACCATTATATCCTTCAGTAAATAATATTAAAAAAAATAACCTAATATTTACTTTAACCTAACTTTCAACTTCTCACTTTTCACACTAAAACTCACTCTCACTCCCAGCAACAACAACGACGCACCTCTACCTCCAAAACTCTCTTCCAAACACTCTCCTCCAATCACTCTTTATCCACCACAAGGTTAGTACTTTTGTTTGTTTGAATTTGTTAGTGTTTTTAATTCGAATTTGGTGGAAGTGTTTTAATCTGTTAGTTTGATAAATTGGTTCTAGATTACGTAAATCGGTGAATGTTTAGTTGAGTTTTGAATTATATAATCCGGTAGGTTTATTTTGTTAAATAGGTTTTGGAGTAGGTAATCCAATAGTTTTATTGTTTAATTAGGTTATAGATTATGTAATTTGGAGTTGTTATTTTGTTAGTTCCAGATTGCATAATCCAGAAATGTTTTTTTTTTTCGGATTACATAATCTGGAAGTTGTTATTTTTGAGTTTCAGATTACATAATTTGGAAGTGATTACTTTTGTTAGTTTTGGATTATGTAATCCGAAAGTGAGAGTTTTGTTTCATTCTGGACCAGGCATATATATAGATTTACTAATCTAGAACCTTTAAATTTAGTGATTGTCTTCCAAATTAATACGGAACTTAGTTCTAGATCCAGAAAAACTTTATGAATTATTTAATACGAAACATAATATTCTATTATGCATTGAATAATTAGAATGTTATTTTGAATCTGGAACTAAGTTCAGTATTATGTAATTCCGAACATGATTGTTTCAAATTAACACTTGCGGATTCACTCAACAACAAAATATAAAAACATTGTCTTCTATTTTTATCTTTTTATTGAAGGTTAATTTTAAAATTTTAAAATTTATGGAGGTGGTTGAAGATGTGATGCGCAGTCGATACCCATTACTTAGTTACCTCTTTTTTAGTAGTTAGGATATAATTAAAGTGGAGTTACTTAATAAACACTTTCAAGATTGGAGATGAGTTTCGGAGTTTCTTAATAAACATTTTTAGGAGAGAAACAAAATTAAATCAACCAAGTTAAAAATCATATACAGGTAAACTAATTTAAAAAAAATTTCTCAAATATTTTTTCTATAACTTTATTATTTATTTGTATATAAGTTAATTTTAATTCATTAGAAAATGTATTTATTTTCTTAATAGTTAATAGTAAATATAGATAAACTCCGAGCAATAATAAGTTCACATTCAATAAATTCATACAACTATGTATGTCATTTTCTTTTCTTTCTCTTTATAATTACAAAAGTTTACTTTTTATTTTTTCTAATGATCACATTATCTTTAAAAAGTTATCTTTAACAAAACCATGTTATTAAAGGGTTAATATGTGTCATTTTCTTTCCTTTCTCTCTCAGTTACAAAAGTCTATTAAAAGTTTATTAAAAACACGTTATGAAGTAGGTAAGTGGGTGTAAAAAAATAACTTTTCATAACCTCCTCTAGGCACCTTCTTCTTGCATCCCATGTTCTTGCGACACCCATATTAATTGTGTAATTATTTTTTTTGTCATTCATTTAAAAAATATATAAATCCTAAAATTCTACCCTACTCCTTTTTATTTCTGGCGCATCCCCTCCATCATAACACCCCAAGGCACTTCCAAAATGCGATTTTCATCGGTTGAAAGTTTTTTTGGTGATTCTAACCAGAGTTTGAAAACATTTTTATAGTGTGTTTATGATTGTGTGGTAGAAAAAGTTAGTTTTTCAAATATATTTCACTATTCTTCTGCACTGGTTTCGCTACACTGATTATTTTTCGTATTCTGAGAATATTTCAGATTACATAATCTGGAATTCATTTTTTGAAAAAAAAAACACATTATGAATTATATAATCTGAAAGTTTTTTCTAGATCTGGAAAACACTTCGAAATTATGTAATCCAGAATGTATTTTTAAAAAAAACTGAATTCTAGATTACATAATCCGAAAAAAATGTATTATGGATTACATAATCCAAAAACTAATCATGCATTCGGAAAAGGCTTACAAATTATATAATCCAGAAGGTAAAAACTATGAAAACACTTTAAACTTTTATACAAAAGATTATTTTCAGAATTACAAACTTTCTAGAGGTGTCGCAAGAACTATGAGGGTGTAGGAAGAAACATCCCCTCCTCCAAATATATCATTAGGTTATCTAGAAAGAAGAGGAATGATTTAACAATTGATTAGGCCCATTAAGAGTGGATTTATACTAGCATACCAATAAAAAAGAGGGTATTGCATTCTGCAACCCATACTTTTCAAGTTGCATTATCATAAAATTTGAAATTATAAATTTACCATTTTGAAAGTAAATTATGAATGGATTTTTATCTTTACAACTCCAGTTCTAGACTGTGTAATCCGATGACCTTTTATGTTGTACATTCCAGAACATTAACAATAATATTTTTTCTATTTTGGATCGTATAATTTAGAATACATTTTTATTTTGTATTTTATAACATACATTTCAAAATACAAAATTTATATTTTGGAATGTACATTATGAAATATAAAATTTGTATTCCAAAATGTAAATTATGGAATGTATTTTTTATTTTGTATTATGGAATGTACATTCTAGAATACAAAACAAAAAATACATTCTAGATTACACATCTTGAAATGTATTTTCAGATCCAGAAATTGCATTCCAGATTGCTAATCTTGGAAAGTATTTAGTGATATGGAAAATATATTCTAGAATGTGCAATTTTGAATGTATTTTTCAAGAAGAATTTTGTCATTGCATTACCATATATGTCTGCATAATGCAACTCCTACAAAAGAATAACTATGGTGATTGAGAAAATAGTGTAAGAAATGGATCTATAATTTTTGAAATAGTGTGTTGCATTCTGTAGTCCCATGATTTTAAACATGCACCCAATAAGGGGTGAAATGACAAATCTGTCCCTGAAAAAATACATTATAGAATGTATTTCTGGATGTCAAGTATACCTTCTTAAATGTGCAATATGGAATGTATTAATATATTATAAATTGTACAATCTATAATGTATTTCTAGCTTTAGAAATAGTTTATAGAATGTACAATCTGGAACGTTCAAGATGTATGTATTTTTGAAAGATAGAAAAAAGCTTATGAATAATGGAATTGAGTATACATGCATATACCAAATTTAATCATTTGCGTCAACAAAGTCATATACAAGAATAAAATGAATAATGTGCATGAATAAAGTCAATTGTCTGCAAGGCTAACATATGTGGAGTGTAATTCCTAACATCTAGGTAAACACTTGCATCTTACTAACATAATATGAAAACTATAACAACCTTTATACACTATATAGATCACAATATGTCTACAGTTGGTACATATGTGACAACCATCCTACAATTTCACTTGTACTAGTTTCCATCATATAATGTAATTGATAAGTAGTTGATAATACGATTGTAACATAACCACAAATATTAGAAAATACTCTAACAAAATGTAAAGCATGCACATGTCCTATACATATGAGTTAACGCATACTAACATTTGTGGGAGACTTTGTAATGGAAATATCATGATATTTTGCTTCAATGATAAATCCACTAAAATATATCTCATGTCGGACATAGTCATCCATTTGTCTACACTACAACATGTCAGTTAGAGAATCATCATTGTAACATAGAACTTGGAAAAAAGTGTGGTAGATGTGTCATAACTTACCGTTAACATCCCATTCACTAGTAATGACCTTTTTAGTTGGTCTATCAATTCATAACCATCCAATAATGTAGCATATTCATCCTGCCACTATCCAATTTCTTTAAACAAATCCATTCTGACGAGCGACCATAAATGTGGAACCGACATTAAAGGTTGGTGGCTTCAAGAAACACAATGCTAATTGCATTTATTAAGACAAGATCTTTATCACTGACAATTGCAACTCATAAATATGGCGAAAGACAATAAAAAAAACTAACTAACAACTTAACACTTAAAAACTAAGCATAAGTAGCTAATACACTGAATTTGGGAAACAAAAACATATTTAAAGAATGAAATTATTATTGAACTTGTTGAAGAGTTTAAATCTTCTGCTTTGACATGTATCACTATATCGTAGCATAGTTGTGGGTATGTCGACTTTGAAGTGTATTAGAAGTCTTTCTAGTTAAACCAAATCACTTGATGTAGCATATAAACCTGTATTCAACCTCAATGGAAGATTGATTTCTTTTCTGTTTCTAGGTATCTCCAAACCTGTGAAATTTTTTAGATTATGATGCATTTTGACCTTGAAAATAAAGTTTGTAAGTTAAAATTTGTATGTCTATGTTTGATTGAAAAAGAAATTGAATTATTTATGAATTACTAATATAATTGTTTCTTTTTACTTATATTTCCTTTTTTAGAATTTTATTTCAATAGATAACTTTTGCATGTCTTGTTGTTTTGTGAACTACAATGATTGTACTATGTACATGAGTAGATACAAACACAGGTGCATGAACATTTGAAAGATCATAGTTGTTTTATTAAGCTTCTTTTTTTAAATATCTTGTATTTATCAAGTTTTAGGTGTGTATACGTAGTATTTTAAAATACTTTATACATTGTATAGACCCTATGTTGGGTTTACAACATAATAGTTAGTAAATATTTAGGATGTTACATTAACTAGTATTATTTCACACTTAAGTTTTTTATGATGATAAATAAAATATTGTTTATGTTTTATATATTTTATCTAGTGCATAATAATCATGATCAAGAGTGAAGTCTTTCATTCAAGATAGAAGTTACAATTATAACACAAGTAGACAAGGTCATCTTAGACAACCTTTTCTAAGAAAAAGATTAATGCTACAAGTTTTAGACTAAGCCTTATAGGAGTATAATATGACACTACAAGGTAAACAAGAAGCAATAGACAATCACATCTTCTACTAAAAGAAAATTATTAAATAAGAATTAATTTCAGAGTTAAAAAATAATTAATTACTATATTGACTAAGTTAGATACTATTTTATAAATTAAAAATCTATTGGTGTCTAAAGTAGTTTTTGTTATTAATAAGAATTTATAAAGTAGTTTCTAAATTGTTATATAACATTAGCTACCAAGATTTTATCTTCTAATTACTTTAGATTCTAAATTAGTCACTAATTTAGAAACTACTTTATATACCAATATTTTTTTAGTCTATAAAATAGTATCTAATTTAGTCAATATAGTAACTAATTATTTTTTATCTCTAAAAATAATTTCTATTTAATAATTTTATAATAGTGTCATAAGAAAGTCATGTTCTCTAGAAAAACCTATGAGAAGATAAGAAGAAGTAAAAAGAAGATAAGTCTAAAGAAACATCATTAACAATACATGTGCAAGTGATAAAATGTTAGAAGTCAAAATGTAAAAATAATAACTTGTCTTTTATACAATCACGTTAGAGAAAGATTCAACCTATAAATCATTCACTAGTATGTGAAGTAATTTTCTAAAAGTAAGAATATTTTATATTTTATATTCACTCTAGAGACATCATGTAATTCTTAATGCTAAACTTAGGGGAAGTTTAAGGCACAACCTAAAGAGATTTTGTGATTTTTTTTATAGAGAAACCTTACATGCTCGAATGGCTAAAAATATGAGACAAGAGTAAAATTTGTTATTGTTTAACTTTGAAAAAGTGTACGTAATCTTGTTTGGATAAATTAGGACAAAACTTTTCTCTTATTTGAGTATTATCTATATTGATTATCTTCTTAGAAAATAATTGTTGAAAACTTCTATAAAATTATCACATGAATTGCTTACATTTAATAAGTTCATTACAAGAAAATCATTAAATAGTAACTAAATTTAGAAAACAAAAATAATTAGTCATTATCTTAACTAAATTTAATATTAATTTATAGACTAAAAAATTATTCATATCTAAAGTAGCTAAAACTTTGGTAGTTAATGGTTTGATACCAATTTAAAAACCATTTTATAAATTTTTATTAATAATAAAAATTACTTTAGATATCAATAGTTTTTTTAGTTTATAAAATAATTTCTAATTTAATCAAATAGTAACTAACTATTTTCATCTATAAAATTAGTTTCGTACTTAATGTTTTTTATAATGTTTATTGCGTAAGTTTTTTTTTCAAAGATACTTAAAATAAACTCTATTCAATTTCTTCTAAAAGTAACGTATAACTTAAAAGATAATCAATGTCATTTCTGTATTTGTCACTTGAGATAACTGTAGTTTAATCTCATAAAAAAAGGAAAAAAATTAGTATATTTTTCAAACATTAAATATTATAATAATTGACCTTCAATATTGATCAAAAGAATTATAATGGTTATGTAAATCAAGAAGCATTTAAGAAATATAATAAATGTATGACATTAATTTAATATGAATTTTATTAATATTATTTAAACTATTAATTATATTTTACTTTAATAAAAAAAATTAAGATTATTTTGTAATTAACTTTAGTCATTCATGCGTATTATTGAATTGTGATAAATACCATATTTATTCAATAATTACCCTTTGGAAAAGAGTTCTCTGTATACGTGAAAAACCCCACATACAAATAATTTCAATGCAATAAATTTAATGAATAATTATTAAATTTATTTAATTTCAATTAATAAATTTAGATTATGCTATTAATTTTCCTTAATTATATGAAATGATGTATGATTTGAAAAGTATTTGCGTGTGAATAACTTTTATACGTGGGTACGTATCAAATATACAAATAATTATATAATTTTACTGCAGAACTGTGTTTTTTTTTTTTTTTTACATTATTTACACACGATAGGACGTAGTTAAAATTATTTTAAAAAAGTTTTATTTTGTTCGGTGGTGGAGCTTCGTGGGAAGGAGCCTTCCCCGCATCCCCCGTTTCTTTTATGTATATATAAATTAATGTGTAAATAAGTTTTTTTTTTTTTACTTTTTAGTATGTTTTATATATTTGGCACCACATCTAATTTGACACACACAATATTTCTTGGAGATAGGTATACGAGGATGACAATGCGAATCAGGTTATGCGAGTCGAGCTGACAGTTCACTAGAAAAAGTGTGAGGTGGATTAAGTATTTATTTCATTGACCCGTCAAATATAACTCAAAGTCGGCACGAGTAAATGATAGGATGAAGCAATTTAGTATGCATAATCTGCAACAACAAAAATTATTATGTATCGTGACTGAATAAGCCATGTCACTCGGTCTCGGTGACCAACCGACCGATTGGTCAACCACATTAAAATCACAACTACAATAAATGATATGTAAGGAAATTTCCTGTAAATCAGGACCACATCCCATCAAATCTGGGTGACTCCCCGAGAAATCAGTTAACATTGATTTATTAAAGATATGCTCCAAACATACCTCCCTATATAAATCATGGTTACATTCCGAGAAATCAGCTAACACTGATTTAGTGCAGATATATGACAGATACGGCCCATCAATCAGATGGTCCATTACTAAATGATATAAATAAGCCTTCTACAATGGAGTAAGGTACGTTTTTATCAATTTTACAATATATGCTCTCAATACAGAGTACTTACTTGATCGTCGGAGAACCTTTTGTAGGTTTACACCCGACTGAGCATTGAGGAACTAAGGAGAAGAAGTGTTGAAGTATGAAGGAGTGAAGCATTGAAGCACAGGGACACAAGGGGACACGAACAAGCAACCGACACCTACAACAATAGCTACAATGAATCTCAAGTACTATCTAGACCCACTCTGTTTACACAAGTACACATTATATTTTAATGTTATTGAATTAAAACAACAACAATTGATGTTTTTGAAGTCAAGAAAAAATAATAAAAAATATCAACAAACGAATTAAATTAATGTAAAACACAAAAAATGGGATTCATTTAAACTCCTTGAAATAAAGCCAAAACACATTGTCGCAGCCCCTCATTGTACGAAATCTACTTTCTTATTCCATATAACGAGGTCAACTAAATACAAAATTATTCCTCTTTATAGCTACTGCATGTATGCTTACATTATGACAACAATAGTGAGCAACCAAAATATGTATTTCATTTAGATTAACATGTGTTGGCCAACATCCGCTCAGTTGTATTCAGTATGAACTATTATGGAATGTAACTATAGGTCATCAAATCAAGGGACAAATGTCTTTTTTTTTTGGTGTTAGGCCTATTGCATGTAATAGCTATGCAAGTTGGACATATAAAACACAAGGATCGTTGAACTGATCAAGACTTAAGGCATATACGTCTACAATTATCTGTCAAAAACCAACAAACACATTTATGGACGATGCTTGTTAATCATAGTATCTCCACTTTATGGATTATTTGCATGGAAATCACCATGTCTTTTCAAAGTGGATATTCCCATCAATCATACAATTACACCATGGGAATTCTATTCTCAATTTTATTCAAAGACACAAGTAGATCACAGTGTAAGATACCCAACTCAAAATTTGGTCTTGCTTATCTGCTGGAAGCAGCTATGAGGTCATATGTTGAGAAGGTTTGATGGCAACAAACATGTCTCACCACAACTTATGCTATATTTATGTCCAATGTTATCTTGGAAGCGAAGTATTTGGGAGAGGAGGGGAAGTGCTATGATGCAAGAAACTATATAGGTGTAGTGATTTTCCCAATTTGTGGAGTATTATAGCAAGCAACAATCTAGATGGATATCTTTTTCAAATTTTACTTATAGGAAGAAACCCAAAATTCTAGTAACCAACTTTTATGTGAAATAAGACTAATAAAATTAATCAAATTCTTACGTGAAAGGTCAAGACCCTTTAGGTCTACTGAGGTTTAAAAGGGTTTCTAGGAGTTCGTGAAGGACAAGTGGAATTCATACACAGTGTAGGGTGATGGTGTAAGAAAATTCAAAGATAAGTTGGAGACTTAGAAAGTTGATCTTAAAACATGGAACAGGGAAGTGTTTAGGTTGTTAGATGTAACTAAGATGAAAGTGTTAAAGGATCTTGAGGAACTGGATAGTGAGGATGATAATAGTGAGCTTGATGATAGTCTAAGACTTAAGAGGACGGAAGTAGTCAATCAATTGAGAGTTATAAATAAAAATATTAGATTCGATTTTGCACCAAAAGGCTAGGGCTAGTTGGTTAAAGGAAGGTGGTCAAAATATTACTATTCAATTATTAAATGGAGAAGACTTAGGAATGGGGTACTCCAACATGTACAAAAAACCTCAAAACAAGAAAGGTGAGGTTGTCAGAAAAAATTAGCCAAAACATAACCATATTCTGCACATATAGAACTCTTAAGCCTAAACCTCAATAAAAAAAAAATTGCACATATACAATATACTACATCTACCAAAATAAGCCAACAACTTAGCTCAGGTCTAGGATATAAAGCATGGCAACTCTAAAGAATGTATGTTGCTTCCTTACTACCTATTGCAGCTTCCCACACAATAGTTGTGGTTATAGTTATACGCAACAAAGGATTTAGGTGTTAGATTAGGAGCAGTAGAATTTAAATTTGTATCTGAGGAGGATAATGCAAGATTAATTGCAACTTTTTCAGAGGATGAAGTTAAGGAAGCAGTGTGGCAATGTGAGGGTTCAAAATGCATAAGGCTTGATGGGTTCAATTTTAATTTCATCAAGAATTGTTGGTAATACTTAAAAGGAAAGTGGAAAGAGATATTATTGTCTAAGTATGGTGTTGAATCAAGAAGGACACAGATTTAGACTAAATATCAGTCCTGGTGGTGGAAAGATTTAGATCAAGGGTGTGTGAAGGACAAAGTGAGATTGGTTTGAAAAAGAAACATGCTGGAAAATAGGTGTAGGGGACAAAGTCAGATTCAAGGAGGATGTATGGTTAGGGCAAGATAATCTTATGCATAAATGTCCTAGACTTTTTCAATATCATTAGATCAAGATTGGAAGGTAGGCGAATTAGGAACATAGGTGGGTTTAGAATGGTCTTGGAGATTAATTTGGAGAAGGAATAGGTTTGAGTGGGAGAGAAAACAAGAAGATGAGTAGTTAATGGCATTATCAAATGTACATATGAATAGGGAAGCTAAAGACTTAAAGGTTTGGGAAGGTGAGGATTCAAATCAATTTACAGTTAAATCAACTTACGGATGTTTATTTAAATACATCAAAAGTTAAAGTAGTGATATTTATAAATGTTTATGGTTGTCAAAGTGATGCCTAACACTTTAACTCTAGCTTGGAGGATTTTGTTGGACAAAATTCCAACTAGGGTGAATCTAATTAGAAGAGGTGTTCATGTTAATGTATTGACATGCTCTTTATGCTAATTAGGGATTGAATCAACACAACACTTATTTGTGGAATGTAAAACAACGGATTAAGTATGGACTCGTTATAAGTGGATAGGCATTCAATTTGTTCCACATAAGGAAATGAAGCACAATTTTGAAAATTTCTATTTGGCTCACGTCAATGTAAAACAACATCTAGTATGGAAAGAGATTTAGGTGGCAGTTGTTTAAAGCATATGGGATCATGGGAACAAAAGGCTGGAAAGGTTTTGCTTAGTAGATGTGCAAGAAATCGAACAACAAAGGGGATGATGAAGGCAAATTATAATGATATGAAGCATGAGAAGGGCGAAAAACAAAGGTGTAGAATCAGGAAGGATTGGTCTAGATGATATATTTGGAACTAGTACAATAGAACAACAACAGGGTTCTGGAAAGCACATAGAAGAGACAAAATAGCAAAGGCACACAACAATGGAATTAAAAGTCTGCTGGGATGGATACAATGTAACAAACAAAAGCTTCGACAAGGTGAGGAATAGACGTTTGCTAGATAAATATCCTGAAAGAATAAATACTTTGACAGTATGGGCATAAGAAGAAAAATGGATGCTTTTAACTACTCCTTCTCCGATTGGCATATGAATCCTATTATCTACATTAAAAGTGTCTTGTGAGAGGAAGGATGCAATAGGGAGTTTGTGGCTTGTGTTATGATCAATCCTTTTGGATTCAAAGAGGAAGGGTGTGGTAGGGGTTTTGGAGGTTGTTATTATGCAAAACCAGTCCAGGGACAGGCGTTTGTTTATTCTATCTAGATCTGAAATTTGATTTATAAAGCTCATCCTTTCTTTTGATGGTTGGTTCCCTCTAGCACTAAACATGTATTCTTATTCTTTTATGACTTTCTCTGTTTTGTGAGATGTTCTTAGTTGATGCAGGGTTGTGTATAGGGTGATGCCCAGTGTATTGTGTTGCTATGTATGGGCTTTGCTACTGCAGCAAGGAGCCATTGATGTAGTTGTTGCACTTTTTTACTCTTATAGATCTTTTTTGGTCAACACTTAGCTGCATAAATCTGCAATAACCATTTATGCAGTTGGTGCATAATTAATTTTGGAGGCAATATCAAGTTATGAGTTCATTCAAATCATGTTCAAATTAGTTTTGGGATTGTTGTTTTAAGTAACATGATTTGGATTATGTATAAGGGTTGGGACACACCCCTGAAGTGTTTCCTTTAATTATTTTATCAATGTTTTGCTAATAAAAAAAATTGACAATAGGGTAAAAAACAAATTTGATGATTAGAGTATAGATAAAACAACATTTTGATAGGACAGTAAGATCCTGTTGGAGTACACTTAATTAGTCAAGGTAAGATCTTAGTAGGAAATTATTTAGTGATAACATGAATATGTGGCTAATAGAGAGAAAATACCTATTTTAATTAGTAATTCTGGTAGAGTATAATGCATATTTGTTTTATTATGAAATTGTTTCTATGTAAAGAAAAAATTATCAGATTTTTAAATATTTGTTATAAAGATTGAAACATCCTTAATGGGCTGAATTCCCTATCTAGTACCATTTACACTTTTATTTTTCCATCTAACACCCTTTTGTTTTTATTTCCCTATCTATCACCCTTTTGTTTTTATTTCCCTATCTAGCACCATTTTATTTTTTATTTCCCTATCTAGCATCATTTCAAAAATAAATAAAAAATAAAAAATTAATTTTTTTTGATAATTTTAATATTGAATGCATTAAAAAAATATTTTTAATGTTTAAAATAGTTAGAAATATAATTAATGAATAAAGAAATGAGTATTTACAAAATAAAAAGTAATAAATTATAAATATTTAGTTTAAAATTATTTTTTTTAAGAATGAAGAAAATAAAAAAATTAAACCCTGCAACAACATAAAAGTTGAATCTATAAACATAAATTAGTATTTATTTTTATTATTATTGATGATGTAATCATGTTAATTTCAAATAAAAAATATAGGACATAATTATAAAAAAAAAACAAAGTCAATTAGTATTAATTAATAGTGGATACACAAATAATATTGAAGTGTCTATCCTAAATGCAAAATCCTAAAAAAAAGCTAATGTAAATGCTACACTTAATGCCTAAAAATAAGAAGAACAAAATGCAAAAATAAATAAGTATAGAAAATAAAAACAGAAACAATAAAATAAAAACAAAAAAACATAAATAAATAAAGAATGACAAAAAAAAATAATAACTAAAAACATAAAAGATATAAAATAAAGGCAAAACAAAATAAGATAAAGATAAAAATATATATATATAAAAAATAAAAATCCAAACATGATAAAGATAAGAGATATAAAACGATACGAAATAAGTATATGTTGATCATAAAAAGGAAAATAAATTAAAGATAATCATTCATTTAATATTTTCTTCAATGATACATTAAATAGTTTGTGCGAAATGAAACATAATTAATGACGAGAAGTGCACAATCCAGTAATGTTGGGACACGTTCTTTTTGTGTGTCCTGGTGTTTGACAATATGAACATTGTTTTGATCGATCATGTTGTTCTTTTATGTCCATATCAGTCCTTATTTGACTTGACTTAGGCATGTTCTTTTCATGTCAAGACTTTGGGCATAGTATTTGACCAGTGTATGCAGACCAATACTCTTCATTTTTGAGTTCCATCAAATAGTTTTTCCTTGCAATGTTGCTGTTTTTATTTTTTATATTTATTTATTTTTAAATTTTTCTTCTTTTCATTTTTAAGCATTAATTAAGTGTAGTATTTGCATTAGTTTTTTTGTTAGGATTTTGTATTTAGGGTAGACACTTCAATATTATTTGTGTGTCCACTATTAATTAATACTAATTGACTTTAGTTTTTTTATAATTATGTCCTGTATTTTTTACTTGAAATTAACATGATTACATCATCAATAATAATAAAAAAAATATTAATTTATGTTTATAGATTCAACTTTTATGTTATTGTAGAGTTTAATTTTTTATTTTCTTCATTCTTAAAAAAATTTTAAACTAAACATTTTTAATTTATTACTTTTTTATTTTTATTTTGTAAAAATTCATTTATTTATTCATTAATTATATTTCTAACTATTTTAAACATTAAAAATATTTTTTTAATGCATTCAAAATTAAAATTATCAAAAAAAATTAATTTATTATTTTTTTATTTATTTTTGAAATGATGTTAAATAGAGAAATAAAAAATAAAAAAATGCTAGATAGGAAAATAAAAACCAAAGGTGCTAAATAGAAAAAAAATACTAAATAGATAAATAAAAGTATAAATGATGTTAAATAGGAAATTCAACTTTCTTAATGTGCTGCTTTAATTTAATTAATTTTTTATTAATAAAAAAATATGAAACCGCTTTTGCATGATAAGATAGGACCATCCCTATCCGCTCCCAATGTATTCAATTTTTTCAACGTAATTACGTTAAGTACACTGTTTAGTGGATATAAATGTAACCTTGATCCGTTATATGGTAAACTTGCTCCTCTTATTAAATCAATTTCTCACTAGTAATAACTTATAATTTCATAAAAAAAATTATTTTTGACTTTTATATATATATTCACCAGACTGAGCTATTTATTAAAAAAGATATGAAATGTAAAAGGTATCTTCAAAATTCACTAAAATTTAACACAATTATGAGTTTTACATGTTTTTTTTTTTACCTCTCGGTCAACTCTGATTTCCGTTTAGTCAAGAAACTGACTTCTATGTTAAAATATTTTACATATATTTCACTTAATTCTGACTAACGTTTATAAATCTATAGTTATATATGTTATTCATTTTTTATATTAACTTTTTTATAATAAAATTAAAATTGTGGGGCTAAAATTATATTATTTTATTGAAAACCCAGTTGACTTAAAGGTTTAAGACAAAATTAAATATCAAATGATTTTGTCCTTTTCTTTTCCTTCTTTAATTTTTTTTTCTTCTCCATTACACGTTTTGAACCATATCATGTATATGCACGGTAAAATTATAATATATGAGAAGATATAAATTTTATCTTTTAAATCAGTTTTGTGTGATTAAATCAGGTTTAAAATTTTGTTTCTAAATATTCAAATAGAAAAATTCAAGAAAAAATATTATAAATTAAATTTATTTGTAATTTATTTTTCTATTTTTGATCTTCATTCATCACTCACTTTTTTGCATATTCATGCTTGTGAAACACAATTTGAGTGTACTTTTTTTAAAAATAAAAACTTTCATTTTAAGCATCATTATGTAACTTGAGATCTCAACTTTGAGTGTGTTTTGCTTTAAGTTTGGTAATCTTAGAAAAATTGAAGTCCTTGAAAACCTTCCTTAATTAATCTGAATTTCCCAAATTTATCTTTTCCATATTGGATATTGTTCCAAAGCATTTTTTTACTACCTTCTAAATTATTTACCCATTTTGGAGAAAAAAAAAGTGTTCAGAATACCACTTCATCTTATAATAAAATAATCCTTTGAGATTTAGGGTTTTTATAAGGTTGGTCAAATTGACCCGTGTGGGGAGAGGTGTACACGTGCGAGTATGCTTTAAGCCCTTGTGAAGTGGCATATAAAAACATTTGAAGAGTTCATTTGTTCACACAAGGTACATTTGCTTACTAGGGTTGAAAGAATGAGTAGTTCAAAGTTGAGTGAGTCAGATCGTAGTGAAGAAGGTATTTACAATTGCCGTCATCGTCATGATCCAGAAATAATAGTTAGACTCGAAGAGTAAGATCATCGATCCTCTGTTCTTCACAATTTTTTATTTATTTATTTTTAGTGTCTTTGATTTCAAATGGAATCTTGTTTTAGGGTTAATGGATAGGAAAGGTATAAAATTTGGTAAATGTAATTTTTTTTTTATAAGCAATCAATAGTTTTTTTATCAACAATGAAATGAAGATGAATGTTATCACTTACAACTATTAAACAATTGAATTTATTACTAATTTAATGTTATTTTATTATTTCAAACATTACGAGATGGAGAAATATTGAATTTTGGAGTTGCAGCACGATTGTTTTGACTTTATTGAAAGATTGTTTTTATTTATACTTTTCAAGGGAACACACAAGCCCTTTCATGATTCAATTTTAATTTTTACATGAGAAATTACAACAATTTCCTACTTTTTATGGGAGATTTTTTTTAAAAAAATCTTTTTGATGATAGTCTTTCAAGTTTTTTTGTATTTTTTTTTGTCGGAAAAAGGATGAATACTTGTATAAAATAATAAGATAACGCATTCCTCACTCTCTTGTTGGGACTACAAAAATTAAATAAATAAAAAATAGGATTCTGAGTTAAATAGTTTTAAAACATATTTTATTTATCCTAATACTGAATTAACTAGTTTATTACTAAGAAAATTACTTATTTATTTAATAATATTAAATTTGTCTAAAATTTTGTCTTTTTTCTAAAACGATCAATAGTGGGAGATGCTTTTATTTTTCTTTTCTTTTCTAAATATTTTTACTTCTTTTAATCTCCCTCGTCACTAATATATGATGATTGTGAATAGCAGAGAAATAGATGAAATCAAGGTTTGAAATTATAAAGAACTTTTAAAAAAAGAAATAAAAAATATTTTTATTAATATTTAATTTTATTATAACTTATTTATGTTTTATTATTATCACTATTATTTATTTTTATAATTCATATATTATTATTGTTGTTGTTTTCTTGGTTGTACATGTGAATAGGCAAAATAAGAATACCAAAACAAAGTTTTCTTAGTAGAGAAGAAGAAAATCAAGGGATAAAGTAGATGATAAAGAAAATAAGAGTAATAAATTAAAAATATCATAAATAGAGGTTGTTTGATAAAGAAACTTAGATGAAAATTAAATTTATTATCATGATTTATTTATTAACTAATATTGGTTGTTCATATCACAGTCTTTTTTTATTTTTAAGTTCTTTTATTAGACTAATATAGGCACATTTTAAAATTTGGACTTTGATATCTTCACTTCTATTTATAAAAAAAATCACTTGATAACTAATTATCTCAATGTTTTAATTTTCTATTTTTTTTTAATTTAAAGTATTATAATATATGTTATATATTATTAAAATGTAGTTCTTAAGTAAGTGTTTTTTTATACAAAAAGTGTTAAAGTATAATTTTTCTTTAAATTTTGTTAGAAGTGATCTTATTAATATTTTTTCGTATCTCTTTCCTTTCAAGTGCACGCAACATTTTAGAGAGGTGTCAAAAAATTTCTAGTTTAACCTTTTTCTATTTAAATGACTTTCAAGTTTATTATTCCCTTTTATTGGATGAGAATAATTAATTTCTAAATTTATTTTTGTTGGTCTTAATTTTGGAAAGTGTACAAATTTTTTCATGTTCTCCACAAATTATATCTCTTGGGAACTGTGTTTTTTTGTTCACAATGATTGGTATGCCAAAATTATTCTAAAAAGTGGGAGACATGTCTGTAAAAGAATTTATTCCTTTGAGAATCTTGGATATCTATCTCTTTCAAGAAATCTTTTTGTGAAAAAATTAACTAAAAATATCTTAGAAATGTTGGACTTCTTTAAATGATTTTTAAAATGTTAATATTTCTGAACTTAAGATTCTCAGTAAACATAAAAAATTCTCCTATAAAACACTCTTTTAAGCTTTAAGGAGACTTAATTCTTTTTTTATTTCCCCTTAATAAACTGCAACTATCATCCATTTTTTTTAGTTAATTGAATTATCAAAAATGGTCTCTCTTCTATGATTGGTAGTTATTCCTCTTTTTTTTTTATCTCTTTGAAATTTGAAAAAAAAAACTTGTTTTGGTTCTGGTAAGATTTAAGTAAAATATTTTGTTTGAATTTTATCCTACAAAATCGGTTTTGGTTGCTAATGACTATTTTAAGACTGATGCATAATATTTATTTTAATTTTTTTTCAAAGGTGTCATATGTTAATATTTTATCTGAGACACTAGTATAGCAAGGTGCCATATTTGATGGTTATTTGATTTTGATTCCAAAAGACAAAAATGTCATATTTAAGTTTAAACTAAAATAATAACGATTTCAGTTCTAAAATGCAATTTTTACAAAACCAGATTTTTAGATATTATAAGTGTTTTTAGTATCCTTCTCTAATCAAAATTTAAATTTTACTCTAATAATCTATATATATATAAGGATTTATATTAAGAGTTAACATATCGAGGTAAAAGTTTATTGAAGGTTTAATCTGTGTGCATGGCATATAATTTTAATTTCTGGTATATATATATGATACCATGATTTTTTGTTTTGCTTTTGGGACTAAGATGGGTACTGTTTTTCAACATGCAGGTAGAAGGTAGATACAGAGGGATTGGGAACATGTTGGTTGGTTACTTTTTATTTTCATGTTTAAGGGTTCTGTATATTTAATAAACTTTATATATATATTGAAAAACAGTACTCAAAATATATAAAGAAAAGTGCGTAGAAGTTTTATCCCAACATATACATAGAGACATAAAATACAATCCAGAAGGTACAGCTGGTGCTCGAGCTGAACATGCTGAATGGTTAGGTGATTCCTCAGAAGTTTAAATTTAACCAGTTTTCTATTTCTTTGTTTTGTGACCCTAAGAACTTTCATTGTGATGTGTCTTATATTTTAGATATCTTTCATGTGTTTATTGATGTCTATATATATATATGCAAAGTATAATACTGTGCTTTCTCGTCTCGTTGATTATGGATATCTATTTATTGTTCGTACCTTTGCTCAAAAGCCTTGATACATGTATTCGATATTTAACACTCTCCCAACACTGCTAACAATCTAACTGATATTTTCCATTTTGAAACTCAGAATCTTCAAAGAATGCTCACATCCGGACGAAACACGACGCCGTCAAATAGGAGAGGAGCTTGGGCTTGATGCTAAACAAGTAAAATTTTGGTTTCAGAACAAGAAAACACAATTAAGGGTTAGTCTCATGATACTTCATTTTTAAGGAAAAATATCTTACATGCTCACCATCTTGTACATGAATTGATTTGGTGCAATTTTCAGACTAAAAGTGAGCGATTAGATATCGATGCTCTTCGTCTTGAGAATGAAAGAATACAAACAGAAAACCGTATAATGAGTGAGACTTTGAAGAGTGTAGCATGCGAACCTTGTGGGGGTCGATCCAAGGGACAAGAAGAGCGAGAACTTTCTTTGCAAATCTTGAAGGTAGAAAATATTCTATTAATCAAAGAGGTTAGTATATAAAGCATATTAATTAATTGCTTCTCTTGTGGTGTGAATCTCAGGACACACTATTCTGAATTATTTTTCAGTGTGAGAGAGTAATCTCATTCATGGCAAACAATGGGATTGATCCACAACTACTTCCTGCTATTCCTTCTTCTTCTTCTTCTTCTTCACTTGATACCTTACGAGCAAGTTTGACGGTTGGAACTTCACAAAATCCACTCATTCTTAATGAGGATCCTCACATTCCTTCCCCTGCTCAACATAATATTCCAGCAGTTAATCAACATGTTCCTACTGCTACATCAACCCTTTCTCAGGATATTCCTATTCCTATTCTTAATCATGGCCATAGTCAAGGAATTCCTGCTCCTGCACTTGTTCAGCATGTTTCTTCTCTTACTGCTACTTCTCCTGCCATTCTTCATCCCTTTCCCAGTCAAGATGATTCTCTTTTGATTTCATGTCTTGAGTATAATATTCCAGCTTTGGTTACTGCTCTTGATCAAAATATTCACACACTGGCTTCTACTCATAATCAAAATAAAAATAACGTTCCCGCTGCTGAGGAACAAAGCCAATTGCAAGGACCAAATCCATGTTTAAGCGTTCCTTCTGTTACTCCTACCCTAGATGAAGATATTCCACCTCCTTGTCAAGACATTTCGTCCATTTTTCAGGATCATACGCCATCTCTTGATCTTGATCTGGATGGGATACTTAAAATTTTGAACAGCGCAAGGGTATCACAACCGACGAGCAGCGAAAATAAAGATACGGAAAAGGCACGAATGTTGAAGATTGCGAATACTGCGATGGAAGAGTTGATGAAACTCTTAAGTATGAACGAACCCTTCTGGTTCAGGTCTATTGTGGATGGGAGATTCATTCTGCAGCGTGATTGCTACCAAAGGATTTTTCAAAGGAGTAATACCTTAAAAGGACCTCATGCTCGAGTAGAGTCTTCGAAAGATTCCCGAGTGGTGAAAATGAGTGGGACGGAGCTTGTGGAAATGTTTTTAAATTCGGTTAGCACTTCTATGACTCTATTCCATCAAACATTTTACTGGTTATCTACATATTTGAAACATGAATACTCTTAAAATATGTTATTATACTTTGATCTTTGAAGGAGAAATGGGTTGATCTATTCCCAACAATTGTTAAAAAAGCCCAAACAATTGAAGTACTCGAAAGTGGTTCGTTAGGAAACCGAAATGGAGCTTTGCAGTTGGTATGTTTTCCTGAAAACGTTGCTTCATGTGATTTTGGTATAATAATATCTTTGGATTAGGTGATAAGTGAAGAACATTTGTATAGATGAATGCAGAAATGCACATTCTTTCACCTTTGGTTCCAACTCGGGAGTTCCACTTCCTTCGTTATTGTAAACAAATTGAAGCAGGTGTATGGACCATAGCGGATGTGTCAGTTGATTCTTCGACACACAAAACCTCTACTGTTTCTACCACTCGGAGGCTCCCATCTGGATTGTTGATTCAAGAAATCACTGAGGGATTGTGCAGGGTTAGTAACTCTTCATAGCTCTTTTCTCTTGCACGCATTTGGAATCCACTTTCTTTTTTCAATTCACAACTAATTATTTTCTTCTTCTTTTCTTTTTCTTCATGTCCATCTCACGCTAACCAATTTTTAATTGCATTTATAGAATATGATAACTAAATATATAAACATGTTTATTTAACTGAATAAATGTCACTTCTGTATTGTTCTTACAAGGTAAGTTTTTTTAATCAACAATAAAAAAAAATATCAAATGGTAGTAATTGGAGTACTGAAACATGGATATATTCCATGTATATCTAAATTGACTCAATCTCTCTATAGAGACCATGAAGTTGCAGTTCCTAATTATAGAAGTGGTGATTCTACTACAAACCTAATAATTCATCACTTCACTCCAAAAAAAAAGAATCATGTCAAAATTTTAGAAACCTCCATCCCAAAAAGCCTCTAAGCTATTAGATTAATAAACAAGTTTATTAATAGCATGTCAAAATTTTAGAAACCTTCATCCCAAAAAGCCTCTAAGCTATTAGATTAATAAACAAGTTTATTATGAGCAAGTAATCACAATCCAATACTATAAGCATTACCACGGTCAACCTTCTCTCTATAAAAAATAGTTGTGATATAGATCCTGAAATTTAGTTATGTAAGTGTAATATAAGCCGACCTCCCTATACCACAACAACTTCCAAAAAAGTCAAACTCGATGTCCTCATATCCTTTCAAAAGAAAAAAAAGAAAGAAAAAGCTAGCAGTTTAGTTTAGTTTACGCAGCTAATTATACATAACCATCTTTATAAGTAGTTTTTTTAAAAGTAAAATGCAACTTGGATGCAGTTTTTTGACCATTTGTGTGGGTTGAGAATGGATTTGAAGTGTCAAATTATCATGCAGCAATGACTAGAAATATACCATTCACGAGTTAAAATTGTTAGGTGGGAAGCTAGGAATTGTTTGTTGCTTTACTGCAGGTATATTGGTGTTGTCATGGCAACACTAGTGCAGTTTGGACTGTTTTATTGTGGGTAACATTTATTTTTAGATGGTGAAGATATTTTAATATACGGGTTGGAATGCTTTTGAAACATCTATATTAATTAATTTTATTTTTTATTGATAAAAAAAATTATGATGCTCATATTGCAAAATCACAACAATTTGGGCAGACGGCAACAATAAAAATTAATTGTAAAAACATTGGATAGAGATTAATACATTTGTAAGCAAGTTTTCGTACGGAAACAATAGTTTGAGTAAAAATACAATTGTTTTTATTTATTCAGATTTGTAATTCATCTCCATCATTTCAATTTCAATTGTGTTAACCCAAAAAATTTCTCTCAATCACATACTCCATTTTTTAATAAAAATGTGATCCCAAATCTCTCATGGCAGTTGTCCACATTATTTTCCATAACATATTATTCAAACCTGGACAATTAAATTGATAGGTGATTGAAAGTAGAGTTATATGACACAGTTAAAATTCCTATTTCCGTTTTCATCTGGTATACGGGACATAAATTTGCATCCAAGATTACACCCTTTTTTTTGTTACAAGGTGAGTAATAATCATTTATGACCTATATGAAGCATGGAGCCCATCAAATAATACAGTGGCACTTAATATGTCTTCCATCTGCTGATTAAAAAACAAAATTTCCATTCATGTTTTTGAGAATTTAGTGTATGTACCAATATCTCGAGAGAAGTTTGGAAAACTATATTTTTCAAAAGAAGCTAGTGTTGTTTTCACTCATTGCCGCACTGTTTGCACAGTATTGTTGAATCTCAACCATATCCTTTCCTTTCTAAGCCCTACAGAATGCTAGCTAGTTCAAAAACACTCCTATTGGTTAATTTTGACAGGTTTCTTGGGTGGAGCATGTGGAAGTGGATGATAAGATCCAAACTCACGATCTTTTCAGAGATCTTATTTGTGGCAATAATGCATATGGAGCAGAAAGATGGGTTTTGGCACTTGAAAGAATGTGTGAGAGGATTGCAAGTGCCTCAAGTGAAACTATACCTAGTTGTGAAAGTGGAGGAGGTTGGTTACACTCGGTTTTCTTCGATCCAAACCCTACTTTCTCATTTTTAATTTGTGATCTATTATTATTTGTTCATATGCCATTCGTTTTTCTCAGTGATTAGGTCAGCTGAGTCAAGAAGGAATATAATGCGCCTGACTCGTCGTATGGTTAAGACTTTCTGTGAGAGTTTGTGTATGCAAGATAACACGAGCTTCCCACACCTAACCAGGATGAACAATGGTGGTGTTAGAGTTGCCGTTCGAGTGAACATGAGCGAGCCTGGTGAACCTAAAGGCATGATTCTCAGTGCAGCTACCTCCTTCTGGCTTCCTCTCTCTCCACAACATGTTTTTGACTACTTGATAGATGACAGGAAACGAGCTAAGGTTCAAACCCCAAACTTTTTTATACTAAATTTTAATCTTGCATCACAAAATCATCAATGCTTCCATGTTATTTTCGTTGCAGTGGGATGTTCTCTGCTATGGAAATGCAGGGCACGAAATTCAACGCATCACAACAGGTAGTAATCCTGGAAACTGTATTTCAATCATGCGGGTACGTACTTGTTATTTATATTTCAGTTTCATGCTTCCATGCTATATTCAGAACTAAATTAGTATGTTTTTCAAGAAGATTACGTGAAAAATATTATTGAAACTCACAAATACGTGTTTCAGAGTCAATAAACATGAATCAAGGAAAATATTAAATGGGTTTGATACATTGATACCATCTACTTTTCTTTGACACTGCAAATAGTAGGTGGATTTTTTATTGTGGACGGTGGTGTGAATGTATCAGTACCCTTTTCCATATCAAATGCAGAAACTTTCTCTTCTCTCTCATTTTCTTTTCCATAGTATAAGCTATCACTTCTAGAACCTGTTTAAAAATTCTTCGTCATATCTTCTCTTCTTTCCATCTCAAACTCCATTTTGAGACAAGTTTTTTGTAACTTGTTATGCATATGAGCTAATTTTTTTAGCTTAGTTTTTTTAAAAGGATGCTAGAGTGAAACAATTTAGATGAATTGCATTCAATACATTGTTTTTATGGTGCTAATAATTTTATCGACATAAGGTTATCTTAGAGAAATTGAAATTAGAAAAAACAAACACTTGACAGAAAAGTTATTCAAGCGAAAGGAATGCATATTGCATTCATTTTTTTTCCTTGCAACGCTGTTATATTTTATAATGTGCCAAAGAGGTTGGGTTGACAGAATTTTTTAGGCATATAATCACTGAAATATGTGTCTAGGAACATTATTATTTTTTTGTATTTTCTTTCGATCATATAAACATTCTTGTCTATTCTTCTTCATATCTCTTTTAAATTTGAAGTTTTGTTTTACTGAGAAGTATCATAAAAATTAATTTGAATTGTTCATATGCAGCCTTTCATCCCTAAAGTGAACAACATAGTGGTTCTCCAAGAAAGTTATGTAGATGCTTTGGGATGTGTGATGTTGTACGCTCCTTTTGACATGAAGGCATTGAACTACGCGATGAACGGAGAAGACACGTCACTGTTTCCGATTCTTCCGTCTGGCTTCACCATATCTAGGGATGGGAAAGCAAATGTTCCTGAAGGAGAATCTGGAGAAGTTGGGAAATCAGGAGGTTCCTTGGTGACTCTAATGTTTCAAATTTTGGCTTCTAGTCCATCTAGAATGAGCATGGTAGACATCGAAGTTGTAGGTAACCTTAATTCACTTGTCACCTCAACAATAGAGAATATTAAAGATGCTTTGAATTGTTTAGATTCAAAGTAGTATGTTTTCAAAGTACATTACTTTTGGAATGAAACAAAATATCCAGCTTTTGTTAATGTTCTATACTGTCTTTAGTTAAATTGAATTCAACATTTCTTTCCATGTTTTATTTGTTATTATAAATCATGTCATAAGATTGATAAAACTAATTTCAGTTTTTTTTTTTTTTTACTATTTCTGCCTAACTGAAGTTTTCTAGACAAGGTAACTGAATAAAGCAAAATGAATTAAGCCGACAAATTTTAAGTGTTTTTTTTAAATAATTAATACTATGTTTTAGTAGGTAAGTTAACATCACAAAATAATTTATAAATTAAAACTTACTACTCTCTATTTGTGAGATCTACTTAAATATATAATATTTAATATTGATTTTAAAGTATTACTATGATATATTATTATAGATATGATTACTTTAATAATGGAAAGTAAATATCTATCTGGAAAAATATATCTATATTATATTTCTAATTATTTCATAATATATTTCCTATAATAAAAGTCGATCTCAGCCAAACAAAATGGCATAACACGGACTAATTATAACAACATGTTTCGATGCAAAGATTCAAAATGTCCATGAAGTCTTGATTTATGCAGTTTTACGTATTCCTTTGGAAACTTAGGCGAATCTTTTACTTGTACCAAATAAGAACAACATATAATTTTCAACTCCGCGACGATCTTTCCCACACAAAAGTCAGATCATTTTTCCTTTTTATACACTTGTTGATTTACCTTTGAAATGATCTTTAATAATTGAGAGACTCAAATTCCTTGTGAAACACTATCTTATGCCTTTTCTTATTTGTATTCATACTATAATGGTTGGGTTCGGAACAATAATAAATAAGAAAATATTAAAAAAAATTAAAAAAAAACATTTTTATTAGTACTTTACAAACAGAGAATCTATCATAATACAGTGTGTCGTCTATATACATAACCATCTCTACATATAGAACCTAGCTTAAGAGAATAACATAAATTCGTCCAGACAATTAAACCTAACAAATATCTACACTAGACAATCTGTAACATCATTACTAGACGATCTCTAGTAGACGATCTTTTGCTCCATTCCATCAAACGATCTTTTGCTTCATTCCATCAAACAATCTAATAGTTTAAATGATCTCGCTATTACAGTAAATGAAGATGAATATTCCTTGTCTGATGTGATACTTTAATGTAGCGTACGTAATCACACGTAATCGTAATGAAGAAAGAGAGGTTTTGATGAACCCTAGTTGTAGAGAAAAATAAATATAAAAGAAACTTTTATTCACTCGTATATTAGAGAGTAAAATACATGTATATATAAGAAAAAGATTAAGACCTAGCTGAAATAGAAAAGGAAAGTTGAGCCAAACAAACAAAGCCCAATAATTTAAAATAGAAAATTAAATATATTAACACCCCCTCAAGCTGGGGAGTAGATATTTATCAGGCCCAGCTTGGATTTGAGAGTAGAGAATTGTGCGGAAGCAAGGGGCTTGGTGAATATGTCAGCAACTTGCATTGCAGAAGTAATGAGCAGTAGTTTGAGGAGACCAGAGTTAAGTTTTTCACGAACTAGGTGGCAATCAATTTCTATGTGCTTGGTTCGTTCATGAAAAACTTGATTGGAAGCTATTTGTAGGGCAGATTTGTTGTCACAGTACAGGGTTGCAGGTTGGGAGAGAGAAAGATGTAAATCCTGAAGGAGGTAAGACAACCATTGTAACTCACATGTGGTGGTGGCAAGGGCTCTATACTCGGCTTCAGAGGAGCTGTGGGAGATAGTTGGCTGCTTCTTTGATTTCCATGATATTAGGGAGTCTCCTAAGTAGATGGAATATCCAGTGACAGATTTGCATGTGGTAGGACATGTTGTCCAGTCAGAGTCATTAAAACCACAGAGGTGAAGTGAACTAGTGTGAGAAAAATATAAGCCTTCACCAGGGATGCCCTTGAGGTAACGCAAAAGACGTGAGACAGCTTGCTGATGATGAGTTGTGGGTGCAGATATGAATTGGCTTAAATTGTGGACAACGAAGGCGATGTCTGGTCGCATGTTGGTTAAGTAAATTAGACGTCCAAGGAGTCTTCTGTATTGGGAAGTGACATCAGCATTGAGAGGTGAGCCTTGGTCGGGAGAGAGACGGGAGGTGTGAGTCATAGGAGTGGCCACAGGTGCAGAGTCAAGCATGCCAGTTTCTTGAAGGAGATCAAGAGTATACTTGCGTTGACTTAAATGAAGACCAATACTGTTGCGAGCAATTTCCAGTCCTAAAAAGTAAGTGAGATTACCTAAATTTTTTATCTTGAAGTGATGGTGAAGGGATGCAGTAATTGTATTGATTTCCTCCGTGTCATCACCAGTTAAGACCAAGTCATCAACATAAACAAGAATAACAGTGAGTTTATCATTATTATATTTAAGAAAAAGAGAGTGATCAGCAACAGAAATAGAGTAATTATTTGATAAAAGAAAAGTAGAAAGTTTGGCGTACCATTGGTGACCAGCTTGACGAAGGCCATACAAAGACCGTTGAAGCTTGCAAACATGCTGGGGAGAAGGAAGAGAGAGGCCAGGTGGGGGGGTCATGTATACCTCTTCATGGAGATCACCATGAAGAAATGCATTATTGACTAAGTTGTTTTAAAATCCAATTTCTGGTAGTGGCAATAGCAAGGAGAAGGCGAAGGGTAGTGAGTTTAGCAACAGGTGCAAAAGTGTCTAAGAAATCAAGTCCTTCAAGTTGGGTGAACCCTTTGGCAACAACTCTAGCTTTGTGACGCTCAACAGTGCCATCAAAATGGTATTTGATTTTATATACCCATTTACAACCAATAGTTTTCTTTCCTGGAGGGAGAGGGGTAAGTTGCCAAGTATTGTTAGCAGCAAGAGCTTGAAGCTCATCTTGCATGGTAGATTGCCAAGAAGCATGTTTGAAGGCTTCGTTATATGTCCGAGGTTCAGGATGAGAATTGATAGAGGAAATAACATTTCTAAAATTGGAAGATAAGGAATTGTAAGACAAGTAATTATGAATAGGATATCTACTACTTACAGTGTTGGTTGCAGTGTGGAAATCTGCAAGATAGGCAGGTTGTCGGTGAGGACGAGCTGATCTTCTTGGAAATTGGGGTGAGATGCTTCCTGGAGATGCAGACGGTGATAATTTTGATGGAGGTGTAATGTTGGATGCAGGAGCAGAGGCACTATTTGTTGGAAGATCATAGGATAATGAGGCTGGTGGACGAACAATATTAGGTGCAGGAGTAGAGGCACATGGCTCGACAGGAGGTGCAGTATCAGAAAAAAAATCAAAAGCAGAATTATATGCATTAGAAATAGGGAGAGATAAAGTGTTAGGGTCCTTAGGCAAGCCACTGTCCAATTTATATGGAAAGTGGTTTTCATGAAAGATTACATGTCTTGATATCTCTATGCTATGAAACTTTAAATTTAAGATAATATAACCTTTTGTATTTTGCGGGAAGCCAAGAAAAATACCTTTGATAGATCTATCATCTAATTTTTTCCTATGTGCAGTAATGGTACTAGCATAACATAGACAACCAAACACTTCTAGAAAGGAAATGTCATATGGTTTTCCAAACAACTTTTCATGAGGAGTGATGTTATTAAGTAATGGAGTAGGAATAGCATTTATTAAGAAAACAACATGATTTACAGCAAATTCCCAAAAAATAGGAGGAAGATTTGCTTGAAAAAGTAAAGCCCAAGTTACATTTAGTATGTGTTGATGTTTACGTTCTACAATGCCATTTTGTTGTGGTGTTTCAACACAAGATTTTTGATGTATAATTCCCTTTGAAGCATAAAAATTTGACATAGCAAACTCAACACCATTGTCAGTACGAATCGTTTTGATATTAGTTTTGAAATGATTTTGAACGAAAACAGTGAAGTTAATGATGTGTTGACGCACTTCAGATTTGTTATGCAGCAGAATAACCCAAGTATAACGTGAGTAATCATCAACAATAGTCAAGAAATAACGAAAACCTTGCATAGAAATTATGGAACATGGTCCCTAAATATCAAAGTGTACACGATCAAAAATAGCAGAGGTAACATTATTACTTAAAGTGAAAGGAAGTTTTCTTTGTTTTGCACGACTACAAGTGTCACATACATGATGAGTATCAACAGTAATAAAAGAGTATTGTTTGCTTAAGACATGTAATCTTTCATGTGAATGGTGTCTTAGTCTATAATGCCATAGTGTTTTGTTTGTGATATTACAATTAATAAAAGGAGCAAAACAATGCAGTTTAGAACCACTAGAAGCAGGCAAGGTAGTGACAAGGTACAAAGCCAGCGGTGGCTTTAACTGTACCAATCCTCTCTTGGGTGAGATTGTCTTGTATAATGCAGTGGGTTGAAGTGAAAGTTAAAGTGCATTTAAGTTGGTGTGTGAGTTTAGAAACAAATATTAAGTTTAATTGAAAATGAGGCACGTATAACACATCAGACAAATAAAACTTATCATAAAAACGTACTAAACCAGAATATGTGGCATAAACAGTTTGGCCATTTGGATGACTAATTAAGACAGGTTTAATTTTAGTATAAGTAGTAAAAACGTTCAAATTGTGACAAACATGATCAGTGGCACCAGAATCAATAATCCAAGATTCTTTTATAGAAGATAGTGAAGAGAGAAACTTACCTGTTGAAGAATGCTCAGTATTGGGGATTTCATCCGTAGAGATGGTGCCGACTTGATTAATTTGAGTGTGAGGGGCAGGATCCTCAAGGTTTTGCTTACGCAAAATGTTGGTAAGGAGTTGACACTGTTGTGATGTAAGTTGAATCCCCTTTACATCCTGTTCTTTAGGAAAAAGCTCAGAAAAAGTGTCAGTAGTAATCATATTATTGGCTTGGAATGTCCAATTGGTGAATTTGTAGCCAGGAGGGAACCCATGCTTTTTATAACAGGTGTTGACAGTGTGGCCAAGACAATTACAAAAAGTGCAGACTTTTCTAGTAAAAGAAAACTTTGAGGTTTTAACATTACCAGAAGGAAAACCCACTTTGCGAAAACAAACAGCCTCAGTATGACCATATTTGCCACAAAAGTTGCATGTAATAGTGTGACTACTATTAAGACTATGAAGACTAGGGTTTTCATTAAACATTGCCTAAAAGATTTTTAAAACCAATAAAGATTTTGAAAGAGAACAGAAAAAAAATAATCAAGAACAGCAAAGAGGGAAATAAAAATCAGAGAGAAGTGCAACAGAACTCTTCATTCGAAGAGCTCTGATACCATATTACAGTAAATGAAGATGAATATTCCTTGTCTGATGTGATACTTTAATGTAACGTACGTAATCACACGTAATCGTAATGAAGAAAGAGAGGTTTTGATGAACCCTAATTGTAGAGAAAAATAAATATAAAAGAAACTTTTATTCACTTGTATATTAGAGAGTAAAATACATGGTGTATATATAAGAAAAAGATTAAGACCTAGCTGAAACAGAAAAGGAAAGTTGAGCCAAACAAACAAAGCCCAATAATTTAAAATAGAAAATTAAATATATTAACACTCGCCAATAGATCTTCTGTTGGACATAATTTAGATTCAGTCATCATAATTCTCCACCTTGATTCCATCTCAACATTATCTTTCTATGTCCTCAAACAAAAAAAATAATCCACTTCAAGCACCGTTTGAACATCGATCTTGGCAAAAACTTCATAAATAATATATATGTGGGATTCTTCTCCAAGACTATCTTTTCGATTTTGACCTCCCCAAACTCAACAAAGTCTCTCACGAAATGCAGTCTATCATTTATGTGTTTCGTTTTCTTGTCGTAGATTTGATGATCATCTAGATGTGACACTTTGACTATCACAAATTTAAGGGCCCAATTTCAGTATGTAATGCGATTATGAGTTTGCAGAGAAATTTTTATGGGATTGGAGTAGTGAAAAAAGGAAAATTGCTTGGATTAAATGAGAGTCCTTATGCAAACCAAAAAGCGGGGGAGGGTTGGGTTTTAAGTATATTAGGAGTTTTAATAGTGTGTTGCTTGATAAATGGAGGTGGAAGTTGTTAGTAGACAAATCAGGTTTATGGAGAGAAGTGGAGCTATCTAAATATGATTTTAGTGATAATAATACAAGATTCACAACAAGTAATTTACAATCATGATGGTGGAGAGATATTTGTAAAATTTGTGAAGAAGGTCAAACAGAAAGCTGGTTTGATAAACAGGTAGTAAGGAAACTAGGGAAGGGATACACTATTTACTTTTGGGAAGACAAGTGGCTTGGCAATTATTCTTTAAAACAAAGGTGTCAAGGTTATACCTTATATCTAATGACAAAAGGAAGTTTGTTCAGCATGTTGGTTTTTGTAATGAGAATGGTTGGAATGAAATTTTGATTGAATAAGGCATACTTTCGGATGGGAAAGAGAACAACTTTCACTTCTCTTTAATGACATAAATAGTGTTCAACCAAAAAGGGATATGATAGGTTGTTATGGCTAGCTAACGAGGGTGGAGATTTCTCAGGCAGATCTGCATATGTCGTTTTACAATAATCTCCTCCTTCATATCAAAGTGCAGTTATGGAGACTTTGAGGGCAATTATTATACTTCCTAATGCTCTAACCTTAGCATGAAGAATACTGAAAGGAAAAATACAAAAAAGGATGAATCTTGCAAGAAGAGGAGTTATACTTCCATCTTCAATATGCCCTTTATGTAATCAAGCAGAGGAAACGGTCCATCACCTTTTTGTGGAATGCAAGATTGCTTATTAGGTCTGGTCAATGGTTTCTAAGTGGGCAGGGACACAAATGGTTTATCATAACGACCTAAAATATCACCTTCTATAATTCTTATTTCCATAGTTTAATTCAAAAAGGAACCATGGAAGGGAGTGTGGGTAGCTGTTTTATGGAGTATTTGGGGCCAAAGGAATGAGGTTGCTTTTAAATAAGGGAGAGGGTGGATGATGAAGAAATCTTTCATTTAGAAAAGTGTCTTGGATACAGAGGAAAATAACAAATGTTTTTGCATATTATGACTTGGTTTTATATCCTATGAATTGCTTGCAATCCATGAGCTAGTTTTGATTTACATTGGTTCTAAATAAAAAATAAGGGTGCTATAGGACTAAATACATCTGTTTTGCTTTTGATTAACTAGTGTTGAAGGGATTTAATGTAAGAGTCGAAGGAAGAAATTGATATAAGTACATGAAAGGAAGTAGTAACTAACCATAATCCGAAGCAAACAAGATTTGTCATGTCTACTCTTGGTTTGCTTGTACTGTTTCGACAATGGTACAAATGTAAAGGAGGATATAACTAGGACTTTTGGGTGGAAGGAAGCCAGACAGAAGACTATCATGGTAGCTGCAAAATTATTGATGCATATTTTGATGAACCATAGTAGGAATAAGTTTTGTTTGGGATCCTCTTTGGCAACTAGGTATTCATGGGGTGTGAAAGGAGAAGAGGACTTTTTGGGTGAAAGAAAGTCGGTCAGCAGTCTATCATGGTAGCTGCAAACTTTTTGATGAATATTCTACTAAACTAGAGGAGGAATAGTTGTGTTTGGGATCCTTTTCGGCAACTAATAAACATTTTGTGTTATGTATATGTTTTATTTTTTTTCTTTTTGTATATTGGTATATTGATATGTGCACTTTGTTGGAGAGGTTTGGGTTCTCATGTTTGCAGGTTGGAGTGCATCTATCAAAGAAAGCAAATGTTTTAGAGGGAGCAGATAGTAAGAACTAAAGTTTTAGTAGGCCAAGCAAGTTGCATTATGGGGAAGTGTCACAGGGCTAGCAAAGGAAAGAAAAATAAAAGTCTGGTGTTTTAGAACTATAGGAGAAAGCAACAGAAGTTGTGAAATATTCTCGTGTTTTCTAAAGTGTTTTTTCTCATGTTTTCTTATACTTTAGAACTTAGGTTGATTCTTCGTTTTGTAACTTTGTTTCACATGCATGAATTAAGATGATTGGGTCCATTTTTGTTCATATTAAGCCACTAGCCATATATTTCTACCCTAATATTAATCCACTTGTCATCCTCTTTGAGCATATATCCTTTTCTTATTTTTAACACCTCATTACAAGCCTTCAAAAGAGAAAAATCATAATTGTCTCCACCTTAAAGGATAAAGGAGCTTTAAAACCATTTTAGGAATAAGTTTTTGAATAAGTGTAGGGGTTTACTTTAACTTTTGTTAGCTTACCTCCTTGTGATAATAAGTCGTTATTGAAAAAGAAGGAAGAAAGAAAGAAAGGAAACGAAAGGAAAAAAAATGAATAAAGCTTAGAAAAGCAAAAGAAATAGGAGTTTGATTGTAATCTTTAGATTATGCTACTTGCACTTGTGTTAGGATTTATTTCCCATTGATCTTCTATTCTCTATGGTTTTAAGTAAAGGTGGAAAAAAAATTCAAATTGCCAAATCCAATTCATAATTAACCAAATCCATATTACTTTTAAGTCCATTTAAATGGATTTATCTAAAATCTAAATCCATATTTTTGGATTTTAAGTCCAAACCATTTAACTAGATTTGGATTAGATATAGATTCGATAAATTTTTGGATAATTCAAAACGGATTTTGAGTTGGCTCAGGGCCAGGTTGAGCCGAGTCAACCCAGACCCAGGTCTAGCCGAGTCTCATGGGCCTAGGTTGAGTCGAATCGAATTGAATCAAATCGACCTAGGTTAAGCGAAGATGACATGGAACCAGGTCCAGCCGAGTTGACCTTCCTAGATCGAACTGAGTCGACCTGGGCCCATGTTGGGCCAAGTCAGCCTGGACCTAGGTCGAGCTGAGTCATCCCGAACCCATGTAGAGACGAGTCAGCCCATTCTCAAGCCGAACCGAGTCGAGCTCACCTAGGTGGAGTCGAGTCAACACGTACCGAGGTCAAGTCCAGTTGGCCTAGGCCCAGGTCAACCCAAGTCCGCTCGATATCAGGTCGAGTCGAGTCGGCCTCATACCAGGTTGAGGCGGCTTGAGTCCATGTCAAGCCAAGTCAGCTTGGACCCATATCGAGTCATGTCAGCTCGAGTTTAGGTCAACCCGAGTCGGCTTGGGCCCAAGTCGAGCTTAGTCGACTCTAGCCAGGCTAAGCCAAGTCGGTCTTGGCCAAGTTGAGTTGAGTCGGGTCGAGTTAGGTCAAGTTGAGTCGGTCTTAGCCAAGTCAAGTCAAGTCGACCGAGGCTGAGTTATGTTGATCCCACATCAAGTCAATCCCACATGGGATTTACTCTAATTGACAATGTGGATTTAATCTATTTTAAATGTATTTGAAAAATCTAAATAAATTTGATCTAGCTAAAATGGATATGGAATTTAGATTCAATCTATTGTATTGAATCTAGACTGGATTTAAAAAAATCAAATCCATGACCAGCCCTAGTTTTAAGCTTCTTATTCATCCTTTTACCTACATTTATCTTGGTCCCATTACATCCTATAAGAAGCATTTTTTTTTTATCTTTGTTTGCATGTTATTCAATTGTTGTGGATATTAGAGTCTTGTTAAGTTTATGGTAGTGTTTGATGACATGAATGCTTTGAGAGTGTATACAAACCTAAACACTTGAGATTTGGAGAGTTTTTCTTGAAAATATTCTATCATTTTTTGTTCACTCATTGATTTAAGTTACCTTATTTTAGGAATTCCATTCACATTCTTCTTGATATTTTGGTTTCTTTAAGGTTGTATTTTGCCTACTACTATGCATCCCTAAGATTTGTTGTTAATCATGACATATGTATTTTCATTGTGTTTCTTTATTCAATTGTGAGTTCATGAGGTTTCTTTATTCAATCTCTTTGATGAACGTAATTTTACTCACACTTAGAATATTTAATCCTAGCATTCTTGGACTATAACCGTGAACAAATCCACTATTTTAAATAGAATTCATCTAATTATATTTATTTGGACCTTAACTGTAATAATTCTTAATTTTGGATATTTATTTACAACAAACATACTAGTGGTTACTTAAATCTAATGGTCTGACAACCCATGTGTTAAGTTGTTCATGGTCGAAGCATCTTTGTTAAAAAACTTAACTAAGGAAAGCACATATGCAACATCAAGTTTAATGAAGATGAAGGTGCATGAAGAGTAGGAAAAGTAGGAAAAGTCTAATGTAAATGTTTTTAGGCTACACAGTTTGATGGAAGCATTTGCTTATGCAAATAGACCTAATTAGTCAAACTTCAATTTGCTAGTTTGAAACATATTGGGAAACAAAAATATACTAACAATTTGAAAAGAAAATGAAACAAAATAATCGATTACATAATATTTATAGTATCTAATTATATTTTATTTTAATAATAATGGAGATCCGACATCAACTAGAAATAAGATTAATTTACAATATATACATAAGATAAACTTTACCTTGTTGAGTCAATTTTGTAGGGTTGAATTATGATTAAACACACTACCTTAATATGGTATCATATTCATTTAGAGTTTATCCTAATTGAGATTTGGTCCCTCAATTCTCATACTCAATATCCTCAACCTGAACACATACTTCTTTTCTATTAATTAATAAGTTCATCTTTGTATTTAGTTTCTTACCAACATTGTGATAAATTTTATTTTATAGGTTTTTCCATATTTATGAAGTTTCACTAATAAAGAGTATTTTATAGAAAGAAAATTGCTCAATAATAAAAAATAAATTAATAAAAATAAGCACTAGAGATGTTTAAACCCATATATAATAACAAAAAATTATACTATATAATCCCAATGGTTGGGTTGTATGAAAAAAAGAAAAAAACATATAGTCATTCAGTAAAAACATTAAAAATAGCAATAATCTGGACCCCATATAAAACTGCAAAAAAAGTTATTTGAACCGAATATATCTCCACCTTATAGAAACTAAATTTTAAAAATGATTTGTACAAGGCACAGCTAACTTTAGCTATTAAATTTAATTTCTAATAAATACTTAATAAAAAATTATTACACCCAAATTAGATAGATTAAGTGATATAATTTGTTTCCATTTATGAAGCAAGAAACATAAAAGGGAAAGGGAGTTGTTATGAGGAGAAGGGTTCCTATAAGTTAGTTTAACTTACCAATATGCATGGAGATCAATTTCTTGGTGCTGTGGGGACCACAAGTGCCGTTAATTATACATTTTAGAATCCCAATCACCTTTTGTGTGAACCATGGTATTCTACCTCATCTTTGCTTCTCCATAATTCCCACTTTAATTCTTTTTTTTTCTTTTCTAAAATATGTTCACAAAAACAAAAACAAACATTTCTATTTCAATATTTTAAACCGTTTTTATACTTCCCTTAAAAAATTGAACAAATGTTTTAGAATGTACTTTTTATATAAGAACTGAAATAATGTTAAAGGCTTATTCCATATTATTAAACTCTAATTATTGTTAACTTTATACTATCAAATGAAGGAAATGACACCAATCCAATTATTTTCACCTTGATGTTATTTTGTTATGTTCATAAGGATCTTCTTAAACAATACTCATTTAATATATTTTTTATTAAATATTTGTTTTTACTATAATATGATATTAGTTCTGGTTTATGCCAAATTTTAAATAATTCAAGTATTTATAGTATGAAAATTATTAAAATATATAGGTTTTTTTATGTATGAAATTAATTTAATTTTTACTTAATCAACTCACTTAAAGTAGTTAGTTATAATAGACATTGATCTCCAATCAAAACAACAACTAATTTTGAAAAGAAACTAACAATCTTTTAAAAAAAAGACTACTAACAATTGTTACATATACCGAATGACACATTTTAATTATTTTCATATTATAGGTGTTTGGATGGTATAAAGTTTGAATCAGAAACAAAAATCAATTTTATATTATAGTAGAGTAAAAAAAAAATAGTTAACTATATCTTTTTTCACTGATAAAGAAAATAAAAATCTTCTTAAAAGGTTGATTGGAAAGACTATTATACTTCTAAATACGAAACTTGAACTAATTTGGTGGTAAATGATAAAGATATTATCTTAAGAAAAATAATGTTGTTAGGGTATATGAAATTATGGCTTAATAACATAACTCATTTTATCTCATTTTCATTCTTCTCTTTATATCTCTTCTCTTCTTGTAATTATAATAACTTTTATTATCCAATTTCTTTTCATGCCCCAAACGTATCAATATTATATTTATGAGTAAACATATAAGAGTAATCTACTCCTTGTTGTTTACAAATCCACTACGACTTAGTTTGATTTTGTAAACCAATTTTACATCAATCATCTTTTTAACGAGTTGCCATCTATTATTGTTCTTAATCTTATGTATCTTCTTTTACATGACAGTATCCATCCTTAATTTTTACCAACTTTAGCATAGTCAACAAATTCTAACTAAGCTTTACTTCATAATCACTCTCTCATATATCTTCATTTGACATTTACTGTCTAGTCTTGTTTGATAAACTTTGGCTTGGTCCCTATTTGAATCTGATCCCAATTCCATTTTATTATCTCTTCAAACTTTACATCCCTAATATTGTGATATTTTGCATCTATGGTATAGACAATATCATTTGGAGTCTTTCCTCTTAAAAGAAATGCAAATTTATGAGTTATGATCAAACTTACTTTTTTTCATCTAGAATAAAAAGCTTTTAATGAAGGTTTTCTATCAAACTAAGTTTCAAAAGGTGGTTTTCCTTCCAAGGCCTTGGTTGACAATATATTTATTTATTTTTTTAAAAAAGAGGTGTTTATTGTTTCAACCCATAACTCCTTTGAAGACTATTTTCAAACAACTTTATAGTCTAATAACTGAAGACTAGATTGGCATAAATAAACTATTTTAGTCAAATCATCTTAGATTTATCAATTCGTACAAATATAATTAATGGAACCATTTTTGTCGAAAATGGTTGATCAATTCAAGAATGAGATAATCAAAAACCTTAATATTTTGTATAGTAAAAATGGTAAGAAGGAAAGTGGAGGAGTGAGAGAGGAGTTGGCCCCCCACCATGTATGATGAAATGGGCAGAAATGCATGTGGGAAGGGAGTCTCAGTCTTTTACACTTTTTCCCTTTTTCATCACACAAATTGATCAATTTTACACAATGAAATGTAAAGAAAATTAAAAATCACAAGCAAAAGTTAGAACTGGATTAGGAAATACTATTCATTTTGACATATAATTTTGATTATGACTTCAAACATAGTATTATATATTATTTTAAATATTTGTTACATTAAAACCTAATTCTTCTACCCTACTTATCCAGGAACAAGGAATGTTTTTGAAACATTGCTTATTCAAACCTATTTCTAGCATTGATTATTAAATCCTACTCAGTTTTTTATTTCACCATTATGTATGGATAGGTTTTTCAAAATCCCGCCCAAAAACTAAATTTCAAAATAGATACCCGAAAACTCACTCGCCTGAAAATCCAAACCTTGTTTAAACATCAGAGTAAAAGAAATCACAGCAAAAATCTTACCTCTTTACTCTTTCAAATACCAGTTCCAGCATTCTTCGAAGACCAATCCTGATTAAAACTGAAATTTTTTTATTCGCCAAGACCAGTACATTTTCATTTCCGTAGCAATGATTAGTTTAAAGGATAAAGATTAATATTTGCCATTTTGTAGTAACACAATTTTGTCTCTATTCTCTTTTCTCTCTGTTGTGCAGTTGTTTTTATCACGGAACAGACTTTGTGCATAACAACCTTATTAAGAAGTTATTTTTGCAAAACAATTGCCACTAACTTTTTAAATAGAATTAACTATCTTGTCTTTATGTGGTTGAATGGCACATAACTTTTATTATCCTATCAAGCAAAGACGCCAAATTCCATTATATCAATTTGTGGTTGGCCTTTCAGTAAAAGAATTCCTACATTCTCAAATATCGATCCTGAATGGTAAAAACAATGAATATAAGAAAATCTTGAATTACTTCCTTCCTCTGCTAAGCCTCTGCAGTTGATAATTGATACTCCCCCAAGATTTTCTGTTCTTTTTACTCTGAAAAAACAAAATTGAAGTGATTTTTTTTTTCACTACTTAATTCTAAAGTTAAAAGGTAAAAGCAACTAAAAATGTAGGCCTGAGAAAGCTGGAGTGCAACAAAAGATGCTAGTTTTCATCAAACTATGTCTATGTTACCTGAGATTCCATACAGGCATTTAATAGCTCCTTCTGGCGAGCACTGGCTTCCATGTCGCTATGGTTTGCAGCCATACAACTGAGAAACATGGCCATTTCCTTCATGCAAGGTTTATGAAGTGAACCAAATCTCTTGGGGTTGATAAAAAGCGTACCAGCTTTCCGACCCATTATCCTGCAACTTCACATACATCCAGGAAAATGTTAACTTCATTTTCAATTGATACAGATACATAAACATGTCATAAAAACCCATAATTGAAAACTTTATGTACCTTTTTATTAAAAAAAGAAATTATACATCAAGAAAGTTATAAATGAACGGTCAACACAACACTAACAGTCTAATGCAGTTGGTCATTTGATCACTAAAACAACTTAAAATACTGCAGTACTGCCAAGTGCTTACTGCTATTATTACAAAGCACAAGACATAAACACGGAATATCATGATGTTCTTCTGCGAATCATGTTACTAAAAAATATAACAAACCATATAGACCTTTAAATTCTCCTTAGCCCGTTTGGTTGAGAGATGGGAGAGGATGTGAGAAGATGGAATTAACATGAGAGGAGAAATAATTTTAAATAATGGTGGATCCACTTTACTCTTTTTCACTTATTTCTACTCATCTCTCTCTCCTCATTTCCTCTCTATTTCTATTCAATTAAAAACCTTTAATTTCTACTTTATTTAGGAGACAGGATTAACGTATGAGTTTAGGACATTGTATAGGAAAGAGATGTTAATAATATCTCAAACAAGACAAAACATTAACTTACATAGTCTAAAAAATAGAGTAATAACCGTCGGTGAAAATTTTGAATGGTATGTAAATTTTAAAATAGAGACTTTTTTTTAACACTTCAATTGCTTCCTTTTAATTTAATTTATTTTTTACTGATAAAAAAAATATAAAATAAATTAAAAATGCATCATACTATAATAAAGACCTAATGAAAAAGTGTTAAGAGAACTTATGAAAAATACAATTAATATATATGAATGAGTTAATTATAAATATATGGTAATTAACGCTTGAACTGTGGAAACTATAATTTAATATATTTTTACATATAGGAAGAAAATTGAAAATATGTGAAAATAATACGTTATATGTTTAACTTATTTAAAATTCAATTCATTGACATGCATAATTATATATTATGGTCCAAATTTATAGTTTGATAAAATAATTTGAAGATTATGAATGTATTCTTTTAGGGATATAAAAATGCTTATGGTTACACAAAAAAAATGCTTACTTCAGTTAAGAAGTTTTTAATTATGATAAAGGGTTACTAAGAGAGTTGGTAAAGGTAAATAATGTTAGAAAATTAGTTGAATTACAAATACTATTCAGTAATTTTGTTTGATAATAATAATATTTTCACCCGTATTGTTAAATGGAATCACGTAACTTGTGTAATGTGTTTATAATACATGCAGTTGCTATAATTACTAACATTTATCAAAGCAACTTGAGAAAGGGATGAAGATGGAACATTTTGAAGACTTTTATAGTTTATCTTATCAAACAAATACTTTGTTTTATGTGCATTATTGATATATTATTGATATATAGAAATTATTTAGACTTTTAGAAATTATTAGAATTAATTTTTTTTATATCATATTCTTTACTTACATCAAAAAACAAGAATTACTTTTTCTGTTTTAGTTTTTCATGCATGTATTCAACATTGTCTTGGAAGTTTGTAACGGCTTTACCTTCCTAATAAAATAATGAATTATTTCTTCCATAATTACAACAAGATTAAACATTTCGTAAAAGTTATTTATATATGATATTTCCATAACTATTCTAACTTACTTCAACACCATTTTTTAAATGTAAATAAATTTTTACAAAAATAAAATATTTATTTTAATCTTTAAGAAGATCCTATATGATATTATTAAATTTTATAAGATTTTGTTATCATTAAAATATAACTTCAAATGCCACTTCAACAATAAATCAGAGCTTATTTTGTCATAAAATTATAATATTAGAAATTGATTTAAATATTTTACAAATTAAATTAATATTTTCACTCTTTTAAATATTAACTTAAAAAAGGGTTTCAAAGGAACAAATTATTAGTTTATTTTTTTGTAATGAACCTATTACATCATGGTAGTTTAATTTAATCAAATGTGACTTTTTAATTATAGTGGTCCTACAAATTTGTGTGTGAATCACATAATGTGGGTCCTGAAAGCAAGAATCTGAATTGTTTGTAACTGAATGACCCTTTTTTACTTCTTTTGTTTCACTTTCTATGCTTAAAAGATTAAACTAAACATTGAGATATTTGCCTTTTTTAAGTGACACATAGTTCCTACCTCTCCTCTACTTTGTCTCTTCCTTTCTCACAACAAACTCTCTCTAAAGAAAATAAAGGAATTCCAAATCCCTCTGGCTTTCTATATGAAACTACTGACTGCTTCTTACTCTGCATTATATTTAGTTTTCTTTCTTACTAGTATAGGTAATTTTCAAGTTTACAAATACAATAGCAAGTAGTTACTTTCTTCATTCAATGGTATCAATTTTTCAATTTGATGTTAGAGACACCTACAGCAAAACAAGATTCAAATGATCAAATTTAAACATCTTTTTCAGTGAATGCTCAAATTCTGGTGTCTAAGTGTTGTGTCTTTTTACCTTTGTTTCTTTTTCCCCTTTTCTCTTTTTTGGGTGATATTTTTGTATTCACTCTGATGGTGTGTTCTTTTTGTTTATTTTAAATATCTGATTCTGTTGATTTGTGTCAACTACTGCAGAGAGACCAATGAGTACAGGAGACAGGGCAAAAATGCATGAGAGAAAGCATACCCTCTCTAAAGGATAACTTCCCTCAAACTCTTCCAGACCCTCTACCTCCATCGCCAATGGTTGCAGGCAACACCACAAACACTGATAATGGCCTTGAAGAGAATCTCAGGCTTTCTGGGGAGGAGCTCTCCTTTACCCATCCTAATCTACAACACCAAGATGTCTCCATCTATACAAGTGGAGTCACTGCCACATGTATTGACATCCCGCATTCACAGCATCTAGGTTTGAACATGGGGAACTCCTACACCAACAACATGGATAACCATTTGGTGCAAGAGGTCATTGATTCCCTTCCCTATCAGCAGTCCACTTGGGACCCCACCCCACTACTGTTCAGGAATTGCAAGACATAGCCTATGCTAATCAAATAGAACAGCAACAGCAACAAAATGAACAACAATTTCAGCAAATGGAGACTCAAAACTTCAGCCAAAGCTACAACCCCTCTTCCATACTAGACCCTCCTTACACTTCACCAGATCTCCTAAACCTTCTCCACTTACCAAGATGCTCAGCCTCATCTTTCCACACCAATCCCACCATTTGCCTCACAAACCCAACTCAGAACACACCAAACTTTCAGAATCCACTGGCATTTCTTGGAAACCTTCCAATAGGGTCAGACAACACAAATGCATCCTCAGTTTTGTATGATCCTCTATTCCATCTGAACCTTCCTCCACAACCTCCAGCCCTCGTGGCTACAGCTTGCCAACCAACTCAAGGAATGGCTCACTCTTTGGAGGGGATGAGATAGAGGGAGATGGGAGCCAGCTTGACATGGGAGTGCTGGAATTCAACAGGGTCACACCCTCTGTTAGGGAGGGAAGAGGAGGAAAAGCTACCAAACATTTTGCAACTGAATGGAAAATACAAAATCTTGAGAAATCTTATTCCAAACCCCACCAAGGTATACATCATCTATGAATTTTCTGTCTAATAAATATAAATAACATACTAATTCCTACAAATGTAACAATGTCTCCGATTCTAATTTCTAAAATATAAGTATCTTCTGATCTCTTATGAAAATATGTTGGATACAGTCATTGTCTGTATCCATGTTCGTGAAGTAAAGATCATATAAGACTCATTTTTATATATGTAAGACTAAAAGGAACTAATTTTTTTATGAAACCCAGAAACCCAAACCTGTGCCTCTGTCGCGTCGTTTTTCCGCCACTTGTGCTCGCCGTTTCGCCGCCGTCGCTTGCGTAATTCGCTGCCTCCGTCACTGCGCACCACCGCACACGCTGCTGGCGCTACCTCGGCCACTGCACACGGCTGCAGAAAATGAATATGAAAATTATAAAGACCCTAAACTTAAGACTTTTTCTTATAAGAAAATACCATTTTATCCTTTTTTTTTACCCTTGAATTTGAAATAATAAGTCTATGAATTATGTAATTCGGGTAAATTCTGGATTACATAATCCAGAAGTCAATTTCATATTTAGAAAAGACTTCCAGATTATGTAATCCGGAAGCTAATAACACATCTAAAATAAAGACTTCCAGATTATATAATCCGGAAACTAATCTTATGTATAAAAAAGACTTCGGGATTATGTAATCCGGAAGCTAATCATAAAAGACTTCCGGATTACATAATCCGAAAGCTAATTTTGAATCTAGAAAAAGACTTCTAGATTATGTAATCCGTAATATTGAAAAGGGTATTTTTGGAATAAGAAAAATTTATGGGGTGGCACAAGAAGGTATGGAGGTGCAGGAAGAAGCAGCCTTTGGCCCAATAAAACCCTAAACCTCTAAGGCTTTTTCTTCTTGTACCCCTACATATTTCTTTCTGCACCCACAATTTTCTACATCCTGGTTTTAACCTTTTATTTGAAAAAGGACACCGTGGTTACCAAAAATTAAGATTTATGAGTGTGCTACGGATTCATTAATCCGAAACTAAATCATTTATTTTTGGATGAAGGGGTGTTCTGGAAGCAAATTTTGCATAAATTATTGATTTCTAGATTATTGAATCAGAAGCCAAATTTTGTTACAAATTGGTGGATCCGGAATGGTTTTTTTTAATGATAGATTTTTGAATGTAAAATGCATATTTTAAATTTCGGATTGGTGGATCCGAAATTTTACTACAAGTGCCAATCTGAAAATTTTCTGGATTCCATAATTTAGAATGCAAAAAAATAAATACAGTTCAAGTACATTTTAGGATTTTAAAAAATAATAGGACAGTTTGATCTTTGCATAACATTGTGGGGGGTGCAGAAAGAAAAATGTAGGGATGCAAAAAGAAACTGCCAACGTCTAATTATTCAAATAAAATTTAAACATGTTGTAGCTGCATTTAAAACTAATTAAGAAATAAGAGTTTAAAACCTACTTAAAATTAGGTTTTATTGAGCCTATTCTTGGTCCATTTAAAACATTATATAGAATATATTTTTTTATCTCTGCCAACCCGTTACACCATAACTATCCAATAGACTATTTCATAAATTATGAATCTATTTTTAATTATCTTATGTCTAGTAATAACTTGAATAGTAAATCTTACGATCCTTGAGTTACTAAGTGTAGACACCAATGTTGTCAAGATCGCGATCGTACAATCTTAAAAGGGAATTTAAACTCTTAAAAGTTTAAAAATAAAAGATATAAAAATGATCTAGACAAAATACATACTTGGTGTTCTAAAAAACTATATTCCATTTTCCTAACAAACCACGGTTAAATTTATCTACAAAATGTATTGACAAACCAAAACCCTGCCTAGGTTGCCAAGTATATGTGGTCACAAGAGAATTAAGGGAAAGATTACCTCCAAGATAAGAGAATAGAAAAGGCGGAAATGAAAACAGAAAATGATCACTAATCTAAGTGTAAACTTTCCAAGGTGAGCAAGAAAACCTCATCGTTATGACTGTTTACATTTCAATATTTTTATCACTTAATGTGTTAAATAATTGATTTTGCTTATAATACTTTAATTTATGAAATGTCACAATTGTTAAAGCAAGAAAAGAGCAAACCAGGTATTCATTCGTGACAAGGGAGAGACAGACTATGTCAAAATCTACAAAATTGGGCATTTGTCATGAATCTTGTTGCTACATTCTCGTTGATATCACATGTGCCTGCTGGCTGCTTCTTCCTGCCTCCATACCTTCTTCTCTCACTTCCATAGATTTTCGTATTTCCAAAAATGCCTCTCTGTAATATTCTGGATTACATAATCCAGAAGTCATTTTCCAAATTTGTAATTAGTTTCCAGATTATATAATCCGGAAGTCTTTTTTCATATGTATGATTACTTTCCGGATTACATAATCTGGAAGTCTTTTTTAACTTCTGGATTATGTAATCCGGAAGTCTTTTTTCAAATGCGTTTCCAGATTACATAATCCAGAAGCTATTCTATGGGGGTGGCACAAGAAGGATACAATTGTATTTTCATGTTGCGTATGGAGGTACCAGAAGAAGATATGGAGGTGCAGGAAGAAACAGTCGTGCCTGCTTTATTTAAAAAAATGCTAAAGATGATTCGTGCAACAAAAGTTGTCTAGACCAAATAAAATTTGGGTTGAAGGGAAAACTTTTCACATCCTTCACGGTAAATAATATAGACTCCATTATTACATTCAAAACAATTGTGTTCATGGTTAACAGAATTGACCACATTCCAATGCTCTGAATGAGCCAACTTGGCCACATTCATGACCTCCCTCTTCTTTTTGTTTGAAGTGCTCTAAGCTTCTTATTTTTGATGAATTTTCAAAAAAGGGAAAAAAAATCAAATACCAGAAAAAATTATCCAGTTCTTAAATCCAATCATTAATTTGAAAAAGAGAACTGCCTTCCTTTCTTTAGCATTTGTGATACAAAAATAATGATAAAAATCACAAGTTAAATCAACTATTTAACAGAAATTAAGGATCCCAACTATGAGAGAGATCTGAGTATCTCGAGAGAAAACATGAGGAGTTGAGTAGAGGAAGGAGAAGCACAGCTTACTGAAGAGGAAGGAGAATAACAAAGAGAAGATTCATTTTTAAATCCAAGCATTTAAGTTCATCTAACCTGGATATGTGAGAGAAATGTCAACCAGAACAAAAAAAACATTGACATATTGACACATCATTCTTCAAATTACTAATAGAGTTCCTATATTATAGAATGAGTATTTCAGGGCTTAGCATTCAATAATTCTATACAAATGCAAAGAAAGTGTCTTGGTGCAGTGGCGTTATTGCACTTCAATCACTTTCAGATCAAGGATTCAAGCTTCTCTCACCCACATGATTTACTGTAAAAAAATGTTTACGCAAATGCTAATAAAACTATGCAAAAAATCACTTCTGGGTAAACCCTAAACTTCATATTTAACATCATGTGTTTAGAGGCAATGAACTACTACAACAACGCTGACTTGGAACCACTTAACCAAAAAACAAAAAGGGCGCATTTATAACCTATGCTTTAAGCTAAATTAAGACAAAGCTTACCCAGCAGCTTAAACAAAAGTCCTTATTTATGACATCTAATACTTATTTTCTTTTCTTTTCTTTTTTGACAATATCTATCGATATAAGATAGAAATCCACTTACTCTATGAGCAACCCAAAATGAGAAAAATAGCAATTTTTGGCTGAATTGGTTATAGAGAATCATAAGAATATTTACATGGTATCTGAACAAGGAGCATCATACAACACAACCAGAAGGTTCCTCGTGCTGATTCCATAAAAATTTCAACCAAATAGGCAATCACAAATCAGCTAGCTTACATATTTCTAATAAAACACTCCAAAATATGTACATTAAATCAAAGTCAACAATTACATTAGGCCGCTTTTGTGGCCTAAGCCAGGTTCGAAACTCTTCCTGAATTTCTGGTGGTAATTCATCAATGATAGAGAGATCAATCTCATCAATATTATAACTACTCCAAACTTCCCTCCCCTGTGGTACACCTACACTACATCCACCCTTGTTGGTATCAATCTCTTCATTACAAGTTGAATAACTATCATCAGTAGACTGGGATCCTGCAGTATTGACGATATTAGCATAAGAAACAGAGATGGAAACCGAAATATAATAAAAGGAATGTGATTATAAAATTACCAAGCGATGATGATATTTTAACATCGTGGGCATTTGAAACATTCTTCTTCTCCAATGAAGACCGGGAATTATGGTAATTATTGAAGATATTTATAATTGAACAGTTCTCCTGCAACAAAAAGAAATCTTATGCTGTAAAAACTTAAATGCAATAGATTCATGGCTGAAACACCATATTCTTTATATCAGCATATCATGTAAGTTGATTAGTTGATATGATATGACAGCAATTCTTTTCATATCTGAGACTTCTTCAGTAATATATATATATATATATATATATATAATCTTATGCTGTAAAAACTTAAATGCAATAGATTCATGGCTGAAACACCATATCTTTATATCAGCATATCGTGTGAGTTGATTAGTTGATATGACAGCAATTCTTTTCATATCTGAGACTTCTTCAGGAATATATATATATATATATATATATATATATATTATTAAAAATTAGAACAAGCAGGTTGGGAGCCAAGATTCTGAAAACTTAACCATGGTCAAACCAGACTGCACAACATGAGACATTATCCCCACCATTTACATGTAAAAAACAGTAATGACGTGTCATTAAAGTTCCCCACTAAACACAATATCCATTCTTTCAGACACAAAAAAGATATGTTGCAAGGAGTAGCTGGACATAAATTGTATATTCATGTCTTCTTTAATAATCGAAACCATATTGGTTTTGGAATTAGCTGAAAAGTATTAAAGAAAACTTTGAATCATATGACCTTGTGGAAAAGTACTGCACTGACACCTGGTCTCAACCAATGTTTACCAGTTGTTGAAATAAATAAATTTATATACTGCAATTGGATCAGAATTATGCTGCAATTGTCTTCTGGCATAATTACCAGCTTAACCAATCTCATCCAGTTTACAGAACTAGGTTATGATCAAAACTAGGTTACTCTCGGTCAAAAACATTATTCGGCATCCTAGATCCTTGCATAACATTATAACTGATTTGAAGGTTTTTTATGTTCATGATTGCATTTAAGATAAGTAAAATTATGCAATGAGTAGCTAAATAGTGTCAGAAAGCATACATGAAGCATCTTTCCTGCTCTCTTTTTCTTCCCAACTGCTTTCAAACTAGAGATATTTGAAACATGACTAAGATCTTTTTCAGGTAAAACTCTATGTGGCTCACCGTGTGTCACTCTGTCTTCACTTCCTGAAATAAAAAATGATCAAATCTCAAAAGGAACCAATAGAAGAGAGAATGAAGAGCTAAAACCAGTATTTCACAGTACCTGAGGGTGACATGAAGGAGGATTCTTCAGTCAAGCCTTCCACTTTAGTGGTTAAATGATTCAATGGATCCTGCAAAGGAAAAGGATAAATCCCCATGAATCATTACTGAACATGAAGCATTTGTATTAGTGAATAAAAACCATAGGTTTGAACTCTGATGCACACGCACATTGAATATTAACAGTCAGAAAGAATATCGATCAAACTCTTCTAGTTGAATTTCTTTACAAATATAATAATCTTGCCTACAAGCAAGTTTGTTTTTCAGTTCTTGGCTCTGAACTTTATAGCTGAGAGACCCTACCTAATAAATGTACCTCATTCTTAATGGATCTAGTAGTAAAAGCTTAATTCTCATTTCTCTGAAAAGTCATACATTTTGCTTCAAGTCACCCATGAAGAAAACCCAGTAAAAAATATTGAAGTCTGATAGATCACCAATAAGCAAAACATATATGATGATTCATGAGAAATTTGAGTTTTCAGATACTTTAATATATTATGTTTATTTATAAAAGCATGACATGTCTATTTGCTAACTGGTATAAAATATTTCTACCAGATCCTCATATTAGCCATTAGAAACCCTTCAAAATCTATCCCACCTGGCAGTTTTTCCACTTAAAAATAATCGGGTAGATGTCTCATCTGAGAATAATATTAAAAGAAATTGTTCTATATGGGTTATAATATTATACATCTTCTTAACATGAAATCTGAGCATGATATATACTTGCTTTGATACACCTGTGGATCCAAACAAGCATTCGAATGCTTCATTTCTGCATAATCAGGACAGTGAAGCTGTAAATCATAGGGAACCATTCCCGTACAACTTTCACTACCTGCTTAAGCACGTAGCCTTCATCAAATTAAATGTGAATGCAAGAGAATGAGTTCTTTGATAATTAAGCAACCAATGAGATGATGTTAAAACCTGAAGGTGATGATGGTACAGCTTCATGAATGACAATATCTATTGATGGATTTGATGTAGAACTGGATGGAAATTGCCCACCAAAGTATTTAGCAATTGAATGTGTTCCCTAGACACAAATGTCATTTAATATGTAAATTTTAAATAACATTATATGATCCTAAAAGGTACCACTTTCTAAGGACCAACCTAAAATAGGAAAGTAAAACTGCAAGGCTCATGTTAAGCAGTATAAACCAAACACTGAACACATATCCCTCAGAAATACTAAATACTAGTAGTAATAGTATACTTAATAGCAATTCAGGTTATTTCTTTTCAAATGCTGGTTATGCTCCTCAATGCTTTAAGGTGATCCTATATCAGGAAAGTTCAGAAAATCAAACAGTTCTAACTTACAGATGGTATGGACACAATTTTACTCGCAGAAACAGAAAGTGATGTCACTCCCCAGATGCTATTTTCATTTCCGGAAACCTTAAAGCTGTAGGTAGGAGTCCAAAAAATCACGTAACCTGGCTTGAAACAGAATTAGGGCATCCTCTTGAATCTTTCTAGTCCCATATCTTAAAGGACAAGATTTAGAAGGGAACTTTCTAAGTGAATCTGAATCCCCTGTCTGCAAGATAAAAGCTCAAACAAAATATACATAAAATAAAACCACTGAAGAGGATAAAAGAAAAGTTGGCAATCAGAGATGAGAAAATCTAAAAAATGAATATCCAAATAAAAGAGAATTATGTAAAGATCAGTCACAGAATACCCACCTTATATGCTCTACCATGTAGCGTCAGTGTCTGTGCAATCCGTTTGTTTTGATCCAGATCAGAGTAAAGGCGTTCATTGAGCTCTTCACACAGTTGATTAAGCCAATGTTGAACCTGAAAATAAAAAATGAATCACAAAGAGAGATGTACAAGCTTGTAAAACTACACAAAATAATAAATCATAATCCTGCAAATGCCAGCCAACAGAAACTATAAAATACACAATATTTATGTGAGCAATAAAAATATCTGATCCAAGGAAGCATTAAAAAATAAAGCACAAGCAGTTTTCATCGTGCATAAATAATAAAATGTTGCTGAGTGCAGCATCACCCAAAATAAAGTGCTACTGCTAGGTGTAATGCTCATATGGGGACTCTTACGGAATCAATTGTCTTCAAAGCCTGAGGCCCAGGAAATGTCTTGCCAGAACCATGGCTCTTGGGAAGGAGTCGCCCCTCAACTTCTTCCCCACTGATTCCTCTTGCAATATTCCACAACCAAGTACTGTAATGCTGTAAAAGCTAGAATCAGGAATAGAATACCAACAGATTGCAATGGAGACAATCAAACAGACAGTAATGAGCAACTAAGATACTGATCAGAAATGCAAGCCATTAGAGGATGACACAAAATTGCTATTTAAATGAGATCCCAAAATAAAAAATGAATCACAAAGAGAGATGTACAAGCTTGTAAAACTACACAAAATAATAAATCATAATCCTGCAAATGCCAGCCAACAGAAACTATAAAATACACTATTTATGTGAGCAATAAAAATATCTGATCCAAGGAAGCATTAAAAAATAAAGCACAAGCAGTTTTCATCGTGCATAAATAATAAAATGTTGCTGAGTGCAGAATCACCCAAAATAAAGTGCTACTGCTAGGAGTAATGCTCATATGAGGACTCTTACGGAATCAATTGTCTTCAAAGCCTGAGGCCCAGGAAATGTCTTGCCAGAACCATGGCTCTTGGGAAGGAGTCGCCCCTCAACTTCTTCTCCACTGATTCCTCTTGCAATATTCCACAACCAAGTACTGTAATGCTGTAAAAGCTAGAATCAGGAATAGAATACCAACAGATTGCAATGGAGACAATCAAACAGACAGTAATGAGCAACTAAGATACTGATCAGAAATGCAAGCCATTAGAGGATGACACAAAATTGCTATTTAAATGAGATCCCAAAATTTAAATTGGCAGACAGCCAAATGATATTCTGGAAGCAGATATAATATAATATTATATATATATATATGTGTGTGTGTGTGTTTGTGTGTGTGTGTGAGTGTGTGTGCATTTATATAACTCACCCATGTTAAAAGACAGAAACTCACCCAGTATTGATCCCATACCACTGTTGTAACTTCTCCTCTGAACACTGAAGCAGATCACCAACGGTGTTGACACTAAGATCACACTGTAAAGAACTCCCCAACTTTCCTCCGAGGTGTTTCCTGCAAGTAAGTTTTCTTCAACAACATGCTTTATGAATTATGATATCAAAGATCATCATGATCAAAGAAATTTCAAAACAGTTAGAAGAGTTACATGAAAAGCTGAAACTTGAAAAATGTATATTCAAGACAAAATTGGATAAGATTTAATTATGAGTGAAATACATGATAACATAGATAACATATAATGACACATTACATTTTCTTTATTGGCAAAGATGCAAGTAACCCTTCAACCGATGAGTGTTATGCAGGTTTGTTCATAACACTTGCAAGTTTAGCCAGCATCTGAGAAAAGCATCAGACACTAGTTATTCGCCATAAAAAAATATCAAGGATCCTTAGGAAGAAAGATGTCAGAACTTATGACAGATAATATATGGATATATAAGCATATCAAGACTGCCTTTACCTTATTATGAGCAATACCGGCAGAGCATGTGAATTCTGTGTCTTTCAGCACCTGCATCCTGAGGTCACTAACAATGACAGCCCCACAAGCTAATAGATTATCTTGGTAACTAGCATCACTTCTACAAAGCCACTTCCTAACCTCTTCTTTGACATCACTTCCATCCTGAATAAGAAACCAGTTTCAGTACTGCCATATATTTTCATGCCTGTGCTGCCATTAACTGATTTAAAAAAAAAAATTAAAGATGAGGTAAGCTAATTGACTGCATTAAAATTTCCAAAATCAATGGTCCTGATAAATGGACAGGACTGAACAAGCAAGTTTGACAGGTAAATGTAAATTCCAACTGAAGTTTCAAGTTGTACTGCAGTTAATTTTATTATTTCTTATAATTGTATAATATTTATATCAAAAGTGATGACATTCAATTCTTTTAATATAGCTATGAAAGTTAATATTAAACAATGTTTATAACTTAATGGCATAGAAATTTTGAAACATTCATTTTACAAATCAATTTTTTATTCAATAGATATTTTATGATAATGCCCACATACAGCACACATTAAAATTAAGATTCAACTCCTGTTTTACTTCTGAACCAGAAAACACCCTTTTTCAGTGCATTGATTGACTGCGTTTACAGAATTTTGATTTAATATTGAAAGGCTTGCCTACTAAATAAAACATTTTCTTTTAAGACAGACAAACATACAAAATAAACAAAAAAAGAAAAACTGTATTTTGTATCTTTATATTAACATCAATAAAGCAATCTCAGAAAAGGCAAGGCCTCTGACCTCAATTTCCTCTTCAAAGTCTTGCATGCTTTCTGGAGATGTTTCCATCAGCATGGTTTCAGCAACATGAGTTAGATCAAGATATACCTCATCAATCGAAGCCCTCTCACAACCTGAAAATTTTGAAATCGGGCACAATAACACAAGGGAATGAATGACTCCAAAGGTAAACAATCATTTTGAAATGCCAGTGACACGCACCTCTGAACCCGCATTCCTATAAGAGTTGAGATCAGCCTTACCACGTGCTATCAGAACTTGGACCGGTTCAATTTGCGGGCATGCCTCCTCGCATTGAACTAAAAAAAGCAGAGAGAAGGTGAACGCGAACCCAGATAATAGAATAAAATAGAAAGTAAATAGTCAATTTAGTATATGAAATTGCGATTTATTGTCACTTTAATCTCTAGAATTAGCAAAAAAATTTAAACAAAAGTTCCCGTATTTGTTATCCGTGACTAGTCCAAAGTCACATACAAATGACATAAGTGATCATGTTAACTCATTGAGTTTAAGCACTTAGATGAAATAAAATACAATATCAAAATTAAATTGGCATTTCTTCTAAAATCAAGGGTTTGGTTCAAAATTACCGTTTGACGCCACATCTGCGAGCCTCATAGCTGACAGCAATGAGAGCCCCACCTTTGTAGGAGTTGTACTGTATGACTGTAGTGGGCAAGCCCCTTAAATTTGGTTGTGTTCTCTGTTCCACTACACCAATCAAACAACAACAACACAATCATCATATAATGACACAAATTGGGAATTATTTGCAGAGAAGAAGAAGGACATTGAGTTCAGAAATGAGAGAGAAGAAAGGAACCTTGAACGTCCATAATCCATGTCTACGTGAGCAATCACTCTTGCATCGCAAGTTTCTCGCCTCGCTACCGACATGGCTTCTACAACCCTTTTTTTCCCTACAAATCTCTTCTCTTCCCTCTTTTATCTCTGTGCCACACTCACTCCCCATCTCTTTTTTACTTTTTTTTTTCTTTAACATTTATCATCTATATCTAAATATAAAGGATTCTTCTAAATAACAGTTTTTTATTATCTATTTTTTTTAATTTTATCTATATATTAAAATAGTTATAAGAAGATTTTAGTTATTTTGTAATTTTGTAAAACTTTAAAACAAAACTTACTTCTCAAAGGTTACTCACACTCACATATATATAATATTTAAAGTTTTTTCGTAAGTTAATGGATCGTCTTTTGTTAAACCCATAGTTTTTATTTGCTTGTTGATCCTTTTCTTTGTTAAGGGTCCTTTTTCACTCTCTATTTAATTGTTGTTTCAATATTTGTTCTCTGTTCTCTGCTTTTGGGTTTCTAGACTACCATGACAGATTATATTCTTGGTGTGGTTGACCCCAAGCAGTGGCATTCTGAGGTACTGATATGTGATGATGACTGATAATGTGTTATGAATTGCTTAATATTGTTTGATTGCTCCACTGATATAATTTGTTTTTTCTTTTATTGGTCATGCAATGGCATGAATCAAGAATCTGAAATTGAACAAGCATCACTAGGCGTCCTAGATGGTGCACCTTGGTGGGGAGAGGCTGGTACTTACTCAAATTTAGTTTCATTTTCCTTTTGTTTTTGGCCTCTCGTATCTGACTTGTGTTTCATTTGATGGGCGGTCTTATCTCATGGTTTATCTTGATTTGACATATTAGATTATGGGAGTTGCTGATAAAATTGGTGTGGGAGTACATTTCAACCCCTTTGTTAGTTGGAATGGAAAGGTATCGATAGCCTCTCATCATGACTCAGTGCTGTAGTTTGTGATTAAGACCTTTAGTTTAGTTCCTGCAAACTCACCTTCTAGAGAAATTATTTTAGAATACTGGGATATTTATAGTTTTCTATCAACACATTTTTTTGGCTTTTTTGTTAAACAAAGATTACCTTTTTTCACGAATTCCTTGTCTCTACAAGCAAGTTTATGCAGTTGTTCAAGTATGAGATTCTTAGAATGCATGACTTACTTCAAGATGTTCACTATTGGGAGAAATTCTACTTATGTGGTCGGTTACAGAAACCAGTATGTTCTATGCTTTTTATCCTCTTCATGTCGAGAATCGTTGATTCTTGATATTCCTTGTGTTCTAAGCTTATTTGTTTACAAAATTCTTAATTTTCTTATATGAAACATTCTCTAAGTATGAGAGTGTAGATATTTTATATATGGCATTTATGCTAATTTATATTTTCTCATGTTTAATTAGAGAGATTTAAAGTAGTATAACAAGTACTTCTAATTCTAAGCTTTATCATTTACATATTATTGCAGATTACTGTCATGAGTGTAGTTAGATATAAAATACAGAACTCTAGTGACAGAGAGGGGAAAAAAAGTGGCATTGTCATTGCGAAGAATGGGAGGGAGAGGAATATGGTTGTGGTAAAAAGGAAGAAAAGGTTGAAGAAAAATAAACCCTAGTTCTTAGAATATCAGGATCATTCAGATAGAAAATAAAAGAAATTACTGGCCCTGACTAGTTTTCTAAAGTGAGCACGAGACTATGCAATTATTGGAAGTTTATACGTGGTGATAAAATTCTAGGTGAATATGGATTTTAAATACCAAATCGACTAAGTCACTGCCTTGTATTCCATATCAAGAAAAGTCATATTTTGTATACTTGTATGCATTCAATACGAGATAACGAAATATACAAAAATTCATGTAACAATGCTCTAGTGCTAGTGTCTCATATCTATCTCATAGTTTGCCTGTCCTCAATTTACTTGATAACTTGGTTCCATGATTGAGGCCTAATTTGGTCCTATATTTTTGGACATGTTTCATTTAGGTTCATATTGTTGTTGACAATTTAGATGTTAACAACACCAATTCTGTTAACTTGAGAGCTGCAGTGTCAGCTGCTCTTCTCTTGCTTCCATCGGAATTTACAGAGGTATACTTTTTTCTTATTAAATTATTTACTTTGAGAGTTGGACAACTGAATTGATTTAACCATCCCCTTGCAGGAAGACCTGTATGCGAAAGTATGTAGTCTCTCCTACACGGGTGATGTACGCATGTTATTTACTAAGGATAAAAACAAGGTATTCCTTGTTACTAGTAGAGTAGGATGTGGTATGAAAATGTTAAATCAGACAGTGCACGCTTTCAGGAAGGGGATGATGCCAGGACCCTTCATCGATTCATTGATCAGATGTTGTCCCAAGACATTATGTGAAATCAGGCGTCGAGCCGTGGCCCACATCGTCACAGAGGGCGAGGTCACGGAGAAAAGTGGGAGCGTCCGTCTTGTCCGACCTCGAGCAAATGGTCGATCTCAGCCCATGAGGGTACATGAGACAACGATAGAGAAGAAGGCCCAGGGGAAACAATAGCCGTATGAGGCGAGAAAGCCCCGAACTAGGGCACGAGCAAGGGAGGACGGACCCCATACACAATTTTCGAGTAGAGTTGAAGAATCTAATCGTTATTCCTAACATAGCGGAAAGATTGAAGATACCCCGAAGACTGACAAAAGGTTGGGGCCCAGCAAGAGCACTTGGTGTGAATTCCACCAAGCCTTTGGCCATGGTCTGCGCAACTGTTTGTCGTTGGGGTACTAGTTGGACAAACTGGTGAAGAGCGGCTTCTTGAAAGACTACTTGCAAGAACCGCATATATATATATATATATATTAGAAGTTTTTAAAAATAGTTAGCTTACCCTCTGCTTTGTTTTATGGTTTGTTTTCTTTAATCTTTGAAGATCGTGTTATTTTACACCGGAGCAAATCAGATTGCAGGTGATAAAGCTCCCCAGTAAGCGACCAAATGATGAGATGTTTTTCTTTTGAATGTTTTGTTTCTAATACTTTTGTGAATATATTAATTCCCTATGAAGAGAGATATCTTTTTGAGATACAATTACAATATAGTTGTATATATTCATATGTTAATTAGATATTGCTTATTTTACTTTTATTTTATTATATATGGGTAAAATTAGGGACGTTACAAGGGTTTGTTTAGGGGGGTTAAAATTTTTTCGAAAAACATTCATCTAGATTTTCTAATATTTTATATACAGGTTGGAGCATTTCTCAAAATATTTAAATATTTATTTATTTACTAATAAAAGAACAAAACATAATAATAAAACTCACCTACTCTATTTTAAAATATTTAACCCATTAATAATTTATTCATATTATTATAATATAAATGTGAAAATATTGTTTAATTGATAAAGTATTAATTTTCTAATTTTAAGAGAAAACCAAAGAATTCTCTAGTAATTTCCTTTGTCATAATTGTTTTTTTATCAGCAAGAAAATATATAATAAATGTGATCAACTTTAGGTGTGGTTCAATCCTCTTACAAAACAAAAAAGACATACACCTTAAGAAAATCCCCACTGTCTACCATGTCACAACTAACTAAAAAACGACTTAAAATTCAAAGATCAACCGTGCCACCTAATCAACAACTATTAATTGAGTACATACATACCAGGGGTTCTAAGCACCAATCAGAGAACGAGAAACTTGTTGAAGGTACCTTTGATGAGATACAAGACCAAACCTTAAATTGTGCCAAGGAGAAGACTTCAGAATAGTCTACCACTCCTCCGTTGAATAAACAATTATTCTTATGTCTCCAAATCTCGCTTACCAATACAATCCAAACATTACCCAAAATAAGATTAACTGAAGTGGTCGCACCAAGAATTTTAAACTGCTCAAAATGTGACCCAGGAGAGAGAAGATTTACCAAACTCACTCCTAACCATACATAACAAAGATTCCAAGATAGCCAAGCGACTCTGCAGCCGAAGAACAAATGACTTGTCGACTCCACTGACAGCCTACTCGAACAATAAAGATTGCTCTCAACCTGAACCCCTCATGATGGCATTTCATGAAGTTCTTCTTGAATCAATGTAGAGTAACGGGGCGGAAGCAATGAATGAAGGTGAGCAAGATCCTCCTAGGAGTGGTGTCGATCTTGTAGGTGCATGCTATGTGTGGTTATTGGGTGGTTCGGCCAGCCCAAGGGAAAAGATGAAGGAATTGAAGTTTAGAGCCTAGGATTCTAGGGAGAAGCAAAGTTGAGCACAAATGGGCAGCATAACTTTACTCACAATAAACTTGAAAATACAAGGTGTAGGCTCCTCCTTTTATAGGCTAAGGAGGACCATAATGCAACCCTAATGCTAGCCAAATGAAATGTAAATGTGAAGCACATGGGTGCACATGGCACATGGGTGCACAAATGAGCACATGTGGAGGGGTGTGTCTAGTTTTTATGCTCACCCCCTCCATGGTCTTTCTAGAATGTTCACACAAATATGCTTTCTACACTACTCTAATTACTAAGCACCCCTAATGGGCCTTTATCTAACAATTACAAAGGTCTTCTCTTCCCAAAACCGTAGCTTTGACCCATGTGTATGTGAAGCTAGACGGTCTAGAAGGAATCCTCATCATGGCCTAGATGCTCCTTATGTAGCCGCTCCTCATCATGGCTTAGACGCTCCTCTTCATGGGCTAGACGCTCCTCATCATAGGCTAGACCGTCTAGTCTTGGAGGCTTGGCTTTCATCGTGTGGTGAGCTTGGGCCCTCCTCCATCATCCCCTCCCTCTTGAAAAGGATTTGTCCTCAAATCCAAAGCTTTTGCTTTTGAGGGGGATTGTTGTGGCTGGATGGTGTCCATCATCTCCTCCTTCGGGAAAAGATCTATCCTCAGATTTGCTAACTTGATCTCGGATAGCAACCTCTTGCTTCGTCAAGGTGTGTCCTCCCGGATCAAATATCAACCTATGAGAATCTTGAAACAAAGCAAAGGAGTTAGAGTGAGTATTTGGAGAACAATTAATTGTGTGAAGTTGCCATCTTTGTTTTTATCTTGTTTTGGTCAACTTCTCACAATGCTTCCCTTTTGATGGTTGTAGGTGCCTTCTAATCCTCTTATGTTTTCTAAAATTTCCAAAAGTAGTTACTTTTTCCTTAGGCATAATCCCTTTAGGAAATGGTGACAACTTTAAAAAGGCAAGAGGACTATGTTCACATACAACTTCAAATGGAGAGATATGAGTAAGCTTGTGGACTACTCCATTGTATGCATGCATAAAAGGAAAAGGATTCTTATCCCAAGAATTGTGGGTGTCCCTCATGATTTCGTGAAGCATAGAAGGGAGAGCTATGTTTTCAAATTTTGGAGCTCTATCCCTTATTTTTGAAAATAAATCATGGAGGCTTGTCACTTTTCTTAAGAAGAGTTTATCCACTTCCATGAAGAAAGAATCAAGACCTTTTGTCGTCCTAGGAAGCTCTAATTTGAAATGTGTGTCTTCCCAAGGATCTTTTACAAAAGGTGAAGGAGTATAGAGTTCTTGGGATGTTGCTTTAGGTGTAGTTTGAAAACAAGAGTTATACCTAAAGTAATGTCTTTGAACGTCTTTTCTCATGGGTGACAAAAGTTTTCCTCTTAAAAACTCTAGAGTTTTATCAACTCTCATTTGTCCCATGAGTTCTCCTTCTTGTAGACTTTTTCTCTTATGTGCAAAGAGAGTCTCGTTGGTACAACCATTGTTTATGAAAATTTGTATATTTTGCAATGGTTGTCTCAATAAGACATGGCAAGTTGTTCTAGGCACTACTTCATACAAAAATTGGTAGGTGCTTATAGATAACTTGTCTTTCTTTTGGGGATATCTTAGCACATTTGAGAAATAGCCTTGATCTATGCAAGCTTCTTTTAAAGACTCTTCTTTTGTGCTCATGCTTGCAAGTGTTCCTTTACAATAGGAAAGGCTAGGTTGTTCAACAAGAAGCATGTTTGTAAAGGTAGTTTCATTGTGATTGACTTGTTGAATGACCTTGTGGGAAGGAACACTATTCTCCCACGCCTTTTGTTTCCCAAATTTTTTTTCTTTTTCTATTTTTTCTTCATCCCTTTTGTGTTTCATTTGTATTTGGTCTTTTACCACTTGGGAATGTGGTAAAGGACTAAGTACAAACTTTTTATGCTTGTGAATGAAAGAGATCTCGTTAGTTAGACCATTATGCGAGGTTTTCTTATCAAATTGCCATGGCCTACCTAATAAAATGTGGCAAGCTTCCATAGGCACTACATCACATAAAACATTGTCTTTGTAGTTACCTATAGAAAACTCGATTTCCACTTGTTTGTCTACACGTAGTTCTCCATCCTCATTGATCCATTGTAAATTGTACGGTTTTGAATGAGGAACTACTTGTAGTTTTAGTTTTTCAATCAATCTAGTGCTACAACAATTGCAGCATGATCCACCATCCACAATAAGAGAGCATATATTTTCTAAAATATTGCATCTAGTATGAAAAATGTTCTCTCGTTGTGTCTCAATGGATGCACTAGGTTGATTGTGGAGGATTCTTTGAATCATCAATAAGTCCCCCTCCAAAGCATTTATCCTCTCTCCTTCCTCCTTTCCTTGTGTACTAGGTTCATCCTCACCACTTGTGTACTCATCTTTTCCCTTTAAAAACAAAACCCTTTGGTTTGGACATTGCGCTTGCACATGCCCTCTTCCAAAACATTTAAAACACTTGGTGTCCCTAGCACGGATGTATGGGGTGGAGGCATCTTTTACTAAGGGTTTGGTAGTTTCTTTGGATTCGTCTCTAGGTGTACTACCCTCCCTTTTAAAGTCTTTCTTGGGATAAGAGTTGGAGTAAGAACCCACCCTTTGACTTGAAGTTTTGCGCAAATTTTGTTGTTCAACTTTAATGCAAAGTTGAACCAAATCATTCAAGTCTTGGTAGGGTAATAGTTCTACTCTATCCCTTATCTCAAGGTTGAGCCCACTTAGAAACCTAGATATGGTGGTGGTTTCTTCCTCTCTAATGGATGCTCTCATCATGTAGAGCTCCATTTTTTGCCTATACTCTTCCACACTTAAGTTCTTTTGTTGGAGTCTTTGGAGCTTGTCCATCAACTCCCTATGGTAGTAGGAAGGTATGTGGCGACGTCTTAGGGCTCCCCTAAGGTCATTCCAATATTCTATGGGAGGTTCCCTATGAAGACGTCGGTCTCTCTCTAGAGAGGTCCACCAATACATGGCATTGCTTTGGAAACTAAGGGTTGCTAAGGGTACCTTCCTCTCTTCACTCACCCTATGGCAAGCAAAGAGTTGCTCTACTTTCATTTCCCAATCTAGGTAGGCTTCTACATCTTCCTTACCATAGAAATGGGGTAGGTCTACCCTTACTTCCCTTGGGCTCTCTTGCTCCCTTTGTCTAGTTCTTCTAGGGGGTGGTTGGTAATAGTCATTAATTCTAAGGCTTCCCTCCCCTAGAGACTCATTACTTTTAGAATGGGATGCATGAGTTTTTTTCGATTTTTGGGATTTTTGTGATTTCTCTTCTTGAGCTTTAGCCATCTCATTGATTTTGTTCTCATTCTCCAATTGTCTAAAAGAAATTAATTGCACCGCTTGTGAAACTTCTTTCAAAAGAGTTTTCAAAGATTTTACTTCACTTTCAATAGACTTTGGAGAGTGAGGAGAAGAAGACATGGCTAAAACTTTGTGTATATAGGTGTTTGACCTTGAGAAAGTTTAGGAAAGTTAAAGAAGGTAGTTTTCCAGGTAAGGGAGGTGAGTCACAAAGGACTACTTAAGTACCAAGCCTTTTCCTTGCCAAAAACTATCCCCCAATGTCTTTACACAAAACTTTCTCTTAGTAAAGCACTTAGAACACAAGTAAGTTGAGAAAACAATCAAAGCAAGAAAACAATGTATGCTAACTAATTTTAACAAAGCTAGTCGGTTTAACACAAGATAAGCATGCAAAGCGTTACTACTAAGCAAAAGAAAGACAATCACCAACAATTAACAATTACTAAACAAGAATGCTATACTATTCGGCCCTAGGTGAGGCTTCTTGGACACTTGGAGCCCTTGAAGACACACTCACCGTCTAAAACGTAATTAAAAGGGTAATTAACAATAAACCAAGTTGCAAAGGAATTAAGAAAACTCCCTTTGTTGATCCTCTTTTTGGTTAGTGCACTTCCTTGTTGTCTATGCTTGTTGATCCTCCAAGTGTTTGTAGTGTTTTTCAAGAATGCTTGTTTCGGCTTTGGCTTTGTCTTCTCCTTAGAATGATGGTCTTAATTCTCCAATTTCCAGCACCTATCAAGGGACTAAACCTTAACCAAATCAAGTTGCCCTTCACATAAGCACCAAAAGAGAGTAAATTCCAGCACCCAAATTAGAGGTTAAAGAACAAAAGCAAGAAACAAATTTAATTGAATAAAACAATACCACCAAAAGGATTTAGATTATGACAACTAGAAAGAGAGTCAAGAAATTAAAGCAAACAAATAAAAGGTACTCAATTAAAGGTTGGCACACAAAAGAATTCCTAAAGAAAGGCACTAGATTAGATGACCAAATAAAAAAACAGCACCACTGGAAAATGTTGTGGGTCAGAAACGTGTTTGTTCCCCAATTTATGCTGAGCTGTATTTTTAAAATTTGACTCTGAAATTTGATATGCAAGATATTCAGGATCTTATATAAAATCTGGCTTTGGAATCACTCAAAACGCATGCACCATTTTTTTTTAATAAATTTTGCAATTTTGGTGTTCAGTTAGGCCAGCTGGAGCGCCTCAGATTTGCACTCTGATTTTAAAAGATTTATCATTTTTTTTCTGTTGCTTCTTTTGATCTAATTCTTTTTTTGTCCTTTCTATAACACTTTAAACTTTCATATTCCAGAGAATCAAAATTTTCCTATGAGTGGAAATATTTTTCTGGATCAAAACAGCCAAAACAGAGAAGGTGAAAACAGGGGAATCTGAAAACTGGAAACAAAAACAACAAGATACCAAAATTGAAACACAATAGAATTTGTGAAATAGAATTTGTGTATGATCTAAACACAAATGGAACTCAAACTAAAATTAAAAAGGCACCAAAAGATCAAAGAACAGCAGATTCAAGCAATTAAAGAGACCCAAAATCAAGAAACAATTAAGCCAAATAAAAGGACTACCATGAATTGTTGACAATATGGATGAACATGACTTGACAAAACATATAAGATTCAGAAATTAAAGACTCAAAAGCATAATATGAACCAAATAATGAAAGCAATAAAAACTCAAAAGCCTAAAAGAAAGATAGCAACTCAAAGGTGTATGGAATCCTATCACAAATTGCACAAGAACTTGTTCAAGATCAATTGAACAAGAGTGCTTCGGTTGGATCTTCCACAAAGCACACCAAACAAATTAAAATGTAAAAAACAGCAAGACAATTATGGAAAATAAGATGAACAACATGAAAGTAAAGAAGAACTAAAAATGAAAGACCAAAAGCAACTCATCTTGAAAACCATAGCTCATGATACCAAATGATGGCATTTCATGAAGTTCTTCTTGAATCAATGTAGAGTAACGGGGCGGAAGCAATGAATGAAGGTGAGCAAGATCCTCCTAGGAGTGGTGTCGATCTTGTAGGTGCATGCTATGTGTGGTTATTGGGTGGTTCGGCCAGCCCAAGGGAAAAGATGAAGGAATTGAAGTTTAGAGCCTAGGATTCTAGGGAGAAGCAAAGTTGAGCACAAATGGGCAGCATAACTTTACTCACAATAAACTTTAAAATACAAGGTGTAGGCTCCTCCTTTTATAGGCTAAGGAGGACCATAATGCAACCCTAATGCTAGCCAAATGAAATGTAAATGTGAAGCACATGGGTGCACATGGCACATGGGTGCACAAATGAGCACATGGGGAGGGGTGTGTCTAGTTTTTATGCTCACCCCCTCCATGGTCTTTCTAGAATGTTCACACAAATATGCTTTCTACACTACTCTAATTACTAAGCACCCCTAATGGGCCTTTATCTAACAATTACAAAGGTCTTCTCTTCCCAAAACCGTAGCTTTGACCCATGTGTATGTGAAGCTAGACGGTCTAGAAGGAATCCTCATCATGGCCTAGACGCTCCTTATGTAGCCGCTCCTCATCATGGCCTAGACGCTCCTCTTCATGGGCTAGACGCTCCTTTTTGAGTCTAGACGCTCCTCATCATAGGCTAGACCGTCTAGTCTTGGAGGCTTGGCTTTCATCGTGTGGTGAGCTTGGGCCCTCCTCCATCACCTCATCTCTCCAGGTTGACCTTGGTAGCAATCTTGTTTTCAATCACCCTCCAAGCAATGACATGATCTAAAGGAAAAGCCTTAATCCTCAAGAAAAAGTTGTACACCCACAAACAATCCTCTTCTTCCTCAACCTTTAATAAACTGTAAGCAGACTTGACAAAATATGATTGGATGGAGCATTAATTTCTTTTGTAAAGTAAATATTTTTTTTTGGATAAATGGAAACGTAAAAACTCCGTCTTTAGGATGCAATAGTATTGGAGTTCTCCTGTTATGTTGCACAAATTTTAAATCTATGTAAGTTATATTGGACAAGTCTTAAATCTATGTATGTTTAGATGCATATTTTATAGGACTTAGAAATGTCAGTTTTTCTATGATTTTTGTAAGACTAAAAAAAAAATACATCTAATTATTACAATAAAAATTCTACCGATTTCTATACAGACTTAGAGTTTTCCAAAATATTTCTATTACAATATTATGACTTATAAAAATAAAAATATTAACAATATAAGGTTCAAAACAACATCTTAAAGCCCTCAAGAACCTGACACTTGTATGATCATCTGTTTGTGTACATAGTACAATCATCATAGTTCACAACATAGCAAGAAAAGCAAGGGCAAGCTAGTAAATATAAAGTTTTATAATATACAAAATTAAATCAAAAGAGAAAACCAAATTACATGGATCAATTTCTCAATTATTCAATCCTTTTCTAATTCCAACATAAAAAATCACATAGATCTCACATGGATCTACACATCCAGGATATTCAACAAACAAAATAACAATTGACGTCTTTCGGAAGACTCGTATTAAGTAAGTCCTACCAGAGACTAACACCTGATCCAAAGATTACCAGCGAATCCAAGAGAAAGGATCAGAGTAAGTTCAATACAACTCAAGTCGTGCATCTCATATGTCACCGTGTGTATGAACTCCCCCATCAACTTCTCACCACTTGATATCTTAGTTTATATGAAGCTAGGCGAGGGGTCAACATGATCGCTGATTGATGAAGCGGCATTCTCCTTGGGCTAAAATGATTGGTAGCGGCATTCTATATGTGTGTAGTCGGTGGTCGCCGTAGTTATGCAAAGGTCAACATGATCGCCGGTTGATGAAACGACGATCTCCATGCGTGCGTAGTCGGTGGTCGGCGAAGCTATGCAAGGGGTCAATACGATCGCCGGTCCAGGAAGCGGCGTTCTCCTTATGTGCGTAGTCGGTGGTCGCCTACGTTTTGCAACGTGGATGGGTAAATCGTCGCGTGGCGAGGTGAATGGAGGTGAATGTAGGTGGCCTCGGTTCTGGGTGTATTGGTATAGTTGAATGTTGCTTTGAGGCTATTGGTTATTTTTTGGGTATGGTCTTCTTACTTTAAGGTTGTTATGCTCCAACCATAAAGGAGGGTTTCTTTTGTGATTTGTGGATGATATAGGAAGTCCACCTCTGGTTTCTGTATATGGGTTGGGATACCCCTGAAGTATCCTTTTTATTTTATTCATTCATTGCTGATAAAAAAAAAATCTTAGTTTATATGTGACTTAGATCATCAATGTAGCTCGAAGAGCTCTGTTACCATATAGGCATCAATACTTAATACACACAAAAATATTAGTCCATACATTATCCCAAATGTATGAATTCAATTCTCTTGAAGTTTCCTTTTTCCTTTCCTCTCCCTTATCTCTAAGATTCTGACTTCCTCACTCATCAGTTTGACGATCGGAATCCACCAGTAGACTTCTAGCAGCGAAGACTACAAGACTGCCTGATCAGAATCTCTGATAAAGTAAGTTCAATTTTACTCTTCTCTTTGAGTCGAATTTTGAAACTTATAGGTATATCTCGATCTAAGTTTACGTATGTGACTCTTTTATCTTTAGGATTAGTCTTTGTTAGTTCAGAGTCCTAGTGATATAGTTAGATTTTTTATCAGGTCTTCATGGTGCGAGTTAAGCTACTCTTGAAGCTTGTGATAGGTTTAGAGCTCTTAGGGAGCATCTACTCAAGTAAACGTAAGGAAAGCTAGTTTAAATTTCCAATAGAACCCTAGGCTAAAAGATCTGGATGTGGGAGTGACGTGGTCACCAATTTCAAAATTTCTTGCAGGATTTATTGTTTTTGTGTAGATTGGAATTTGTTTGAGGTTGAAATGTGAAATTTTAGATATAGTAGATGTTGTAGAATGTATATGAGTTCGGAATTGAATGAGTTAATCAATTTATTTGAATAGGTTGTTGTATCAATTTAAATGAAATATTTGATGAGAATTGGTTGTTTGATTTTAAATGTGCAATATGGAATGTATTAATATATTATGAATTGTACAATCTATAATGTATTTCTGGCTTTGGAAATAGTTTATAGAATGTACAATCTGGAACGTTCAGGATGTATGTATTTTTGAAAGATAGAAAAAAGCTTATGAATAAAGGAATTGAGTATACATACATATACCAAATTTAATCATTTGCGTCAACAAAGTTATATACAAGAATAAAATGAATAATGTGCATGAATAAAGTCAATCGTCTGCAAGGCTAACATATGTGGAGTGTAATTCCTAACATCTAGTAAACACTTGCATCTTACTAACATAATATGAAAACTATAACAACCTTTATACACTATATAAATCACAATATGTCTACAGTTGGTATGTGACAACCATCCTACAATTTCACTTGTACTAGTTTCCATCATATAATGTAATCGATAAGTAGTTGAGAATACGATTGTAAAACATGACCACAGATAGTAGAAAATACTCGAACAAAATGTAAAGCATGCATATGTCCTATACATATGAGTCAATGCATACTAACATTTGTGGGAGACTTTGTAATGGAAATATCGTGATATTTTGCTTCAATGATAAACCCACTAAAACATATCTCATGTCGGACATAGTCATCCATTTGTCTACACTAGCCTGTGAAGACAACATGTCAGTTAGAGAATCATCATTGTAACATAGAACTTGGAAAAAAGTGTGCTAGATGTGTCATAACTTACCGTTAACATCCCATTCACTAGTAATGACCTTTTTAGTTGGTCTATCAATTCATAACTATCCAATAATGTAGCATATTCATCCTGCCACTATCCAATTTCTTTAAACAAATCCATTCTGACGAGCGACCATAAATGTGGAACCGAAATTAAAGGTTGGTGGCTTCAAGAAACGCAATGCTAATTGCATTTATTAAGACAAGATCTCTATCACTGACAATTACTTGAGGAACACCCCTGCCCTAAAAACCAACTCTCTAAATCTTTCAAGATCCCAAATGAAATTGTTTTCTCGTTCAGTTGCTAACAACTCCAAAGTAGTAGAGAAAGTCAATCTCGTGGATGTCACACCAACTATTTCAAGTAAGGGAAACCTATATTTGTTGGTTTTGTATGTCTTATATGTTATAAAGGATGGCTTTAAACTAGAGAGGGGGGGGGGGGGTGATAAAGAATGAAATTATCTCGAGAAACAAATGACAAAGAATTCAGTTTGCCAAAAACTCAAAACAAAAACAACAGCACCAAAAAAACAATTGTTGTTTCGCAGAAACAATCAATTGTTTATACCAGTTTGCAAATATCAAAACTGAATTTAAAAAGATTAAGGAGAGAGAGAATGCACACAAATGTTTATACTGGTTCACTCTAAACCCAGAGCTACATCCAGTCTTCTCAGAAACCACTGAGGAATTCCACTAAGCAATCAAACCTAGATCACTTACAACACAACCAAGAAAGTGACCTTGATCCCCTCAAGACACACATTTCTCTTGGGCAACACACCAACACTAAGAATGCTGATCTTGATCCCCTCAAGAACACACAACACTTCTCAGCAAACACACAAAGATTCTTGTTCAACAGATACAAGGATTACACTTGTTACAGAAGCAATTCTGAAATTGATACAAGCAGAAATTCTATCTCACACTCTTTGATCAATCTCAATCTCTAAGCAATCTCAACTCTTTGAAAAACTCAAAACACTTGTGTAAAACTTCTTAAAAACTCAAATCTGTTTTTCTGAATATATTCAAAGATGTTGTTTGTTATCAAATCTTAACAAACTATTCATTGCATTTAAGGATTGGTCAAAGCATTAAAGACTGGAGCGTAAGCAGTTAGAAAAACATTTAATGCTCAGTCAAAGCACAAACCATTTTTCTGTTATGGTACCAAAACAAACAATCGGTTGTTTCCACGAATCAATCGGTTGTTTCGACAAAACAATCGGTTGTTTCGACAAAACAATCGGTTGGTTCGACAAAACAATCGGTTGTTTTTCACTTAGTGTGAAAAACACTTTTCTTTTAAAAGATTGAGAATGCCTATGCTTTGGATTCAATCAAGAGTGGATTACATAAACAATCTACCCCAGATCCTATCTAAGACAACACAGCAACAACAAGCACAACCTAGCCTTCAACATCCTTCAAAGGGTTTGGATTCTTCAAAGCTTGAACACCACTTGATTCAACAATCTCCCCCTATTTGATGAAGACAAATCCCTGATGCTTGTGTTGTACCTGATTGAATCTGAAGCAGTTCCTACAAAGCACAGAAACACAGAACTTCTGATATTTGGTTAGCACAAAAACAAATATAGAGGTTCAGAACATAATATCGAACAAACAACAAACAAATATATGAGCAAAAACATATAAGGTTTCACTCATCCAAACTGTTTTGCAGAAAATAAAATAAAAACTGAAATTAAACACAACATATATCTCCCCCTATTTGTCTTCACAAATAGACAAAGCGAAGAGATAAACAAGATAATTGTTCTCAATACATCAGATTTAAAACAACAAAAGCAGAAAAATAGAAAACTGATACAACCACCAAAAAAATCGGTTGTTTCGATACATCAATCGATTGTTTTTCTTCATTCATCATCATCAACATATTGAAGATCAAAGATTTGGTTCTGTACTGCCTCAATCTGTTCATCTAGAGTCATGAATCGTGCATCCATGCTGTCAAACCTGTTATCAAACCTCTGGAAATTGCTGACACAAAGATCATGAAGATTCCTTTGATTCTCCGCAAAGCTATCAAGCCTATTCATCATGAGTTCTTCAAAAGAAGACATAGATTGTATTTTTTCTTCTTGATTTCCAACACCAGCACTAGGTCCATCATCTTGATGTGCTTCAGGTAGATCTTCATGTTGAAAATCCATATCTGCAGCATGTTCACCTTGTTCATGATCAGCAACAGCACTAGACGAGGCTCCAAAGTCACTATCTTTGCTAATCCATTTGCCACCTACTTTGGTAAAACCCATTTTGCTGAGAGATCCATTGTTCAACTCTTGAGTTGACTTGACCAACTCAGATGTTTCATCCTCTAGGTTCACTTCAAAATAGAGCAGAAATTTAGAAATCAAAACAACATATGGATAATGATAGTCACTTAACCTCATTGCCTTTTGCATATGCTCTTTGATTATGTGTATCCAATTAATTCTGATATTCTTCATAATGCAGAAGATGTACACCAGATCCTCTTCAGTAAGTATGAGTGATTGCTCTCTCTTGGAGTTAGAATCCAAGTCACAATGAGGGCTAGCAACCTTTCATCAAGCCTTAAGCCACCAATCGAACAAGTCCTAACTTGTGCATTTTGGTTCTTCAAGCAGCTCTTGTAGTATTGAACTTTGTTGAAGTCCTCCACTATTCCAAGGTTCCCCTTGTTAATTATGAGGCCTGAGTACTTTAGACTAGCTACAACATTCCACACTTCATGCGTAATCTCCATATCTACACCTTTTACATGAGAAACAAGGTTGTTTCCCTCAAACTTGAGATCTGTGTAGAAAACTCTTATCAAATCTGGATAGATATTCCCTTTCATCTCCAAGAACTTTCTAAGGGACTGATCTTTGAGGAGCCTTCTGACATTGTCCAGCTTTTGACTTTTCAGCCAATCAAAGCAAACAACTTTAGGGTTGTTTATCACTTTGGTGCTAGTCTCAAACCTATATCTCTCAATAAGATCACTATCACTAGAAAACCATCCTTCAAGCCTTCCTCCAGACCTTACTGCTCTGGATTTGACTCTTCTTGAGGTGGGAGGAGTTGAGTCCATGATGGCAGAGATGAAAAGCAGAGAAAAGCTCACTCACAGATTTTGCAAGAGATGTTGCAATTGGTTGTTCTTGTGGAAGATCAGTTGCAACAAATTTTATAGCACAAACAGAGTCATAAAGTATTTAATGACATGATTGGGTACCAGATTTTCAGAGAGAGAGGACTTGTCCCTGCCCTGCACAGAAAAAGTCAGAATAAGCAGAAAATCACATGGTCTTCACATGTGATCTTTGACTAGTCATTAAGGCTCTGAAATTTCCAAGATTTTAGAATATATTCCTTTATGACTGTTGTAACTTCTTTCTGAGCGTGTTCAGCTTTCAACACAGGTTCATTGACCAAAGATTCTCTCTTTAATTTTATCTGCAACGAATAGAAAGTCAAAATGGAAATTAAATTGATTTATTCACATTGCTGTCAGACTCAAAACAATCGATTGTTTTTCTGCAGCAGTAAACTCATTTTGAATTTTTAAGCATGAGCAGAAATAAACCAAAGCAGATGAAATTGCACACTTTAAAGAGGTTATACAAACATGTAAAAGAACTTAAAAACAGAAATTAATAACAGAGATAAGGAATGTCTTATCCTTTGAGTTGTTCTTTCAATGAGCCATGTGCTTTGAGATCAAGAAGCCTTAATTTGACTGTTCAGGGCTTTTGGAGAGATACATAACATTGATTCAGCTTTGATGTTGGTCTTTTCCTTCCAAAAACTTGATCAGATGACTCAGTCCTTCACACTTCTTTAGATTTCCTGCACAATCATGAGTTCAAGCAACAAGATTTGGTCCCTTCACAAATGTGGATCAAATTGGTTTCTTTTTCTCATTTGGAACCTCACATCCTTTAGGAATACATTTCATGTAGCCTCTAGGAACAAAAAACTTTCTTATTTTGCAGAATCTAACCAAATGGCCCTTCTTCATGCAATAAAAACATGTAACAACCGGTTGTTTCGATTTAAAAATCGGTTGTTTTACTGGCTTTCTTAAAAAAAAAATTGAAAACTTATCTTGTTGGTTCTGTGGATTGAAACCTAAACCAGCCTTTCCAAAAACACAGCTTTGATATGCCAAGACATTCTCAAAGTTAGATTTCCCTTTTGAAAGCTTGTCCACAGTGTCAACAAGATAATGCACCTTTTTCTCAAGGTTTTCACAATTTTCGCAAATGAGAGTGTCACACTTGCAATAAGCATTTTTGAAATGATTTTCCAGGTTTTTGAAATCATTTTTTGATTTTTCAATCTCATCTTCAAGTGATTTCACCCTCTTTTCCAGCCAGCTGTTAAGTTCTTTCAATCGGTTGTTTGAAAGTACCAATCGATTAGCTTCATCGTGAGTTTCTTGAAAAGCTTCAAGCAATTCACTATAATTTTGTTCATTTAAAGAAGCACATGAACTTACCTCACTTGAGCTACATGATTCATCATCTTCTTCAGCAATCAAGCAGATGTTTGCTTTCTCATCTTCACTTCATGATGATACCTCATTTTCATCCCAAGCTATGTAGGCTCTCTTTGTCTTGTTCTTCTTTTCTTTGTTGCTAGACTTCTTCTCCTTGCTTTTGTTTGGGAAATCTGCCTTTATGTGACCTTGCTCACCACAACCAAAACACGTATAGTTATTTGAATTAAAATCATTAGATTTCTTGTTTCCATACCTATCTTTGTTGTTGTCCTTGTTGCGGTTCCTTTTCAAGAATTTGCTAAACTTTCTTGACAGCAAGCTAAGCTTTTCCTCATCACTATCATCACTGGATTTTTGTTTGCCTTTTTGCTTGGAAGCTTTTAAGGCTATGCTCCTTACGTGTTTGTCTTCACTTTCTTGAACATTGAGTCGATTCATCTCTAACTCATGTTCCCTAAGCTTGCCAAACAAAGAAGCCATACTCAAGGATGTTAGATCTTTAGATTCGGAAATAGCAGTTACCTTGGGTTGCCATGCTCTATCAAGACATTTCAAGATCTTGATGTTTAGCTCTTCCTTTTCAAAGGTCTTGTCAAGGCTCATGAGATGATTGATGATGTGCGTGAATCTTTTCTGCACCTCAGCAATTGTTTCTGTTGGGTCTATTAGTGTCCAAGTTCAAGAGGGGAGGGGTGAATTGAGCTTATAAAATTTTCGCAAGAACACACAATTTTTCAGTATTCCAGAGGCAAAAAGAACAGATTGTTTTTACATGAAACAGATTGATCCTTCAGAGCAGTCTTGACACAATTTGAATTTTGTTCAATGTAAAATTGTGATCAACAGAGAATTATAACAGAACCAGATCAGCTTAATATTGTGAGGATGAAGGATACAACTATGCTTAGAAATCAAACAAAATTGCTCAACACAAGATTTTAAGAAAAATGATCCTTTCTCAGGTTTTAATGAATGGACAGTTTGTTCACAATTCACTTAAACCATTATATGCAGCAACCTTGTTTATGATCAGAGAACTTTAACAAATCAGGAAGAACAGTTTTCACTTAAACCCAGAATTAACAGATTCAATTTCAAAAGAACAGATTTAGTTCTTGACAGAATTAAGCAAAACCAGAAATGAGTGCAGGGATGAGAAGACAAGGCACACAAGTTTTTATACTGGTTCACTCATACAGAGCTACATCCAGTCTCACCTTACCCCAAGGTGGAATTCACTAAAAACAGTACCAATCACTTACAAACACATTGAACACTACAAGAACAACACACACAATGCTGAAAAACCCTATTTCAGCACACCTTGCACTCCAAGAAACCCTATCAAGGAGTGACTAACACTTACACCTTTACAAAACAGAATAAAGGAAAGATTACACCTAAAAAGAAGATGCAAGAACTCAAAACCAGTAGTTCAATTTGCTGCAGAACTGCACCAGCACCTTCACCAAGATCAAAGGTTTCCTAGAACAAGCACACTTGAAAATCTCTTTGGAAAACCTTTCAAAAATCTTTCAATCCTTCTTCTCACATGGAAATTGTTTGATCTCTGTCAAAAGCATAATTCCTCAGCACTAATTCATGTGAGAGAGACTTTTCTTTATATAGAAAACAGTTTCTAACTTCTTTTAAAAAAACAGTTGAAAAGCAGTTATGAAAACAACAGATTCATTTTTGAACTTAACAGATTTATTTTGTGAAAACTGCCAACTCAGCTAACAGAAATAACTGTCTGAGTTGTACCTTTGGTGCCCTAACTAACTTGTGAAAAACCTTTCAGCAGACCAAAGAATAAACCTGTTCTTTCACAGTGAAACAGATTAAATGAAGGCAAATAGGCCACCTCAGCTTTAACTGAAATAACGAACTAAGCTTTGCATGTGGTCTCAATCAGAACTTTTAGAAAAGCCTTTTAACAGAGAAGAAATAAACAGATTCTTTCTCCATAAAACAGATTTATTTGTGTACTGATTTAAAACTTTTAAAAACATTTTAAAAAGCTTTTCAAAACCCATTTAACCACATCATGTGCTTGATCTAGACTTGGTTAGGCATCTAGGATAGGTTATACAACAAAAGGCAATTACACACACTTACAAGCCTAATTACAAATGAATCTAAAAACCTATTATAATCTTCAAAGCACTCAAGCCATTTTCTTCATCAAACACACATCAAGCCTTGGTAGGGAAGAAGCTTCCTCCAGCTTCAACAATCTCCCCCTGTTTGATGGAGACAAATTCCCTTTGCTTTGCACAGCTTTGAAGAAAGATCATGACCAAACCTGTACAAAACTATATACCAGAAAAAAATACACAGGTGTCAAGGCAGAACAAACAGATTTAGAATTGATGTACCTGCAGATTTAACATCTGAATCATATCAGCAACCTCTGTGAATATCAACTGCAGAACCTGTACCAGACTATTCTTCTCCCCCTTTGGATTCATCAAACAGAATGGGAGCACAAAATACCAAAGAACAATGATAGCCATACATACCAGTTCAAATAAAACCAACATTGAGGTTCATTACAAACCACAAAACAACTAAAAACCAGTGCAGAATAAAAAACAATACAGATTAATCCCAAATTGTTCAACAACATATAAAAGATAAAGACTTAGAAATAGGATCACTTGTTGTTGTAATAGAGCTCAGCTAGCTGCACTTGAACTCCTTCAAGTTGGTCATCCAAGTGTTGAACCCTGGCGTAAGTCATCTCATAGTGTGCCTTCTGCTCATCTGTGAGTATGTCCAGCCTGCTTAGCACCTGTCTTTCAAACATAGACAGAGGTTCACCTCTGTACTCAGGTGCCTCATATGCAACTATTGCATTCTGACTCGTAGCAGCAACATCTTCATGTTCAGCAGAATGTACTGGCGATTCATCCATGTGTTGCACACCATCAGCATTTTCTTCTTTTTCATTTCCTTGAGGAGCAGCTTCTTGCTCAGCCCTCTGTCCAGCATTTCTTCTAAAAACCCAGCCATCTTCATCCTTATAGAATCCCATTTTCATGAGTGTTGAAACCCTAAACCCTAAACCCTAAACACTTGCAGCCTTAATAGAGTCATTCCTTTCATTGGTAGTGTCCACTTTAAAGTGATCAATTAGTTTTGACACAAATATTGCATAGGGAAGACGATAATCAGGTAGTCTTGCAGATTTCAGCATATGTTCAACCATAGTACTTACCCAATTTACCTTAAGCTGGTTCATGATGCAATACAGCAGTATCAAATCTTCCTCATGAAGTACAACATGATTACTTCCTCTAGGGGTAAGCTGCCAAGCAATTATATGAGCTAAGAGTCTAGGAATTAGAGTTAGGCTACCTGCGTGATACCTAGCTACTGGTTCAGTAGGATTCCTCACACAGCTTCTATAGAATTGCAATTTGTTGAATCCTTGAATTCCAGCAGTGTTTCCTTTGCTCACTTTCAGTCCTGAATATTTGATTCCACCCACACTGCTCCAGATTTCCCTAGTGATCTTCAGCTTCACTCCTTTTACATGGGAAACCAGATTTTTACCATCTTGTTCAAGGTTGCAGTAAAACACCTTCACAAGATCTGGATAAACATTTCCATTCATCTCCAGAAATCCTTTCAGCTTTTGATGTTTGAGCAAGTCTTTGGCTTCTATCAAATTCTCCTCTCTCAGCCATGAGAACTCAAGCAGCTTGGGTACATTGATTTGCTTCCTGCCAGTCTCATGTATGAACCTTGTCATTGCCTTTGAGATTGCTCCTTGGATTTCTTCTTTCTATGTGAGGAGGATGCCATGCTTAATCTGTTTTTCCCTGCATCAATATATTACCATACAATTCTAGAAGAAAGACATTACAGATTATTATTCAAAAGCAGAAACAAAACCTGTGGTGAAGCAATGTGCACCTGGACAGCTTATAGTGCAAGTGAGATGGTGTGAGGGACGAGCTAAATTGTGCTAGGTTTATATAGGATTATTAAACCAAAATTGAAAAGCACAAATTTTAATTCAAGGCAATGTAATCAGATTTTGGAAATAATGAATTTTGAAGAAAAATCAAATCCCACAGATATGCTACAGATTTTATTCCAATGGTGCAGCAGGTTCAGATGTGGATTCACGTAAGAATATCTTGGAACCTGATTTTGGTACATCAAATCTGTTGCATCTACACAAAATCCAATTAGTTAAGATACCCACACATTGATTTGCATGGATCTGCTGGTCAATAACCGTAAAAGCAGTCAACAATAAAGTGAGAGAGAGAAAAATAAATCTTTCTCTTTCCTAGTCACAGTTGTGATTTCTGAAACAGGGAACGAAACATGTTAAAACATAAAACAACAGATTGAAATTTTCACTGCAGAGGACAATTCAAGCTAATAATACCCAATTCATTTAAAAGAAAGTGAAACCTGTCTTTAGCAAGTGGTTTAGTGAATAGATCAGCTAGTTGAAATCCAATACCAATGAATTGTATATCACATGTTCCATTAGCTATATGTTCTCTTAGAAAGTGATGTCTAATTTCAATGTGTTTAGTCCTTGAGTGCATGACAGGATTCTTAGACAGGTTTATGGCACTAGTATTATCACAATTTATAGGTATTTTATTTAACAGAATACCAAAATCACTTAGTTGCTGCCTTAGCCATAAGGTTTGAGCACAACAACTTCCAGCAGCTATGTATTCTGCTTCTGCTGTGGAGAGAGCAACACAAGCTTGCTTCTTGCAATGCCAAGAGATTAGACTTGATCCAAGCATGTGACAAGTCCCACTTGTGCTCTTCCTATCAAATTTGCAGCCTGCAAAATCAGAATCTGAAAAACCAATCAAATTCAAAGATACCTTGTTAGGATACCACAATCCAACATCCTTAGATCCTTGCAAATATTTCAGAATTCTCTTTGCTGCATTGTAGTGTGATTCCTTTGGATCAGATTGATATCTAGCACATAGACATACAACAAACATAATGTCAGGCCTGCTGGCAGTTAGATATAATAAGGAACCAATTAAACCCCTATACTTCGTTTGATTCACTGATTTTCCTGCAGAATCTTGATCCAACTGACAACTTGTTGAAATAGGAGTGTTGATTGCTTTGCATTGATTCATATCAAACTTCTTGAGCAGCTCCTTGTAGTATTTTTCTTGACTTATGAAAATTCCATCCTTGAGTTGCTTAACTTGTAGTCCAAGGAAGAAATTCATTTCTCCTAACATTGACATCTCAAACTCACTTTTCATGGTTTTCACAAAGTCTTCACACATCTCTTCATTTGTGGATCCAAAGATAATATCATCTACATAGACTTGCACAAGTATGATATCTTCACTTTTCTTCTTTAGAAAGAGAGTTTTATCTGAATTGCCACGGCTATAACCTTGAGAAAGCAGAAATTCACTTAGCCTTTCATACCATTGCCTAGGTGCTTGCTTTAATCCATATAAGGCCTTTTTAAGCATGTACACATGTTCTGGATTTTTGTGATCTTCAAACCCTGGAGGCTGAGATACAAACACCTCTTCATTTATGTAGCCATTTAGAAATGCACTATTGACATCCATTTGAAACAGCTTGAAACCTTGTATGCTGGAAAATGCTAGAAGAAGTCTGACAGCTTCAAGACGTGCTACTGGTGCATAGGTTTCACCAAAATCAATACCTTCTTCTTGGTTATACCCTTTAGCAACCAATCTTGCTTTATTTCTAGTGATAGCTCCATGTTCATCCATCTTGTTCCTGTACACCCACTTGGTTCCTATGATATTCATCTCATGCTTTCTTGGAACCAAAGTCCACACTTCATTGTATTCAAACTGGTTCAGCTCTTCCTGCATTGCTGTTATCCAATTGCTGTCTTGTAGTGCTTCTTCCAGGCTTTTAGGCTCAATCTGTGACACAAAAGCTACTGTTCTGCAGAAATTGTTGAGTGAATTCCTTGTTGAGACTCCTTTCTCAATTTTACCAATTACATTGTCAAGAGTGAGATCCCTTGGAGTCTTCCATTCTTTAGGCAGTCCTGCATTCACAGTAGATTCTTTGATAGAATCTGAATTAGTTGTATCAAGCTCACTAGATTGATTCTGTTGCACAATGGTTCTTAAATCATCCATACCAGGTTCGTCCAGAACAGATTTGGGCACAGAAAAATCTGTTTCATCAAACACAACATGTATAGATTCTTCAACAGCAAGCAATCTTTTGTTATACACTCTATAAGCATGACCATTTATAGCATAACCAATATGTATTCCTTCATCTGATTTAGGATCAAACTTCCCCAGATTATCTTTACCATTATTTAAAACAAAGCATTTGCAGCCAAACACCCTAAGATGACTCGGCTTCCTACCTTTATACAATTCATAGGGAGTTTTCTTAAGAATTGGTCTAATCAATGTTCTGTTAAGCACATAAGAAGCAGTATATACATCATTAGCCCAAAAATATTTAGGTAAACCAGATTCATTTAGCATAGTCCTAGCTAACTCTTCTAGTGATCTATTCTTTCTTTCAACAACACCATTTTGTTGGGGTGTCCTAGGAGCAGAATAACTATGTATGATCCCATGTTTTTCACAATATTTATCAAACTTTGCATTTTGAAATTCTCCCCCATGATCACTACGAATCTGCTTTATCCTATTTTCATTTTCATTATGCAGAACCTTAGCAAGTTTCTTAAAGGCTTTATATGCATCATTTTTAGAAGCAAGAAACAAAGTCCATGTACATCTTGAAAAGTCATCAACAATCACCAAAGCATAGTAATTTCCAGCTAAGCTAGCAGTCCTAGATGGTCCAAACAAGTCCATATGCAAAACATCCAAAACTTTATTTGAAGAAACCATATCTTTTGATTTAAAAGAAGTAAATCTGTTTTCCCTTTACACAGGCATCACACAATCTGTTATTTTGAAACTTTATGTTTGGTAAACCAGAAACAAGTTCCTTAGATTTTAGCTTATTCAAGTGATTTGTGTGAATGTGAGCTAGTCTCTTATGCCACAGCCATGACTCATCATTTTTAGATAGCAAACACTCATTTTCAGAACAACTCTTTATAATATCTAGGAGATAAACGTTGTTTACCCTTTTTCCAGTGAGCAGCACCTTACCAGACTTTTCATTTGAAATTGTACAAGTATTGGCTTTGAAATTGACCTTGTATCCCTTGTCACACAGCTGGCTAATGCTTAGAAGACTATGTTTTAGCCCTTCAACATATAGGACATTCTCAATAGTAGTTGAGTCTTTAGTACCAACATCTCCTCTTCCAAGAATTTTTCCTCTATTGTTATCTCCATATGTGACATGCCCTTCAGCTTTGAGTTTCAAATTTATGAACTGAGTCACATCACCAGTCATGTGCTTTGAGCAGCCACTCTCTAGGTACCACTGGTTTCTCCTGCTGTTTTTTGAGTCAGAGTTGGATCCCTCATCATTCACCATGAAACAAAGATTTGCTTCTTCACTTTCAGTTGAGGAATTACTAGATGAGGATAGATCATTTTCTTCCCATGAGATATATGCTCTTCTACCTTTGCCTTTGTCACTCCTCTTGCTTGCTGATTTTTCTTTACTTTGATTGTTTGGACAATCAGCTTTTATATGACCTGGTTTACCACATCCAAAGCACGTGTAATTGGAAGAATTTGAATCATTAGGTTGTTTGGAATACCTCTTTCTTTGCTGAGTTCTGTCACGGTTTTTCTTTCTAAGAAATCTGCTGAATTTTCTGGTGAGCAGACTCACAGTCTCATCATGTTCTGGATCACCTTCTTCCTCACTTGTATCATGTTCCATGGTAGTTTTCAGAGCAATTCCTTTGGCCTTCTTTTCCACTGTTTCTTGTTCTTTCAATCTTTTCAGCTCAATTTCATGTTCTATCAGCTTTCCAAAAAGTGCAGCAGTGGACATCTTGGATAAATCTCTGGATTCTGAGATTGCTGTTACCTTAGGCTGCCAGCTCCTATCAAGACATTTTAGTACCTTTATGTTAAGCTCTTCCTTGTCAAAGACTTTACCAAGGCCAGTGAGGTGATTTACAATGTGTGTAAATCGTTTCTGCACATCTGCAATACTTTCTTCAGATTGCATTCTGAACAGCTCGTACTTTTGAATTAGTGAGTGCTTCCTTGCCCGTTTCACATCATCAGTCCCTTCATGAGTCACCTCTAGTACATCCCACATCTCCTTTGCTGAGTTACATTGAGAGACTCTAAAGAACTCATCCATATTCAGTGCAGATGTGATGATATTCTTGGCTAAAGAGTCATATTGGGCCTTCTTCTTCTCAGTTTCACTCCATTCAGACCAAGGCTTCTTTATTGTTTCATCTTTGACAACCTGCATAGGTATAAAAGGTCCACTGACCACTGCATCCCAGATTCCCATGTCAATAGATTCCATAAAGATCTTCATCCTGATTTTCCAGAAAGCATAGTTAACACCACCAAACATAGGAGGTCTATTAATAGACGCACCTTCAGCAAAAGGCATTTTAAACTCAGACATCATACACACACTTGAGCAAAATACAAGCCCTAGCTCTTGATACCAATTGTTGGGTCTATTAGTGTCTAAGTTCAAGAGGGGAGGGGTGAATTGAGCTTATAAAATTTTCGCAAGAACACACAATTTTTCAGTATTCCAGAGGCAAAAAGAACAGATTGTTGTTACATGAAACAGATTGATTCTTCAGAGCAGTCTTGGCACAATTTGAATTTTGTTCAATGTAAAATTGTGATCAACAGAGAATTATAACAGAACCAGATCAGCTTAATATTGTGAGGATGAAGGATACAACTATGCTTAGAAATCAAACAAAATTGCTCAACACAAGATTTTAAGAAAAATGATCCTTTCTCAGGTTTTAATGAATGGACAGTTTGTTCACAATTCACTTAAACCATTATATGCAGCAACCTTGTTTATGATCAGAGAACTTTAACAAATCAGGAAGAACAGTTTTCACTTAAACCCAGAATTAACAGATTCAATTTCAAAAGAACAGATTTAGTTCTTGACAGAATTAAGCAAAACCAGAAATGAGTGCAGGGATGAGAAGACAAGGCACACAAGTTTTTATACTGGTTCACTCATACAGAGCTACATCCAGTCTCACCTTACCCCAAGGTGGAATTCACTAAAAACAGTACCAATCACTTACAAACACATTGAACACTACAAGAACAACACACACAATGCTGAAAAACCCTATTTCAGCACACCTTGCACTCCAAGAAACCCTATCAAGGAGTGACTAACACTTACACCTTTACAAAACAGAATAAAGGAAAGATTACACCTGAAAAGAAGATGCAAGAACTCAAAACCAGTAGTTCAATTTGCTGCAGAACTGCACCAGCACCTTCACCAAGATCAAAGGTTTCCTAGAACAAGCACACTTGAAAATCTCTTTGGAAAACCTTTCAAAAATCTTTCAATCCTTCTTCTCACATGGAAATTGTTTGATCTCTGTCAAAAGCATAATTCCTCAGCACTAATTCATGTGAGAGAGACTTTTCTTTATATAGAAAACAGTTTCTAACTTCTTTTAAAAAAACAGTTGAAAAGCAGTTATGAAAACAACAGATTCATTTTTGAACTTAACAGATTTATTTTGTGAAAACTGCCAACTCAGCTAACAGAAATAACTGTCTGAGTTGTACCTTTGGTGCCCTAACTAACTTGTGAAAAACCTTTCAGCAGACCAAAGAATAAACCTGTTCTTTCACAGTGAAACAGATTAAATGAAGGCAAATAGGCCACCTCAGCTTTAACTGAAATAACGAACTAAGCTTTGCATGTGGTCTCAATCAGAACTTTTAGAAAAGCCTTTTAACAGAGAAGAAATAAACAGATTCTTTCTCCATAAAACAGATTTATTTGTGTACTGATTTAAAACTTTTAAAAACATTTTAAAAAGCTTTTCAAAACCCATTTAACCACATCATGTGCTTGATCTAGACTTGGTTAGGCATCTAGGATAGGTTATACAACAAAAGGCAATTACACACACTTACAAGCCTAATTACAAATGAATCTAAAAACCTATTATAATCTTCAAAGCACTCAAGCCATTTTCTTCATCAAACACACATCAAGCCTTGGTAGGGAAGAAGCTTCCTCCAGCTTCAACAATTTCACCTTTGAGCATTCTGAACATCTCATACTCTTGGATTAGAGTATGCTTCCAAGCTCTCTTCACCTCATTTGTACCTTCATGAGTTACCTCCAAGGTGTCCCACATTTATTTTGATTATTTGCATTGAGAGACCCTGAAAAACTCATCTGAATTTAAAGCAGAGGTTATTATATTTTTGGCAATGCAATCGAATTTGACCTTCTTGCTTTCTGAATCAGTCCATTGAGACCAAGGTTTTTCAATGAAAGATCCATCTTTTTCAAACTTTGGGACAAAAGGACCATTTTCAATTGCATCCCAAATTCCTTTGTCAAATGATTCCATAAAGATTTTCATTTTCACTTTCCAAAAATGGTAGTTCAAACCACAAAACAGAGGTGGTCTGTTGATTGAATCACCTTCCCCAAAAGGTAGTCTATCAGCCATCAAAAACAGTTTTTAGGATCACACTTGAATAACTTTCAAGAACCAAGCTCTGATACCAATTGTTAGAAAGGATGACTTTAAACTAGAGGGGGTGAATTGTTTAAAGAGGGTTTTCGCAAACTTTTAAGTCAAGAATGAAATTATCTCGAGAAACAAATGATAAAGAATTCAGTTTGCCAACAACTCAAAACAAAAACAACAGCACCAGAAAAACAATCGGTTGTTTCGCATAAACAATCGGTTGTTTATACCAGTTTGGAAATATCAAAACTGAATTTAAAGAGATTAAGGAGAGAGAGAATGCACACAGATGTTTATACTGGTTCACTCTAAACCCAGAGCTACATCCAATCTTCTCAGAAACCACTGAGGAATTCCACTAAGCAATCAAACCTAGATCACTTACAACACAACCAAGAAAGTGACCTTGATTCCCTCAAGACACACACTTCTCTTGGCTAACACACCAACATTAAGAATGTTGATCTTGATCCCCTCAAGAACACACAGCACTTCTCAGCAAACACACAAAGATTCTTGTTCAACGGATACAAGGATTACACTTGTTACAGAAGCAATTCTGAAATCAATACAAGCAAAAATCCCATCTCACACTCTTTGATCAATCTCAATCTCTAAACAATCTCAACTCTTTGAAAAACTCAAAACACTTGTGTAAAACTTCTTAAAAACTCAAATATGTTTTTCTGAATATATTCAAAGATGTTGTTTGTTATCAAATCTTAACAAACTATTCATTGCATTTACGGATTGGTCAAAGCATTAAAGACTGAAGCGTAAGCAGTTAGAAAAACATTTAATGCTCAGTCAAAGCATAAACCATTTTTCTGTTATGGTACCAAAACAAACAATCGGTTGTTTCCATGAATCAATCGGTTGTTTTAGTTTTAACAGCTCAACCATTTGAAAAACAGTTTTCAACCTTTTCTAAAAACTCCTAAGTATAAAACAATCGGTTGTTTCGACAAAACAATCGGTTGTTTTTCACTTAGTTTGAAAAACACTTTTCTTTTAAAAGATTGAGAATGCATATGCTTTGGATTCAATCAAGAGTGGATTACATAAACAATCTACCCCAGATCCTATCTAAGACAGCACAGCAAGCACAACCTAGCCTTCAACATCCTTCAAAGGGTTTGGATTCTTCAAAGCTTGAACACCACTTGATTCAACATTATATATCAAGAACACAAATACATACACAAATACATCACATCTTTAGTATATCGAATGTCACATCTCGCGTACCATGCAATTACATTTACCTCATCTGTTGTTAATGGTCGAAATTAGTCTCCTCGAATCAATTCATCTTCAGATGCCACTAGTTTCATTATGTTTGACTCATTCATGTCAGATAACTTATGTACTTTGTTGGATATTTTGCTTCACCGTTGAGATTTCACCTTCATATTCAACAACCACAGTTAAATACATCATATTTTTTACTAAAAACAAAAATACAAAAAATTAAAATAAATATGAAAATTCAATATAGTTGTACCAGAACATAGAATTTAGAATACAAAATGTATTCCAAATTCTATATTCTAAAATATAAAAAACTCACTTTTAACATAATTATGTAAGTTTAAAACATGAATAAACGCAAATTGAACACATACAATAATGTTCTCATATAGATCTTATCATATTATGATTCTCACACAATCATACAATCAAGAAGGAATAGACACTTACCTTGATCCATGAGTGATCCTAATTGAGCAGTTACTTTATCTCCTTCTTCCCAATCTATCTCTTAGCAATTCCGTTCTTGTCACACACTTCCGTGATGGTTAACAGTGAGACAACTATTATTTGCAGAGACAGAACCTTATAACCTTTAGTACCCAATCTCCATCAAATGTAGGTTTTCCATTAGGTATATCATCAGATATATATTTCTCACATTAACCAATGGGCCTTTAATTCTATTATTATTATTAAATCATATTCGGGCCCAAAGCCCAAACTCTAAGTCATGTGAGTCACTTTATAGAAATTAATTTACATAATTTCTTACATTCTCCCACTTGACTCATATGAGTTATAATACTTTCATGATTTAATAATTACATAAATGCGCATTTAAAAGGCCTTACATAAATTGGTTCTATCATTAATCATAATCAAGGATACAGAAATAATAAGAGTCATGGCGGTTATATGTCATTTCAATCGACACATTTCCTTCCATGTACTACTATATCATCCTTTCTCCTTAATATGACTTTATAGTGAGAAATTCATAATAGGTTCAAACATAATGTCATTGTCATCAATAACAACATAATTTGTTTTCCACAACATAATAACATAATTTGCATGCATATACATAAAGTAGAAAACAACATAAATTTCAGAAACTTTATTTATCAATGAGCTCAAAGTGTCAAATAAGCATTAATAACAACATTCATAATTCACTAGTAACATAATACCCATATTTACAACATGACCAGTAAATGTTTTGGGCGGTAACCCTTTTGTTAAAGGGTCAACAATCATAAGATCAGTGCTAATACGTTCTATTGACACTTTATGTTTCTGAACTTCTTCTTTAATGGCAAAGTATTTCAATTCCATATGTTTAGCACCTTTGGAATACTTGTCGTTTTTAGAAAAGAAGACTGCTGCGGAGTTATCACAATAAATTTTCAGCGGCTTGGCAATACTGTCAATAATTCCAAGTCCTGAAATAAAATTCCGCAACCAATTAGCCTGAACTGTGGCCTCAAAGCATGCCACAAATTCAGCTTCCATAGTGGACACAGCAATGACTGACTGCTTCGCACTTTTCCATGAAATCGCTCCTCTGGCTAAAAGATACACATAACCAAAAGTAGACTTTCGTGTATCCACACAGCCAGCAAAATCTGAATCTGTATATCCAATCACGTCAAGATGATTAGATCTTTTATAAGTAAGCATGTGATCCTTCGTTCCTTGCAAGTATCTTAAAACTTTCTTTGCAGCTTTCCAATGATCCAATCCTGGATTACTCTGGTATCTTCTAAGCATACCAACTGCAAAACTAATATCTGGTCGTGTACAAGTTTGAGCATACATTAAACTCCCAACAATAGATGCATAAGGTATATTCTCCATCTGTTTCCGTTCCAAATTATTCTTTGGACATTGCATGAGACTAAATTTGTCTCCTTTCTGTATTGGAATAGGAGATGTCAAACACTTATCCATTCTGAATCTCTCTAAAACTTTATTAATATATGATTTCTGAGACAAACCTAACAATCCTTGTGATCTGTTACGGAATATTTCAATTCCTATCACATAGTATGCCTCACCCATATCTTTCATCTCAAAGTTATTAAAGAGAAACTTCTTAGTCTCACTTAATAGACCAAGATCATTAGTTGCCATGAGAGTCACATATAGTCTTAAAGACCCATTTACACCTGGCTCTCTTGCATCCTTCTGGCAATTCTATAAGGCCCCATACATCATTCTATGCCATTGATTTAAGCTCATCTTTCATAGCATCTAACCACTTATCAGAATTATCATCATTGATGGCGTATGAAAATGAAACTGGATCATTATCAATACCTAAGTCATTTTCTGACTCTTGTAGATAAACCACATAATCATTCGAAATAGCAGACTTTCTTTCTCTTTGAGATCTTCTTAATACTATTTCTTGTGGTTGTTCTACTACAGGTTCATTGTTAACTTCATAATCATTAATTTGTTGTTCTTCTTCATCGTTGAGTGATTCAACTACATTAGGAACAACAATACTTGAAGTAGAGGTACTAGTTAAAGGAACTTGTACTCTAACTTCCTTAATCTCCACATTTTGTGAAGTATCACTCCCACTGGTTTCACCATTTTCAATGAACCGTGCATTTCCAGATTCAACAATTCTTGTGCTATGGGTAGGACAGTAAAACATATACCCTTTTGACTTTGTTGGATAACCAATGAAATATCCACTGATTGTTCTTGCATCCAATTTCTTTTCTTGCGGATTGTATATTCTGACTTCTGCCTGACATCCCTAAACATGCAGGTGTCTCAAACTGGGTTTCCTTCCTGTCTACAATTCAAAAAGGTGTTTGAACTGCCTTATTAGGAACCCTGTTCAATAGATACATGACAGTTTTTAAAGCATGCATCCACAATGAAACAGGTACAGCTGACTTACTTAACATGCTCCTAACCATATCCATTAAGGTTCGATTACGCCTTTCTGAAACACCATTTTGTTGTGGTGTACCTGACATTGTGTTTTGAGCACAAATACCACGTCTCTCATGGAACTTAGCAAACGGACCAGGGTGTTGTCCACTTTCATCATACTTTCCATAATATTCACCACCTCTATCTGACCTGACAATTTTCACCTTTCTATCTAATTGTCTTTCCACTTCATTTATATAAACTTCTAAGGCATTCACTGCTTGCGATTTTTCATGCAGTAAATAGACATAACCATAACGTGAAAAATAATCAATAAAGGTGATAAAATACCTTTCTTTATTGAAAGAACTTGCATCAAAAGGTCCACATATATCAGTGTGTATAATTTCAAGAAGCTGAGTACTTCTTGTGGCTCCCTTCTTTGTGTGTTTTGTTTGTTTGCCTTTAATACAATCCACACATACATTCAGATTAGTAAAATCCAAACTTGGAAGTATTTCATTCTTTACCAATCTCTCCATCCTTTCTTTGGAAATATGTCCCAAACGTTTGTGCCACAAGAAAGCAGAACATTCATTCACTAAACTACGTTTAGTGCCAACATTATGATGCAAGGTCATAAGAGTTTCAACATATAGATTATCAAGGTTCAATTTATATAATCCATCATAAAGAGTACCAGATACAATCAAATAGGTACGCTGATATAAACTGAAACATCCATTCCCAAATTTAAAAGAGTATCCGACAACATCAAGGTTAGACAATGAAACTAAATTCCTAGATATACTAGGTACATAAAAAACATCCATCAAGTCTAAATAAAATCCAATGTCGAGGATTAAACGATAAGTCCCGACTGCTTCCATTGGAACCTTCTCTCTATTCCCCATGAAGACAAACTTTTCATTTGGCTTTATGGTTCGGGTTAAAAGGAATCCTTGCATCATATTAGAAACATGAGTTGTGCATCCAGAATCAATCCACCAAGAATTATGTCAAACTTCAGTTAAGTTTGATTCAAAACATACATAATAAGCATTATGCTTACCCTTCTTTTCGAACCAAGCCTTATGTTTCAAACAATCCTTTTGGAAATGTCCAGATTTCTTGCATAAATGGCAAATGTCATTCTTCTTCTGAAGCTTAGTAGAGGACTCCTTTATCTTCAGTGGTCCTTTACCCTTCTTTCCAGCTTCCTGATTGTTCACATAATGTATAGAGTGGTTTCCTCGATTTTTCAATCTAGTCTCTTCCTGAACTAACATGTTATAGTTCTCATCCACTGCCATTCCAATAGACTTAAGTCTTGCCGCAATATTAGTCATTTCAATGACATGTTCGTGCATAGTACGAGAACCATCAAATTCCATGGTGGTTAATGTACTCATTAATGTCCCAACAAGAGACTTATCAGTAGCTTGGGAGCGCTCTTCCACAAATTTCATAAATTCTTTTGCACTATCAGTTTTGGGAAGAACCGACTTAATATTACTTGTTATGCTCATTCGCATAAAGATACAGGAACAGATACTTGATCACACATGCTTAACATTAATACTTTGAGTCATAAACTAAACATACAATACAGATTCAGAAAACATTCTATGTATATTAATGTTCTCCTTTGGGAGATTCATTAATACACAAAACATAATGATGCTAATAGTATTAACTTTATTTGGTAAGATATATGCATTAACTAGAAACACTTGTTATCTTTGGATATACAAGCAAAACTAATAACACATACTCACTACCAACAATCATATCCATCAATTACAAGGACAACTAATCAACCTTTGGGTGATCCAAAATGCCCTATAATAATGAATTTCCATTTACCCATATATATAAATAATTTAGCATCCATTCTATAGATAATTGGAATAAAATTTATAAGTAATCTGGAATTAAATAAAACTTAAAGATTTGATCACTTTGGTGATTAACAAATCTATCATACAAATAATTCCAGAAATTATATCATTAATTGAAATAAAATTCATCCATAATTTGGAATTAAATAAAATTTAAAGATTTGATCACTTTGGTGATTACAAATCTATCATACAAATAATTCCATAAATAATATCATTATATGAAATAAAATTTCATCCATAATTTGGAATTAAATAAAACTTAAAGATTTGATCACTTTGGTGATTACAAATCCATCATACAAGTAATTCCAAAATTTCAATTTAAAATTAAATACATAAAGCGGAAATATAATTTTTCATTCCTCACTTTCAATCAATTAATTAAACTTTAATTTAATGCAAATTAAATTACATTATAACATAATAAAATTTCATTAAAACTTTAATTAAACTTTAATTTAATGCAAATAAAATTACATTAAAACATAATAAAATTTCATTAAAACTTTAATTAAACTTTAATTTAATACAAATAAAATTACATTAAAACATAATAAAATTTCATTAAAGCTTTAATTAAACTTTAATATAATTCAAATTGAATTAATTAATAATAATAGCAAAATAAAATTTGAATTAAAACTTTAATTAAACTTAAAAAAATGACGTAAAGCCGTAAGGTGCACATGAATTAATTAACGTAAATTATTAATTGTGAATTCGTGTAGGAACGAATTTAAGCCGTATAGTTTCATCTTTCTCCAATTGATGATGTTGTGAATTTCCGAGCCCAGTTATACTAGGTAAAGAAAGTCTCAACCATAACTAAAAGTGCCACGGGAAAAGATGATTGCAGTTTCATCTTTCTTCAATTGAATTAAAAATTCAATTAATGAAAGTTTTCAAAATGACATAAAGAGGCACACTTCATAAACCCCTAATTTTAAAATTAGGGTTCTTCAATTGGGATTAATTAAAATTAGGGTTCTTCAATTGGGATTAATTAAAATTAGGGTTCTTTGACTTTGATGGTTTAGGACAATTAGGGATCTATTATAGAGGAATGAAAACCTTAATCTATAAATCCTAATTTTAAAATTAGAGTTCTTAAATTGAAAATATTTTAAAATTAGGGTTCTTTGATTTTGGATTTTGGAAAAGCATTAATGGAGAATCACAAAATGAGCAACGAGGCTCTGATAGCATATGTAAGTTTAAAACATGAATAAACGTAAATTGAACACATGCAATAATGTTGTCATATAGATCTTATCATATTATGATTCTCACACAATCATACAATCAAGAAGGAATATACACTTAACCTTGATCCATGAGTGATCCTAATTGAGCAGTTACTTTATCTCCTTCTTCCCAATCTATCTCTTAGCAATTCCGTTCTTGTCACACACTTGCGTGATGGTTAACAGTGAGACAACTATTATTTGCAGAGACAGAACCCTATAACCTTTAGTACCCAATCTCCATCAGATGTAGGTTTTCCATTAGGTGTATCATCAGATATATATTTCTCACATTAACCAATGGGCCTTTAATTCTATTATTATTATTAAATCATATTCGGGCCCAAAGCCCAAACTCTAAGTCATGTGAGTCACTTTATATAAATTAATTTACATAATTTCTTACAAATTATACAATACATAAGATCTTTGGATTATATGTTTTGGAACTCATTCTCCAGACGAAAACCATAAACTCATCAACATCACTACAAGAACCACCACACAACTCAACCAACATTACAATTAGCCACCAAACACACCAACCACCACCTCCAACCACTATCTCTAACAATCGCAAACCACTACGCTACTAATGCTCCAAAGCTAAAAAATATCCAAATAAACACAACGTCACCCACATCTCAACATTTATTTATTTACAGAAGGGCAAAGTTGTCATTTAAATTATATGGGGTGCAGAAATAAAATATAGGGGTGCCAATGCAAAATCCTTTGAAATATGTGGAACAGTGTGTCGGTTTCTAAGGGGCTTCTTCTAGTTTGATTAAAAAAAAAAGCAGTTCTTTCTCCCTGTAATGAAACCAGTGTCACTAAGGAACTAGATTTCAATTCTGAAGTGATTATTTCTATTTTCCTTTGAGTAATGGTTGAATTTCAAAATTTCCTGATGAAAATACTGTTTGAGATAATAGTTTCTCATCCAATAAATTCTTTTCTAGCATGATTTTACTGTTGTATAGAGAGTTACTTCCTCTGTTGCCACACTTTCAGTCCTCCAAACTTAAAAAGAAAAATTGTCACATTTAATGTGTTTTTCTGGTGGTCAAATCTTATGAACTAAATGGTTTCCCCCTTCCTCTCTCTAATTGGAGTCTCTATGCATTTTAATGTACTATCTTGTTCACTGTCATTGATATGTCAATGGACCGATGTCAATGCATTTTTGTGTGGCGTGTGTGGAACCTTTGTTGTGCTTGATTGGGCGAGCAAAGTGTGTTTCATAATGTTCTAATGCTAAATTTTTCTCACTTTAGGTTGAGCAACAAGTCTGTTTCGGTAAATGAGATTTGGAGAGTGATTTGGATCGCAGTTGTCAACGAAATCTGGAAACATAGAAACAGAGTAATATTTAGAGAGGGTGTAATAGATGTATTGTAAGTATTCGCTTTGGTGCAACTAAAGACATGATCTTGGGTTACTTCAAAGTCGCAGGATGCAATCTTTTCTTTCTCTGATTGGTGTATTGATCTTTTGGTCTGTATGGGTATAAGAGTGAGGGTTGTAGACGGTTCTTTCCGAATTTATTTAAGTATTTAGGAGTTGGCGGGGTGTGTGTTGTAGAAAAGGTTAAAGGTCGTGTGTTTTGTATAAGGGTTGGGTCACCCTTAAAGTGACTCACATTTATTCATTGTTTATTGCTGATAAAAAAAATGTCAATAGACCGGTAGCAATAGGAATGGCTATTATTTGTTACTTTCTTACTCTTTCCTTTGGGTTAACACTTTAACTCTACAAGAATTTAGCATTGAGGATTAGGTTGGGAGCACTTGAATTTAGATAGACGAACTCTAAGAAATGTATGGATTTGGATCCTCTCTAGAGATAAATTTTGGAAGCCAAAAACATAGGATATACCTCAGCTAGTGACTCTTGTTCTCTTCTTTTTTTTTCTCCTTTTTCTTTTGTTTTGTCTTTGTGGCCAGTGCTTTGGACACACTCTATGGAAAAAGTTTATTCCTAGATTGTTCAAATACGAGTTGATTTGTTTGTAGTTGCGATTGCTTGATATGCTTAGTAGTTACTTGTTTGTGTCATCAATAAATTTTGAGAGTATCCGGAAATCATTTTGGATTTCAACCAATCAGAATCGAATAAGACTGGGACTATGGGAGGAAAAACTTTCTATTTCTAAGAGTTCAACTAGATTGGTTTTAAGAAAATTGAATCGGTGAAGCTTGTATAGAGGAATCTGTTTGAAATAAGTTTGAACTTTCTATTGTCTCACTTATTAACAGTGTTGATTACTAAAGAAATGTTCACTCATACGTCAAAATCATGCATTTTCTTTTTTCTTGTGTTATCACGTTTTCAAAGAGTTGATGAAAAAGACCTGGAAAGTTTGTGATCCAACTGCACCAAGTTGATCCTTGATATTACATCCCATACATCATGCATAAGGCCAAATGGAAATTGAGTGAGTCCTCAACCGTGCCCAATGGATACTCATCCAGCTCCAATAGCTGTACATCATAATATGTTAGTGCAACACCATCGATCACAAGCTAGATGGTGATGGGTCCTGTCATCTCAAAATGATGACAATCTATGATCTAAGGTTTTCAGTTCTTAGCTCACCCACAATAAAAACAGATCGTGGCCCACTGTCTCAATATATGGTTCAAGATGTAAGATAAAACAAAAGCAGCTCTACCATTTTGAAGGTTCAATTCACAACTGCCTTCACAACCAGCTTTGTAACTTTAAATATGGTAATAAGAAGGCATGGGGTAGCCTTGTTGGCTACAACTTACTGCTTTCAACTTTTTTATTTTTCACTTCATTATTTCTTATTGAATAAGAAATTATTGTCCCCCACAGAAATGGAATCTGATCGATCACCAATTTTACATGCCTATCTACAAAACTTTTTCATTTCAGTATCTTCCTTTCACAAAAACCAGAAGATGCCATATGTTGTTTAAAGGAGATACCGTGCCAGCATTCAAGCCAGTGAGGTTCAATCAAGGTGACTGCAAGCAAATGCTATAATTGAAACTTGCCCTAGCAAACACAAGATATTGTCATAGTGGTGTCCAACCTATTTTGAATCTTCAGTACTACTACTAGCTCTAGTGCCATTTTAACAGTGACTATAATACACAGCATTGTACTACTGAGACCTTCTTTTTTCTAATCAAGTCACCTCATTTTTTTTAATTAGTTTTGTTTTTGTCGTTTGGATTCTGACTTCCATTATCTCTTGAAAGAATTTGGATGATATGCAATATTTGGAACTATAGTTTTACTTTCAGGTGCCAACATGCCTAACTCATAAATAAAGGCAACGTGCCACATTGCTTCAGATGGAACAAAATTTATCAGACTTTTTTCAGAAATGGAATAGAACATATAGAATATGTTCATTAACAGTTTGGAATAATTTCTTTTACAGGAAATCACATCATTTAACGGAAAGTAGTTCACTCAATAGCATATAATCAAGAAACCCTGCATTCTGAGCCTCTGCTGTCAAAAGCCTTTAACAATGAATGAGTTGACACCTCAGTTTCTCTAAAACAAACAGCAATGAACTAATGATATTATACTGATTTTATCACCTCAAATTCTTACTTGCTCTAAGTTGGACTCATTTGCTCCATTAATTTTTTTTTTTTACAAAAATGGAACCATGCTGTTACTATCCAATTTGATATAAATAGAAGATTTGAAAAGTTTGTGGAGATAACGATATGCACGAGTATCAATATTGTTAAACAAACGTCAAAATACCAGTCTACGGCACATGACAGAACTGCTAGGGTCCACTTTGGCATATCCACACTTTGATGCAATACTACAGTGCCTCAGTTTTGAGTACCCCAGTTTCCTTTCCTCCACACTTAATAATGCTATTCAAAACGGACAAATTTGCATAGAGTTAGAGGGTTCAACTTTGTGGAAAGGATTATTTGTCTGCCTTCCATCACCACTTGAAAGTGCCTGTGAAAGAACAAAGGAGAGTGTAAATAGAAGAGTCTAAAATGGGGGTAACAAGTGGAGTTTGAATGAATATTTGTCTCTTCGTTGCATAAAATGGGTGCAAATAACTAATACATTCTTATCATAACCAAACCCACTATAAGTGTTCAATTTATATACCCTACTCAACACATCAGAGGGCAACTTTGACCAACGGAATCTTTGGACCTGGATTAATTTCTCCTACCAATTTCAATCAGAGTATGGCTTAAGGTGTTTCACAATATTGTTTATGGAGAAGAATATTATGGTGCCTAATTAAGAAGAGTCCTCTACTTCAGGTTCATAACAAAAGATGCTCATGCCATATTGGTTTTGAAGTACTACTGGAATGCAAGTTGCTGAAAGTTAGATGACAACAATGAATCATCTAGACATCAGTATTTTGTCTCTGTCCACTTGCAAGGTTTGAAAGATTTCCATTAACTTTAATGGGACAAACATTTCACTTAGTGACATATGGGTTCAGAGTTTGTCCAGAAACTCACAAGAGATATCATATCAGTGACATTATGATGCCATTATTTTAAGTCCAGTCCTTTGTCCTATATGCTCCACCTTTCCTTTTCTTCATAAAAAAATATTAACATTTTTATAAATAAAGTAAGTTACACAACTAGAAGATACCCAAAAAACAAACTATTTGCCCACTGCATTGATTTTGATGAACAGTTACTCATATAAAGGGTTATACCCTTTTTTTCTAGTATTCCATTTATATGTATGATGTACTCAGAATAATATTGGAAAAGAAAAGAAGAACATAAACTATTCACCTAATTAACTAACTAACTAAGAACAATGCGTGTGCAGTTTTTGTGTTGCTGTTGCTATTACTGATTATTATTATGATTAGATTGTTAGTTTTGGTCCAAAATAGTATTAATCAACTAGTTTCTAAAGCTGTAATATTGAAACTTTTCACAACTTTTTTCTAACTACTAGACTTTCAAGAAGATACCTTTGGACATACTCTCATAAGAAGCTTTCGTGTGTATAAAACTAACGCATTTTATACTTGAATTGACTTGAGTTGTAATGTTTTTATTTTTATGAGGATTACGTTACTTGTTACTTTTTGGGAGCATGATTTATTTGGATTCCTTTTGAGTTTTTATCATTATTCTTTATCATTTTTTGAATTGACCACCCATAAATTGACTTTACGAGTTATTTAGAAAGCTGTAAATTTTATGCATGACCTAAGATTATGTGCTAAATATCACAATCATTAATATTGTCTAAAATAAAGTTAATTGTAGTATGGGAATTTATCGCGACACTCCAAAAGGTTGTTCATTTTTTAAAAGTTGTATTAAATTTTAATAATTAAAGAAGGTTGATATGCTACTAAGAGTTGACTGGATTTAATTTTTATGCACTAGGAATTTTACTTAAATGTTATAATGTTAACTTAATCATAAATTATAAGTTTGATTTTAAAATTAATTATTATACAAAACTCAACAAATTTATCTTACACTGTAATTGCATAAAAAATTAATTTTTACATAACGAGGACATGCATGTACTAACGAAGTATTGATTTGTCTTTATTTATTTCTGGATTCACATGTTGATTTTGTTGAGATAGTAGATATTATATGTTTAAAAATTCAAGAGACATCAAAAAAGATTTTTTTTATGTGGATTAATTCAAAAACTGATTTAGAATATCTTTTTAAAGTTGATTTTTTTAATTAATTAACATTAAAAATCTCATTTTTATTTTATTTTTCTTTGTTATATTGGATAAAATATTAATTAATGTAAAAAAAATAACCTTTTAGATCACATGTAAAATAGGCTTTTTTATGTATTCATATTTATGTGGATTTTTTAAGTGAGATTTATAATTTAACATGAATAATCTATAACATTAATAATGGGATTCTCCTTTTTTTTTATACACATACTTACTATTTTACCTTAAGTAGCTGTTTTTAAACTAAAATAACTATTATAATAAAAAATTACACTACAAGCAAATCATGAAATAGAAACCAATTTTTAGATACCAAAATAATTAGTTGCAATAGAACTAAATTAGAGACCATTTTAGAACTAAAAAAAAATTGGTTTCTAAATTAGTTTATGTTATTGTTAAATAGTTTCTAAATTGGTATCTAATTAGCAACCAAGGTTTTAGAAACCAAATTTAGAAACTAAATAATTGGTAGTTAAAATCTTGATTGCTAATTAGATACCAATTTAGAAACTATTTAACGATAATAGAAATTAATTTAGAAACCAATTTTTTATTTAGTTTCTAAAATGGTATCTAATTTAGTTACTATTGTAACTAATTATTTTGGTGTCTAAAAATTGGTTTCTATTTCATGATTTTCTTGTAGTGTTATCTGGAAAATAAATAATGATTACTTATAATAAAATTATAAAAATTATTTATATTTATTTTATAATTATTTTTTTATGAACTTTTTTTATAATTTAATAATATATTTTTATTTTAATATTATCTATATCATCATTATATGTATACTATTATATAAAAAGGATATATTAGTTGATAACTTTCTTTATTATCCTATTTTATTGGACAAATTTACCTTCTATTAAATAAAAATAATTTATTTATTTATTTAATAAAATAAATAATTAAATAATTTATTTTTTAAAAGATAACATTTTTTACAAAACTATATATGTATATATATATATATTTTAAATTATATCATTTTTTTATTAATTATTCATAAAAATAATAATATTTTATATATTTTAAAGTAATAAAAATATGAATACACATACGTCAAAACACATGTGTTTTTGCTAGTTGATATAAAAAAACAATATTTTACTCTAATATATTTGAGAAAATATCAATTTTCTTACACTTTTTATTATTTTTGTCCTCAAGTGAAAAATAAAACATATGAAATCTAATATAAAATGTTATAATTTTTTTATCACTTTATTAAGGAACAAGAATAATACTTTCATCTTACCTGTTTTCTTGTCCTAATAATTTGTTCACTAGGGATGGCAAAGCGGTTGGTCCGCAGGTAAAAAACGCGGGGCGGGCTAACCTTTTCAACCTGCTAACCCGCCCCACATTAGCCCGCGGCCCGCGCGGGCCAGCAACGGGGCGGGGCAAGCTGGCCCGCTAACCCGTAAGAAAAAAATGTCATTGTTTTAATGTATGCAGATGACGGGGAAGATTATAATTATGAAAAAATGGATGAAAGTTCTTCTAAGGCGACATCGAATGTTATTGAAATGGAAGAATGTCAATAATGTTTATGTTTAATGTTTTTGAATTAATGTTTATGTTTAATGTTTTGGAATTAGGTATGTTTAATGTTTTGGAAGTGGAAGAATAGTGATATTTGATATTTATCTTAATGTTTAATTTTTTGATGTTTGACTATGTTTGAAAAAGAAGAATTTTTTTTTTTTTTGGTTTGATAATAACAAATATATAGGTTTAATTTGACAATTTTTTAAGAACAAAATGTTAAAAAAAATATTTAATTAAAAAAAAAAACGCGGGCCAGCTCTTATGCGGGACGGGTTGGGAATTCTAACCCGCAATAACTTTGCGGGGCGGGCCAACCCGGCCAGCATTTTTGCGAGCCAATGCGTGGCGGGCTGGCCCGCTTTGCCACCCATATTGTTCACTACAAGAAAATCATGAAATAGAAACCAATTTTAGAGACAAAAGACAAAAATAATTAGTTACAATAGTAACTAAATTAGAAAACATTTTAGAAAGTAAAAAAAAAAATTGGTTTCTATTAATGTTAAATAGTTTCTAAATTGGTATCTAATTAGCAACCAAAGTTTTAACTACCAATTATTTAGTTTCTAAATTTGGTTTCTAAAACCTTGGTTGCTAATTAGATACCAATTTAGAAACTATTTAACAATAATAGAAACTAATTTAGAAACCAATTTTCTTTTTAGTTTCTAAAATGGTCTCTAATTTAATTACTATTGCAACTAATAATTTTGGTCTTTAAAAATTGATTTCTATTTCATAATTTTCTTGTAGTGGTTATTCAACATTTTCCATATTCTTAAAACAGTATCAAATATTAAATATGAATATGGAAAGAATTCAAACTTTAATTGGATATATTATAAATTTTTTTATCAAAATAAATAAAATAAATAAATATAAGTATTTAAAGATACTCTAACCCTTTACGATAAAGATGAAGGTTCCTCTCAACACCCTTAAACTATGTCTCAAGTAAATTTTTTGCATATAAGCTTATACCACAACTAAACCATAGAGATTGATTACAAAACAATCATAAATCTTTCTAAACATATTTTCAATCTATTAACCTTTTTGCATATAAGCTTATACCACAACTAAAGCATAGAGATTGATTACAAAACAATCATAAATCTTTCTAAACATATTTTCAATCTATTAACCTTCTTTAACTTTCGGATAACAATGTTTATTTTGGATGAAAAAATGTTACAAACATGAATTGATATTGCAGTATCTCAATCTGATTATCCCAAACTCTTTGCCCTCATATTATATTTTATTATGTTAGATCCAATATCTTTGCTAGGAATTGATTTTTGTTACTTGTTTGTTTCTTAAGAACTTATTGAAGTCAATTCATTCTCTAAATAGTAATCAAATTAAAGAAGTGATACATAGCAAACCAATTCATTATGAAACTGATATTCTATTTATTTCTTTTATCAACAATAAAAATTAATAAATATGAAACACTTCAGGTCTTCTGTTTCAATTCATAAAGAGAACATTGTATTAGACACCTAAAATTTCCAAAAGAAAAGCCAATATACACTACCTTAATCCTGTTGTATACAAAGAACACAACATTTATCACAACCAAATTTTCAAACACCACTCAAAACTGCATTCTTACTTAAATTAGAACTTCTACTTTATCTTTTCTTATTTTTGCAACATGGTATATTTCTATACTAATAAACAAATCATCTCCTAGGAAAATTTGTTGACAAAATTCAAGTTTGTTTATCATGAAATAGACGGAGCTACTAGGTTGATTAATAATTATAATATCAACAATATGGTGAAGTCTTCTTTTTTATTAACAATAAAAATTAATAAATATGGATCACTTTATTTGTGTTTTAACCCTTTTACAATACAATACTTTAGTTATCTAAATGACCCTCCAATCAAACTTATAAACCCATTCAGATCAGTAAATATTCTAACAATACATTGCTATAACTAAATTCAATATAGATATGCTATTCACTAATAATCTTCCCAACCACCACTCAAAAACTGCATACTTACATAATCTTTATTTTCTTTCCCCACTTCCTATAGTTATGCATTGTTCTAGCCAAGAGGGATGTCTTCTTACTAGATCATACAGTTAAGCCAGAAACAGTGGTTTCTAGCCCTAGAGTGTTGTGTTTTTTGTCAGGTCATCTTCTTTCCCTTATATAGGATAGTGCTCTTCCCCTTTCTCATTGTATCTGGTCTTGTTTTGAGCTATTTCCCAAATTGATTACAATCCTACATATACGGTCAATCTCCATAACTAACGCCCTCCTCTCTTTATGAAAAATAAATGAGATCTTTTTTATTAATTCCAGAGATTGGTATTAAGACCATTTCACCACATGATTAGGCTCGACCCATGACCTCACAGCCCCCAAGCCTCAGGCATAAGCCAATGAGGCTAATAAGTTCATAACCATTATTCACATAGATCGAATTAAGATAATTTCACCACCTGATGAGGCTCGACCCATGACTTCATAGCCCCCAACCTCAAGCATAAGTCAATGAGGCTAATAAGTTCATAACCATTATTTACATAGATCGACATTAAAACTGTTTCACCACATGATGGGGCTCGACCCATGACCTCACCACCCCCAACCTCAGGCATAAGCTAATGGGGCTAATAAGTTCCTTGGTATTGCTTGATTCCATCTTTCAACTAACTTCCGATAGTGGATCGAACTTGGGCTCCATACTTGTTTTACCTGAAATAGATATAATTTAAAACTTACAAGCGAGAACGAGTGAGATCGACATTTCCTTCACAAACTGGGCTAGCGAGGTCGGTATTTCCTTCCTAGTAGGTTGACATTTCCTTTACCTGATATAGATATAATTTAAAACTTACAAACTGGAATGAGTGAAAGCTTCTTGAAACAACAATCTTTCATTTTTTATGGGATCGACCCATGACTCATCTTTTATGTGATTGACCAATGACCTATCTTGTATAGGATCAGCCTATGACCCTACAACCCCTTAGCCTCTAGCATAAGCCAATGAGGCTTTACTTGGCTCATAACGTTTTGTTAGTTTTCTGTTACCACGTAAGTTGGTATTGTCTCTATTCTTGATATAATTAGATTATTGCTGACGTAAATTATTGCAAACAATCCAACATTTCCCTTGGAAAAAACATTGTCAGCACCTCACCAGGTTTAATAGGTGATGAGGTTTTTTGATTTGGACCGACCATTGTTGGCACCTCATCAGGTTTAATACGTGATGAGGTTTTTATGATTTGGATCGAACGTTGTTGGCACCTCACTAGGTTAAGACGTGATGAGGTTTTTTCTTCAAATTTGTAATTCATAACTTAAACTCAATATGTTAATATGCATAAAAATATACTATAATTCATCATTTAATTCATCAGAAACAATTGTAATAAGATTAGTTACATCCCATGTTCCCAGTATAAGACCTCTGTTTAATATTAACTTTACCGGACCTCCTCTTCTCCACTTATGCAACATTAATGTCCTTGATTTACACATATGGTATTAATGTCCTTAATTACATAGATCGGCACCCGATCTGTTCATGATAATATGAGGTTCGGCTCATGATACCAAAACCTTCAAAATTCTAAGCGATATGTTCCTTTTCCAACAATTTCTCAAACCTAATAGGGTCTTGTCACCGTAAACATAAACATCATAATTTAAGAAAATTTAAATTAATTTAAATTATTTTGTTGGTTTTTGGCAATTTCCATTAATCAACCATCCCCAATTGCATAATACTTTAAAATTAGAGGTACTGTTATTAAGAAAGAACATATAATAAAATCACTAGTGCAGAAAGGCTTCAAAACAACGACTATTTTCACTGTAAAATGGCGGCTTTGTAGTCGCCTTTGATGTATATGTAGTCTTATGTCCAACAGAGAAGAAGACGACTATTTAGCTGCCTTCTTAAATTCAGACAAAGAGGGCGACTATGGTAAAAGTTGCCCCTATAAGCTGTATGCATTCAAATAAAGAGGGTGACTATGGTAAAAGTTGCCCTTTTACACCTCCCTTATGCATGAGGTGTAAAAGGGCAGCTTTTATCATAGTCGCCCTTATAAATCTTTGCGCTGCATTTAATAGGGCGGCTATGGTAAATAGTCGCCCTTGTAGATGGTTATTTTTTTAGTACATTCTGTTTAATGTTAATTCCCATTTAATTGACCTGTTCAATTATAACACAACCAGACAAATACACAAATTCAGAGAATCAAATTTTATATATTGATAAAAATGTATTACAAACACTAATAATATATCTTTACCTATATTCCTATCTATCTATCTAATTCCTACACTATTGATTAGCTATCCTAGAGTTATAAAAATTTAAGAAGTATGTGGCCCAATAATGTTTCACATATTCTATGGCGGCCGAAGACATTGGTTGCTCATATGTGAAGAACTGCATTACAAAATAAGGTTCACATAAATTAGTGTTAAGATACATATATGTTAAAGAATTATAAAAATAATTTACCATCATGTTACCTTTTCCCAATCACTTTTAAGGCATAGTCTTACAAAGGTAACCATCCATTGCATAACGTAATAGTCATACTCATAGCTTCCTAGTTGTTTATTACATTATAATTCAATAAAAAGTAAAAGTTAATATTGATAAACAATGAAAAGAGAAAGAAAAAAATTACAAACCTTTAGTGTGATCCACTTTAGATTTTGAAAATTTGAATTGGATCGACCTTTGAGCATGTTATATAAATTCCACGAACTAATTAATACAAAAAATTACGTTAGTAGATGTTTAAGTAACATACGGAGTTAAGTTTATAGTGTACTTACACATCAATCATAAGATGTGTGGATGACTTCTTGTGTAGGGAACAAAACCACACATCAGTCTTATCAATCGTGGATAAGATAAGTAACTACCAATGACCCCTATATAATCCATGAAAAGAGTTAGTAAATATTTAAAACATGAAATAGTAATAATTGACGACTTATAATTAAATTTACTCATTAATATAATGGGCATAAATAAGTTTATTTTCCCTATTTTTCCAGGATGTTAGTGATGTATGATTGACTTTCACTTTTCTTTGTTCCAGTGAGATTAATATTTGAGGGATCTAAGACTCCATGCAAAAACCTACAAGTTATTAGTTAAAGCATAATCAATAATAATTTAACATAAAGTAAATTGAAATATAGGTAAAGATACTTACATCATAAAAAATTGAATTATATTTATATTGAGTTGTTCATCCCCAGTTGCAAATTCTAACAAATCTGACATATATATGTACAATGGAATGTTAGTGTTTATTTCAAAAAATGTATCATCCCATGGAATGTCTATAAGGTCTCTAGCAACTGCATCTAAGGAAGGAAGCTATAGGATCGTCAATTGGAACCTCCTGCTTCTTTTTCAGACTTGGTTTCCAACAAGGTTTCTACAAAATAAAGAACATTTGTATTAAATTAGATGTAATATATAAATATAAATTAATAAAATAAAATGAAATTATTACTGGAAGTTTTGGTATAATTCGAATGAGGTTTCTGGGCCAGGCTAAGAATGTCTAAAATGCATCGGCCATAGTTGTTACCTCATCTGAAGGTAGTGGAACACGAGCATCAACTACTCGTACTCTTTCCACCGTTACATTCGCCACATCAGGGGAGAGAGGAACATTATGTAAGGTGGTGGCCTCTTGATAGACATTTCCAATGGCCACCACCTGAGGAAGCATGCCGTCCTCTACCAATAGCTCACATTGGTTCGTCTAGCCAATGATATCCTCCCTTGATGTTGTAGGACCCACACAACTCCCCTTTGGCTATTGGGAGCGGGACTAACAAGTGCCTCAGTCAGCTCAACACAAACTTGTTGCGATAGAAACTTTTGTCGCAACTCTAGCGGCATCCGTTCAACCTCCTTTCTTATCTCCTCCGTTAATTCTTGACGTATCTTAGTCGTCATTTCTACTTTGATCTCTGTGGCGGGGGAGGAAGATGAGTGTCGTGGTGCAGCTTCGAAATATATTTTAATTCCAACCCCTTTTTTAGTTGCACGAACACGACCATAGTGCTTAGGTCATCCAATTGCTTTAGCTAGGAAATCGCGACGACCTTCAAATACAAAATTACCTTGGGAGCTTTGCTCAACCAAGAAATCCTATAAGAGACCAAAATTATATAAGTTTTAAATATAATTAATGCTTTAAAATAAATGCAAAAGAGGATAAAAATAACTTACAAATTTTTTTTAGACTATCTCTGATTACTTAGAACTAAATGCACCCGACTTTTTAATTCGGGCCATCTTCCATTTTTCGTGGCGGCAAGGTGGTGATGGACGAGAAATGACCCCTGTATCAATCTCAGACCCAGTCCCCTGTCTGGATTGCTAAAACTTTTGATACCTCGAATGAGATAGTACGCGCGGGATAACATGATTTAATGATATGTCTTAAGTTTTCTTTTGATGATCCTGTCATAAATTAAATAAAAAAGTGAATTAAATAATATTAATTTATTAATGTTATATTAATAAAAATAGTTAAGTAACTTCACTTACCTTTCACGCTTCACATTCACGATTTTGAACAAAAATACGCCATGTCTCTTTATCAATATGTTTGCACTTTAAACAAGGATTTTCGCCTTTATACTTGACAAAAATATATTCCGTCGTCAGTGTTGATTTAAACTGACGAAATTTAATTCCGATATTGGATATGATCTTTGATCGAAGCGGTTCCACATTAGAGATTTCAAAATTTTCCTGCAAAATAATATCATAAAATTAAAATTGAACAATGAATATTAAAAAGCATTATATGATAACGATAATAATGTAAAGTTTACCCAAACATCCTCTCAGAGCATGTTCTGATCGATCTCTGACACATCATCCCATGAATTAATCAAAATGGAGAGCCTCTCATGAGAAACAACTCCAAGATAGCTTCTAAACATCTCAACATTAGGACCAGAAGCCACTCTAGTGTTGATGTCAAGGTCAACAGGTGTTTTCTCACCATTAGAACATCTCAATGAGAGACGCTTCAATCTAGTAGGTCCTCTACTGCCTCGTCCGTATTGGGGTCTGATTGGAGTTTGATTATCGGCCATATCTGTGTTAAAAAATTAGGTAACAAAAATTAGTTAATCTTCATCGAAAATCATATAAAACAAAGAGTACATAAAATTATAAATTCGTATTATAAAAAATATTTCTAAATTTATTACTATAGTGGGTTGAATATTCATATGTAAATTCCTTCACTGTGGTCTTTACGGGTTGCATGTACATCATCAACTACATTGTCATCTTTATTAATTATCATCTATGGTCTCCCCTTGTTTTTTCCCGTGTAAAACGGCATACCAATGTTCTGATGTAGGATCTTTGACGTAGAAAACCTGAGATGCTTGTTGAACCATTATAAATGGCTCATCTCGATACCCTATCTTTCGAAAGTCCACTAGTGTGAATCCTGATTCATCAATTTTAACCCCACTTTTATTATCAACCCCATTTACACTTTAAAACTGGAACAAAAATCTTAGTATTGTCAACCTCTCATATCTCTTCTATAAACCCATAATATGTCATTGATCCAAGTACAAGATTTGTATATTTCAAAGTTAAAAACTGCATTGACTCGGCTTCAAGAGGTACACTAGAATTTTGAACTGTACTCTTTTCATCCATAGACTTCATGTAAAATATACAAATGTTCACTTCATAAGTTGTGTAAGAAATGACATCAAACTTCAATCCAGTAGCCAACCAGGTCAAGGTCTCTGATTCCGTTGAATCCTTTAACACCTCATCTTTAAACCAAGACATGAAAGTTGTATTATGTTCCATAAAGACCCATTTCTATGGTTGTCTTGTGTTATTTTCCTTCACAATGGCTTTATGAGCATCTATGTAAGGTATAACTTCATCTTTGTTATTCAATATATACAAATGTGCTTGCAAAACTTCTGATCGAGATTTGCTTACAATATGTACACCACGTAAAAATTTACTTGTAGAATGTCTGTGCTGCCATGAATTAGCTGGAAGACCTATTGAATTTTCTTTTGACATGTACTTTAAACAAAATTCAATACTTTTTTCAGTTATGTACCTTTTAATCATTGAAGCTTCTGGACGATAATGATTTTCACATAACCTTTCAAAATTTTCATATACCACTCAGCATGATACATCCATCTTAAGTACACTGGTCCACACAATCTATCCTCTCTTACTAGATACACAACTAGATGAACCATGATGTCACAAAAAGATGGAGGAAAAAACATCTCCAATTCACACAAGATAACAACAATTTCATCTTCAAGTTCATCTAATTTTAATGGATCAATGAGTTTACAACAAATGGAAGAGAAGAATGAGCACAAACGGGTTATGATATGTGTAACATTTTTTGGTAAGATCCCATGAATAGCTACTAACAAAAACTGTTGCATCAAGATGTGACAATCATGAGACTTCAACCTAATTAACTTCAAATCTTGCATTGAAACTAGGCTCTTCACATTTGAGGAATGTCCTTGTGGCACTTTCACACCCTTTAGACATTGACAAAAACTTATTTTTTTTCATCTTTTGACATGGTGTAATAGGCTAGGGGCAAATATGTACGCTAACCCATTTCTATCGGTGCCAACTCGCCTCATATGTTCATCTCAATCAAATATAAACGAGCATTTAGACCATCCTTTGTCTTCCCATTAATGTTAAGAAGTGTAACAATTAAGCTATCACACACATTCTTCTCAACATGCATTACATCTATACAATGTCTGACTTCTAACCTCGACCAATAAGGAAGATCAAAGAAGATTGATTTTTTATTCCATATGTTTGTCACAGGTGACTTCATTTTCGACTTACCGAAGGTGTGGTCTATGTTATTTACCTTTTCATAAACCTCAACACCAGTTAATGGAGTTGGTGGAGTGTTAGTCTCTTGATGTCCATTAAAGGCTTTTTTCAACCTTTGGTAAGGATTATGACTTCTAAGAAACCTCCGATGCTGAAGATATAGTATCTTTCTTCCATGTTTTATTTGTTGAGAAGTAGTGTTTTCTTCGCATATTGGACATGATTTATGACCCTTAACACTATACCCTGATAAATTACCATATGCTGAAAAGTCATTGATGGTGCAAAATAACATGTCATGCATCTTGAAAGTTTCATTAGCAAATTCGTCAAATACATCAACACCTTGATCCCACATTAACTTCAAATCTTCAATTAGGGAACTTAGATAAACATTTATGTCATTTCCTGGTTTTTTCGAACCAGATATCATCATAGACAACATCATGTATTTTCGCTTCATGCACAATCTAGGAGGTAAGTTGTAAATAACTAGTAAAACAAGCCATGAACTGTGATTCGTACTCATATTACCAAACGGATTCATTCCGTCTATAGCTAAACCAAGTCAGATATTTCTTAATTCTTTACCAAACTTTGGAAACTCATCATCAAATTTCTACCATTGAATAGAATCAGCTGGATGTTGATACATGCCATCACATTTCCTCTCAGCATTCCATCTAAGATTCTTAGCATCATTTGGGTTTGCAAACAAACGTTTCATCCTTGAAATAATGGGAAGATACCACATAACCTTCATTGGGGGTCCATGTTTTTCTATCTCTTCAATAGTATCATCATCTTTTTGTTTCAACTTATAACTTGATAACCCATACCTCAAACAACTTTTCAACAATTCAAAATTTTTCCTGTATAATATACAATCATTAGGACATACATATATCTTTTTATACACCATACCCATTGGACAAAGAATCTTTTTGGTCTCATAATTACGATTACGTAGAGTATTTCCCTTCTGAAGCACATCCTACAACAATTGAAGCAATTCCATGAAGCTTTTATCAGTCCATCCATTTATTGCCTTCAAATTTATCAATCTTAACACCACCGACAACCGTGTGAAGTTAGTTGATCCAGGATATAATGGAGTCTCTGCATCTCTTTACATACTTCCATATTCATGCGCTTCTGCAAAAGACTCAGCTCCCACATCACGAATCATGTCCTCCAATCGATCATCATCTACTTCACCATGTACTGAATCATCCATGGTGGACCCCACATATTCTTTAGTTACGAAAACGCGTGGTAAATTTAATAATTCACCATGCCATGTACAAGTTGTATAAGATCGAATAAACCCATCACATAGAAGGTGATCCCTAATTTTCTTAACATTCAGTATCCTTCTGTTCAAACAGTTAAAGCATGAACACCTAATATTTGCTCCATCATGATCACTATTATTTGCGTTACATTGTGCAAATTGTATAAATTCTTCTACTAATCTTTCGTACTCATCACTTATGGGAACATAATTAATCCAATTTTGATCCATTATATTCTGTAATAGTCATTCAAGTGTTTACTAATGAGTGTGAAATCTCACGCTTACCGAGGGTCGAACACCCCCAGACTCAATACCAACACGTATCAATTGTCGAAGGTCGAACACCCTCGGACTCAATACCAAAACGTATCAATTGCCGAGGGTCGAAGACCACCCTCGCCATCAATGCCAACACATATCAATTGTCGAGGGTCGAACACTCTCAGACTCAATACCAACACGATAATTCTATTCTAACCTAACAATTAATATAATATAAATTAATAATAAATACTAAATATACAAATTAAAAATTATTAAATTAATTATAAATATTAAATAATATAAATCTCTCTACCATCTAGTAATTTAATAATTTTATTCTAACAAAAAAAATAATATAAATTAAAAAAAAAATTATACTAAATAAAAAATAAACAAATTAATAACGTTAAATTTTAAAAAAAAAAATTAAAACACCACCAACCTTGTGCGTGAAGGCAACGATGGTGGTGAAGAGTGGTGCGCTAATGGCAACAACAACGCCGACAACAACAACGACGACATAGATAATATGGCACAGTGAAAACCCAAACACAAACGTTGAAGCCAATGAAACAGTGGTGACATTCAAGCAATGGCAGAAAAGAAACAAAAAAATACAAAAACCAACGGTGAAGAAGAAGTAGAGAGCTCGAAACGAACTTACCAATGACACGAAGAAGACAATCCAGGCTCGAGGAAGATGAAAAAGAAGCACCAACAGAAGAGCAGAAACGAAGCGCCAGAGAAAGGAAGTATGAAAGCGTAAGTGGCACGCTCTGAGTTAGGGTAAAAAAAGAGTAGAAGAGAGCGACTATTTGGTATAGTTGCCTTCTTACAACAAAGTGCTTTGTTTAAGAAGGCGGCTATACCAAATAGCCACACTCTTAGAGGAAGTTAATTTTAAAAATGCCACCACGTTTTGGATAACAACGTCTGACCGTAAAAGTGCCTTAAATGTAGTGTGGAAATAAGTCTTTTTTGCACTAGTGAATAGTAAAGAAATAGTGAAACACAACAAAAAGAAAAGAGTGATGATAAACTAAAATTGAAAAGAAGATTAGCCACTTTTTTGTTTCTTGGTATTCGACCACCACTAATGATTCCAAACGATAAGCTTCCCTTCCTACTACTCCACAAATGTGATATGTTTTCACTAAAAATGTTAACAACACATATGATAAACAAAATGATAATTATTTTCATTATGTCACATTAAAATCTTATAAAAACAAGATGTAAAAAATATATAATAAAAAGAGTACATAACTTAAACATGAAGGTTTGTGATAATTCACACCAAGATTTGATGTATTGTCTCCCCTTTCTTTTGTGACAGTCTAATAGGAACACTTCTGAACATTAAAGGCAAAACAAAGGATGGTGTGAATGCACGTCTGGATTTGATTGAAATGAATATACGAGAGGAATTGGCACCGAGAGAAGTTGGTAAACGTACATACTTGCCTGCAGCGTGTTACACTTTGTCAAAGAAAGAGAAAACAAGTTTTTGTGAATGTCTTAAAGGTGTTAAGGTACCACAAGGCTACTCTTCAAATGTGAAGAGTCTTGTATCTATGAATGATTTGAAACTAATTGGCTTAAAGTCACATGATTGTCACGTTCTGATGCAACAATTATTACCAGTGGCTATTCGTGGAATCTTGCCCAAAAATGTTAGGCATACAATCACTCGACTATGTTCATTTTTCAATTCCATATGTAGTAAAGAGATTGACTCTCAGAAGTTGGATGAACTTGAAGAAGAAATAATTGTTATCTTGTGTCAACTCGAGATGTTTTTTCCTCCATCTTTTTTTGATATTATGGTACACTTGGTTGTTCATCTTGTAAGAGAAATCAGATTGTGTGGGCCAATTTATATGCGATGGATGTATCCAGTTGAACGATACATGAAGATTTTGAAGGGATATGTGAAGAATCAATGTCGTCCAGAAGCTTCCATTATTGAAAGATACATTTCAGAAGAATCTATTGAGTTTTGTTCCGAGTACATGTCAAAAGCCAAATGTATAGGAGTTCCTGAAAAAGCTTGGCACTCTCGTAGATTCATAAGTAAATCTTCAAGAGGTGTACATGTCATAAGCAAATCTAGAGAAGAGGTTCTGCAAGCACACTTGTATATCTTGAATAACACTTATGAGGTGTTACCATACTTAGATACACACAAAGACATTGTCAAATATAAAAATCCAAGACAATCAGAAAAATGGGTGTTAATTGAGCATAACAAAACTTTCATGTCATGGTTTAAGCAACAAATAATGAATGATCCATCAGCATCTGAAACATTAACATGGCTTGCAAACGGTCTCAAATTTGATGTTTTATGTTGTTCTGGCTATGAAGTAAATGGTTGTTTGTTTTACACAAAGTCTCGAGATGATAGGAGTACAGTGCAAAATAGCGGAGTCACCTTGGAGGCAGAGTCTATGCAGTTTTCAACTGCAAAGGATCAAAATCCTGTTGTGGGATCAATGCCTTATTATGGTGTCATAGTAGAGATTTGGGAAGTTAATTATACCAAGTTTACTGTACCTGTTTTCAAATGCAGGTGGGTTGACAATAAGACTGGTGTCAAAGTTGATGAATCAGGAATGACTTTGGTTGACTTTCGAAAGATAGGTTATCATGACGAACCATTTATAATGGCACATCAAGCTTCCCAAGTTTTCTATATCCAAGATCCTACGTCTGACCACTGGTCTGTTGTGCTACATGGAAAAAAACAACATAATGACCCAGAAGATACAAACAATGACATTTGTGAGATTGAATCACTTACAAGAACGACCATCAATAAAGAGTACGAGGATGTTGCTGATGTTGTACATGCAACTCGAAATGATCATGATGAAGGAATATATATTTGTATGTACATGTGATTCATGTTTAGTTTTACAATATATTTCATTTTTATTATATTTCATATTCTTGATGCTTATTATATTTTTTTGATAACAGGAACATGGCAGATGATAAAGTTTCCCATTCAAAAACTGGTAGAGGACCTACAAGATTGAAGAATATGTTTAAGAAGATAACTAAAGATGACAAAATACCTTTGTCTATTGATATCCACACTGGTGTGCCCACTGGGCAACATGCAAAGAAATATAGGAGTTATCTCGGAGTACTTTCTCGTGAAAGGATCTCTATCTTAACTCAGTCTTGGGATCACGTGACTGACCACGAGAAAAACATGATTTGGCAAGATATTCTGGTATGTAACTGTTTTTACTTTGCTAAATCTAAAGTTCTTTTATACTTTGTTTTTGTTTATGAACTAATTCTTTCAAACAATGTAGACACATTACAACATCCCGAATGTGGAAACCTTGAAAGCGAAGGTTCTTTCAGATGTGGGTGTCAAGTTTCGTCAGTTTAAATCAAAATTGACAACAGATTATATATATGGGAAAAGGAAAGAAGAAAATCCTTGTGCAAAATATGCATCCATTGATGAAGAAACTTGGCAGCAGTTTGTCAATATTCGACAAACTGAAAAATGGCAGGTTAGTATCACTTTTATATTTGAATATAGTTTATATTAACGTATTACTAAATTTTGAGTGTTATGATAGGAGGTTCGAAACAAAGCAAAAGCCAATCAGGCACATAATGATACCCCACACCTATTGTCTCGTGGTGGTTATAAGTTGCTAGAGCAGAGGATGCTTGAAGAAAAGATTAAAGCACGTTCTACTTCCATTGAGGAAATGAATAGTGTAGATTCTTTAAGACCTCCATCCCCACCACTCCGACATGAGATGTGGAAGGGTGCCCGTATAAACACATTAGGGACATGGAGTTCTAAGTCTACAGAAGAAACAGTTGAACGCATTGTAAGTTTGACAATTTCTTTTCAATGTGTTATTTTAAATTCTATGTGTTATTTTAAATTCAATGTGTTGAAGTTTGTCAATTTCTTTTCATTTGTTTTAGGATTCTCTTAATGAGCAATCAACACAGGGGACTTTTAAACCATGTGGTCGCAATGATATTCTTAATGTTGCTCTCGGACGACCTGAACACCCTGGACGTGTTCGTGTAGCTGGATATAGGGTTGGGATTCGGTCATACTTTGGACCTCCATCACACAGCAAGGAACAATTGTCCAATGAACCTAGCCAAGAGTATTTACTACAACTACGTGAGCAGTTAAAGGCTGAGGTAACTCAAGAGCTTAAAGAAAGCTTCATGGAGGAGTTTAGTGCGCGAATGGAAATGGAGTTCAAAAAGCGGTTGGAGGGTTTAGGACACTCACAGCAACCACCTACTATGGTAGAAGATGAACCACCTCCGCCTCCTATTAAGAAAGTCAGCACTAAAGGGAGTTGTTCGGCAGTTGATCTATCAGGGGATGACTTTGGCTCAACTAGCCAATGCGAATTATATGTTGAGTGTAATTCCTCAACCCGATTCGTTGCCTTGGGTAAGTGTTATGAAGGGGTCACAATGTTACACAATGTGCCTCTTTCTTCTAATTTGATGAAGGTCACGGTGGAGAAGGTCCTTTATGGTGATCTTGCAGTTCCTGTGCCGACATCAGAGGTGACAATTGTGGCAGAGGCATTACATACTTTCGTTGCCTGGCCTAGACATCTCGTCAGACCTATAGACTCTATGGTATATATTTGCACTAATACTAATACAATTATGATATATTACATTCTAACTAATTTAAGTATTTTTTGTTTTGATGAGTAGCAGGAACCTAAGACAAATTTGCCTCTGGGAAAGAAGAAAATAGTCTCCATTGATGATCCTCTGGCGGCATTGGTGGAAGTTGCTACAGCTTTAGATACAACCGTCTTAGAGGTTCCATGGGATGCCAATGTTTTTGGAAGGCATAGTAATCTACCGTTGTACGTTCACATGTCTGATTTGTTGGACCTTGCATCCGGAGATCAAGAGATTAACATAACAGTTCTGCAATTATGGATGATGTAAGTTCAAATTTTAAATTCTTTATACTTTTGATTTATTAAATATACTAGTACTAACTTATTGAAATTTAGGTATCTTTCTGGATTATGCTTTGATGAGGGGAAACATAATATATATGGGTTCTTAGACCCTCAAATCACTCAATCAATTGGAAACAAGAAGTCGGAAACACAAACATACATCACCACTGCCTTAAAGAATGGTGGAAAACACATTTATTTTGCTCCGTACATCCATGAGTAAGTTCTTATTTATTAAATAAGTTTTAATAAATTATTGAAATAAGAGAAACTAATTAACTGATTTGTTATACAGGCGTCATTGGCAACTATTGATCATATCTGTTCAAGATCATACCGCTGCATGGTTTTGCTCCTTGCATAAAAAACCTCCTGCCTATTTTAAAAACATTATAGATAGGTACGACAGTTTCATTTAACATTTATTATTACTTATATATTATATAATGTTATGTATTCTAACATGAAATCTTATTATTTTAGTGCTTACTCTGGATATAATATGTTGTGTGGGAGGAGAACTTCAAACGCACAAAAACTCACTTGGATGTACCTTAAGGTATTTAAAGTATATTTGTTCACTTAATTTAATGTGTTTCACTCATTCATTTAATACATTTATTTTCACATGCAGTCCAACAGGCAACCTCAAAATTATGAGTGCGGTTATTATGTTATGCAGTGGATGTTGACTGTTTTGCAAGCTGAAATTATGAAAGGTTGGGATAAGGTAATACCTCAATACAATAAACACTTTAAAATTTGAGATTTATTAATCATGCACTAATTCAAAATATTTCAAATGTCACAGTTGTTCAACGACCAACACCCGCTAGATTTAGAAGCATTGGAGTATGTGAGAACAACATGGTCAAAGTATTTTGTAACCATGTATAACACTCTAGTATAGATAAATCATTACAATGACAAATTTTTTCATATATTACCAAACTTTTTGTATTATGGTATAATTTGTTGTATGTAATTTTTATATTTAAATTATGATTTGAAATGTTTTTATTTTCTGGAATTGAAAACTTTATGCAGGTTATTTGAGATTTTTTAAAAAATAAAATTTTTTATTTTTTTTTTAAACAGTACATATAACGACGGTTCCACTTGGAACCGTCTTTAAAAGGGACACTTATAACGACCTATAGGAACCGTCTTTGAAAGTCACGTATTTTTTTTTGAAAAATAGAAATCACTTTTAACGACGGTTTTCACAACCGTCGTTATAAGTCCATACCTTTTAACGACGGTTCCCAGAACCGTCGTTAAAAATTCATATCTTTTAACGACGCCTGTAATAACGACGGTTCTGGAACCGTCTTTAAATGTCGATTTTAACCGTCGTTAATTTACCTTTTTGTACTAGTGTGTCATCGTCCTTCCTATCATTTGCATTTCTAAAAATGGCGTAGGATAGTTTTACCTGCCCCACGGTGGGCGCCAAAATGTTCTAGCCAAGAGGAATGTATCCTTACTAGAGCATACAATTAAGTTAGAAATAGTGATTTCCTAGAGTGTTGTGTCTTTTGTCAGGTCATCTTCTTTCCCTTGTATAGGGTAGTGCTCTCCTCCACTTCTCCTTGTATCTAGTCTTGTTTTGAGCTATATTTCCAAATTGATCACAATCCTGCATATACGGCCAATCTCCATAACTAATGTCCTCCCCTTTTTATGAGAAATAATTTAGATCTTTTTCATTAACTCCAGAGATTGACATTAAGGGCCATTTCACCACATGATCGGGCTCGACCCATGACCTAATACGCATAAACAACACCTTACATGCATACATTTCATCTAACCCACCTCCTAATATGCAATCAAATCAACACACTTCCTTCGAACTTATTTCCTTACCAATCTTATGGTTAGGTCTTTTGCTATCATGTAATTAAGTTACTCACATTGTGATTGAAGTTTTTGGTTTATTTTAAATGTAATATACCAATAAATGGAGGACGGAAGAAGAATATCTTGTAGGAGAAAGGTGACTTGTATTCATATTTTTTTTTTATAGAGGTTAAAGTGTTCTTCAAATCTTCCATTACTGATTTGTACTTTTATTTTTTGTTGAAAGAAAAAATAGATGGAGATATAAAAGCAGAGAAGGTACATATATATGGTAAAATATATGTTTGATTGCATATAATAATACTACCTACATAAAGATGGACCCAGAAGCACAATAGAATCAGCATCCAAATTAATCATGCGGCACCAACTGTGGGGGGCCGAAAGAAGCAGAAACAAGAACAGGACTCTTCCATAAGCAATTTAAAGTACTTGGTCCATACACTTGGTTGAACCACTTACTCCAACACTAAATCATCATGCTGCTTTTTGGCTTTATCTCCTTCATTTTGAATCAAAATCATGATTAGCAACCTCCAAAATTCTTTACTAACTAAAAGTAGTCAACAAAAAAGTGAATAATTAAGATTTTAAACTTGGTCAACTAGGATGCTTTCCATAGTTTTGTTTGTGGGATATATAATTAAATATGTGAATTAAGTTGGGTGCACTATATTATTAATGAGTTTAATTGACAATTTTGGAGAAAGCACTGAAGAACGGATCACTACTCACTCCAATGTATAGTTATCATTTTGACTTTGTACCTTGCTAGCGTGGTTGGTTATGGTGTCACTATATAGTAGTAGTGATAATAATAATAATAATAATAATAATAATAAACTTTAAAAAATTGGTCAACCCAGAAGATGCAGTGTAGTAGATTAATTACAAGTGTTCAAATAGTTGTGAATTCGTACTACGTACAGTGTGTGTGAGGTGCGAAGTTGGGTGGTTTATATCAAAATATCACCCAAAGTTATGATTATTTGAATTAGACGTATTCGTACGCAACTCCTCCACGTGTAAAATTCTTCCAACATCGATGAGAATGAAGTTGAACATGGGAACTATCAAACTAAAGATTTTGATTTTGACAATGCATGCGCAATCTATGCAGCATTGTTAGTTCACAACCATCATTATCTTTATCTCTGCAATTCAAACTTCTTACTGTTTTCAGTTTATCAGGTATATCAATGGCTACTCATAAACTCAATCGGTATATTGAAAAAATTAAATTCAAATAATACATCATCTATAAACATTACCGACCCAACTCACCACTACTATTTTGCCGTGTGCATGTATATTCATTACTATGTTTGATTTTTTGTTGGGTGCACAGGAATAAATTGGTGTAGTGTAATAGATTAATTTTTAATTTATGACAATGCAGAATTAATTAACAGTATTAAAATACTTTATATTGGTTATACATTTAATTCTAATAATACTTATACAAAGGAGAATTAAACTGTTAAATAAAATAGAGATCGTCATGTTTGATAGTTTAGGATAAACTCTAGTAAATTAAAGTAATAGACAATTAGTTATTATGTTAACTTAGGCATCTATCGAGAGCAAAGTCCTAATCTTCCATGCTTTTAAATATACAATAATGTTGTGCTATCATTAGCAACCAACCATAGGATATAAAACCATATATTTCTTACTGTGTAATACGTAATATTTATAAACTGGATACTTTTTATAATATTAATCATTCACAATTAAAAACGATTTATTTTTATATATTTGTTTCAGAAAATTTAATATTTCAGACAAACTAAAAGAGTTTGAAAGGACTAGAGAATGACTAAACTATGAAATCTAACTTGATGGAGGTTGTGAACAGTTAATGATCGTTGAGTTTTGTTGCATTACTTAATGGTAGATTCTCTATTAAGCATCTGTTTGCATAGATTCCTTGTTACATTTTATAAAAGAAGCAAAGAAACAATATTATGCAAAATATGTATAGATATTATAAATGAAATTTCCATATATTATAACATATGAATGTTAAATTAGAGAAAATGGAAACCAATCCTATCCATATTTATTTAAGAAGGGAATAAGTATTGAAAAGTATTGAATAAGTATTGAAGAACGGACAATGGGTGTCCAAGTGGAAGGGTTTCGTCCCTGAAAGAAGATACGGAATAAGGGAATAAACTGTTTTTGAAATTACCAATGAAGCATATTGATCAAGCATCATTTTTTGTTTTCATTTCCTCTTTCTGGAATTGCTGCTTACTTAATTAAGAGGAGATGAACCTTACGGACCATACTTTCGTCTACTTTTTATATATTCTTCAAATTCTTGAATCAACAACATTTTCTAATCGATAACTATCTGCTTTCCTTTGACCATCGTCTCATCTTTTTCTTGATTCCACTGTTAGGATATTAAATTTCCCAAACTTCACTTAGTGGAGCCAACTATATAACGCTTTATCCTAAAGCCCTAAAAACGTGATTAATGTCAAGAATAAAGTTTTTTTAATAAGCAAAAAATATATAAGTAAAAGAGTATTAGGATACTCTAACCTATATATAAAATGAATTATAGAAAAACAAAATTATATCTTCAATGGTTCTGCCTTCTATTCCCATCTAAACACTAAAATATTTGGCTATGACATTCCCGTCGTCCTTTATATTAGCTATGAATGAATCATAATGTTGTAGTGTTTGTCATCTCATTTTGAGAGAATAATATATATAGATATGCCCAAAAAGAGTAAGTCAATGGAAGAGTTTATGTCAAAGGCTCATGTGAAAAACTTGTCTCCGGGTTTAGTTGTGAGACTTCTAAAATAAAGGCTAAGTGAGATTGATCTATTACTTTATACAACACTTCTTTATCGTATTTGATAATATTTTAGCAATGATTTTTAGAGGCTACCTATCAGTCAAATTGTCCTATACTCTTTAAGAGTTTGCAAGTTTTTAACTTTTGAGATTAATGTGATAAATAAATAAACATTACAATAAAATCTTTTATTACTTACAAAATCCGTAGATAATTTAGGACACATACAGATTATTATCCGTAGGTAACTTGAGTTACCTACGGATTTTTTCGTATGTAACAGTGTAAAAGTTTGACAAAAAAATTCATAAGTAAAATCCGTATGTAATTTTGGAGTTAGAACTGAAAACCTATGGATATTATCTACAAATTGGAGCTAACAGTTTCCATCAGAACCTGTGAAAATTACGTACGAAACTTATCTACAAACATATTAACTCATGAAAAGAGGTAATAGAAAATCTACTTAAATACCTTAATTATTTATTTGTGAATTTCACTTTTATTGATTAATTAAGTCAATTTTTTTAGGGCAGTGTCCCTGGGGGGAGAGGGGGGCAGCGCTGCTGCGTTGCTTTCTATAGCTCTTTCCCCTGCAAGAGTCCATGGTTTCGAAAGTCTTGGGGAAGGTGGTGCAGATTTTCGTAAAGCTTTAAGGAATTATGGGTTCACTGGTGCAGAAAGGCAAAACGAGTGCGGTTATTTTTAAATTGATAAGGACGGTTGTATAGTTGCATTTGATCAGCACGCATTTGTATATCGAAGAGATAAAAGTGCAGCTATATAACCGCACTTGTAAATACCATTTATAAGTGCGGCTATTTCTTATAGTTGCACTTGTATATGCCAAAACATTAAAAAAAATCAAAAAATTTAAAACATCGTCAATCTTGTATGAAGGCAACGTTGATGAAGAGTGGCACGAGAGCGCCAACAATGGCGGACAGGGAAGTAGCAACGGCGGACAGGGAAGCAGCGACGGAGCAAACCAAAAAATCCACATGAAGAGTATTGAGCAATACAAGAAACCAAACAATGTAAGAAAAACGAAAAAGATTTATACATGAAGAGTGGCACGGGAGTGCCAGCAACGGTGGCGGCAGATAGGGAAACAACGACGAAGCAACGAATGCCAACCAATGAAATAGTGCTTCGAGACCACCAATGCAAGGAAAAAAATATATATAAGAAAAACGAAAACATCTATGCATATATTTGTGAAGATGAAGAGGAAGAAAGAAAGCTCAAGAAACTTACATTGGCATAAATGGAATGCAAAAGCAGTAGAAGGAGGTGAACTCAGAGCGCAAACGCGAAACGAAAGCAAAGACGAGAAAGAAAGTATGAAATTGTGTGTGGCACGCTTCAAAATTTAGGGTAAAAAAGAATTTACAAATGCGGCTAAAGGTAAAACCGCATTCGTAAATCAAAACGCTTTGATTTACAAGTGCGGCTATACAAATAGCCGCATTCGTAAATCAAAATAATTTCAAAAATGCCACCGCGATTTTTACGAAAGCGGGTAACGCAAAAGCCACACTAAATAAAGAGTACCCTTTTTCTTCTTTTTGCACTAGTGGTTGTTTCTTTATAGGGAAGAGAAAGAGAAGGGTTTGGAAGTGGAATGAAAGGTTGGTGGAGCAACGCGTTTTGGGGAGGTAAAGGTTTCTTCTTTGTTAGCGGTCAACAATTTTCAGTCTACGATTCATCCGATGGTGAGGTCAAACTCTACCCATGTAAACAATTATATTTCAGACAATGTTGTCTGTAATTGCAACAGGCTGTTTTGGTTGAAAAATGACGAAGCGGAGGCTGTTAGAAGTTGGGAAATTGGTATAAAGAGTTAGGATTCTCTTTCAATGGTGAGGATGATATAGTTATTAGTAAATTAATTTGTGTGGAGAAAAGGGACAATAACAAGCAGAGATGTAATAGGACGAAATGCAATGTTTCCAATGATGAAAATTGTTAGTATGAACATAAGGGGGTTATGAGGGAGTATCAAGAGAAAGTATGTAACATATTTAATAGTTAAAGAGAAAGTATATATGATTGGTTTATAGGAGACAAAATGTTTCGAGATTAGTATGGAGAGTTGTTGTTTCATTTGGGGTTCTAATGATATTGAGTGGGTTGAAAATGGTGCTTGCCATAATGCAGTGGGGATTATTACTATGTGGAGGAGGAACCACTTTCAACTTTCATTTTCCTTTAATGAAAAGAATTTTTCTGTTATCGAAGAAGTGTGGAAGGAGGGTTTCGTGGTTTAGATTACTATTGTGAACGACTATAGCTCTGGTTCATTGAAGGAGAAGAAATTAATATGGGAAGAGATTAGTGTGATTAGAAGAAATCATACCAACAGGGTTTGGTGCGTGTCAGAGGATTTTAATTCTATTTGGTGCCAAGAGGAGAGAAGAAGCAGGTTCTCAGTGTAAGATTACAACAGACAAATGAGAGCGTTTAATGACTTTATTGATAAATCGAAAATGGTGGATATTCCGTTGGTGGGTAGAAAGTTTACTTGGTACAAACCGAATGGGTCGGTTAAGAGTAGAATTGATAGGGTGTTGGTTTCCAGAGAGTGGTTGGATTATGGTTGGATAGTAAACAATTTGTCCTCAACAGGTTGGTCTATGATCACTGCGCATTAATTCTAAAAGAATCGTTTGTGGATTGGGGTCCGAAACCATTTCGAGGCTTGGATGTCTAGCAAAGAGATGGTAGGTTTAAAGATTTTGTGTGGAATAGTTGGACTAGTTACGAGGTGTAGGGTGGAGGGATTTTTGTGTTCAAGGAAAAATTGAAAAAGTTAAAGGCAGACTTAAAGAGCTGGAACATAGATATTTTTGGGAATGTCAATCAGATTGGGGAAGATTTGCAAAAGAAAATTCATGAGCTGGACGCACGTGACGACGGAGTGAGTTAGACGAGCAAGGTTGTGAGGGGAGGAGATTTTTGTTAGCTGAACAAAACAAGAAATTTTTCAAATAAAAAGTGATTTTGCATCAGAAAGCTCTTCAAAAGTGGGTGAAACAGGGTGATTTCAATACAAGATTCTTCCATTCAGTTATCAAATGGAGGAGGGAAAGGAATGTGATAAATGGGGTTCTCGATAATGGTCAGTGGTGTGACGACAAAGAGGTGGTAATGGATAACGTCAGAGATTTTTTCAAAGCTAGATTTGACAAATCTGAAGAGATTCCTGTGAGAATGGATGTTAGCTTTAGTTCAATTATAGATGATGACAATAGTATGCTGGTAGGAATTTTTTCTAAAGAAGAAGTTAAATCAACAGTTTGGAGTTGTGATAGTTCTAAGAGTTTTGGTCCTAACGACTTTAATTTTGATTTTATTAAATTTGGTTGGATGTCCTTAAAAGAGGTTATTCTTTCAGCAGTTAACGAGTTCATGGTTATAGGTAGATGGCCCAGGGGGTCTAATGCGTCATTCATTTGTTTGCTTCTAAAGGTTGATATTCCCCCAACAACTTGGTGATTTTAGACCTATCTCTTTGGTTGACTGTTTATATAAAATTATATCAAAGCTTTTGTCAATAAGGTTAAAAAAGGTATTAAGCAAAGTCATAGATCATAGACTTTTCTTGAAGCATAGTCAACTTTTCTTGAAGGAAGGGGGTTATTAGATAGTGTTCTTGTAACTAATGAGGTCTTAGAGGAGATTATAAAGAAGAAGCAAAGTTGTGTTTTCTTTAAAATTGACTACAAGAAGGCCTATGATTCTAAGAGTTGGGAGTTCATCTTTTACATGTTAGGTAGGTTGGGTTTTTTTGAAAAATGGATTAGGTGGATCAAAGCCTGATTGGAATCTTCTTCCATTTTGGTGTTAGTAAATAGCAGTCCAGCTAAGGAATTCCATGCACAAAAGGGTCTTCGTTAAGGTGATCCTATTGTGCCTTTTTTGTTCCTTATTGTAGTTGAAGGTTTGGCAGGGATGTCAAGGAAAGCAATCGAGTTGAACTTGGTTGAAAGTTTGGAGATCGAGGTTAAGAAGGTAAAGGTGAATATGCTTCAATTTGCAAATAACATTTTGTTCTTTTGTGAAGCCAATATTAAAAGCGTGTTCACTATTAAAGTAATGTTGAATTGCTTTGACTTAGCATCTGACCTTAAGGTTAACTTCTTGAAAAGTAGGATTGGTGGGTTGGGAGTGGATAAGTTTGAGATCCAACATTTTGTTGCGTTACTCAATTGTGACATGATGAATACTCCTTTTAAGTATTTGGGGTTGCTCATGGTGGGTTGTCACAAGAGAAGTTGCTTTTGGGTCGGCGTGATAGAAAGGATGAAAAGCAGACTGGGTAGGTGGAAAGGTAGATTCCTGTCACTGGTAGAGGGAGTTTGTTTGATTAAGCATGTTCATTCTTCCATTCCACTGTTTTACGTTTCTTTGTTTAAGTTGCCTTCTTCGGTGTTGAAGGAAATCGTAAAATTACAGAGGAATTTTATGTGGGGTTGGGAGTCGGGTGAGAAGAAGATTGCTTGGATTTCTTGGAAAAAGGTATGTGAGTCTTGGGAAGCTGGTGGTCTTGGTATTTTGGATATGGGTTATTCAATGTGGCTTTGTTGGGAAAATGGATTTGGCATTTGGATTCAGACAAGGGAGGGCTTTGGAAAGAGGTTATTGAATCAAAATACAACAGTTGGAGAAGTCTGAAAGAGAATAAGAGTTCTTACAATGAGTTTTTGTGGTGGAGAGATCTGAAAGGGATTTTGAGGATGGAGTGGGGAAGGAATTTTAAGGGTTTCCTTGAGTGGACAATCGGTAATGGAAATAATATTTTGTTTTGGGATGATGTGTGGTTGGGTTCTGAAGCTTTGAAGAGTAGGTTTCCAAGATTCTTCTATTTAAGTATTAGCAATGAAGCTTGTTTGAATTCTTTTGAGGAGTGGACCTCCGACCCTTGGAATTGGGTTCTTAAGTGAAGAAGAGGCCTGTTCGATTGGGAAAAGGCTCAGGAATTTAAGCTTATGCAAGAACTTCAAGGCTCGCGTCTTATCTTGGGCAAGGAAGTTAGTTGGGTGTGGAATGATGAAGCGGATTTGGGGTACTCGGTCAGTTCGACCTACAGTACTTTAAGGAAGGAAGTCTTTAATTAGTTCGAAGATTTTTGGAAGATTAAGGTGTTACCTTGTGCTCTCTTTACTGCTTGGAGGGCGTTGGGTAATTCGATTACTTCTAAGGCTAATTTGGTTAAATGTGGGGTTACAATTGATTTCTCCTCATGTTGTTTGTGTCGGGAAGAAATTGAGGATACAAGGCACTTTTTTTTAATTCAGAATAACTTGGTTAGTTTGGAGTCAATGTTATGCTTGGCTTGAGATGACGTCGGTAGATCATTTTAATTCTGGTTCACATTTCTTACACTTTATCTTGTGCAATCTTCCAGACTATGTAAATGCTGCTAGGGGACGCGTTTGGGTTGCAATCATTAGCGAGATTTGGAGGCACATGAATAATCACATTTTTAAGGGCAGAGCGATTGATCATTCTGAAATCTTTTCTTTGCCTCAATTAAAGGCTTGGTCTTAGATTACTTCTTAATTTGTTTTTTCTTGGTTTTTCTTTTCAGATTGGTGTCTTATCCATTGACGTGTTTGATGTCTATTTAAAGTTTCTGTTAGTTTTTGGTTGTGTATGAAGGTTTGGTGATATTGTTAGGTTTAGGTACTTTCGTTGATTTTGAGTTAGCTAGTTTTGGTAAGGTTATTGGATTTTTCTTTTGAGTAATATACACTGAATTTATGATATGTGTGCATGATATTAATTATTAGGGTTAATTTATTAATATAATTTCCGTTAAAGAAAAGTTTATACCAACAAAGGTAATTTTATCGTGTAATCATTCTCACTATATATACACACATAAAGTGTAATTCTTTTCTTAGTGGTTGGAGCATTTAGTGCATTTGCTTTTCGTTGTGCACTGATTCTGATATTTTCTACAGCCTCTTTGGTGACTTAAAATAGTGAAGTTGAGAAATGAGAGTTTGCTAGAAAAATGGAAAACAGGATAGGGAAGTGAAATAGACCAGCTATTTTGGCCTCTACCATGCATTTCCTTTTGCCACTTGTGAGAATGACGTATTGGATGAAGCAAGTTAGCTCACTAGAAGAATTAATAGATACATAGGCCAGTCTGCACCAAAATATTTGAAACACAAAACTAAAGGCAATTCAAAACATGGTGAACATGACAGATTTAGTGGATGCTTCACTTTAGTATAACAGCAACTAATAGGTGGCAAAGTTTTAGCATTTAGGTTTGCACCATTTAATGAGGTTTCCAGTGGAACCAGGATTTTGATGGAAAAAGAAGAGGGTGGACAAGTTTTTTGCTGTCCTTTTATGTGTCCCTCAACAATTGGGGCCTTCTTGTACACTACTCTATCTGAGTCCTTTGTGCCCTTATATTGATCACATCTCCTTTTGTGCCTCTGGGAAAGGAAAAAGCATTGCCAATTGAGACTTATTAGGGGGGGAAAACCAAAAGTTTAATCAGGAAGATGCAGATCCGATTCCTTTACTGGATCTTCTGGCCCATCTGTGCTGAAACCTTTGAATTATAAGAAGATTAACGTTAATTCTAGCTGCTTTGAATAACCTAAGCTTTAGTACTGCATTGTTCAACTCATCAAGTTAATTAATGCAAGAGTTGAACCGAGCTAGTTCCATATTCTAACTCTTCTGTGCGTGTGGTATATCAGCGGATGAGTACAGTCTCTTTTTGATAAAAAAAATATTCTAACTCTTCTGTTACTCATTAATTAAGGGTTTCACATAACTTCATCACTTTGTATAACACATTGTAATATATGGTATATAAATGTAAATTCAGAACAACAAAATATAATAAAAAGACATTTTATACCTAAAGTCAGCCACTAAAAGTTTTTTTTAATTAATTTTTTTATTGATAAAGAACAAATAAATTAAATAAAATATTATGTTTCAACCCATCTATAAAAACACTAGAAGCATTTATCTCTCTAATAACAAAAAGAATCTTCAACGAACATATATTCTTATATTCCTATAACAGATAACAAAAAATAAATGTAACAATTATATTTAATAAAAATAAAGAATTATTACAACTTTTACAGTGCATATATCTCTAATAGAAAGAAATAGTATAGTACACTGTTAGTATGTCTCTGATATATAGTCCAACTTTCAAATACTCATTTCATTTACATACGCCACACAGAAGACAAAAAAGAAAATTCACTTTAATTGCAATAAACATTAAACATTTCTAAAGGTTAAATGTTCAAGATACGCATATCCTCAAATTTTGTAAAGACACAATTATACATCAGTTAACTTGTTTTTTCATTGATATAAATAATTAAAAAAAAAGGAGACCGTAAGAAAAGGAGATACAAGTATAGAACACAAGTGGGAGCTTCCCATGTTGTGATGATTCATTTATGTAATTTTATTTTTAATTTTCTGATATTTTAAATCACTATCGGTTCAAAATTTAATTCATTTTGTCATTGAATGAATAAATTTTAGAATATGAAAATAGATAATATTATCTATTTTATTTTCTATTTTTTAATCAGGATTTTTATTTCTTTATTTGATTTTTTTTACTAATTAATAAAGAAGAAAAACTAGATTATGTAGTGGACTTTACTTCTAATTCAACCCTATAAAACCGGTTCATGAGGTGAGGTTCGCACCCACTTATATATAATGAAATACTCTAATCTTTAATCATGTCCGATCTAAAAAACAGATAGAAATAATTAAAAAAAGTCTTATATTTTTATATTTTAGTATTAAGTATCTAACCCACATAAAAAATTATAATTCATTATTTATGTTAACTATTCTACTGAAAATTAATTCATATGTTGAAAAAAATTGGTATCTCGAAATTTGTTTTGCACGGTTCTCCAACAGTGTTATCTTTTGAGTGCACTGAGAGTTTAGGGAGGGCACTATTGTTGAAGAGAGTGGTTTAGATGTTAAAAACTATGGAGTTTTGAAGTGAGGATGAATGAAGTTAGATAAAGATGCATTAGGATTTTGTTGAGAGGTGAGAAATATAGTAATCTTTGATGATAGGAGTAAGTACTTAGGGTTTTGGTCCTGAAAGTGAGGAATGATTATAGGATGAAAAGTTAGGTGATAATAGATGAAGGTAAAATTTGGTGCAATAATGATGAATAATTGAAAAGGTTGACAGAAAGGAGTAAAAAAGTAATGCATGGAAGTGTGTTAAAGTCCCATATAATGAATCTGGTTGACATTCCGTAGAGTACATGCTCCCACATGTGTTGCTGAATGGTTTACAATGTCGTACACGTCTGTCACAGCTTTTTTTGCAGTAGTCTCCATGATTCATACATAAGTACACACATATTATATATACATATATAAATATTGTGAGAACATAAAATTAAATATGAAAAAGAAAGTGAACACATGCAAGCTACTATCTTAGAATTCTATTTTGGTCGATGACAAGGTTGACGGAAATATAGTGTCCTCTGAAGGCATGTAATTATGCTGTGCGTGCGTTAATGGGTATTGCTTTTACCTTTCATGGATGACTCAAGCTCCATTTACTTTTAAGAACACCTCCTTTCGACACCTACGAATGCTACTAAATATTTCCGCAGTTCCTTCTTTTTCTTATTTCATTTTCTATCTTTTTTGTAAAAAAAAAAAAAAACTTTCAATAACTTTATTCCCACAATGTTTCTTTAAGTTGTAGTATTTTTTTTTTAAAATATTACTTTGACGGTTTCAGAGTTAAAGTTATAGTCCACAACTTTTTTTTATCACTGCACAGTTAAATTAATAAGTTTATATTTTTTTAAAATTTTATAAGAAAATTTTAAATAAAAATTAATTTTATAAATTAAAATAATTAGTTATTATATTATATTAACTAAAGTATAAAAATTATTGATATTTAAAATAATTTTTATTATTAATTAAAATTTATAAAGTGATTTTTAAATTGGTATCTAACCATTAACTATTAACTACTAACTCTTTCATATTTTAAATTAGTCTCTATTAATCTTTTAAAAATTAATTTAGAATGTAAAATTTAGTAGTTAAAATTTAAAAAACTAATTATAAATTTTTATTAATAATAAAATTCACTTTCAATACCAATAATTTGTTAATCTATGTAACATTGTATAATTTAGTTATATAATAATTAATTAATTTTGTCTTCAAAACAATTATAATATAATTAATTCATTGTTGAGTTGTATTTTAATAAATTAACATTTTCATATAGTGCTTATTACAAAATATATAAAAGCTTAAAAAAATGTAAGTTTCTTTTTTATTTATCAACAATAAAGTTAAATTGGATTAATTCTTCAATACAAAAATTCAAAGAATATTTAAATTTTTTTTAGGAAATAGAATTTTAATACTTGCCAACTGATTTTTTGTTTTTTAAGGTGCAAGCTATTTATGTCTTATGTATAGCTTTATTTTTATATTATAAATAATCTTATAATATATAAAATGTAACTTTAAAGTTTTATTTCTTAAAATAAAAGTACCTGGAAGTTGGCTGAAACATGAAGTACATTTTTTTTTTAATTTTAAAAATCGTGTTAAGAAAGTGACAAATTATATTACTAGTCGTTCTAATAATAAAGTAAAGGAGTGAAAAGTGTGGGTAAATTCTTTATCTAGCACCATTTACACTTTTTTTTTCTAACTAGCACTATTTTTGTTTTATTTCTCTATCTAGCACTCTTTTGTTTTTATTTCCCTATTTAACACCCTTTTATTTTTTATTTCTCTATCTAGCACCATTTCAAAAATAAATTAAAAAATAATAAATTAAATATTTTTTTTGATAATTTTAACTTTGAATGCATTAAAAATAAATATTTTTAATGTTTAAAATAGTTAGAAATATAATTAATGAATAAAGAAATGTTTTTTTACAAAATAAAAATAAAAAAATAATAAATTTAAAATGTTTAGTTTAAAAATTATTTTTTTAAGAATTAATAAAATAAAAAATTAAAACTCTACAACAACGTAAAAGTTAAATATATAAACATAAATTAGTATTTATTTTTATTATTATTGATGATGTAATCATGTTAATTTCAAGTAAAAAATACAAGACATAATTATAAAAAAAAACAAAGTTAAATAATGACTGATATGGACATAAAATAACAACATGATCAGAAAAAAAATGTTCATATTGTCAAACACCAAGACACACATAAAAAATATGTCCCAACATTACTGGATTGTGCACTCCTCATCATTAATTATGTTTCATTTCGCACAAACTATTTAATGTACCATTGAAGAAAATATTAAGTGAATTATCATCTTTCATTTATTTTCATTTTTATGATCAACATATACTTATTTAGTATCGCCTTATATCTCTTATATTTATCTTATTTGGATTTATTTTTATATCTTTTATCTTTATCTTAATTTGTTTTGCCTTTATTTTATATCTTTTATGTTTTAAGTTATTATTATTTTTTTCAACCATTTTTTTTATTGTTGCTGTTTTTATTTTGTAGACTTTTTTTTTCATTTTTTGCTTCTCATTTTTAAGCATTAAGTGTAACATTTGCATTAGTTTTTTTTAGGATTTTGCATTTAGGATAGACACTTCAATATTACTTGTGTATCCACTATTAATTAATACTAATTGACTTTGGTTTTTTTGTAATTATGTCATGTATTTTTTACTTGAAATTAACATGATTACATCATCAATAATAATAAAAATAAATAGTAATTTATGTTTATAGATTCAACTTTTATGTTGTTGTAGGGTTTAATTTTTTATTTTCTTCATTCTTAAAAAAATAATTTTAAACTAAACATTTTAATTTTTTTTATTTTATAAAAAATCATTTCTTTATTTATTATTTATATTTCTAACTATTTTAAACATTAAAAATATTTATTTTTTAATGTATTTAAAATTAAAATTATCAATAAATAAATAAATTATTATTTATTTATTTATTTTTGAAATGGTGCTAGATAGGGAAATAAAAAATAAAAGGGTGCTAGATAGGAAAATAAAAACAAAAGTGTGCTAGTTAGGGAAATAAAAGTTTAAATATGGTGCATAGAGAAATTACCCGAAAAGTGTACCATATTTACTAGGATACTTATTTAGCAATTAATAAATCAACCATTTTACTCTTTTTATTAAATTTGAGAAAAAGTAAAGAGCTTAAAAATTGTAGGTTTTAAATTTTTTATTATTCAAACTATAGGAAAAACAATTAAAACGGATTAAAAAAATGCGATTAATAAAAAGGGTAACTTTGTTAGAATTTTCTTATAGTATCTTCTAATTATCCTACTCTTCAAAATTCCTTCGTATTATGTAATGTGTTCAATGTTTTATTTGAACACTAATACTTTGATACAGTAAAGAGTAAAAACACTCATTTAACAATTTAAGAAATTAATATTTTAATTATATTTATTTTATTTTTTTAATTAAAAATATTATTATAAAGAGTTGTTAAAGGAAAGAAAATGTGTTAGTGTCAAAAGAATCTTTATTGTTTTTTATTTTATTTCAAAGGCCAAGTTTATCACTTGTCTCTCAAGTTTAAAAATGTTATTTTTAGATTTATAATTTAAAAATAACCCACTTATCTCCTTATTTTGTAATGTTTTTTTAGTCCATGTTGATAAAGATCAAAAGTGATGTATTTTCAAATTAGGGAGACTGAAAAAAAATTGAAATTTGATTGATAAAAATAAACTTAACCTAATTTTAAGGGGTTAAAAGGATATTTAAGTCTATTTTAATATAATACATTAAATAAAAATACTACAATATCGTAATTTTTTTAATATCAAAATACAACATAACACCAATCAGTAATCGTAAAAAATATTGAAGTAAATTTTTATTAAATATATTACTCGTAGATTATTTGATAAACACAAAAATTTAGCATGATCATATATTTTTCCATTAACAAGATTATTGGGGCAAAAACTTGCTTTGCTAATTTCTTCAACAATATATCAAAATTATTCTCTCTATATGTAAACGGGTAGAACTATATATTAAACCAATCTAAAATATCTCTAAGATTTTGACATTACACGTATTTTATATATATATATATATATATATATATATATATAGTATTTGTGAGTTGTGAAAGTATGATGAATGATGAGTTGTAGTGTGTGATGACTTTAAAACGGAATAGTTTTAGTTTTGATTAGAGAAATAAGATGCATTGAGAGAAAGAGATGGAGATTTAAAAGAAAACGCTGTCAAATTGTGAACCAAGGTTCCATTTTGAAGATAAAGTGAGTCATTTTATTCTTTTTCTTGTTGGAAATTGCTGAAAGCGTCCGACACTAGATCAATGCTCGAACACTTGGCACATACCCACTTGTGCTTAATTATTATAAAAAAGAATAACACAACAATGTGTGCCCTACAATTCATAAAAGAAGGAAAAAAGGCAAAATGGATATACGTACGTTCAATTTTATTTAACAATTCAAAAACAAAATAAAGGGGATTTCATACTTTCGATACATTTTGACCCTAATCCTTTCTAATTCTAATTTAATCATACTCCATAACTATGCTTTAAACAAGTTCATTAATGAAAATCTAAAATATTTAGGCGTACCAAAAATAATAATGGGCAAAAGCTGAACAAAAAGTTGAATTGATTCTCAAAAACAATTTTTAATTTGTATCTAAAAAATATTTCCTCCATAAGGGAATTCTTAATTTTTTTTAAACAAGTAAATAAAACTATAGTAAATAGATAAAAGAAAATAATAGTTTTCGAGAATTAACTTTATCATCGATAATTCATTTCTAGTTTTTTTTTCTTCTCATCATTGATATTATTGGAGGCGTAAATTAAAAAAATTAATATTAAATTGGAACCTAGAAATATAAATATTTTAAGACTTACTTTTTCTCATTGATCAAAGAGGGTGTATTGTAATTAAATTTAAGAAAAAATAGCCTTATTTCTCTAAAATCCTTCTAAATCACCCTCATACCCTTTAAGTTTTTAATATATAGATACATGTTTTTTTTTAATAGTTTATTAAAGTGACATTCAAATATATTTTATTATTTAATAACTAGCAAGTTAATTAAAACTTAAGCAAAATGCAAACTAAAAATTAAAATTTTAAAATATAAAATTGAAGAATTTAATTATTATATATTAAAAATATTAAAACATATTTTTATTTAATTATAAGTTAGCATATTCTTGAACATTTAATAATTATTTTCATATTCTTGAACATTTAATAATTATTTTCATATTCTTGAACATTTAATAATTATTTTCAGATTTTGACACGAGTAGGTGTAGACGACTTTTTAGGGAGCCATATCTAAAGATAATATATTTAATCCAATTGATAATTTTTATTTTTATTTTAATATTGTGTTATTGTGAGAAAGTGGAAAAAATTATCACAGTTCAATAGAAAAAGCCTTTTTTTCAGTATCATTATTTGGGGCTAACAGCTAGGTTCACATAATTTTTTTTATAAAATGTCATTTGGGAGTGTGAGGGTAGCAAGAGCCTAGATCGGAGGATGTTATGGAAGTAGTACATGAGTTCTATAATAGTGAAAGATGCGTCGAACATAGCAATGCATAATTTATTACACTAATTTCTAAACTGGAAAACCCCCAAAATAAGGATGTCTATAAAATTATGACAAAAGTTTTGACTAGAAGGATTAAGACACTTTTTAGAAAAGTGATAGACGAGACTCAATCAACTTTTATTGTAGGGAGAAATTTTCTAGATAGTTTCTTTTTCTAATGAGGTTATTGATGACATTAGAAGGAAAAAGAAAATTTGTTTGATAATGAAAGTAGATTAGGAGAAAACTTAGTCACTTGGGAATTCCTAAGTTATATCATAGGTAAACTAGGCTTCAATGAGAAATTGATTGGATGAATTAAAGGCTGTCTAAAATTTGTAACGATAATAGTCTTAGTGAATGGGAGTCCCACAAAAGAATTTAAGTCATAGGTCTTAGACAAAGTGACCCATCAATGTCTTTTTTGTGCCTCATAGTGGTATAAAGACTAGCAGGTTTAGTTAGACAAGCTCTAATGGCACAAAAGCTAGAATGGGTAAAAATAATATAGAAGTAAACATGCTACAAAAGGCAAATGACACCCTATTATTTTGTAAGGATAAAATTCACATGACTATAAAAGGCATTCTAAGATGTTTTGAGCTTGCTTTAGGGTTAAATGTGAATTTTCACAAAAGTAAGTTAGGCAATATAAGAGTCAAAAGCTACATGGTTGATATATATGTTGCAATTTTAAACTGCAAAAATATGTCACTACCTTTACCTTTAAGTTATTTGGGAATTTTTATAAGAGGGAACCTGAGGAGAGTGGAAATGTGGGAGCCCATGCTAAGTAAGATAAGAAAGAATTGAGTAGATGGAAAGGAAGACATCTTTCTTTTAATAAAGTTTTGTATATGTGTTCTCCCTCTTTTTTATTTATCTTTTTTTAAAGCCCCAAAAAAAGTTATACAAGAAACTAGGAGAGTCCAAAGTTTGTTTTTGTGGGGATGAGGAGAGGAGAGTGAGAAGATACATTGGGTGAAATGGGTAAATATATGTAGACCAAAAGATGAGGGAGAATTGGTTGTAAAAGATATACAAAGGTTTAATGTGGCTCTCCTAGAAAAATGGAAATGGAGAATTATGCAGGAGGAAAGTGGACTATAGTTAGAAATAATTAAGTCTAAGTATGGGGACTATAGACAAATTAATAAAGTGAAAAGACTCATGAGTCTACATGGTGGCAGGATATCAAGAATGTTTGTGGAGTAGAAACAAAGGGGATTGGTTTGACACAAATATTACATGGAAGTTAGGTAATGGTTCACAAATCTTATTGTGGAAAGACAACTGAAATGGGGGGAATCCTTTAGTTGTAAGGTTTTTTTTATCAGCAATAAAAAAAATATGGATTACTTAAGGGGTGATCCAACCTTATACAAAACATAAAAATAAAAATAAATAGAACCTCACACCCCTACCTGTCTCAACCACCCATAGAAACCAACATGTTATGATACAAAGGTATAGTTTCAGACAACCTAAAACAACCAATAAACCCACACATGACATAAGCCAAAAGGGATATTCAAATATAACATCATAAACAAAAACAACTACCAGATTTACGAGACTTTTAACAGGCTCCTTTATAATAAACTTCAAATATGATTTCACCACAAATTCACAAAGCAAAAAAAAAAAAACACCTTTATAGCTTAGCTTTTTCCTCTTGCACTCCCGCCAACAATTAGTCGCTACTCCTCCTTAGATCCACTTTAGATAGCGAAAGAACGTCACCTCAAACTTGCAAAATACACTGCTTCTTCCTCCTAAAGCAAGGGGTTAGCAATACAAATTCTCTAAAACTGAAACAATACTTCTTAACATATCTAATACGTACCAATCGTTCCAAACACCATTCAGAATAAGAGAACTCTGCATATTTTTCTTTACATGTAATCCAAGCCCAAATTTTTTTGTACCACCACAAAGACCTATAAATAATCAACTATCCATTCTTAAAGACCTTCATATTCCCATGTTTCCAAATTTCTCCTACAAAAGCAATCCAGACACCCCCCAAACTCTGGACAACGGAACAATCATATTAGAAGGGAAAAACATCATGAAATGTACCTTAGCATCAAAGTGATTCATCGATAGACAACTTGGCCAAGACAAACACAATCCCTAAACTCTCCAAGCAAACATACACTAAAAAAAGAGATGACTAGCAGTCTCCTCTTCCTCACTGCACAACCCACATAAACTACTTACCAAGATAACACTTCACCTCAATAGATTATCCTTTGTTACTATACTATTTTGCAACACCTTTCAAGCAATAACTTGTGCAAATGGAAGGGACTTGACCTTCCAAAAACATCTCAAAAAGGGCCCTATCACCATCTAGTACCTCGGTCAATAAAGAATTATAGGCAAATTTCACAAAGAACCCCAACTTTTCGTCATCCCTCCAAATCTATTTATCCACAATGCTTTCCCCTTCTGTAGCTAACTTCTTATTATCCAAAAGACTCATCAATTGAGAAACTTGATCCTCTTCCCATGCAAAAGAATTTCTCCTCCACCCAATTCCCACTTCCACTTACTATTAATCCACCTACCTGCATGTGCCAAAAGACAACCTCAATTAATTGTAATAGAATATAGTCTTGGATACTTATACATCAAAGGGACATTATCCGCCCACTTATCTTCCCAGAACTTTATATCCTTCTCGTCCCCTAACGCCCATCCAATTTTATCTTCAAAGTCACTCCCCAAATCTTCTAATTTCCAAACCCTTTTTAAATCTCTCCACCAGAGGGATTCCTTATAACTTATGGCCAAACTTTTTAATCACTACAAGAAATTATTTATTTACATAACGATTATTACATATAGATCTGAATTCGTATATAAAGTGAGCATTACATACAGATATTTACATACAAATTTAATTCCATATATAAATAGACATTACATACGGATTTTTCCATATGTAAGCCAAAAGTGATTACATACGGATTTAATCAGTATGTAAGTTTGGCACTATGAAGCGGGAATATTACATACAAATTTTATTCGTGTATAAAGTATTACATACGAATTTTATCCGTATATAAAATATTACACACGGATTTTTTAACAACCTTTTTCTAATTGGGCCATGCGTTGCTCAGCCCACAAAACAAGTAGAGATAAAATTGGGTGAGAAACACTAAAAGTAAAATTGGGAGAGTGAGAGAAGAGGGTGGCTGAACACGACGCCAGTGGAGGCCTGACTGTGTCGCTGCATGACCGCGTCACTGCACCATCCTCATAAGAGTCGTGCAAGAATCGTTTTCGCTGTGAGGACATCGCGAGAGCAGGCGCCGCTGTGAAGAACGCCAGTGAGAGGCACCGCCTTAAGAACCACCGCGGGAGGTATAAATATTGCACTCATTATATAACAAACTCATACTTTTCCACCTAAACTGAGTCAGTTGCATTGTTTGAAGCATATGCGCTAAAATTTTCTTATTATTTTTAATCACAATGTTATAAGCTTATTGTTGCCTGTTGGTGAGGAAAAATGTTTCCTTCTTTACCCATGCATATTATTGGGTCTCATATGACCTTGGTCCAACGGGATTAGTATATGTAGGATCTAAGAATCTATACACATTTTCCTTCTCCTCAGTGAGACAGACTCCATGCAAAAACCTACAAGTTATTAGTTAAAGCATAATCAATAATAATTTAACATAAAGTAAATTGAAATATAGGTAAAGATACTTACATCATAAAAAATTGAATTATATTTATATTGAGTTCCTGATTCCCAGCTACAAATTCTAATAAATTTGTGTTGTACATCATCAGTGGCAGTTCAGTGTTTATTTGAAAAAACGTATCATCTCACGAAACTTCAAAAGGTTGACTACCAATCTTACTAGCAACTAGACCTAAGGAAGTTATAGGATCGTCAACTGGAACCTCACGCTTCTTCTCCGGACTTGTTTTCCGAAGAGGTTTCTACAAGATAAAGAACATTTGTATTAAATTATATGTAATATATAAATATAAATATAAATTAATATAATGAAATGAAATTATTACATGAGGTTGTGGCATAAATCGAATGAAGTGTCTGGGCTAGGCAACGAATGTCTGAAATGCATCAGCCATAGTGGTTACCTCATCTGAAGGTAGTGGAACACGAGCATCAGGTACTCGTACTTTTTCAACTGTTACCTTCGCCACATCAGGGGAGAGATGAACGTTATTTAAGGTGGTGGCCTCTTCACAGACTTTTCCAAGGGCCACCACCTGAGGAAGCTTGTCGGTCGCTACTAGTAGCTCACATTCCCTCGTCTACCCAATGATATCATCCCCTGATGTTGTAGGAGTCGCACAACTCCCCTTTGTGCTCTTGGGAGTGGGACTAACAAGGGGTTCAATCGGCTCGGCACAAAGTTGTTGCGATAGAAACTCTTGTCGCATTCGATCATTCTCCTTTCTCATCTCTAGTCACATCAGATCAGTCTCCTTTCTCATTTCCTCCATTAATTTTTCATGTATCTTAGTTTTTTTCATTTCAGTTTCGCTCTCTTTGGAGGGGGAGGATGACTGTCGTAGTGAAACTCCAAAAAATAGTTTAATTCCAACACCTTGCCCAACTGCACGAACACGACGGAAATGCTCAGGTCGTCCAATTGCTTCAACCAGGATATCGTGACGACCTTCAGCAACAAAATTACCTTGGGATTCCGAGGAATCCTACAAGAGACAAAAATCATATCAATTTTTAATATAATTAATGCTTTAAAATAAATGAAAATAACTAAAAATAACTTACAATTTTTTCGATGATAACTCCGGATTGCTCAGAACTTGGTGCACCCGACTTTTTAATTCAGGCGCTTTTCCATTTTACATGGTAAAAAGGTGGTGATGGAGGAGAAGTGACCCTTGTTTCCACATTCTCAAACGACGTCCCCTGTCTAGATTGCTCCTTTTCCACCATCAGTGATTGCTCAAGTTTTCGATACTCCGAACGAGAGAGTATGTGCGGGGTAACATTCTTCAAAGCTATCTCTTGAGCTTTCTTCCGACGATCCTGTCATAATTGAAATAAACAAAGTGAAGTAAAAAAGATAAACTTATTAATGTTATATAAATAAAAATAGTTAAGTTACTTCACTTACCATCCAAGCCTCATTTTCACGACTTTCTTTAAAAAGACGTCATGTCTCTTCATCAATATGTTTGTACTTTAAACATGGATTTTTGTCTTTAAGGTCGCCAAAAACGTATCTCGAAGTTAGTCTTGACTTAAAGGTACGGAATTTAAGTTCGATATTGGATATAATCTTTGATCGAAGCAGTTCCACATTAGGAATTTCAAAGTTTGCCTGGAAAATAACATCACCAAATTAAAATTAATCAATGAATATTAAAAAGCATTATATGGTAACAATAATAATGTAAAGCTTACCAGAACATCCTCCCATATCATGTTCCGATCGACCTTTGACACCTCATCCCACGAATTAATCAAAATGGAGAGCCTATCACGAGAAACAACTCCAAGATAGCTCATAAACTCATCTGCTTTAGGACCAAAAGCCACTCCAGTGTTGACGTCAATGGCAACATGTGTCTTCTCACCAGAAGCACGTCTCAATGCGAGTCGCTTCAATCTAGTAGGTCCTCTGCTGCCTCATCCGGATCGAGGTCTGATTGGAGTCTGATCGTCATCCATGTCTCTGTTAAAAAAATTAGGTAACAAACATTAGTTAATCTGCATCGAATTACATATAAAAATTAGGTAAAATCATATAAAAATAATACATAAAATTCTAAATTCTTATTTACTGGTTGCATGTGGGTTGAATGTTCATATGTAAATTCATTCACTATGGTATTTACGGGTTGCATGTACATCATCAAGTACATCGTCATCTTTATTAATTATCATTGGTGTGAATGAACGGGGGACACCATTTTCAATATCATTTATGCCCCCCCCCCTTGTTTTTTCCCGTGTAAAACGACATACCAATGTTCTGACATAGGATCTTTCACATAGAAAACCCGAGATGCTTGTTGAACCATTATAAATGGCTCATCTCGATACCCTATCTTTTGAAAGTCCACTAGTGTGAATCCTGATTCATCAATTTTAACCCCAGTTTTATTGTCAACCCATTTACACTTGAAAACTGGAACGGAAAACTTAGTGTAGTCAACCTCCCATATCTCTTCTATAAACCCATAGTATGTCATTGATCCAAGTACTAGATTTGTATCTTTCGAAGTCGAAAACTGCATTGACTCGACTTCAAAAGTAACACCAGAATTTTGAATTGTACTCTTTTCATGCATGGACTTCGTGTAAAATATACAATTATTCACTTCGTACGTTGTACATGAGATGACATCAAACTTCAATCTAGTAGCCAACCAGGTCAAGGTCTCTGATGCCGTTGAATCCTTGAACACCTCGTCTTTAAACCAAGGCATGAAAGTTCTATTATGTTCTATCAAGACCCATTTCTCTACTTGTCTTGGGTTATTTGCCTTCATAATGGCTTTATGAGCTTCTATGTAAGGTATAACTTCATCTGTGTTATTCAATATGTACAAATGTGCTTGCAAGACTTCTGATCGAGATTTGCTTACAATATTCACACCACGTAAACATTTACTTGTAGGACGCCTGTGGTGCCATGAATTAGCTGGAAGACCTATTGACTTTGCTTTTGACATGTACTCTGAACAAAATTCAATACTTTCTTCACCTATGTACCTTTCAATCATTGAAGCCTCTCAACGATAATGATTTTTCACATAACCTTTCAAAATTTTCATATACCATTCAATAGGATACATCCATCGTAAGTACACTGGTCCACACAATCTAACCTCTCTTACCAGATGCACCACTAGATGAACCATGAGGTCAAAAAAAGATGGAGGAAAAAAAATCTCCAATTCACGCAAGATAACAACAATTTCATTTTGAAGTTTATCTAGTTTTGATGGATCAATGACTTTACAACAGATGGAAGAGAAGAATGAGCACAAACGGGTTATGGTATGTCTAACATTTTTTGGTAAGATCCCACAAATAGCTACCAGCAACAACTGTTGCATCAAGATGTGGCAATCATGAGACTTCAACCCAATTAACTTCAAATCTTGCATTGACACTAGGCTCTTCACATTTGAGGAACGTCCTTGTGGCACTTTCACACCCTTTAGACTTTGACAAAAACTAATTTTTTCACCTTTTGACATTGTGTAACAGGTTGGGGGCAAATAAGTACGTTTACCCATTTCTATGGGTGGCAACTCGCCGCGTATGTTCATCTCAATCAAATCTAAACGAGCATTTAGACCATCCTTCGTCTTCCCGTTAATGTTAAGAAGTGTACCGATTAAGCTATTACACACATTCTTCTCAACATGCATTATATTTATACAATGTCTGACTTCTAACCTCGACCAGTATGGAAGATCAAAGAAGATTGATTTCTTCTTCCAAATGTTTGTCACAGATGAATTATTTTTTTACTTACCGAAGGTGTGGTCTATGTTATTTACCTTTTCGTAAACCTCATCACCGGTTAATGGAGTTTGTGGACCACTAGCCTCTTGGTGTCCATTAAAGGCTTTTCTCAATCTTCGGTAAGGATGATGACTTCTAAGAAACCTCCGATGCCGAAGATATATTGTCTTCCTTCCATGTTTCAATTGTTGAGAAGCAGTGTCTTCTTCGCATATTGGACTTGCTTTATGACCTTTAACACTATAACCTGATAAGTTACCATATGTCAGAAAGTCATTGATGGTGCAAAATAACATGGCATGAAGCTTGACAGTTTCATTAGCAAATCTGTCAAATACTTCAACACCCTGGTCCACATTAACTTCAAATCTTCAATTAAGGGACTTAGATAAACATCAATATCATTTCCTGGCTGTTTCAGACCGGATATCATCATAGACAACATCATGTATTTTCGCTTCATGCACAATCCAGGAGGTAAGTTGTAAATAACTAGTAAAACCGGCCATGAACTGTGATTTGTACTCATACTACCAAACGAATTCATTTCGTTTGTAGCTAAACCAAGTCAGATATTTCTTGATTCTTTACCAAACTCTAGAAACTCATCATCAAATTTCTTCTACTGAATAGAATCAGCTGGATGTCGGTACATGCCATCACATTTCCTCTCATCTACATGTCATATAAGATTCTTAGCATCCTCTGAGTTTGCAAACAAATGCTTCATCCTTGGAATGATGGGAAAATACCACATAACCTTCATTGGGGGTCCATGCTTTTCTATATCTTCAATAGTATCATCATCTTTTTGTTTCAACTTATAAAGTGATAACCCACACCTCGAAGAACTTTTCAACAATTCAAAATCTTTTCGGTATAATATACAATCATTAGGACATGCATGTATCTTTTTATACTCCATACCCATTGGACAAAGAATCTTTTTGGCCTCATAATTACGATTAGGTAGAGTATTTTCCTCTGGAAGCACATCCTTCAACAACTGAAGCAATTCCGTGAAGCTTTTATCAGTCCATCCATTTATTGTCTTCAAATTCATCAATCTTAACACCGCCGACAACCGTGTGAAGTTAGTTGATCCAGGATATAATGGAGTCTTTGCATCGCTTGACATACTTCCATATCCATGCGTTTTTGCAAAAGACTCAGCTCCTACGTCACGAATCATGTCCTCCAATCGATCATCATCTACATCATCGTGTACTGCTTCATCCATGGTGGACCCCACATATTCTTTAGTTACGAAAACACGTGGTAAATTTAATAATTCACCATGTCATGTCCAAGTTGTATAAGATCGAAGAAATCCTTCACATAGCAGGTGCTCCCTCATTATATTAACATCCAATATCCTTCCATTCAAACAATTAACGCACGAACACCTAATCTTTGCTCCATCATGACCACTATTAATCGCGTTATGTTGTGCAAATTGTATAAATTCTTTTACTCATCTTTCTTACTCGTCACTTATACGAACAAAACTCATCCAATTTCGATCCATTATATATTCTGTAATGGTTAGGATTTTTCAATCAGTGTTCTATCTCACGCGTTTGTCGAGGGTCGAACACCCCCGGACTCAATACCATAACGTATTATTGCCAAAGATAACATATAAAGTAACAACTAACTACTAAATAATATAAATTTTAATATAAATTACATAATACATAAAAAAGAACAAATTCAAAATATAATAAGTATTAATACTAAATAATATAAATTTTTAAAAATACAAATATGTATTTTTAAAAATACAAATATAATACATAAAAAAAACATACAACTTCAAAATATAATAAATACTAAATAATATAAAATTTTAAATATACAAATTATAATACATAAAAAAATCAAAAAATTCAAAAAAATTTAAAATAGCACACCAACCTTGTGTGACGGCAACAACGGCAACAGTAACAGTGGCGACAACAGCGACGTCAGCGGAAACGGTGGCGAAGCAGCGACGGAGATGGGAATGTCAATGGAACAATATCTTCGACCACCAATGGAATAAAAAACAAATATAAGGAAACGAAAAACATTTATAATACGTACATTTGTGAAGAAAGCGATTCAAGAAACCAACAATGACAAATTATAATGAAGGTGCAGAAGAAGAGATGAACTTCAAGATACGCCAGCGCAGGAACAGTGCAAACGAAAGGCAAAGAGGAGAAAGAAAGTAAGAAAGTCTGTGGCGCGCTTAAAAAATTTAGGGTTAAAAACGATTTACAAATGCGACTATACAAACAGACGCATTTGTAAATCAAGTTAATTTCAAAAATGCCACCGTTTTTTTTACAAATGTGTTTAAGCGCAAAACCGCACTAAATAAAGGGTCGTTGTTTATATATTTTGTACTAATGATTCTACAATGAACATTGATTTTAACTGATTTGGAATTTTAAATTCTTATTGAAAGTGTCTTGGGAATTATTTGTCTTTCCCTTTTCACTCTTTTATACATTCAGGTTGGGATCCTGGACGAGTTTTAAATCACATAAAACACAAAAGGATTTTCTTTTAGTAGACTAAAATACTTGGTATGATTTCTACATCTTTTTATATTTAATGAATTACTGATATTACTTTCTGCATCATAAATGTTCATATACTTGATGAAGGAATACAAATGAATGCTTCATTCCTAGATTCCATTTTTTTACCTTGATGAATACATGTGAATATTTTTTATGGTAATAAATACTTCTTTTTAAGAAAGTTGAAATAATGTCATAATTCGAAAAATAAGCAAAGAAAAAGAGGGCAAATCTTCTATTTTCAACAGGAGACTCCTATCTGTATTTCTATGTCATACATGTGCTTTAACTAACATGATTACTCTATATTTTGAGCACGTCTTAGATGAGGTGAGTAGGTAGTTGAATGAGAACTTCGAGGAATCACTTAATGAGATTTTACAAATGATTCCTCGTGTGCGGAGAACATTTCTGTTTTCTACTACAATGACTACGGACCTTACTTATTTTTCTTGTTATTTTAAGACAAATCTATTATAGTTCGTTACGTACTTATGTTTACATGCATGTTCTTTAATAAGTATGTTATGGTGCAGATGAAATTGAAATGTTGGTCTCTATTGGTTTCTTATATGTTGTGGATACTTGGTTGCGGACATCACTTGTAGTTTTGAGAGGTGCTTAAATTACCTTGCTATGTCATTTTTTGTGAATAATTATACACCCTTCTATTGAGATATAAATATCTTAAAATCAACGATAGGGTGTTCAAATTTGGTTAAACACTAAAATTTGATGGATTTTTTTTATGTAGTCGCAGGATGTTGCACAGAATTTTAGAGCTATTTGTACTCCAGAATTTTTCCATTTCAAAAAGGTAATTAGAATTACAACCATTATTATTCATTGTACTACAATTGATAAGCATGATTTTAATTAGGGGTTAAATTAAACCCTCAAATATCATTATATTTATATATATATATATATATCATATTTTTATCATTACTTAATAACAGGTTAGACGAAGGCCATTTGAGCTGGTTTATCATGGCCAATTTGATGATTCACGACCAAGTATTAAATATAAGAGAGATGTGAATCAATAAATAAATGAGATTAAATTATAAATTACCAAAATCATAATTTAAAAAATATCTTTTATACTGTGTATTATCTTTGTCAAAATTATAGTTAGAATTAGAGATGGAGAAGTAACAATAGTTATAATAACCTTAAGAATTTGGTGGTAGAAACAACTTCTATTCTTATTATTTATTATTTATGCGTGTGAGCCTTTGGTTTGAACATTGTTATGATTGTTATGGAAGAAGAACAAAATTAGAATGAACATGGTGTGCAAGTTTATACTACTAATGCATGATCACTAACAAAAAGAAAATATTGTTAGTTTGAATGTGAATCATGTAAATTGAATAATATTACTTACAGAGGATCAAACTCAAGCATTGAAAATTAAAGAGATATCTATGAAGTGAGAGATCCATCTTGAAAACATATACCTCGAATTTAAGTGAGTCATCTTAGGTAACACCATTATATCTCTTTCTCTTTCTCTGTATGTTCACCACTTATACTTTCATAAAGAGAAATTTTATATACTAATTTTACTTAATAATTTGTTTCAAAACAACTTCCAACAATTTTTTATTTTTTATTTAAACTTAATTATATAAATGATATGTATTCATTTAAATGAATTACTTTTTTTTAGAAAAATAATTCAATTATTTCATTAGAATATAATTCAGTAGTTTAATTGTTTTAGATCAAACCTTTCAAAATAAATTTAGACATGAATTTTCAAGGTCTTAGATCTAGGTTTTAAATAAGACTTTCGATAGATATTTTGGGTTTTATTTATTTTAGGATCTTTTGTTCTGTTTTTATTCATTTCATGATTTTGTTTATTTGTCGTCTATGATTTGTGATCTTTCATTTCTCTTATATTTTTTTTTATTTGTGATTGTCTCTTCTTATTTGTTCATTTATTATTATTATTTTTGAAACACATAAATAAATTATCTTTTTTTTTTATCTGTAAGTAATTTTTTTTTTTACTTTATTTGAATTATTCTACAGGATATTGATGTTGATTTATCATCGGACTACGAGTCTGATGATGATAATGCAGAGTCTGAGGAGGAGGGTTCTCTGAAATGAAAGAACGGGGATGATAATGAAGCCATTAATGAAGAAGAGTGGTAGATAATGAAGCCAACAATGAAGAGGAGTAGGCTACCAGTAAAAAGGCAAAGTCAGATGCAAGTCACAAATGGAAAAATCTTTTTTATGTTGTTGAAATTGTAGGATTTTCAATAGAGTGAAAAGATACAGAATAACATTTACTTGTGTATTATTATATATTGAGATATATGGTGAGAAGGCAAAAATAATATCTTTCTCTGTATCTATTCCAACAAAGCATATATATATATATTAGTATCTATTCCAATAAAGCATGTAGTTATAATTTATTTCCAATGGTCTTAGAATGACTTTTTGTATATGCACGTTTGGAACTCGTTTTATATAAAAAAGAAAAATAAAATTATAGTTACATATAAATTTAAAGAGAATTTTCATATGGATATATTTGTATGTAAATCTAAAGAAAATTACATACGAATCATGTAAACCTGAAGATAATTACATACGGATTTTAAATTTGTATGTAATAGTTACCTACGACAATTTTACATACGGATTTTTTTTCATATGTAATTTATATGTAACTATGTTTTACATACGAATTTAAGGTGTTACATAAGAATTTGTATTGTATGTAAAATCAATTTTTTTGTAGTGAATCCCTTCCAACCACCATACTTAGATTCCAAAATTTCTTTCCACAAACCATTATTATTTGACTTAAGACGTCATATCCATTTACTTAAAAGGGCGATATTAAATAATCTTAAATCTCTTACCCCCTAAGCCACCATCATCTCTTGACTTACATATCCTATCCCATGATACCCAAGCATTTTTTCACCCCTCCGAACCCCAACCTCACAATAAGTTTCTTTGTCTTTTTTCCAATTCCTTCAAAACCGACACCGACATATAAAAACAAGAGATATAAAACAAGGGAATTGAAGTGAGAACGACTTTAATAAGATATATTCTCTTTGCCATCAACATAAACTTTCCTTTCCACTTCCCCAATCTCTTTCTAGTATTTTCAATCACACCCTCCCAGAAGCACAGTCTCTTATGGTTTCCCCCTATTTTAATTCTCAGATAAGTAAAAGGAGCTTTCATGATGTCTAGGTTATTTAAGAATAGTAGTTGTATTTTGCTAATAAAAAAATAATAATAGTTGTACGCAAACAAAAATACTAGATATAGGGGTCTGGGTGATGATTAGATATGGAGGATAGAATAAAGGAGAGAGTGGTTCTAATGGAAATTACAGGTACCGAATAATTCTCGTATTCAGATTGGTGCATGTGCCTAGAATATATATACGAAGTGTGGAGAAATATCATGACACGGGATAAGTAGGGAAGAGTGGTCCAACATGAATAAGACTATAATACGATCAAATCACATGTTCTAAGTCAATGTAAATCACTAAATGGTAACTAATGTAGTGCTCAAATACATATTATCTAGTGAAGCAACTTTGTTGGGCGAAAGTGCAACAATTGAATTAATGACTTTGCATGGTTATCAACATCTGTTGCATCTTAGGTTTTGCCAAAGCTCGTCAATCAACCTTGGCATTTTTACATCTTGGAGGATATAACTTTTTTTTTCTGTGATGAGAACAATAGTGACTCCCATGAATTGGTTTTTAGTTCTACTAGTTTGCTAAATCCTCTTTTGGCCATGCATATCTATGTAGGTGCATTGCTATCTTGGAGGTATGGATACTCTGGTGCAGAAAGGAAAAACAAAGGCGACTAATACACATTTAAAACAACAACTATATAGTCGCATTTATTGTACACGTAGTCTTAAATCGAAGATATAAAAAGGCGGCTAATTAGCCGCATTCGTAAATGCCATTTATAAATGTGACTATGGTCAATAGCCGCATTCATATATGCTTATGAATGATTTTATATAGGGAGGAGTAATGCATTTATGAATGCAGCTATTACCATAGCCGCATTTTTAAATGGCATTTACAAATGCGGCTATTACCAGATCCGCATTTATAAATCTTGCGCTGCATTCATAAATGCGGTTATGGTAAATAGTCATCGTTGTAAATCATTGTTTTTTGTTTTTAGTTCATTTTGTTTAATGCTAATTCCCATATAAATTAACTTGTTCAATTATAACCCAGTCAGACAAATACATAAATTCAGAGAATCAAATTTTATATATTCATAAAATTGTATTACAAACACTAATATATATATATATAATTCCTACACTACACTATTGATCATCAGCTATCCTAGAGTTATAAAAATTGATGAAATATGTGGACCAAGAATGTCTCACATATGTTATGGCTTCCGAAGACATTGGTTGCTCATCCATGAAGAACTGCATTACAAAATACGGTTCACATAAATTAGTTTTAAGATGTACACATATCTTAAAGAATTATAAAGATAATTAACCATCATGTTACCTCATGCCAATCACAGGCCTAGTCTTACATTGGTAACCATGCATTGCATAATGTAATAGCCACACTCATAGCTTCTTAGTTGTTTCAGACTGAATATCATCATAGACAACATCATGTATTTTCACTTCATGCACAATCTAGGATGTAAGTTGTAAATAACAAGTAAAACAAGCCATGAACTGTGATTTGTACTCATATTACCAAACGGATTCATTCCGTTAGTAGCTAAACCAAGTCAGATATTTCTTGATTCTTTACCAAACTCTGGAAACTCATCATCAAATTTCTTCCATTGAATAGAATCACCTAAATGTCGGTACATGCCATCATATTTCCTCACATTTGCACGCCATCTAAGATTCTTAGCATCGTTTGGGTTTGCAAACAAACGCTTCATCCTTGGAATGATAGGAAGATGCCACATTGTTGGATCTATTAGTGTCTAAGTTCAAGAGGAGGGTGAATTGAGCTTTTAAAAACTTTTCACAACCAAAACTGTTTTCCAGTAATCCTGAGAAAAAAAAAACAGATTTATTTTCTTATTACTTTTTCAAATCCAGAACCTTGACCAGATTAGTTTGAAATTCAGTGAGTGATTTTCCATAACAGTGTAGGCACCTTAACAACAGCAATATTAAGAAATATATTACAACAAAAAATCCAACTTTGAATCTTTAACAACCAATCTTGAAAAGAATGTGAATCTTGAACAAAGATATTTCAGAGAGTTTATGACTTCCTTTAATCAGCCAACACACAAATTCAGATATCCACAAGTAACCAAAAACTTTTTCATAATCTTGAAGAACAGTATGTGACAACCCAGAAATAACAAATTCAGTTTTAAATCAACAGATTTATTTTGTTTCGGATTATCAAATTTGTATAAATGAGTTGTAGAGATTGAGAAGAATAAGGCACACACAGTTTATACTGGTTCACTCATTCAGAGCTACATCTAGTCTCACATCACACCAAGGTGAAATTCACTAAACCAAACCAAAAACACTTACAAAAACTTTGTGGTTCTTGAACCCTTCAAGAACAAGACATACAATGTTGAAAAACACTATTTCAACAACACTTGCACTTTAAGAAACCCTGTCAAGAAGTGTTTATACAATCACCTTTATACAAGAAAGAATAAGGAAAGAAAACACCTGAAAAGACAATGCAAGTAAACCAAAACAACAACACTTTTCTGCTGCTCAACAGTGACAAAACCTCAAACCTTGACCAAGGCACACAATGAACAAGCACACTTGAATTTCTTTAAGAGAACCTAAGAAAACATTCAAAACTTTTATCTCTCAATGAAAACTCTTTGATTTGTGTTCAAAAAAGTGATCACTTAGTCATCTTTCATGTGAGATGTGCCTCTCTTTATATAGAAAACAGTTTATAACAGTATCGTCATCTTTTTGTTTCAACTTATAACGTGATAACCCACACCTCAAACAACTTTTCAACAATTCAAAATCTTCCCTGTATAGTATGTTGAGCATGAGAGCTTTGATGTTTCAAATCCATGATGAAGCTTGAAGTTGTGCTGCTTTTGGTTTGGGTTTAGATTTTAATGTTTAGAATCCTTGTAAAGATCAGTTCTTGTCACTTGCACAAAACTTGCCCAATCTGTTTTAAAAAGCAAAGAGTTTTTCTAAGTAAAGAGAAAAACAACCGATAGAATTATCGAAATATTCGGTTATTTGTCACTTGGCTTACTTAGAGGTTTTGAAACTATTTTTGACTTGGTTAGATAACTGCCTAACCAATTCAACCGGTTAAAACGTATTTTCAACCGGTTGATTGTGTTTTTCATAACAGTTTTTTGAAAACCTGTTTTAACTGTTTTGGATGTGATCAAAACTATTTTAGCTAATAAATGTTGCCTTGAACGGCTAGATTTTAAGTGCTATAAATATAGCCCTTCTTTCAAAGCAAAACAACAAGTTTTTACACAGATTTAAGATCAAAGAGAGATTGAGATTAGTTTTTGAAAGAAGTTTTCAAAAGGTTTGCAAGATTGTTGTTGAAGCTTTGCACTGATACAAGATTTGATCATAGGACTTCCTGGTTTGTGTAATCTCAGGTGTTTTCTATTCCTTTCAAGATTCTTGTAATTGTACTTTCATAAACTTGTAAGCGTGTGTGAAATCCTGCAAAGTCAGAGGGTGTTCTGACTTGAGGTGAGTGGTGTTGCAAAGAGGGTGAATGAGTCTTGTGGTTTTTAAGGTCACCTCTTTGTGATGTGTTGGTGTAATCTGTAAGTGATTACTAGTGGAACTCAGAGGTTGTTCTGAGAAATGGATGTAGCTCAAGGTTGAGTGAACCAATATAAAATTCTTTGTGTAAATCTCTCTATCTCTAACTCCTTATAACTATTTGTTTTAATTATGTTTATGTTGTTGGTATAAACAACCGATTAAAACGCAATTTCAATCGGTTAAAATTCTAAAAACAATTTCTATATCAGTGGTTGATTACTTTCCTTAATTGTTTATCTGTGATTGTTTGATAAAGGTTCATTCTTAAACAATCTTTGTGAAAATCTTTGACAAACAATTTACCCCCCTCTTGTTTAAGCCATCAATTCTTACATAATATACAATCAATAGAACATGCATGTATCTTTTTATACTCCATACCCATTGGATAAAGAATCTTTTTGGCCTCATAATTATGATTAGGTAGATTATTTCCCTCTGGAAGCATATCCTTCAACAACTGTTGCAATTTCGTGAAGCGTTTATCAGTCCATCCATTTATTGCCTTCAAATTCATCAATCTTAACACCACCGAAAATCGTGTGAAGTTAGTTGATCCAAGATACAATGGAGTCTTTGCATCGCTTGACATACTTTCATATCCATGCGCTTCTGCAAAAGGGTCAGCTCCCACATCACGAATCATGTCCTCCAATCGATCATCATCTACATCATCATGTACTGCATCATCCATGGTGGATCCCACATATTCTTCAGTTACGGAAACACGTGGTAAATTTAATAATTCACCATGCCATGTCCAAGTTGTATAAGATCGAAGAAACCCATCACATAGAAGGTGCTCCCTGATTATCTTAACATCAGGTATCCTTCCATTCAAACAGTTAACACACGGACACCTGATCTTTGCTCCATCCTGACCACTATTATTTGTGTTACATTGCGCAAATTTGTAATAGTCGTATTCTTAAATCATATGTTTTGATTTAAGAGTGCGGCTATAGGTAAAGCCACATTCATAAATCAATTGCTTTGATTTAAGAATGCGACTATTTGTAGTAACCACATTCTTAAATCAAAGCAATTTCAAAAATGTCGCCATGTTTTGAAAGACTGCGTCTGAAGTAAAAACGCATTAAAAAAATAGTAGTTGTTTTAACATTTTGCACTAGTGATAGTAACATTCTTCGTTTATTTTAATGATTTATGATCTCCTGTAAATTGTGGTGCATATGTGCTTCTATAAGGCTTCATCGAGATTAGGGGATATAGTGTATAACTAATCTTTTGTCTTTTTTTGTTTGTTGAGCTCAATATACACTCTGCAGTATGTTTTTTTATTTGCAATTCTTGTAGATTTTTGTTGTATGAATTGGAACACTCATAATATTTCATTTTTATTCAATTAATTCATTATTTTGTATAAAATATATTATCGAGAGAACAACTAACACTACAAGAAAATCATGAAATAGAAATCAATTTTTAGAGACCAAAATAATTAGTTGCAATAGTAACTAAATTAGAGACCATTTTAGAAACTAAAAAAAAAAAATTGGTTTCTAAATTAGTTTCTATTATTGTTAAATAGTTTCTAAATTGGTATCTAATTTTAGCAACCAAGATTTTAACTTCCAATTATTTAGTTTCTAAATTTGGTAGCAAAAACCTTAGTTGCTAATTAGATACCAATTTAGAAACTATTTAACAATAATAGAAACTAATTTAGAAACCAATTTTTTTTTTTAGTTTCTAAAATGGTCTCTAATTTAGTTACTATTGCAACTAATTATTTTGGTCTCTAAAAATTGATTTCTATTTCATGATTTTCGTAAAGGTTATCGTGTTCATTCATCATATTCTTAAAAAATATATAGTAGAGAATACATTAGTGATTTTATAGTTAATAATGGTATTATACAGGCTTTTAATATGATAAAAATTGAGCAAACAAATCCAAAGGGATGAAATTCTTTTATGGATCGAATGTGAATCCATATGTTGGTTAAGGCTTTCATAAATTATATTTTTTGGTTTGTAATATTAGAAAAAAAAAAGAACATTTTGCATCAAGAAATATAAATTAATGTATTTTAAAACTTTTTCATACATACATACACATATATGTATAAAGAAAAATAAATCTGCCGATAGATTAACTAATTTTAATATTACCCACAAAACATGATTTTTTTAAAAATATCCTTGATAAGTTAGGAAAGATTTCTTTAAAAATATATTTGAGTTACCTTAGGTTTGTAAACTTTTGTGGCATAAGTTTAGCTTAATACTCTCCATTATTCTTTTTCTTTAATAATAATTTAACATGCTACATATAATGTTATTTTAGTTATGTGAATACTTACAGTGATGGAAGATATGCTATCTTAATTTCTCTATTTAATTTCCACCGCTGATTACATTTTAGGTTGGAAACTCAAATTGAAAAAAAAAAGAACGATATTGTAATTGAAAAGGAATGCAACTTTAAGTATAAAATATAGTAAAATGATGAATATTAGTTTGCATTAGTGAAATCCTTCAAGGAAAAAAGCAACTGCATTGTGATAAATCATGATCTCAAATTCTCAATTTGGAAAAACATGCATCTGTTAACTGTTTATTTAAAATTTGAGTGTCTTCTTCTGTCACTGTCTCTTACTTGTAGGCAGGGTTTTAATCCTCTTCAACACCAAAATTTGGACACGTAACGTCAAGATATAATCTGAATATTTGGTCGAAAGAGTTTTAGAATATTATACCTCATTTCAAATCTTCTTAAGCTAGCTTCCTCTGATCAGCCACCAACTGTGAGGTGGAACATATATATAGCGAATAGTGGGAATATATTCATGTGTTTTGAATATATTATTCGTCCTTCCTATAACCTTTCCACCTCCAATTTAACAACAATTTGTAGCCCTAACCCTAATTAATCTCATATTTTGCAGAATAATTAACTTCATCTTTTTGTTTTTCCTAGGATGATAATACCACAAATTCTATTAATGTCTTGAACCTTTCTAACTTCAGAGATAATATGAAAGTTCTAAACTATCTGCAAATTGAATAAAAATATTCTGAGCTATCCTCAAGGTTCTTCTTCTAAACATGGCTTGGCTTAGATGATCACAGTAACAAAGAAAAAAAAACTCACCTACCCCCAACTTATTAATTGAAAGTAAAAGGTTTAAAAGAAGCTCCCTTTCAATGATAATGACTCCATACTGTAATCCATGCCTTTTATGGGAAAGACGACACTAATCTCCGCCACAACTTCTATTGATGAATCGGTAGTTGACACCTAGAAAGTCTTTGGGCGAACAATGCTTTTTTATTATACTTTCTTTCTTTCAAACACACCCTCGGAAAACAGATACCCTATAAAGAGAGTCTAAGGCAAAGGGCTACAAGTGTTTTTTGGTGGTTATCCTACCTACATATATAAAAAGAACTTTCATGTGCTTTCAGTACAGGTTTGTTTGGTGTCCTACCCCATTTCTTCTACAGTAAAACAAGGGTCTAGGACTATGCATTGCAGTCTTTATTTTTTCTAAGACCAGTACATATAATTCAAGATATTTTATTGGTGGTAGCATGCATGTTGTTTACGGTCAAAAGGCAAAAGAAAAGTAGAGCCTGAAAGTAGAAGAGATAAGATTTTTTCAAGATAAATCTGTTAATGTTTAGCTGGAAATGATAAAGAAAAGATTGAAAATTGAACTTACTTTCAATAACATACAATAATTTCTATTAAAAAATAAATTTTAAATTTAATTCAATCTTATAAAATTAGTTATAAAATAAGATTTGTATACACTTTTATATTATAAAATATCTTAATCTCTAGTTAATACGAAATCTTTAACACTCTTTCATATCAAGATTGTCAACACGTGTATAAGACTATATATTTATAAGTAATCCGATAGCGGTGAAATTATATATTTATGGGTAGTCCAATAACAGTCTGATAGCATATGAATGACTTAATAAACTCAAAAAAAAATATCATTAAGATATATACTCTAAAATAGCTCTGACACCATATTAAGAGATGAATTTTAAGTCTAACTCAATCTTATAAAACCGGCTTATAAAGTGAATTTTACACTTATTTATATATTAGGAAATGTCTTAATTTCTAATTGATATAAGATTTTTATCATTTTATGCCAAAATTCATAATTATCTTCATCCTTAAGAAATTAATTTTGTATTTATTATATATTATGCACTACTTACAACACGTTTTTCTCATTTTAAAAGATTTCATATTACTCTGTTTTTAATGAAATTTAGATTGTTTTGTTTTGTTTATCTGAAGTTGTATTTTACAATTTTACGGATAATTGATCTATCATATGTAATTTTTGTTCGCCAGCTTTATTATAGAGCAATTTCATATATGTAAAAAGAGTTTTCACCTTTTACTTTATAAGATATTTTCGGGTAGCTGTATCTAAAATAAAGTACATGCTCACTGATTTTGATTACATAATGAAAAAGGTCATCCCTTAATTACATCTAATAATATAAGATAGTTTAGCACTCATATCACCAAGTCCATTAAATTTTTCATTTTCTTTCTAACACAAATGTATCAATTTCTATATTGACTATATGAGAGGATAAAACAAAAGCAAACAGAAATCCCCCACGCTATAGCAGAATATGCTTGATTGATGATGATGATGATATATATATATATATATATATATATATATATATATATATTCTTAGAAGCTATACTATAAATTTAAACTGATTTTGTTAATTACCATAGTAAAAAAAAAAGTAATGATAGAGTGGAAGCTGCAGAAAAGGCATTAGGCATTTTCATACTTTGAGGAAGTGGATATTATGAAATCAGATATTGGGCCCCGAAGCTGTTTTCATTATTAGTATTATTACAAAACTTTTACTATCAACTTTAAAAATCTGCATTACTTTTTTCACAGAAAAGATAAGGAATCAAATAAATGCCCTCCACACACGTGGCCGGGTTGAATGCAATGCCATTATATCCATCCATCCATCAACAATACTTTTCCCCTTCTAAAGGTAAAACCCAAAAACAAAAGGAAAAATAGCAGATACCAAAACCCATTCCTTTTTAGTATTATTATTCTTATTATTATCTTATTTGAGCATACCCAACAAATTACAAAACAAAAACATCCTTGAACAGCAAACAACAGTAGTGACAGCAACACCAACACAGTAGCTGCAGATGGTGCTCTCTCTTCCTAAGACTATATATTGTGCTATCGTTCAATCACATCCTTGTGTGCTTCTCGTGCCTAGCTTCCCCACTTTATACATACACCTGTTCTCTCATGTGATTCTACCTTCCTCTTCTTTCTCCTTTCTGCTCTTCCTTCCAATCCATTTCAGTTAATTAATTATTATACTACTACCATCTTAACATCTCTTCTTTCTCATCACTACTTTCATATCTCAGTGGATCTCCAACTTCTGAGATGATGCCCCCAGAGCAAGAAACCACTATTGCACCAAACATTCCACCCATATCAACCCGATCAGAGACCAGCTCCGTCCATCATGAACCAGAAGGTTCTACCACTAACAAAATCAAACCAAGTCTGGAACTCGATGATAATGACATTCCCACGCAGCATCACACTCAGCCAACTCCACCACCACCACCAAGATTATCCGTTCTTCATCAATCCTTGCGCCCCATTACCCTCAAAGTACTCATCAATCTTCTCTCTCCTCATAATATATATATTTGTTACCTTTGTTTTATTTTATTTCTTAGCTTCAAATATTTGTCATAGAAACAATATACATAATTTATATGCAGAAAGATCAGCTTGATCTTGATCTAAAAAAGGCATTCTACATATGATACAAGAGATAGTTGTAACAAGAATGTTTCTCTAATCACGGTATAAATTTGTCTATCTTGTGTGGTGTAGTTCGAAGACGTGTCTTACACTATAACCTTCGAAAGCCAGAAGAAGAAGGGTTGCGTTTTACGTAATGAGTCCAAGCTAAGAAGGAAGGTGCTGAGCGGCGTGACCGGAGTAGCGAATCCCGGCGAGTTAACGGCAATGCTGGGTCCCTCCGGGAGCGGCAAGACGACCCTCTTAACCGCCCTGGCGGGAAGGCTGGCCGGAAAAGTGTCCGGCACCATAACGTACAACGGCCACAGCGACAGCTCCTTCGTGAAACGAAAGGTTGGGTTCGTTCCCCAAGACGACGTTCTCTACCCTCACCTCACAGTGTTGGAGACTCTCACTTACGCAGCTCTGTTGAGGCTGCCAAAGAGTTTGAGCAGAGAAGAGAAGAAGGAGCACGCGGAGATGGTGATCTCGGAGCTTGGCCTCACACGGTGTCGTAATAGCCCTGTTGGAGGATGCATGGCTCTGTTCCGGGGCATTTCAGGTGGGGAACGGAAACGGGTCAGTATCGGGCAGGAGATGTTGGTCAACCCGAGTTTGTTGTTCGTCGATGAGCCAACTTCGGGTTTGGACTCCACCACGGCCCAACTTATTGTGTCGGTGCTCCGAGAGCTCGCCCGGGCGGGTCGGACCGTCGTCACCACCATCCACCAGCCTTCCAGCCGGTTGTACAGGATGTTTGATAAGGTGGTGGTCTTGTCTGACGGGTACCCGATTTATAGCGGGCATGCTGGTCGGGTCATGGACTATCTCGGATCCATTGGGTATGTCCCGGCTTTCAATTTCATGAACCCGGCAGATTTCCTCCTTGACCTTGCTAATGGTAAGTACTAAGTAGTGTGGTCAAATTAAGGGTTCATTTATTTTAGTTTCATAAAAAGCTATTGAGTGAAAAAAGTTCATGGTTGAACATGATTTTAAAATATATGATGTTATACATGTTTAAAATTTTACTGCTCCAGTGAGGTAGGGTTAAACTAAACATGATGATTGATTAGATTAGATTAGATTTAATATAAAGTATAGCGAGAAGTGTGTGGTTAAATTAATGCTGACCACAAATTTTTTAATATGTGGTATGGTGAGGGGAATTTGCTTTGAAAGTTTGTCAATGGGGCACTACTCAACATGTCTTTATGACTTTGAAAACTGAAACGTTGCTGTTTTTTATTTTTGTGATGCGAAAGGAAATTTTGGGAGTTTGTGGATGTCAACTTCACGAAACAACATTGACTCTTTGAGATTTTACACTTGTCGTTAATTGGGTAGGTGAGGGTTCATTTTCAGATTTTAAATAATGGAGGTGTAAAGATTGAAGATTTTATCTGAACTCATGAACCTTGATGTGTTGTCAAGGCGGCGACACCTGGTAACAATGGGTCATAATAAGAAGCAGTAAATTGATAAGTCATTCATCCATCTTTTGTGATGCCTTAGATCAATACTGAACAAACTTTATGCAATACTGAACAAACTTTATCTAATACATGTTAAAGGTGATTGGAATGATCCGATTCTCATGGTGGCCGGATCAAGTTTTGTGAAAGATGTTAGAGCTGCTTTGTGTTTATTGCCTTTCATTTACCTTCAAATCATTTTGGATATATTTCCATATTGCTTATAAAAAAATTGTTTTTTTCTCCGTTCACAAGTGCTTGTAATTCTCTTTCTTTTTCTTTTTTGAATATAGAGTCGTTACTTTTACTCTCACCCTTGCTGCTGTGGTACTTTTTCTTCAAGGTAAAAGATTTTTCTGGCAGCCCAATTTTAGCCACAATTTTTAATCAACAACCTAACAACAATTGAGTCTTAAGCCAGTGTTGATCATGTTATGACGATTAGAAGCCGTTGTACTTTAATTCTAAAGTTGGATGAGAAATTAAACTGAATTCCCTATAATTGCACAAGATATTTGAAGCACGGAAAATAGTGATGATGGAAGCATCTTCAAACATGGTTGATGAGTGGTCGTTGGATGTCTTGTAATATTTGGTCACATAAGTAAAAATATTTATTTGATTTGAATCGAATTTGTTGAAAGGCATGGTGACGAGTTCTAATACTTTAGATTCTGTGGTTTGGCAGGCATAGTTGCTGATGTCAAACATGATGATCAGATAGACCACAATGAGGATCAAGCTTCAGTCAAACAGTCCCTAATTTCATCCTTCAAGAAAAACTTATATCCTGCTCTTAAAGAAGACATTCAACAAAATAACACTAACCCTCTGGCTTTTACATCAGGAACACCTAGACGTAAGTGAAATTTTCTTGCTCTCTTGATGTTGACAACAGTTAGTTTTACATAACACCATGGCTAAATGGTCATTGTTTATGCCTTGTAGGCTCTGATAACCAATGGACTACCAGCTGGTGGGGCCAATTCAGGGTGCTTCTTAAGAGGGGTTTACAAGAGAGGAGGCATGAATCTTTTTCTGGTTTAAGGATTTTCCAAGTACTGTCTGTATCCGTTCTCTCAGGACTTCTGTGGTGGCACTCTGATCCTGCCCATGTACAAGATCAGGTATTTATGAACCTATATGCTGTTTTTTCGGATGAAAATTCGAAGATGCTGACATTTTTGCACTACTCAATAGAAAGTGGTAACTTTATTTAGTAGTACTACTTATAACAGTATAACCCTTGTAACAGGTGGGACTCCTTTTCTTCTTCTCCATCTTCTGGGGATTTTTCCCTCTCTTCAATGCCATCTTTGCCTTTCCTCTGGAGAGGCCAATGCTAATAAAGGAAAGATCTTCAGGGATGTACCAACTCTCCTCGTACTATGTTGCCAGGATGGTGGGGGACTTACCAATGGAGCTAGTGCTTCCTACCATATTTGTAACTATTTCCTACTGGATGGGTGGTCTCAAGCCTTCATTGGTCACATTTGTGTTAACCATCTTGATCATGCTTTTTAATGTGCTAGTTTCTCAAGGCATAGGCCTAGCACTTGGTGCCATCCTCATGGATGTGAAGCAGGCCACAACTCTAGCTTCAGTGACCATGCTGGTGTTTCTCTTGGCCGGTGGTTACTATATTCAGCAAATGCCTGCTTTTATAGCATGGTTGAAGTACATTTCTTTCAGTCACTACTGCTATAAGCTTCTGGTAGCAGTCCAGTATCCAATAAATGAGGTATATGAGTGTGGACCAGGGTTACATTGTAGAGTGAGAGATTTCCCTGCCATAAAGTGTCTGGAGCTTGATGATAACATGTGGGGTGAAGTGGCTGCATTGACTGTAATGTTAATTGGATACAGAATTGTGGCATATCTAGCCTTGAGGATGGGGCAGCCTCACTGACTAAAGACTTAACAAATTAGAGACCATGTTATTTATTTCAAGTTTGGTTGTTCGAATCACCACCTCAGTTAGTGTGGTAATTCGATTCAAGTTGTAAGGTGAATATCTTAAGCCCTGGTGATTAATTAACATAAATGAAGCGATCAAAATTTGTTGAATATAGTCCAATTTTTTATGGAGAACAAGCAGCCGTACCAGTAGACTCCATCTAGTGTATTAGTTATCAAGAGGACAATGGTTTATTGCTGGCATCTAAAGGTGATTTTAGATCTTCATTAACACACTTGTGTGGCTACTTGTAACGTATTATTAAGAAATATGTATCTGGCCTTGTTTATCTATCAGACCAGCACACTGTTGTTCATTCTTTATATAATTTGCTTACTTTAGTTCTTCACATGGATTCATTCAATGATTGTGTTTGTAGCAGACTCCTTACTTATCACGATTCAGTGGGACTGGTTTTTGATGGAACAAAAATTGTAATAAATGTTGAACTAAACACTGGGATATTATACATATTGAAAATAAAACGTTAAACATATAGATAATAATATTTCCAGATTTTGTACAGTAAAAAATCCAGTTTTGATACAGTTCAGTTGCTCAATTGATGATTTAAAAAAATTAATAACTTAGTTTAATGAACTGTTTTAGTGTTAATTGTTCTTTAACTAAGAATATTTTTCATCAAGAATTTATTTTTGCAATGTTCCTTTAAATCAATATGTTCTGTTATTTCTCAGACTACTACATCGAGGAACCCTTCATCATATAAAGTTTAATCAGTGATACAAAAAGATAAATGCACGGACAAAGTCTTCATTTATATTATCCTGGACAAGTAAAGGTCCATCCAATTTTGGGCTTCCTTTGATCAGATTTCAACTAAAAATAGAGGCAGAGATCATGTAAAACTTCTCAACACAAATTATATACTAATCTCAGCTCCCGAAATTGATGCAGTAATAACTTAGAAGAAAAAGTTTTCTCACTAACAAATTCGTGCATAAATGTAGAACATAAACACAAAACAAGTATATGATCTTCTTTATATTTAATACCAAATCAATCTCATTCATTAACAGAAAAAAGTCACAAACAATTAATTGTTAATTCTTGGAATATGTCAGGCACCTACTTTTGCTGTTGCCTTTTACATATAAGGATAAGAACCCATTATCTATATCCTATAAATTGAAAAGGTATATAGCTGTTATCAAACGAAGAAATACCAGTCTTCCAGAAGGCTTCTGATAAAACAGCATATGAATCATGCAGGCCTCAACATGTGAAACCAAATTGTAGAATATGAACCCAATAAAACAGCATACATCAATAATATCTGCTGCCTAGCATAAGATGCTGCAGCATTATCCCTCCATTAGCTCATAGTTGAGTTTATTCCATTCCCTCAAGATAATGGTTTCTGGCAATTTGGTATAATTGGCTTATGATTAAACTCAGCTATAAATTGATGTATGCTGTAGCGTTAAAACCTGAGGCTAAGAGAAGCGTTTGCTTAGAATAGTAGAGTAAAATGGCATCACTCAAAGCTGAGAAACCTGTTGAGAAATCTCCTTACTCCGCAGGGCAGGTGAAGAAAGAGACTGCTGCCAAACCTAGTTCAGGAACTCCCAAAGCCCCAGCCTCCAAACCAGGTCCAAAGAAAACTCCAAGCCAGACTAGGAAGAAGGTATTATATATGTATATATATCATATATGTGTGAATATAAACAAACTCTATTTTAAGTTCACTTCATGTAATCATGTATCTCAGTTTGGAAAGTGATGATTGTACTCATGTCACACTCACACCATAGCCTACAACAATGAATGCATGCATGCATGAATTTCCTTAATTGACTTCTCTATGGCATTGATCAAATAGTGTTTTGAATGCTTTTTCAGGGAAGCAGCAAATGAATAAGCTGAAGATGTATGAATGACTAAAGGATTATGGTGCTTTTCAAACATGTTGTTGCGCTACTGTTTGTAGACTCTATATTACTTGCTTATGTTATTTTCCTGTCATGTTACTACAAGCTGTCTTGGGCTGATAAATAAAACATACTTATTGTAAGATCACGTTCATCAACCGGAAATCTTCTTTAATTTTGATACAATCTTTTTTCCCACACACCACTGTATCAGGACTAGATAAAAATACCTGTCATACCTCATTTTTTTTTTCTTTGGACTCCTTTTTTTATTAAGTATTAAATTACAATACCTTTTTTTTTTGTAGCAAAACAAATATTACAAAAAATATTAAATTGTTGCTGTGAATGAAAATAGTGAATAAAAAAGGAGTTTTTTTTTTAGGTATAAAGACAAACATGAAAAAAATTGTAAAAAATAAATAAAACCCGCAACCAACCAAGAAGACAAAAACAAAAGTATGTGAAAAAGAAACTCCTTTCATGTTTGATTGCTTACGTGTATTTATCTGTAATGCCTTTTTAAGATGTAATTAAGTGATCGAATGGATTAATGCGTAATGAAAAAGTATTTCTCTTGAAGTTTAGAAATAAACACTTTAAATTTTAGTTTCGTTTTAATTATTTTTTAAATTTTATTTCTATGAATAAATATCTTAAAATTTTATTTTATTTCAATTAATCTATAATTTTTTATCCATTTTACGGATAAACACCTCAATTCAAAATTTACCCTTAATCCGTAGATTTTTCGCATTTTTTTAAAATAGTCTCTTCTTTTAAATTAAAATCATACAACTAATAAATAATACATCTCAACAATTTGTTTCGTTAAATCACAATCATTTATTATGAAACATTAAAAATAAAAGTAAAAATTTAAGTAGACACTTTTTAATTGTTTCCATTATTTCTTTTTTTTTCAAATTTATTTTTTATCAAAAAGAATTACAACAAAAGAAAAAAAAATATATTAATACATGATTGAGATTTAAGATACACATATTTAACTCTAACTAAAATGAAACAAACTAATTATAAAGAATGATGTTTTATGGATAAATTAGAAGGAGATTGATATTAAGTTGTTTATTTATAATGAGAATGATGTTTATTTACAAGGATCAATTAGAATGAAATTAAAATTTATAATGTCTATTTACATGTAGAATAAGGTTTAAAGATTAATTAGAATACTTTAAAAGCTTAGGGTGAATTTATAAAAAGAGTATAGTTTAACAGAGTCTATTGAATCCTACAAATAAATTACATTTAGAATTGGGTGTGATATGTGATTGATAAATAAAACTATTTTAGTTTTTATGCAGCTGTATTTTGGTTAGAGTTAGTACCTACATACTATTTGTCCTGTCTAAAAAAAGTATGTGTCTTGTTATCTCTCTCACCTATCCTTGAAAAAGAAACCGCATAGCTACCTTTTACTTTTATTTGTTTCATTTAAATAAAATTATTTTAAAATAATTCTTTAAAATATAAATTTAAATAAAATATTAAATTTAAATTATAATTTAAATAAAATTGTATTAAAAATATTAGTGCAAATAAATTTGATCTTTCTAAAAAAGTCAAATATGTATTGCAAAGAATTAACATTTTCAAAAAATAACTTTAATTTCATAAGTCTAAATAAAAAGTATAAGTATATAAAATTAAATTTTAAATCATTTTTAATTATTAATATTTTTTTCATCAATAAATTTATCTTAATCATTTAATTTTAAAAAAAATCAAATAAAATTTATCAATAATGGATAATAAATATTGGCATGTTAGATACTATTCTCTTACCCGCCTCGTTATAAATAATTAAATCATTCATTTAATATTCGTTACGGATTTTGTTGTAATTATATTTGTGTAGTTTTAGTTTAATTGATATAAAATTAATATATATATATATGACATTAAAAAAATTAAATAAGTGTTTGTAGTTATTGAGGACATAAATATATAGAAATAATTACAAATTACATAACAGAGACTCATTAATTTATGTAATCTAATGATTATTAACATATATCCATTCCATTTCATATACTAAAAAAAGGATAAATTAAATTTTGGTTTTACACGTATTCTTCATATACTTTTCCTTCTTCATGTGTAAGAAGGCTCTTCATCCCCTGTGTTCTCCTTCAAGAGAAAACCTTTTCTTTCATCCAAATATTAGTTGAATTTCACAACAAAGATCCAAATATGTGTTCCTTATGCACTGAAAACTTCTAAATCCTCACTACAACAAATATAAGTTAACAAATGTAAGTTTTTATGATAAAGTTTAAGTAGCAAAGATAAAATTTGTCACAAATTATCTAATTTTTTTATTATTATTTTCATTTTTTTTATAAAAGCTTTTATTATAGTTATTTTAGGGTTTTTTTCATAGGTTGACATTTTGAGCGTCATATTAATATTAATTTTGTTTTATATTTGGAATCTTTCTTTAATCTAATCATATGTATAACATCCTTATTTTTAATATTATAAAATATTTTAAATGTTAATTATATTGTTTTGACATTGTATAGGAAATTTTGAAAAATGTGGGTGGAGTGTATGAAGAAGAAATTTTAGAAGCACTTAACATTGGTTAAACATTTTGCATTTATAGTAGGAACAAAACCAAATCACCCACAAGGTATAGGAAATGTATTGATGGGAAAAAAAAAATGTAGAGAGACCGTTTATTTAAAGTCAACTAGAAAATGCACAAAAAAGAAGAGATGATTTAGAGTTAGAAATACAAAATTTGACTAGCATTTTCCAAAAACAAGAAGAGATTAACATTCAACTTTAAAGTCAATTGCAATTTCAACGCCAACTAATTGAAGATCAACAACTTGCTATGAAAACTCAATTGAAACAAAATATTGAAAGAGATGAAAAGTTAAATAACTACTTTATTAAACCCTAAATATAATTACATCTTTACATTTCTAAAATATTATTAATTAATTTTTTATTTGTATTAATCATTTATTTTATTTATTTTGAAGGATCAAAATCCTTAAAGATACTACAAACCATTTATTGTTGTTTTTAATATTTATGTAGTTTAAATATTCTAGAATAAAATCTGATGTCATATACATATATAGAGAGAGTTATTTTTTAATATTTTATGTTTATTTATTTTAAAATTTTAAATATAATTTGCCTATTAATTATAAGATCGTATCTATTTATGACAACTACACACTAACATATTAATAATTCAAAACAATTAATAACTAATTGTCTCATAAGATTTATAGTAAAAAATACTAAATATTATTATATATATTTGTGATAACTCATTGATATTTTATTATTCTCACTATTATATAAAATTATTAGTAATAATTATTTTTATAACAATAAAACTTAATTTTAATAATATTTAAAATTATTGTAATAAATATAATAATGACAAAAATACTAGTGACAATTTATTTATTGTCATAAAGTAATAATAATAACATATTTATAATATTTAATAATAAATATTTATATCACTAATGCTTTGTTTGGACTAGAGGTTGTGAATGAGTGGAAAGTTGAGGGTGTGAGTGAGTGAAATTGTGAAGAAAGTGTAGATCTTAAGTTGCATAGTGATACCTAACATGGAAACTTTTATTTAAAAAAAAAATAAAAATGTGAAGAAAGTGTGGAGAAAGTTGAGGGTGTTTGGATTGGAGGATGTGTGTGAATAAAGTTTATTGAAAAAATGTGAATGATGTGATAGTTGTGAGAGTATTTTAATATATTTTGAATAGTGTAAATTGTAAGATTACACATTCACCCTTGTATATAAATAAATAGGAAAATGAAATATTAATTAGTTTAAAGGAAATTTTAGTAAACTAAAATAATTAGTATTATATTATTTAATTTCTATTATATTATGTTATATATAATAATAAAATATACTTTTGTCTAAGTGTGTAAAAAAATAATAATAAAATGATTATTAATTTTGTACATAATTTTGATAATTAAAATAATTGTAAGTTTCAATTATAACTTAAAAAATAATATAAAATTGAAATGAATTAAAAAATATAACATTCAAAATTTCTATTTCCATTAAGAAAAATAATCATTTCAAATAAATAAATATATTTCTTTATAAAGAATTAAATGTTCAAAAAATAGTACCATGTACACATATTATTACAAATTTTAATTTATTATGTAATCTTTTTTCTGTTTTTTTAATTAATACAATATTTGTTTTAAAAAATAACATTAAAAAATTATATTTACATTCTGTAAAAATAATAATTTCAAATAAATAAATGTTTTTTTATAAAACATTAAATGTTAAAAAAATATTAAATATCTACACATATTATTAAAAAATCGAATTTATTATATAATTTTTTCTGTTCTTTTTAATTACTACAATATTTGTTTTAATTTTTTCATAATAACATTAACAATTCATGTAAACTATGACAAATAAATTATATGTATTTTATGGTATGTGTATGTAAAATGTCCAAAAATATAAAATATAGCATTCAAAATTTCTATTTCCATTAAGTAAAAATAACCATTTCAAATAAATAAATATATTTTTTTATAAAGAATTAAATGTTCAAAAAATAGTAAGTATGTACACATATTATTATAAATTCTAATTTATTATGTAATTTTTTCTGTTTTTTTAATTAATACAATATTTGTTTTAAAAATAACATTAAAAAATTATATTTATATTCTGTAAAAATAATAATTTCTAAAAAATAATATATTCTGTAAATTTAAATAAAAAATTTATTTATTAATAGCTTCAAAGTTAAAAAAAAAATACTAGGTATACATTTAAATGTTAAAAAAATCTTCTGTATATTTGATTTTCCCTTTTTAAATTACCGTAACAATTTTTATAATTTTTTAATAAAGGCATTTTAAAATAATAGATCTCTAATTTGAATCTATAATAAATTCAATTCATATAACAAAAATAACATATTCAAATTTCATGAAAATATACAATTTTAGATAATCAATTTTTCTAAACATCACATCGAAAATTATAAACTAATTAGCAAGTACTTTAAAATAATTAAAACAAATTAACTTCAAAATAAAACTAAATATCCAAACACAATTTAAAAAAAAAACACACACACATACAACATAACAAAACCACAACACAATGCAACTAAGATTTTTTAAAGTGTGTCTGAAAAAAAAATCATTCAAAAATTAGTTCAAAAAACATATATCCAAAAATCTGAACAGGTTTATACCACATAATCGATTATGCTTCCAGTTCAAAAACCACCATAACCGATTATCCCACTAAAATTTTTACAGATAATCGATTATGTCATGAGCATAATCGATTATCAACTATTTTTTCTCACATAATCGATTATGGCAGACGTTCATTTTCACTCATAATCGGTTAAGAACGAAACTAAATTCACAGAAACTCACCTCAGGTCACAAACCGGGAACCAACTCTCTAGGTCTGTGCTTTTGTGAACAAGTGAATTGTCTCTGCTTTGTGAGGTTTGTGAGGTTGGGAAGGAGATATAGTTTGCTGCTGAAACTTTTATTACACTCATCCACACTATCTCACCAACTTACCATGCATGCCCAAATACCTCCAAGTGAAGGGCACACATGACTTTTCTCTTATCCTACGTGGCACTCATTCCCTCACCCTCTCCTTCTCTCATTTGGCCCAACTTTCACCTCACTTTCACCCACACCCTCAACCATATGGGGGTGGCACTCCACATCCTTCTGTGGTTACAGTGCCACCCCCCAATTCAAACCGGGGCTAAAAATGATTTTTCTTATAATACTTATAACAATAAAAATTGTGAAAAACGATGGTAACCATTTTTTTTTTACTTTCAACATGAAAAATTAATCAACATTAGTCACTTGTTGTTAAGTCTTACTCCATACCTGTGGCTCATTTGTAGTTTACTTTATCTGTTGAACATTCACTATTATATTTATTTGGTTGTTAACATTTGAGTTAGTTGACGCAAACTTTATTATTTTTGTATTCATATTTTATGATCAGGTTGCTGTATGTTCTGATTTATTAAATCTGCAACATCATTCTTAAATTCTCTTTAAATTTTGTTGTACAATCGAAGGCTTTAGTGTTTCTAATTTAACTTTTTCACTGCCAGAAAAATGACAAAAAAAAATTAATTGTTATAGTAATTAAATTAGAGATTATCTTAAAAAATAATTTCTAAATTAGTTTCTATTATTGTTAAATGGTTTTTAAATTGGTATTTAATTAACAATCAAAGTTTTAACTATCAATTATTTAATTTCTAAATCTGGTAACAAAAACTTTGGTTGACACCAATTTAAAAATCATTTAACAATAATATAAACTAATTTAGAAATAAAAAAAATTTAATCTCTAAAATAATCTCTAATTTAGTCACTATACCAACTAATTATTTTTTATTATTAAAACTTAATTTTTATTTCATGATTTTCTTTTAGTGTTAGTGTTTAGTCATGTATTAGTCACTTAGTTATTGGATTTAGTGTCTTTTGCAGACTCTTATTTAACTTTTGGAGATCAAAGAAGCATACAGTAGTCTCTCACTATTTAACTCCAAACTAATTTATTTTCAACTCTTCTTTCAATCACACCAAATTGTTATAATTTTACTAAATATTGTTGCGAATGTTTTCAAGATGTTTCTTCCTTAGGAAAACAATATTACTTTTGTTAGAAATTAGTTATTCACTTACAATTTTATTTAGTTTTGTTTTTTTATCTTTTCTGTTATTCTTTTTAGCTTGTATCTTATATTAGATGTTTACTTCGTATTTTGTAAAAAAAAATGATAATACCTCCAAATAGGATTGAAAAAGGATGTTTCTTTTTGCACTTCTATACTTTTCTTTCTGCACTCCTACATTCTTTAAAAATACTGAAATTACCTTTTACAGTTTTAGGTGTTTCCAGAATAATAATTCCGTAAGCAAAGCATATTTTCAGAATAGAAAATCTGAAAGACAAAAGCTCATTCTGGAAATTTTTTCTGGAACACAATTTTTCTTATTTCTGGATTTATAAATCCAGAATTCATAAACACATGTTTTGGAAAAGACGTTCCGGAAATATTTCAGAAAGAACAATATGGAAGTGAATTTTTAAAGGGGGCAAAAAGGTCTTTTTTGGAAGTGATAGGGTGCAGGAAGAAATTTGTAGAGGAGCAGTAAGAATTTTCCATTGAAAAATCAGCACATGGCCCAGACCAGGCCCAATCAATTCGAATTTAAAATGAGGCAGTTTCTTCCTGCACCTCTACATTTTTCTTCCTGCATCCCCACAATTTTGTAAATTCTGAAACTGACCCCCATAATTTCGAGATCTGGGAGTGTGCTACGGATTTATCAATCTGGAAGTGAATCATGTTGCATTCCGGATGAGTGGGTGTTCCGGAAGCAAAGTTTTCATAAATTATTGATTTCTGAATTGTTGAATCCGAAAGTCTAATTTCTATTACGGATTGGTGGATCCCCCAGAATGAATTTTTTCAATTATGGATTTCTGAATCCGGAATGCATGTTTTGAATTACGGATTGGCGGATCCATAATGGTTTTTTCAATTATGGATGTTTTGCATTTTTTTATTTTGGATTAACACTATCATTCATGTACTACTGGAAGCACCAATCCGGGAGATTACCGGATGCGCCAATCTGAAAATTTACCAGAAGGGCCAATCCAAAAATTTACTGAATTTCATAATCCGAAATACAATTTTTTTTGTAAATATACAGTTTATATAGAGACAATTTTGTCTTTGCGCAACTTTGTGTGAGTGCAGAAAGAAAAATGTAGGGATGCAGGAAGGAACTTCCTTAAAATGATTACTACTGTTGCCGGACAGATTCAATTTAAAGTTTTAATATATCAACAATCGAAATAATGATTACTTATCTTTTACTTTAAAAAATGAGCATAAAAGGAAAAGTAACACTACTCATCTACAATTACTATAAAAAAATATATTTTATTAATTAATATTGGATAATTAGTATTAATAGCCCTCTCAAAAGAACAGTTCCAACTTTTCAAAGTCCGAATCTGATAGTATCCACTATTTAATCCGAACTTAGTTTTATCTAAATCTGGTTCAACCTAAACTTAAATGATTGATTTGCGAGTTTAAATTTTAAAAATTCGATTTTCAACAGATTGGATTTTTGTGAACTAAACTTTAGACTTAAATATTCAAAACATTAATAATATTTTGAGAAGATATATAGTATGTTTGGTAAAATAATAAAAACTAAGAAACAAAAATTATCATAAGCACAGCTTAAAACTTATAATATTAATGTTATTATTATACTTATTAATATAAAACTAATAATAATATTAATAATAATATTGGTAATAATTATAATAATGAAAATACTGATAATAATAATAACATTAATAATATTATTAATAATATTATTATTAATATTAATAATAATAATAATAATTATAATAATATAATAAGAATCATTATAAAATTAGATTATGACTTTGATTTAGTGGTTACCAGTAATGTGAAAATAGATTATGTTTCATGTTCAATCACTAATGAATTTTTGAATTTTCATCGAGAAAAACATAATTTCATCCGTTAATTTTTTTTGTTTGTAATTCAATATTTTTTATAGTTTAAAAAATGCATGAATGAAGTGGCCTACAATTGTTTAAATTACGCTATGCCAAAAAAATAAAATTAGTTGAAAAAAAAAAATGTGGGAGCTGCACTAAACCCTAATAGTGTCAGCTAAGCTTTCATTAGAAAACGTGATTACACAAACGTTAAGCTGACACAATTTTTTTTTTAAATAATAAATTATTTGTGTCGATCAAATGGTTTGTATTAAATATATAAATAATAATAAAAATTTAAAGTTTTGAAAGTTTAGTTGATGCAAGCATGATGAATACATTTTGAAATTAAAAATTTAATTTGATAATGAAATCGTGAAGGTTTAGCCTATGCAAGTAATCACAAAAGATTGAATGGTATGTTCCTTTTCAGAAAAGGAAAATAAATGAGTGTGATATTGTAAAATCTTCTAAGTGCTAAAAACACTAAATGTAAAATACTTTTCCTTTTTCCAATTTGTGTGAAGTGAGACTAAACCCTAGTTTCACATTTTTCTCTTTTTCCAATCTTTGCGAGTTGAAAACTCAACCCTAGGTTTCACCTCATCTTTGTTCCCATAATGAATTTCCACCTCGATTTCTTTGTTTCTGTGTTGTGTTGTCTTTCAATTCTCTGTACAGATTTTGTTTTTGAAGATCTAGCCCCAACAATTCCAGTATGATTCCGAGGACCATGTTCCTGATTTCAGTGGTCTGAGCGAGCTTGAGAACAGTTTTGTTGTGAGAGCTTGAGGTTAAGACAATTCCGAGAAGGTCCACTGCTTTAGGTAAATCCTTTATAACACTAATGTTAATTGGAATGTATTTAAGTTTTTTTGTTTATGTTGAACTAATTGGGAGTGGTTTGATTTAGTCATTTGATTCATGGACAAAACTGGATTCACTTGGTTTCTAATATCTTTATTACTACAATGTATTGAAGCATTAAGCCAATTTGTGTTAAAACTATTTTCAGTTCAAACGAGTCTCATATTAATGTTGGTTGAATTATGTACACATAAAAAATGATAAAAAAATATTACCATTTTACACATATAAAACTAAAATTGTTTCTATCTTAATTGAAAAAACGTGAATAATAATAATTAATGGAATAAAAAAATTGTATATAATAAAACATTAGACAAATATTAGTGCACTAAACACTAATACTTAGTGGCCTACAATTACTTTGTCAAATTCTTGCTCATAATCTAATGTCTTGGTAATTGATTTAATGATGTTACAAAGAATACTTAACATTCTTCTTGATAGAAATAGAGTAAGATAGGTTTATTAGTTCATAATATTGAGATGGATTAATTTAGCTTGGCTTTTTTAATGTCTTAAAGGGAAAATAATTCTTTGTTGGTTAGAAAATGGTTGCACATTCCCTCTTAAGTGGAGTGATTATCACTAGATGGTTGCATCATTATTTTAAATGCTCAAGTCCAACAGTTTCGGATGCAAAATCACTAAATTTATTTGAAAACCTAGTTAACGTATCCTGTAAAAAAAAGTTAATCAAATTTTGAATGGTATAGATAATAAATAGTTTTGAACACTGAAAATTTACCTCTATAATGTGAGCATAGGAACCATAACTAATTTTTTAGTTTAGAAAATTATCCATTTTCATATTATACACCCTTCAAAGAAACACCATTAATATTGCTAAAAAAAAATGGAATATCATTAACAAAGATATAAAACTACATACGTAAAACAATGATTTACCACTCTTCGTGCAACTATTGTTGAACCTTTGAAGGATATTAAAATCAATACAAACTTTTTTAACTCTAAATCATTGCTCAAATGTGAAACTTTAATAACTTTTATAGCCAACTTTGAATAGAATAGTATTATCCATCAAAACTACAAACTCCTTTGGAATATGAAAAAAACAATGTTCTAAAAGTATATGCATTATTTAAGACATTCAATTTGAAATATGTAACGACAAAAAAAAGTTTCTCATGAGATTCAAAGATTTTCGTACACTATTTTTTTAGGAGTGTGGTTGTAACCCTGTCAAAAATTGCAAATTTGGTTGACTTTGTTTAATCAATCACATGAACTTTAATCTTATATATTCCCAAAACTACAAAAGTTGTTACCTGTAACAATACAACAAAATCAATAGACTCATGGCTACCTCAATACTTAAATTATAAGAGTGTTAGACAAATTATCTCTTTGTAGTCTTTTAGTCATTGTATTGTATTTCTATGTGTAAGTTGAAGGAGTTCATCTTCAATGCTCTGTTTAGAATATTCAAGCAACTAGCTTAATCCTTGGATGATGAGTAGTCAATACCTTCATACATTTTATACAATATAATCAGAAACACCATACTACATTATAAATGTTATATTTACAGAGATTATTACTCTAACAAACCAAATATGAATTATAAAATTATATATTTTATGTGTTGTTGTAAAGTATATTTGTACAATTAATATAGTTTTCAACATACACCTTATCTAAATATATAAATAAAACTGTGTAATTGAAAATAATGTCACTTTATACATTATCAAAAAATATAATATAATTATTTATTCTATATACCTTGAAAAACATTGACTTTGGAAAATTGTATACTTATAATTGCATTATGAACTTCATTTTAAAACTATTGTTAAAAAGTAATTTTGGTTAAACAATTTGAAAAATACAATACTATTTTTAGATCTCTAATAAAACAAATATATTACCCATTAGTCTATGTGGAGATCACATTGAAATTCATCTATTTTCATATTTGTGTAACTCTCTTTTATTTCCAATGCCTGTGAATACTTCCATGATATCTACATAAAATAACAACTTCATTAAGCTGTAAAAATGTACTTAACTTGATATGATTTTCAACCATCATATTTCAACTTATTGGCTAAGTACTTTGTGTCAAAATGAAGAGTAGAAATTAAATAAAGAGGAATATATTGTAGGTTTACTTTTTCTACCCATTTACTATCAAGTAAAACTACCTTTGTTTGAAACGGGAAGTTAATTTTATAAGGGTGGTGGATTATTCTGTAACACCTACCATTTGAGGCAACACTTAACGATTGAATAGCATATATAATACCCTCAGTAATTTCATTTTGGAATTGGTAATGCAGAGTCCTTCTTATTGAATCGTGAATTCTAACTCCCTCCAAGAAAAGGAAGAACAACACACATTTTGAGTATGTCTTACAGAATTAATTCCATTGAAAATGAGAATTTTTTATTAGTGAAATTTGACACAAACCACAATTATATAACCCTGATGATGACATTCCAATTTTCTTTTTCAAGAGTGACTTACTGCATGGAGTAAATTTTTTTTTTTCAATATTGGCATATTGAAGTCACAATAGTGTGGTAGAAAAATTTAAAGAAAAGAAGAAAAATAGTCAAGACATGAGTGAAGACATATAAATGCTAAAACATTGAATAAATTACATAATTAAATCAATAAAGTTTTGAAACCCTAATTTGTTAAAAAAGAGAAACTTTAATACATAAATAGGACAACAATGTCATAATGTGGTTTACAAAGTAAGATTGTAAATCCTGATATGTTTAAAGTTAAGCATTTTTCCAAAAAAGAAAAGACTAACTTGAATTGTAAAAAAAAATCATAAACAATAGCATTTTTAAAGTTCTAATTTGTTTAAAGATTTATTTTTTTGGCTAAAAAGATAGATTAAGTCATAAAAAAACAATTGAGTAATCTATTTTATAAAGGAAGATTGTAAACTCTAATATGCTAAAAGTTGAGTCTTTTATCTAAAAAATACAAATTTTAAGCAAGGTAAGTCAAATTTCAAACCATAAACAATTTCTAATTGTGACAAAATATTTCCTTTGACAGATAAAATTTCAAATTTCAATTTGAAACTGATGTGGAGATTAGATTTTACCAATTCGCTTCCAAACGATTCAAATCTTATTGTGACTATAACTCCTGAACCTTGGATAAAGATTTCCTATTTTTGGTTACGATTAGAGTTAGAGAAAAGATTGAATACAAAATGTAGTGCATACTTTGCAACGCATGCACTACATAAATTGCTCTGAAGAAAACATGATAATGTGTGCCATGTAGAGAAGATCAGGATTTGAGAGTGTGAAAAATAATGTAGGGTTTAAGAGTGGAAATTAATGTTGGATTTCAAAGGGAGGAAAACAGTTTACAGTACATTGTAGCACGATTTTGTCAAACCTTCAAATGGAAGATGGTGCGAGGTAGACTATTGTAGAGGGTGTGGGGGAGTGAGAGAGGCAACAAGTGGGTGGGAGTGAGAGAGACAAAATGGTTGGGGAACGAGAAAGGAAGCAAGTGGGAAGAGAATGAGAGAGGCATAATGGGTAGGGAGTGAGATGTGAGGGTTTTACTTTAGGCAAGACACGCGTCACTGGTTCAGTTTGCCACGTGTTGTGCACTAGAATAGTCATACGTTGTGTAGTGGGTTGCCACGTATACATGTTCTTTTGCTTTATTTAGAGAATATGTTATTTTTATGAGTATGACACATGACAAAAGTAGTCATTTGTGCTCCCTCAATTGTATTATTTATATATTCACCAACACTTTCATATTTAAGCATAAATATTGACATATATCTTCAATATGACTTATCCTAAAATAAGTTAACAAATCTTACATCTATACAAAATTTTAACTAAACCACTTTTACACTTTGATGAGATAATATTCAATCAAACTATACAATTACTCACCACTAGATAAATATTACCATTGTCCTTACCGGGAAAGCAAGCATGAGTTTAAGTTTCACATTTAGTAAAAACAAGAAAGTTGAACAACATAAAAAAAATTCACAAATTCATTACTTTAAGGTTTTGAATTGAAGGTTGTGTGAGGTCTTTTATATATGGGTTGACTTATTACTTAAGACTTGTCAGGATTCTTTGGATCTTCGTTTCATATTGACTCTTCCATGTATGTCCACTAAATAAATCCTACAATTAGCATTGTCTATAGAAAGTGTTATATGTAGTTAAAGATGCTTCTATTTAGAAGGAAGTCAATCTATCTGTAGGAATTAATTGAAGGAAATAAGAGAAGACAAAAGGTTGTAGAAACTGATTGAAGGTAATTGCACAAGATTGCAAAACTACTGAACTGATCTTATTCATTTTGATTTACTTCAATAATATATATAATAAAATTACAACTACTGGAAGCTATAAAATAAGAATACTAACAACCCTATAAACTGACAATTAATGCAATAATAACGGTATAATAGTTTAAGGGTAATAAAATCAGAATTAATAATACTAAAATTAGAATTAATAACCAACATCCTCCCTTAATTCTGATTTGGAACAACCTTCATGCATAAATCTCTTAACTTGATGAAAACATTGATCTCTTCAATGACTTAGTGAAAATATTTGCAATCTGATCTTCTGATTTGCAGTATTGCAATTTGATTATGTTCTTCCCAACTTGGTCTCGCAGGAAGTCATATCGAATATCAATGTGTTTACTTCTTTGATGAAAAACTGGATTCTCTACAAGATTAATTGCAGAGACATTGTCGACATAAATATTAATTGGAATATTTAGATTAAAACCAATTTGAGTCATGATATTGTTTTTCTCAATCACCATCAATTCTTTATTCATAGCCTCTTGCCATTTGGGGTGTTGAATGGCATCTGCAAGTCTCACGGGTTCTGAATCTGGAAGAAAAGCAAAGTGAACAAAATCTCCATTATCATCAACAAGATTTACTTCGCAATCTTGAAGGTGTACAGGTTGTCGTTGCTGCCTTCTTGGTCGCTCCATCATAGTTGCAATTGGAGTTGCAACTTCAGGTTGAATTACAGCTTCAGGTTGAACTGCAGGTGCTTCAGGTTGAACTGCAGGTGCTTCAAAAGTGACTCCATATTCCACATCATCGTTCAAAACATAAATATATCGTTTTTTTTAATCCATTTCATTTGATGCATTGCATTGTCATTCCTCATCTTCGGCAAATGTAACATCATGACTAACAATCACCTTTTTTGTCATTGGATTGTACAGTTTGTATCCCCCATGCTTATATCCAATGAAAATGGTCTTCACTGCCTTATCACCCAACTTCGATCTTGCTGCCTTGGGGACATGAGCATAAGTAATTGACCCAAATACCTTCAAGTGTTGCACATTGGGTTTGAATCCACTCCATGCTTCAATCGGAGTTGTGTTAGGAACACTCCGAGTAAGTGATCTGTTTATCAAATATACTGCACATGTTACAGCCTCAGCCCAAAAATAATTTGGCATACCTTTCGCTTTAAGCATGCTTCTCGCCATGTCCATAATTGTTCTATTATTTCTATCAGCAACTCCTTTGTGTTGAGGTGTGTATGGACATGTTATGTTATGCTGCAACCCAAGTTCTTCACAGTGCCTCTTGAACTCATTAGACTTGTACTCACCCCCTCCATCACTACGCACCATCTTAATTTGTCTGTCACTCTGTCTTTCAAAAAATGCTTTAAATATTTTAAAGCAGTGGAATACCTCATCCTTGCTTTTCAATAGATAAATCCAAGTTTTCCTTGAAAAATCATCAATAAAGGTTAAAAAATACTTATTACCTCCAATAGATGATATGTTCATCGGACCACAAACATCTATATGAACAAGCTCCAAAGGAAATTTTGCACGCCAAGGCTCCTTAACAAATGGTATCCTGTGATTCTTTCCAAAAATGCAAGCCTCACACAATTGATCAGGGTGATGAATATGGGGTAAACCATTCACTAAATTTCGTTTGAAAGATTTTCCAAACTCTGAAAATTTAAGTACCCAAAGTGTAAATGTCACAATCACGATTCATTATTCACTATTGCATTCAAGCACTTGAAATCACCCATATGCAAATCTACTAGAAACATGCGTTTTTTTTTATAAAAAGGTTTTAAGAATCAAACTACCTTTTTTTTTATCAAAAATTGATAATTTATTTTCAACTATGTGCATCGCGTAACCCTTTTCAGCCAGTTGTCCCATACTCAACAAATTACTTTTCATATCAGGTACATAGAAAACATCATAGATGTACCTGTGATCACCATTCTTCAATGTGATAAGAATTGACCCTTTTTCAGTCACTGGAACGAACCTGCCATCACCGAATTTCACTTTTGTGCGAAATGAGTCATCCAAATCTGTAAACAACTCCTTCTTACCACACATATGATTTGTGCAACTGTATCCAAATACCAAGTCTGACTGTTTGGAGTTTCATTTGATGTGGCTGCTAGTAGTACTGCATGATCCTCTTCATCTTGTTCGTGATTACTATCTTCTTGAGCACAATTGACAGCATGATTACTACCTTTTTGATCTGCACTCATTTGCATAATGGTCGTGTTTATGGCATTTATAACATTCCACATTTGATTTATTATACATGTCACCTCCTTCTCCGCGCCAAGAGTTATTTGAACTTGGATTGTGATTGAAACCAGTGTTGTTTTGCTCAGCGCCTCCATGATTTTGGCCACCACTGGAATAGCCACGTCCTCTTCCTTTGCCTTGTGAACTACCGTGTTTATGATAGGAGCTACCAATTGTGGCTTGTGCTTGTAAAGCATATTCAATTGGTTTTCCAATCTTATTATCATTCATCCGCTGCTCATGCTCTCGTAGGGAACCAGACAATAGCCTTACTGTCATTTTTGAAATGTCATTGGCCTTTTAAATTGCGGCAACAACATGTTCAAATCTGGGAGTTAAAGACCTCAAAATCTTTTCCACCTTTGCCTGCTCTGAATGTGTTTCACGATTGCTCTTCATCTGATTTGTGAAGGCAAGAACTTTGTTTATATAGACATCAACAGTCTTTGTGGTTTCCATCTGCAACAGTTCATATTGGCGTCTTAGGGTTTGAAGACGCACCCTCTTGATCTTGTCATCACCTGTATAATTAGTTGACAAAATGGTCCAAGCCTCACTTGCAGTTGTTGCTCCTTCTATTTGTTCAAACGTCTCGTCATTCATCCCTTGATGGATGAGATACAAAGCCTTATTGTCATTCTTCTTCCTATCACGATGCGCTACTCGCTGTGCCTCAGTTGCATTAGCAGCTAATGCAGACACTCCACTCTCAACGACATCCCATAACTCATGATAATCAAACAAAACTCTCATTTGCACACACCACCAATTGTAATTTTTTCCATCAAGGATAGGGACTGATAATTGGGTAGAGTTCATGATAACATAATGACTTTGATACCAGTTGTAGGAATTAATTGAAGGAAATAAGAGAATGCAAAAGGTTGTAGAAACTGATTGAAGGTAATTGCACAAGATTGCAAAACTATTGAACTGGTCTTATTCATTTTGATTTACTTTAATAATATATATAATAAAATTAAAATTACTGGAAGCTATAAAATAGGAATACTAACAGCCCTATAAACTCTATAAACTAACCATTAATGCAATAATAATGGTATAATAGTTTAAGAGTAATAAAATCAGAATTAATAATAATAAAATCAAAATTAATAACCAACACTATCACATATAATTAAATGTAATGATTTTTTTTTTAAGTTTTTATAAAATTTACTAAAAAAATTAGAAATATATATATAGTAAGAAAATATATATTTGATCCATATTATATATGAAAATTTATAAGATCAATAATAATCACATACAACTTAGTCTTTCATCCAATTAGAGTATTTTTAATAACTTTCCAACAAACAATATATTTTTTCTAATAAAAAAAAATATTGTAATTATAATTGTATATCCTATAATGAAAAAAAAAATTATAACCACACAATTTATCAAAGACTATTAAAAATTTCTTTTTTGAGTTGATGTAATCTGATGCTAAAAGGTTGCATTGTATGAATGATCATATCATATCTCTAATGTTGTGTTTTTTTTTCCAGTTATCTCCTGTTCATGGGGAAGGAAGAGAGTGGTTGATGTATGTTTGGATTGAGGGTTCTGCAGGTGAGTGTGAGGACGAAAGAGTGAATGAGGTAAGCTTTTTCTTCGTTTCTTATGAGCAGAGAAAGGAGGACAAAGCCATATAGTGAGATTATTTTGACTTAAATGCCCCTGTTTTGCAATGCATGTGAAAAAACTAAGCAAGAATCAATTAAGTTTTTATTTTTTAATTGAAAATCGATTCTCATGCACGCTCTGTAGGATTAAGGTAGTATTTTTCAGTTGACAATCGATTCTCATGCACGTTCTATAGAAGAAAGAATCGATTAAGGTAGTATTTGAAGTTGAAAATCGATTCCCATGCATGTTTTGTAGAAGTCATTTAGTAGTATTTCAAGTTGAAAATCGATTTCCATACACCTTATATAGAAGCAAGAATGGGGATTTTTGACTATGATGGGGTTATTTTTTTATTTTTTTTTACTAAAATGGGGTCTGTTTAAAAAAAATTACAAATTTAGGCAAGTTGTGCCAATTTGACATGACTTCATATGCATAAATCGTCCCAATTTGACACGACTCTGCCATGTCATACTGAATTCGTGCCAACTTGGCACGACTTCTGTCCTGTTATACTAAAGTCATGCCAACTTGGCACGACTTCTGCCACGTCATAATTTTTTTTAAAAATTTTATTGTTTATATATTGGGTAGTAAGTTATGTAATGTTAAAAATTAATTTGATACATAATTTTCTAAGAGTGTTAGTTTTAAGGAAAAAAAATTGGATAATCGTGTATCACAATTTTTTTTTTCTGAAGTAATAATTTTTTTTATCACAATTCAAATAATACATTTTTTAAACCTGTTTATTTTTTTAATGTCATTTATATTAAAATATAAAATGGTATAAGTACTGTAATTATTTTGAAATAATTAAATAATTTAAAAATAATTATATAAATTTTAAATAAGTCAAATAATATAAATAATTTGTAATTATTTTGAAATAATTAAATAATTTAAAAATAATTATATATCCAATTTTTTGTTCCTTAAAACTAACACTTTTAAAAAATAATGTATCAAATTAATTTTTAACATTACATAACTTACTACCCAATATATAAATAATAATTTAAAAAAAAAATTATGACATGGCACGACTTCAGTATGACAAGGCATAAATCGTGCCAAGTTGACACGACTTTAGTATGACATGGCAGAGTCATGTCAAATTGGAACGATTTGTGCATATGAAAGTCGTGCCAAATTGGCACGACTGGCCTAAATTTGTAATTTTTTTTAAACGGACCCCATTTTGGTAAAAACAAAAAAAAAACCCTATCATGATCAAAAGTCCTAAGAATGGATCAAGGAGCATTGAAAAAAGTTTAGAATCGATTCCATGCACCTTATAAAAATCAGAATTGATTAAAGAGTATTGAGAACTTAATCATTTTGAACAGTGTTATAATGCTTTCATAATTAACTTTGAAATTATATTAACTTTTTTATAATAATAGTCATAATTATCATTAATATTCTTTTATATATATATATAATATGTCTATATAACATAATATAATACAAACAAAATAATATTAAAATTATTTAAATATAAATATTAATTATTACATAAATTTAACTTTTAATAATATTATTAATAAAATGAAATAATAATAATTAATAAAATTAATAATAAAATAAAGTTTTAATATAACACAAACATATCTACTAATTTATAATAAAAAAATTATATTATTATTAGTATAATAAATATAGTAATGCTTTTTTAATTTTTATGAATTTTTAAATTATTTATATATAATAATTTATAATTTTTAAATATATTCAAAATTTTACATCTAAATTATTTTATATATGAAAATTATTCAACAGTACTAGAAATAATTTACATAGTTTTAATTAACTTAAATCTACACAAAAAAAATCTCATATTTTATTTATTTATTTTATTTAGAAACGAATTTCAGTTGGTCGTGACAAAAAATACTTCAATTGTTTTAAAATATAAGAGTAAATTTATAATTTTACATTTTATAGATTTAAAAAAAAGTTAAATTATCTCTACAATTATCACATCACTTATAATCTTTAATAAATTTTTCTCGTAAATATACTATAATCCAAACACACTCACTTTCTTTACCTTTCTCTCTCAAAACTTCACACATTCACTCATTTAATTCCTCCCACTTCTATTTTCCAACAATTAAAGATTTATTGTTATTCCAGTCTTCTCTCCGCCATTAGTTGTTCACCATCAACATAAGCTGGGATTTCAGTTTCCGCTATCCCATTGTTATTACTAGTAACTTTATATTACTGTAAAAGCCATTGCATATGTTTCAAAGCTAAGCAAAACAAACTAACACAACACAATTTAGTAAAAAATATTAAGATCATTTAATTTAAAGATAAAATTTAATTTATCATTACTTAAATTAAATATTATTTTATAAATTAAAAAATTATTAATATATAAAATAATTTCTATTATTAATAAAAAAATTTAAAATAATTTTTAAATTAATATTTAATATTATTTATTATAATTTTAATTATTATATAGATTAATATAAAATCTAAAATAATTAATACTTAAAAATTTAGTAACTAATTTTAAATATCAATTTAAAAACTATTATATAAATTTATATTAATAATATAAACTGTAAAATATTAATAATTTTTTAATATTTAAAATAATATGTAATTTAATTAAAATTAATTATTTTTTATCTTTAAGTTAGGTATTATATATATATATATATATATATATGTGTGTGTGTGTTTTGAATTAATTTGTTTTAGATATTTTGAGCAACATGACATCTCTGAAGGCTGACAAACACCTAAAAAGGAGGGTACCCCAAAGCCAAAGCTAGAAATGGTGCATCCAAGGGTCCAACTTCTAAATCAACTCCCAAAGAAACTTGGTGAGAAGCCTCAAGAATCCAAGAAAAGTATCTCTACTTTTTTTCATAACAGTTACACATTAAATATTCTACTATAGATCTATTGTGCTGAGAAAAAAATAAACTATAGATCTATTGGCCTTTTATATATGATGGTTTTTCTCTAATAATTCATTTTAATTTATTTTTCAAAATTTTTTGTGTTGACATCCATGTTTCTACCAACGATTAAATAAATATTAATATTTTAATTATTTATAAAAATTTATAATTTTTTTAATTTTAAAAATTATTTTAAATTATTTTATTTTGTTTTATATTTTTATTAAAGAAATTTTTGTTTTATTTTTTTATAAATATTAATATTTTGGAGGAAGGTGTCAAAATATTATAAATTTTTTTTATTTGGTCGTTAATTCAGGAAAAGCAAGGGAAACATATGTAAAGCACTAGTGAGCAGCCTTATTCAGTGAATGAAATTGCTGTGGTTTGTGACAATAAAAAGGTCACACCAATATTGGATACAATAATTACCTTGTTTCCTTTTTCTAGTCAAGGTATCTTTTGAGTTTCCTGTTTATGTACCTTGCTCTTGGCTTCATATAATCAAAATATTATGTTTCATTTTCTAACTGTTTTGACTCAATTAAAGAGATTTTGTACTTAATATTTACGGATTTCATGCCCTTCATATGGTAAATATGGTACCTGTGTACATGTTCTTTTGACTTCATGAATCTCATTCTCATAAGAATTTATTATATTTTTTTCTATTAATAAAGAATAAATTAAATTAATTTAAATATTTAAAAGATGTTGAAATTCGTATAAAAAAATATTGAGATAAGTCTCCCTCCAACACTTCCAACTACAAAAAGTTGAAAAATTGAGTAAGAACTCATTACATAAAAGACTCAGCATCTGAAATAAATAAGTTTATTTTTCATTAATTTGTTTATCAATAATAATAAATAAATAAAAATAAATGAATGGTTTGAATAAATAAAAATAAATGATGGAACTCATGTAAAAATAAAAACTCACCTATATGAATGTGGCCCTATAGCAACTAATGACAATTTCTCATTGTCTATGGTTATAACTTACAAAATCTTTTCCTTTAGTTTACATCTACTTAAATTCTTTTAATTTATACTTTTAAAATTTGACACATTTATACTATGTAGTTTCTATAAGATTAAAAGTTATCACTAAAATTGTATAGAAAAAATAAGTTATTTTATGCATTGGAAATGAAAGAAAAAAATAAAACAAATTAACTATTGTGCAAAAGTTTCCAGAAAATTATCATAATTTTTTGTAGATACAGGAGACGCCGATAATAAAAAAATATAGAGACAGGAGACTAGATAGATTATAAGACAAAAATTAATCAGAAGATAAATATTTTGAAATAAAGTGATTCCTATGATTATATAACAGCTTTTGGTATACATCATTGTTTTCTTATTTTATCCGTAATCTGAGAGCAGTTTATAAGTAAGGAACAGATTCGTACTGTTTCTAAATAAGTTGCATGCCCATGAGAGCAGTTTCTACGTAAGCAGTTTAAAAACTACATCATTGTCATGTCTCTGATTATTGTTGGACTTCCTTCTTATGTTTACCATGAAGAAAAAGTTATCAAATTAACCCAACAAAGAATTTCTTCAAATTTTTTAATTATATTTTCTGGGTGGGGTACTAAAACTTTTCTGAAAAAAAGGAGAAAAATGGAAACTTGGAAGCTTTGACGTGTACAATGACAGAGACAATCGATGATGAATGGGAAGTATTAGAAAACGCAATGAAGGAAAATAGGAAAGAAATAGAGTGTACTGAGATTGAGTAAACCTCCACCCAACAAGAGAAAGTTTTGTTGCTAAAGTGATCCACTTATTTTCCTTTTGTTTGGTTATAATGAATGGAAGGGTATAGTGTCAGAATTCTCATAATTTTTTTATTGAAAATATTTATTTCATAATAGTCTTCTAACCTATAATTTAATAAATATTAATATTTTAATTATTTATAAAAAATTATAATTTTTTTAATTTTAAAAAATATTTTAACACTTTATAATTTTTTTTAAGGAATTTTTTTTTAAAAATATTAATATTTATTGTAGTTATTGGATGGAGGGATGGTTAAAATATTATAACCTATTTTTATAGATTTAGAATTGATTTTTTACTTTAATTTTACACATCGTATTTTTTTTTATATCCGTATTTACAACAAAGATATAAATGTAGTTAAGATAAAAGTAGGTACTTAAAAAATCAAAATCATATTTGAAAAGAATATAAAAAACATTTTAAAAATTGTTTTTTTTTATGTTTTTTTTTGTCTATCATCAAATTTGGTATTCTTTGAGCAGGGCGCAAGTTCAAGCCCAATTTAATTCCAAAATTTAATTCCAGTACCTTTTCTTTCATAATAAAAATATATTTCTCAATTTCTGTGAGCACTCTTTGTGGCCTGTCCAGGATTTAACTTCAATTTTTTTCTTACTTTTGTTTTGACTTATACTAAAACTTTAATACAACAGTGTTATATGTTATTTTTATCTACTTTTAAATATTATATACACAATTTACCTAGTTTATTTTTCTCTTTTATTTAAGTTGGTACTACAGTTTGACTTTCATAAGTGAAGCATATGACAATACAGAAGTAAAAATTTGTATGATTTTATGATATTTCACTCTCTAGGAGAAGCTTATTCTAAGTTATGATGCTTTATTTTCAGAAATCACATTTTTGTAAATATTATTTGCAGGGATTTGAAAGATGTGTTTAGTTAAATTTTAGTATTTGAAAAAATATTTTAAATTTAAAAAAATGTTTTTACTTTTGCTATGAAAAAATTTGAAAGTAATATTCCACCATCTCCATCGTCTGCATAACCAAATAACAATGTTTTTTCAAAACAAATTCAATGAACAATACACAACCACATAACAATGTTTTTCCAAAACAAATTCAAATAAAAAGGGATGCACAATATAACAATAAACAAATTAAGAAGAAAAAAGGGACCCAAATTAAGAGGAAAAAAGGGACGCACAACCACATAACAATGTTTTTTCAAAACAAATTCAGAGAAAAAAAAGAAGTGAATAGAAAGAGATCAAGCACAATGAAGAACCGAAACCCTACAAGCGAGTAAAAAGCAGAGTAAGTGAAGACGGGGAGAAAGAAATCCAGAAGTTTTCATTGCTCAAACTAAGATCCAAATTGTTAAAATATTATAATAGATTACATAATAAAATAAAAATATATAAGTAATAAAAGATCAACGCAAATAGTAAGATATTATTTAATTTGATTAAATTTTATATTTAATTTTTTTCATATTTTAGTAGAATTACATAGTAAAATAATAAATATAAATGATAAAAAATCAATACAAACTGAATGATAAGATATTATTTAAATTGAATAATCGATTTTTATATTTGATTTGATTTTTTATTAAAATTCAAACTGATTTTATTAATAGTTTTACATTTTCAATATGATTTTTAAAATAATTTTTATAAAATTAAGCACTTCTAAATGTGTAACAATTTACTATTAAATCTCAATATATCTTATTTTTAATGTTATTTATATTTTAGTTAATTTTATTTCTATTTTAGTATCTTAAATTTATCAAAAAATTAGTATTATAAATTATATAATCTTATTTAAAAAATAATTTATTTATTTATTTTAAAATTGTCTAATTAAAAAAAAAAATATATATATATATATATATATTTATAATTTTGTAAATAGTTTTTCTAATATTTATTATTTTTCTTCATTTTAATAGATTATATAACAAAATGAAAAGTATAAATGATAAAAAATCAACACAAACTAAGATATTATTTAATTTGATTAAATTTTATATTTAATTAAAGTTTTATATTTGATTTAATTTTTTTTTCAAATCAAACTCATTCTATTAATAGTTTTACATTTTTAACATGATTTTTAGACTAATTATTAAAAAATTAAACACTTCTAAATATGTAACAATTTATTATTGAATCTCAGTATATATTTTTTTAATAATATTTATATTTTAAATTTATTTCTATTTTAACATCTTATGTTTGCCACTTGAAATTACTATATAAATACTTATGTGGTTATCTTATTATTTATTAACTTCATTTTTTTACTGTAGTTTTATAAAAAAATATTAAAAAATTATATAGTCTTATTTTAAAAGATAGATTATTTAGTTATTTTAAAATTGTCTAATTAAAAATAAATATAAATATTTAAATTTAGAAATTTTTAAATAATTTTTTTAATTTTTATTATTTATTTACATTTTAATAGATTACATAATAAAATGAAAAATATAAGTGATAAAAAAATCAACACTAGAATGATAGAGACAAACTTGGAAACTAAATATTGCAAATAGAAGACAAAAAATGACCATTGAACAAAGGATAAATGAACTATCTACACGAAGAATGAGAGAAAGGAGAAACAACAACATTCATATGACAAATATAAATAGTGGAATGAGATTGACATCTATTCGACATTTGACTCGATCAATAAATAATGCAGGTAACAAAGTGTTACGTAACACAAAAAATATTGTTCCTGTCGGTTGACTCGGTTGCCCTCGTACGTCTACGACGATCACACACCCAATTATCCCTGCCTTCGTTCGTGTCTTTCTTCGATCAAATACCTGAAAACGCAAAGACAAATGACGCCCTAGAGGTGTTGATTTTTCTCGGCAAGTGTACCGAATCAACTGTAATATAGTACTATTTAAAGTACGAATGTCGAACCCATAGGGAACAATTCTAATTAAGATAATCTGTTATACAACTCATTAAGTATATAAAATAACGTTAAGTGTTGAGAACTTGTCAATTACCAAATGAAAGATTTCACAAGTAACTAAGAGATTTAGGGTTTGATTCAACCAAATACAAAACTAACTTATCAATTATAGAGAAAGATACTTGAGATTGAATTGCGTTTATCTCAATCATCTGTATTTTGAATAGTACAATATATAATACTCAAAACTACTTATTCTTGATGCTTAATTTAAAGTCATTCACCTTGATTCCTCACAGATGAAATTCATAAGATAATTTCTCAAATACTAATTCCTCAGATATTTAACAAATCATCTAGCTTTATGAACAAAATTATGATGCAATTAATAACCTGTAATCTATTCCTAGCATTACAAGTTATCAAGTATTTTCGTCTATTTCAGATCCTTAAAGGTACTTTCCAGTTAAATTTAAGGATCAAAATCAAGACTCCATTGATCAGATAGAATCAAGCAATAAACATGAAACGAAAATACCAAGAACGAGTGGAAAAAAGAATATTATATATATATATATATATATATATATATATATATATATCACCAAGAATACATTTGATCAAAGTAGATTACATTCAATCCCAAGTTAGAAAGCACTTAGCCACTCATGACAGTTCCTCCAATCTTCATTCTTGATCTGGGTTGTATAAGAAGGGCTTATATGAGCAAGTTCTTCTCCTAAGAACAGAGGTTTCTTCTTCTTCTTCTCTCACTAATCTCTCTCTATAAAAATCCAATCTTTTTCCACCGCTTACTTTTGAGTTGTGTTTCAAAATTTATATATTGAACTTTAGCTCAAGCTAGCCAATTTAGCTTAAGCTAGATCTTTCGATGCATTTTTAGCTTGAGCTAGCAATTCTAGCCTGAGCTAGATTAATACTGCACCTTTAATCAAATCTGGACAGTTTTAGCTTGAGCTAGCAATTCTAGCTTGGGCTAGATTAATACTGCACCTTTAATCAACTCTGGACATATTTAGCTTGAGCTAAATCCTCTTGTGATCCAATTACGTTTTTGCTTTCTTTCTTTCAATGCCAGCTTGAATACATTCTTTCAATGCTTCATATTCATCTGCAATTTACATAAAATTTGAGATTAAATTTCTTCATTTGTTTCTTGGTTCAAAATATATAATCAGATTCAATAGTTCTCAGATTAGGGTAATTTTCTTACATTAAGCAACAATTAAGTTCCAAAGTGTTCAATTTTCTCAATCATAAAAACTACACATTGACACTTATCAAGAGGCCGTTTGCACTCCGACGCTCAAGTCAATCTTAGGGCTAGGAAACACTGAAACTTGGTTGTGAAAGCCTCTGTGTAATCTCTATGTGTGTGTAGCGTAAAAGCTACGTGGAAATTCGTGTAAGTGTTGAGCAAAAGCTTGCGTACCTCATTAGGTTTGATACTGCCCTTTATATACTCTAGGGTTTCCGCTAACCGCAATTAAGGTTATTGAAGGTGTGCCTTAGCGCCACTATCACCCACTCTTAGGACAATCTAGCGCGTAAGACTCCCTTACTGGAGTGCAACCTCTCACGGGATGACCACCTGGGTACCAACTTGTGCACCTAATCTCTGGGACCATCCATCCTGGAGTGCCCTAGCTATTCACGTGCCATGCATGCAGTTTCACCCCTGAAACATGACCCTCACAGGTCATATCTTTTCCAGTGGCTCTTTACTTGTGTTATGCCTGAACACGTCATCCACACCACACGCATGGACCCTTCGTAATCTAGGCTTCTCCCCAACTGGTAACTGGTGTGTTGTCTGGGGTCCACCTCTCATGGCCCAGCTCATTTGTTTGACTCACCGAGGTCCGAGGTCACATCAGTATATCCTGATGTCCGATGCCTGACCACTCCTTGACCTTCTGGCGTATTGTCTACGAGACTCTAGGCATACCGCTTGTGGGACCCACCTTACACCGAGGCCTGACCACTCCTCGACGTCCTGGGCATGCTGCATGCGAGGTGCTAGCTCTTGCCGCTTGTGGGACCCAGCTTACGTGGCCCCACGTCCACTAGCAGTCAACTACACCCGAGGACTGGTCAGTACAAATATTATTGCTTTAAATTTTCTTTTTATAGTTTTATTTATTCATTAATTTAACTTGACATGTTATACTTTTGCACCACAAAACTTTGAATATCATGACTAAATAACACACATATTACTAGTTAGATAGAAAATAAGGATACACATATTGATGACTAAAAAATACAAAAACACATATAGACATTAAGTTGTGTCATACAATATATTTCTAAAGCATCTACCCTACCTTGCTTAAAAACTATCATATTCCTATGGTTCCATATTGTCCATACAACTGCTATCCACATTGCTTTCCAAACACCATTATGTTTTTCAAATAGGTTTGTGAGGTGAAACTGGTGGAAGTTTTGGATTATATGTTTAGGATCCTATTGAAATTTTTGCTTTGTCGCAACTAAAGGCTTGGTCATGGGTTATGTCCAAAGCGCGTGACGTTTGTTTTTCATACTCAGATTGGTGTCTTGAGTCATTGGTTTGTATGATGACTGTTAATTTTTCTAGGAATTTTATTTCTCGAGCGTAGGTGTCAGTATTATGAGTGTAAGGTAGGTATGAATTATACAGGTTGAGATATCCCTAAAATACCTCTTATTTATTCTATTTGTTTTTTTGCTGATAAAAAAAATGTTTAGAATGCACAAACTGTACTTTTATCCAATTATCACACATAACCCAAATGTTATGTGATACTTTACATCCAATGAACATATGTGTTGTTGTTTCCTATTCCTCCTGACATAGTTCACATAAAGAATTAGGTAAGTCTACCCCCTATATATAAGGTTAGTTTTAGTGGGAATTCTATCTAATACTCTCTAAATATTGTATTGTGTTGTTGCCGGTACCTTTTGATTCCCAAAGAGGTTTGCACCAATTGTCATTATTCACTCCATCTCCAAAATTGTTTACCTCTAAACACTAATAAGAAGATATTTTAGATTTTCTTCATTTCCCTATTCCCACTCATCATCATGTTCCCTATTTAGGCCAATGGATCTAAGTTGCATCAATTCAACTTTTTGTATAGTTTCTCAAGCAAATTTGTGTCGTCTCCACGGTATCTTTCACTCACATTACTAGTTTTCCCACCTCACTAGCTCTTCAACTATTTTGTTTTTTTTTTCCTTCGATATTCTATAAAGTCTAGGGTATACATACTTCAGAAGAGCCTCTATGAGCCACACATCCTCCCAGAATTTTACTTTGTTCACTCTCTCTAATTTCCACCTTAGTTTCCTAAAGTTATCTTGTTGATTTTTACTGCCTTTAAAATTTTACATAATATTTAATGAAATAAAGAATTAAAATTAGGGTATGTTTCTTCTTCCTCTCCTCTTGTGTTCACACATCATTACATTTCTTTTCCATTTTTTCCGTCGTGGTTATATATCTTTTATGGTGTTTATGTCTTTGTTTGTTATAAGAGATTATTCTATTGTTATATTTATTTATTGTATTCGTTCATTTTTATTTTTTTGTTTTTGTTACTCTTTCATTTATTTTTGTGTTCCTTAAGATTGATTTGCTAGTTAATTCGTCGCTATTATCACTAATAGTTTGATGGTTTGTACTCTAGTTTTACCATTATATTTATTCACACTCTTCATCGTTCTCATTGTTTTTGTCGCACTCCTCCCCATTGTCACCATCACTACTTAAAGTAACTTCACCTTAAAAGTAAAGCATAAACAATTAAGCTTTCAAGCTTCAACCTCTGGAAAACGGTGGGTGACTTCCCAAGCATAACTCTTCAAATTCTCATCATATTTTTTTTAATTGGCAAAAGAAATGTATTAATAATTACGTATTTGAGTACCCAAACCCATTTTAAAAAGACATTCTCATCATATTATATTTTTCCAATTGGATAAGGATGCTTTCTTCTGGACTGAACTTCTGCACAGGTGTTCAACCAATAGATATCCACCCTGCAGTGCACCACTCTGACAAATAAATAATATACCAATGTATATGTCCAGTCTTGCAAGAACTTTTTTTTTATTGGGTCAAATTTTTGCAAGAACTAGATATACCTTTTTATATGTGTTTTTGGACTTTCATATCATGTGTTCTAAAACAGAAAAAGATGTCTCGCGAAACATTGTTCTTTTATACTAGTAAAATGTTAAATTAATGAGTACATGAAAAATAAGTATAAAAAGAAACAAGTATCATTTTTACGGACAAGCATAATTTTAAAAATATAAAGCGAATATTGTTGGAGATCCCACATCGATTAGAGATTAGAGCCTTTCACAGTATATAAGTGGGTGAAAAGTGCAAATCTCATCCACTGAATCGGTTTTATGAGGTTGAGTTAGGCTTAAAGTTCACTTTTGTAAGAAATATAAGAGCAGTCAGAGTAATATTAAACTAAAATTCTTTAAATAAGTTACCAGATCTAAATCTCATAAAAAATAGTTTGAAAAAAAAATATTATAAGTGGTGAATAAGTTTTGTCTATCCTCTACAAAGTTTGCAAAATATATTATAAACAAAAGAATGTCGTGTTTAAAAAATAGTATGAAGGGAGTAGATAAAGTAATAATATGAAATAAATATTTTTTAAATATGTTTTCCAACAACAAAATTTCATGTTTGGATTAAATGCAAAAACTAAAAGTTTTGTGTTTTTTCTTTCTGGATAATGCACCGATTTATTAAACTTCTGGATTCCAATTTGAACAGAGAGAAGGCAGAAAAAGATTTTTGGAAAACATAATAAGAAAACACGACAAGTGTCCTAATCCTGCCACCTGTACCCAAAACGAAACATGCAAGACCTTGCTGCTTGACACGTGTCTTCAATCACCTTTGGAGTCTCTCTATATATTGCTTCACAGGGCACCTCACCCTTATCCAAACGCGAACAAATTCCACACTTTATCTCAGAAATTTGGGCGAAAAAATCAGTAGCAGCTCTCAACAATGGCCACAGTGGGAAGGAACGTGGCAGCTCCTTTGCTGTTTCTTAACTTAATCATGTACTTCATAGTTTTAGGATTTTCAAGTTGGTGTCTCAACAGGTTTATCAATGGCCAAACTTACCACCCTAGTAAGCTCACACTTCCTATCTCTACACCCCTTTTTGTTTTGCAAATATATTGTTCACTTGATTGATTGATGGATCCATTCATGTTACAAAAAGAGTTACTTTTTCAAACGTACGCGCCATTAATGGCGGAGACTAAAACATTTATTGTGGTGAGTCATATTGATCTGCGGAGTGACAAGAAGGAGCACGTACCTCAAAAAGGGTGCACGTTAAATTAAATGACCCTCTGGTTAATTTATGCTGGTTTCAGGTTTTGGAGGAAACGGTGCAACCATGTTTTTCTTAACCTTCTCTATACTAGCAGCGATTCTTGGCATAGTGTCAAAATTTTTGGGTGGCAATCACATGAGGACATGGAGGAGTGACAGTTTAGCATCTGCAGGAGCCGCATCAGTGGTTGCTTGGGGTGTGACTGCTCTAGCATTTGGGTAAAGCATGGCTAATTAAATTGAAAGTAGATGAAAGTTTGGTTCATGATGAGAAAATGAATTTGAGTGTGTTGCAGGTTGGCTTGCAAGGAGATAAACATAGGAGGGCACAGAGGGTGGAGGTTGAAGATGGTGGAGGCCTTCATAATCATACTCACATTCACACAATTGTTGTACGTGTTGCTGATACACGCAGGGCTATTTAGCAGCAGATATGGTCCCGGGTACCGTGACACTGACTATCCTATGGGAGGGACTACAGGAGATCCAATGCACAAGCCTGCGCCTGTTCCTGCTACTGGAACTCGTGTCTAAACTCCACTTCTTCTCTTCCGTCATCTTCTACTTTACCTTTTTCTACTATCTGCCTTTTCTTTTTCTTTTTTCTTTCCATGCATAGACTCACGCCTTTGCCTTTGTTTTCCTGCATCTCAAAACTCCCTTTCTACCATCACATTCTGTATATGAATCGATGCCTCTATTATGCTTCTATCTGTCCCTTTCTCCATCTCAAAACTTCTCCTATCCAATTTTAATCACAGAATAAATAATAACTATAACCATCACAACTAATTATTTAAGAGTAGTGTCAGTGTTAAAACACTAGTTTAACATTGTTTTTCATCATTTCTTTTTACTATTTTAAAAATATGTCTCTAATGAATATTGTAGTCAATTTGTATTTATACAATAAAGGGACAGTCAGATATATATATAAAAAAAAGAGAAAATGTGACATATTATACTTAATCTCATGGAGAGAGTTCAAAGTTTATAAGAAAGAAAATACTATAATTATAAAATAATGAGAGAATTTAAAATTTATAGAAAAGAATTTTGTATGTACGGTCTATATATATTAAATATTCATGCATAGCGCAACCATAAACCCTCAATAAATAAACAGTTAAGAAGAGGTTGGGTTTAAATTTGTGAAGCAATTTTATGACTCTCGCAATCGTGGAAAAAAATTGAAAATTTATAAAGAAAAAGTATTATATTAATAATGTATAATAAATATTTATGATTATCCCAAGTTATTTTATCTTGGTTTTGTAAATATCTGTGTACAACTTGTTAAAATAAATTTATCATGAACAAATTATAAGATAAATGACCATATAATAAAAAAATGTTAAATAAATACTTATTCAATCTCTTTATTGAAAATCCTTTTCAATCCATAAATGTCTTCAAACAAATCAGACAATTGCATACAAAGACAATTAAAGGAGTAACGTAACTATGAATGTATGAGACACGACATTGTCACTTTCTCACCTGACAATGTCTTGTGTTGTAACTCAATAACGAATATTCTACAATTTCAACAGCATGAAACTCAACCATTAACATATATTTTTACTTAAATAAAAAATGAATGAAAATATAATTAGAAAAGTATCAATTGATTTGGTAAAAGATCAAACTACCCTTGAGTTACATGTTCTTAAAAAAAAACTGTGAATTCCTTTTAAAATTGAGAAAAGTTTTTTGCATTGGAGGAAATAGTGTAACTCGTGGGTCTCTTTGTTCACCGCTCACTGGGTCTGCCATATCTCAATACTTTATTTTGTGCCTCACTCTCTCTTTGTATCACACTAGCGTAATTCGTAAAAATAGTGTTAAATTTATTGTAATATCAACAAAAATCTATTTATCTTATAAATATAAGATTATTGAATTAATTTGCTAATTAGAGGCATTAAAAAATGTCATGTATTTAATTAAGAAAATATTCATAAAAAGTCTTATAGAAACAAATTCATGTATTTAATTAAGAAAATATTCATAAAAAGTCTTATATATAGAAACAAATACAAAGGCGTAATAAAGATTAGATAAAAAATATAAAATTTTCATCTTGAATATAAATCTATGTTTAATTTAAATTCACAAAATCAATTTTTAAAGTAAGAATTATATATATTACAATTTGATTTTATTTCTATGGTAAGATATTCAATATTTTATTTTAATTTCAATTATTGTCCTTAATTCTTTATCTATGTTGATGACTAATATATGACATTTTGAGTTAAGTACATGGAGGAGATAAATTTGTACAATATTTAAAACTTAAATGTTTTGTTTCTCATATTTTATATTAGTCACAACCAACTAGTTTAGAGATTTGATTCTGATTTTTGTGTTTATCTTGGTACTGAGGATTATGATTATGATCAACTACTTTCAAGCTAAGAAAAAGATATTGATGAAACATTTGTAGTCAAAATCATTTTGAGAGAGAAATTGATCCAACCTCTAATAGGTTAAGTATTTGTAAAATTGTAATTCAGAATCAATAAAGAATGAACTACAAGTATAGTCTTCGTATATAGTCATATGATTATGTTTGTTGAAGTACCAAGTATTGTCTAAAATCTCCTCTACTATGTTAAATTAGGAGGAGAACCTCTATTAGTTGTCATGGGAATTTTGTCCTTCCTATCATTTTTTTTATTTGTGTCTCTTAATTTTGGATGAAGAAATATGACTATAAAAAAAATATAAGAACCACAATGTTGATAAAATATTCAAGATAAAACCATGTGAGTTAAACAATCATTAATTTAAAAACATTCAACTTAATGTACATTAAAGATATTATGTCAACTCATTCAAAAAATAATACTCATTAATTTAATATATATATATATAGATAAAACATTCAATTCCTAATAAATGAACATACATACACAACAATAACTTTTAATTAAAGTTTTACATCATATCACAAATAAAATATGAACTACTTTTACTCATTATCTTATATAAATAAATGGTTAAGATGGAGGTCTGAGTGCTAGTCAAAAAGTTGTAAGTTGTTGTTAGATGTATGATGTATTCATGTAGAGAAGTTTGTGACATTGATGCTTTCTCATTTTGTAAAATTCATTCTAACTAACATCTTTTATACATATTATAAAAAAATTTCTATTTAGATACTTATTATTATATACAAATCCATATTTTACAAACGAACTTACATATGGATCTGGATTCGTATGTAAAGTGAACATTACATACGAATTTTTTCATAGGAATTTGAATCTGTATGTAAAGTAAGTGTTACATACGAATTATTACATACGGATAAGGATTTGTATGTAAAGTAAGCATTACATATGGATTTTTACATACAAATTTGGATCCATATGTAAAGTAAGCGTTACATACAGCCTTTTACATACGGATTTGGATCCGTATGTAAAGTAAGCGTTACATACGAATTTTTACATATGGATCCAGATCCGTTTGTAAAGTGAGCATTACAAATAAATATTTTTATACGGATCCAGATCTGTATATAAAGTAAGTGTTACATACAGATCCAGATTCATATATAAAGTGAGCATTACATACAAATTTTTACATACGGATTTGGATTTGTATAGTTCTGGATGGAAATTAAAAGCAATGAACAAACTAAAATAAAAAAATATATAAATATAAATATAAAAGAAGGTTATAGGGAATTGAAATAATTTTAAAATTTTTTACATTGATAGAATTAAATTAGAAAAATAATTTGAGTTTAATTATTTCTTTTAATTTAATTAAAGAAAAAATTATAAAAACAATTTACAAACAAATTGTATCCGTATATAAAATATTACACAAAAAATATTTTTAATAATTGCAATAATAATATTAATATTAGTGATAATATTGATATTAATATTTTTATTAATATTGATATTAATAATTTAATAATATTATTATAAATAATAATATTAATAATATTAATATTAATATATATTAATAATAATAATATTAATAATATTAATATTATTAATAATAATTTTAATAATATTAATATTATTAATAATAATTTTAATAATATTAATAATATTAACAATATTTAATAATATTATTAATATTAATAATATTTATAATGTTTATAATATTAATAGTATTTAATAATATTAATAATGTTTATAATATTAATAATATTTAATAGTATTAAATTTTTTAATAATATTTAATAATATTTACAGTATTTAATAATATTAATAGTATTAATAATTTTAATAATATTAATAATATTAACAACATTTAATAATATTAATAATATTCACAATATTAATAATATTCATAATATTCACAATATTCATAATATTAATAATATTCTTAATTTATATCTATATATAATGGAGATTCCCCATAACTGTTTTTATATATATCTATACCTCCATAACTGTTTTTGATATATATAATTGTTTTTTTTATATATAAAAAAGTTAATTTTATTTTTAGTTATTTTGTAATTTTGTAAATATTAAAACAGTTATTATAATGGAGTTTTTGAACGTAAAACAATTTTGAATTTAGTTTTTTTGAAATATATCTTTATTTCTTCCGTTTTCACTCACAGTTTCTTTTCAATTTGAATTTATATTTGGAATTTTTATTATCATTTTTCTCTCCTTCCTCTTTCTCACTTTATCTCTTCGATTCATATCACTTCCATTAGATAAAAAGGTTCATTTTTCAAGATAAGAGTAAGAAGAAGAGCACACATCCCACGTTAGTCTCTGTAAGTGAGTTTTCTTTTCTTGGTTGTTTAATTGTTAATGTTACTCATTTTTATCATTTTTATTTTTGTTACTTTGCTTTTCATTTTCGTACCCCAAAGACGGAATACTGCACATATACAGAGTTATCTTGACACCATTGTTGATGTGGGCATCGATGGGGAGGATGAATGCGTTCTGAATATGATATTCTTGCGGAGAGATGAAAGGGGTTAGAAAATAAATATTTTCTTAAGGTTTGTTATAGAGTTTCTCATCTTATTCTTCTTCTTTTTTTATTTTCATTATTATATTTATCCTTTTTAGTTTTATGTTAGTAACAACAAATCAAAATTAGTGATTCACAAGAATGATGACGTAATTTCTTTAAGGTACAAAGTTATAACTTGACATCATTGTTGATGTGGGCATGAGAGGATGAATGCGTTATGAACATTCTTGCGGAGAAGAGGAAAGAGATTGGAAAATAAATATTTTTTTAAGGTTTGTTACAGAGTTTCTAATCTTATGATTCTTTTTTTTTTTTCATTATTATATTTCTCTTTTTAGTCAACAAATCAAAATTAGTGATTCACCAAAATGATGATATAATTGCTTCAAGGTACAGAGTTATCTTGACATCATGGTTGATGTGCACATCTACGAAGAGGATGAATGCGTTTTGAATACAACATTCTTGTGGAGAGGAGGAAAGAAATTACAAAATAAATATTTTCTCAAGGTTTGTTACGAAGTTTCTCATCTTATTCTTCTTCTTTCACTACAAAAAAACGTGTATCTGGTGGCGGTTAATTTCGTAAATACTAGCATTTTTAACCGCCACATTATACATCAGTGGCGGTACTGCGTACCGCCAGAATTCTTGCCGCCACAAAGTTTAATATGGCGATCAATTGAGAACCGTTGTAGCAGACGCCATATTATACATTGTATAAAGTGGCGATTTTAAGCGTGTAATTTACGTCAATTATAAATGTCATAATGTTAAAACTGGTTAAACTAATTCTAGAGTAAATAGTGGCAGTTCTAACCGCCACTTAATACAGTATAGTATGATATTTATAATACCTTTTATAACTATCATAATTCGAATATTAAATATTTAATTTTATTTTTAATATTTATAATAATTTATTTAATTTTATTTTATAATTTAATTTCATTATATTATTTAATTTCATATCATAATTAAACTTTAATTTGATTTCATAATATTATTTAATTTGATATTATAATTAAATTCATTTCGTGAATATAATACATATGCATTAATTCAGAGTTCTTTTCTTGAGATTTTTCTTTAGCCAAATTACCCAATTTCGTGTCTAATTTATTCAATTAGTTCAGTTCCAAACTTTTCCAATTCATGCATCACCCATCCAATTTCACAATAAACAATAAGCTCAAGAAATAATAATTAAATAATTAATTTTCACATCCATCATTGTCAAACAAGTAGGCGAATTAAGGAAACAAGTTATAAGCATTAGCATAAAGCAATAATCCAATTTCCTTTCCATAAGGAGTTTTCTGGTTTCATATATATGCATATCTGTGGTAAGAAAATAAAACCATTATTGGTTTTATACAATAATTATTCTTCAAACATCATGTACTTAGAACAATTTCAGACTTTGCAGTAGGTCGATAATCCATAAATGTACTCAAGAACTGCGATGACTCCAAAAACAAAGGTTTGATCCATCCAGGTTTCACCACCACATTACACAAAACCTTGCTTTCCATCAATATCTCCACTTCTTTATTCACACCAATCTATATATAAATGGACCAAACACATATTTATTATTGTCATGTTATATATAATTTTCAGAAAAAACCTTAAGACTTGAAAGATAGCGTACCTGGGCAATTACTGGGCAATATCAGCTACAACCTCTACTTCTCCCACTGTTTCACCAGTTAGCTGCAAAAGGAACATTGCACAGGGGATGAAGCAGTTTATAAGATCAACAATGTAAAGAAAAGTAAAGAGAAAAGGAGCAACTAAGCAATTATGAGAGTTGAAGAGTTGTTTATTTCATGCTTTACCTAGCTATACAGACATCAATAATTTATAATCCAAGGGATTGAAACTAAAAACCAAAAATGAAACCAACAGAAAAAAATTCTAGCCAATGAAAGAAAACCTGCAGAGGGAAAAGATGCTGAAAAAGATATCACTTGCAAAAGAAAAATACAAAGATACCTAAACCTTGGCCAAAAGAAACTTTGAACAGAATTGAGATACATCAGGCTTTAAAATTGGCAATAAACATATATGAAGACCTTACTGAAAACAAAAGAAACTACAAAACATAGAAAATATAAACGGTGGAGAATGGGGATACGGAACTAAAATATATAATAGAACCATTCTTTTCATTATTATATTTCTCTTTTTTAGTTTTATGTTAGTAAAAACAAATCAAAATTGGTTATGTTTATTGTGTTATAAATTTAAATTTGTTTAATATATTTTTTACTGTAACTTAATTATTATAATAGTAGGTTGAAACTCATAAATGATGAGAGAAAATGTTTCTATCTTATTTTTACTTAGTGATATTTTACATTTAAAAGATATGAATACACATAATAATATACAATATAGTAATAATAAAAAAATGTGGATGCACAGGCGCTTTAACGCCTGTGTTTCCGCTAGTATTCATAATATTAATCCGCTAGTTTACATACGAATTTTTGTCCGTATGTAATCCGTATGTAACTATGTTTTACATACGGATTTGTGTTGTATGTCAAATTTTCTTGTTATATATATTCTTTATCTTATGCTCTTGTTTCATCACACCAAAATCGTTTTTTCGCCAATATCCCATAGAGGATCAACCACAAGATGTTCAACCATATTTCTTGCACTAAATATCAACAACTTTTTTCAAGTCCGTTGTAAGTTTATCAAATTGGACATTTATAACATCAATAATAAGAACTTTTCTTTTGGTATCCTTTGATAAAGAAGTAATTCCAGATTATACAGATTGAGAATGTGCAACACATTATAAGTCCATTTGTGGTGGATAAGACACCGTTTCTTCAATGTTGCAGCAAATGATGCTCCATAAGGCTTTCTTTCTTCAAGTTCGTCATATAGGTCCACCCCGTATACTTTAGACGATTAATGGTTCGAGGGACCTCACATGTTGTCCCAATCATATGTTATTGACACAATTGTCACCCCATCATTCTTCTAATAAATTATATACCACTTAGATGCTAATTGTTTTTCCAAAAAAATCAGAGGTACATGAAATATTATATGAATGTTGTATGCTGAAAAAAGTACTAAAAATAGTTGTGATACCTTTATCGAATCATCCCAAAATATGTTCTCCACGTCAAATCGTTTAGTAGCATTAATTAATAAATTGTCATTTTTAAATTATCTCTTTTAAATTATCTTTTTTAAAAATACATTCAAAATATGATTAATAAAAAATAAACCTTAATTAATAAGTAAGTTTGAAATTACACTATAATAAAAAAAAAACATGTATGTGGTGGCCGTTATAATATGGCGGTTATTAAAAACCGACACAATTAGTTGTATAATACGACAACTTCATAATCGCCATAATGTCCCTTCGAAATGTGGTATGTAGAACCGCCATAATTATCCTTCGAAATAAAAATCTCTCGCGTTTCGTTCCCTCTGTAACCTTCCTCTTTCCTAAAGTTTTTTTTTTTTTTCGTATTCCCCTTTTTCACCATTTGAAAATATACCTCTTTGAATTTTTTTTCGTATTCCCCACTGAACCTTAACTTTCCTCAGTCAATGAACCTCTTTCATAAACCCTCACTCTCATCGCCCTATTTTGTATTCCCTGCACATTACCTCTCGTGGCACTCACCTTGCCCCATTTCGTATTTCCCTTCTCTCACCGCAATCGTTCTCTTCTCACTCGCAGTCGTTTTCACCGCAAAATCATTCCCGTTCTCATTGCAACCCTTATCTTCTCACTCTCACCGTAACCCTTCACATTCGCACTCTCACCGGAAACCCTTCATAGTGTCTTCGCAAACCTTGTTTTCACTCACACCGAAAACCCCTCTCCCCACTCTCACCAAAAACCCCTATTCTGACCCTCATCATAAACCATTTCACCCCTCTCATTCTTCTTATTGGAATTTATGGCCGCCATTACCACTTCTTATCGCCAGAGGTACGTCGTTAGCAATACGTTTCTCTGTGTACATATGTTTGTCGAATATGATTTTGAAATTGGGTGGAATATATATTTTGTTAAATACAGTTTGAGGTATGGGCTGAAATGCATTGACTATGATTTTGAAATTGGATTGAATATATATTGGATTGGTAAATACAATTTGAGGGGTGGACTAAAATGCACTGAATATGATTTTGATATATTGGTAAAGCTTTGTGTAAATGTCCTTATGCTTTTATTTTTCTGTAAAATGAATTGTAGGGCTATAGTTGATCATAATGAAGGCAAAGAGCTCACTGCTACTTTTAACAACATTGAGGTATGTAGTTATTGTATGTGTTGTTGAAGTTGCTATTTATGTTGTAATTAGACTGCTACTTAAATATTCATTTTACATGTTTTGGACTTTTTGATTCATTTTGTGCGTTTTATACTAATGCATGTGTGTGTTTTGAATGCTTGAATCTTCATTGCTTGTGAGTTCATCCTTGAACTTCGATTATGATTTATCATACTTGCATGGTGGGGTAAATTTGCCTTCCACTATTGAACAATTTTTTTTTATTTTTTGTTTTATTTTTGCTTTTGGTGCATGGAGCTGTCTTAATTATTTTTTTTATTCTTGCTCGGTTTTACTGAACAAAAAGCATTAACTTTCCTAAATGAAAAGGTATTATGCGCCTCACATAATGATAGAAATTTTAATGTTAAATGCTTAAATTTCAACATTTTTCTTTTGCAATGTCATCGTGATTTTTACACAGTAGAGAAAGATTACATTAATAGTATTATATTTTATTTTTTCATATTATGGTTTAACTGTACCTCAATATGTTTAATTATAGATTAATAATCTAATTAGTACTCTTTTTTAGATTGACTTTACTTTTAACCTTTTAATTTATCAACTAACAGTAAAAAAATTATCAATATAAACTAAAATAACAGTAAAAAACTAATCTCGTCTTTTTAAACTGATTTTAAGCTAGTGTTCATGCTATGCACAAAGACATATATGCAGAATAAACTTGTAGTTGAGTATAACATACTTTTTCTCTCATATTATACCTTGAAGTTTATGTATCTTTGTGTGCTTATATGAGAACAATGTACTTATTTATGAGTATTTTAGTTGCATGAATATCATTAGAATGTTCTTATTTGTGGGTATTTTAGTGCCTATTATGTGCTTATTTTAGTTGGAAGAAAGAATGGACCTGGTATTGGTCAAAATAGTATCTTCACATGGTGTAGTTGGTTGCTAGAATATCATAAAAGAGTTGTATTTGTACAACAATACAAGTTTGATGGTATTTTACAATTGTTTGCATGATCAACATGTTCTCTATTAGATAATGGTTATTTATAGAATGGTTAAGAAATTTATAGAGACAACAATCGATCAAAACCATCTTGCAAATTGGTTTGGATCTAATTTTATATTCAAGCATCCAAATTTGTTTTCAAGGGTACTGGTTGCTTGTATGATGTGCTTATATGATCCATGTACTTGCAAAATTAAATTTTTATTTGTTTGATCCACAAAATTTACCAAAATTCTAGTTTGGTAAATGTAGGTTTTGGTTAACTATTTCATGTAGTTAACGCATTTATATAAGTAATTTTTTGTTATGATGTTTTGTTACATAAAGAGCATAAATTCATATTGAGTCATTCTCTTTTTGACAGAAGAACTGAACCAAGGGAAGCACCAGAACGTTTGTTAGGGTCAGACATATTTAAACAAGTTAAGGGTCTCAGTGTTACATTTGGAAAACCATTAAAACTTATGGATACAAGTAAAAAGGCTCAGGGAAAGAATGTTGTTGAAGTTGTTGGAGCAGAACAATGAAATTAGATAAGTATATATTTTTACCTTCCTTATTGAGAGACGAACATGTTACGCCATTGTATAGATGTCATGCATATTGAGAAAAATGTTTGTGACAATGTTTTGTATATGTTACTCAATGACCCTAAGAAATCAAAAGATAATTTAAAAGCCCGAAAGGTTCTTAAAGAAATGGGTATAAGGAAGGAACTTTGGCCAGATGAAAGAGGAAGATTTCAGCCAAGTTTGTTTTCATTGTCAAAACCAAAGAAAAAAACGTTTTTATAAATACTAAAAAATGTCAAAATGTCAAATGGATACTCAAGTAATATTTCAAGATGTATTGATTTGAAAGCTCGAAAGATTATTGGCCTCAAGAGTCATGATTGTCATATTCTTATGGAACATTTACTAACTATTGTCATATGTAATGTTTTACCAAACAATGTGGCTATAGTGGTAGCAAAACTATGCTCATTTTTCCGATGACAAAAGTTTAAGTCAAACCGATCTTGATAAACTTCAGTCCCGCATCACTGAAACTCTTTGCCACATGGAAATGTTGTTCCCTCCTACCTTTTTTACAATTATGGTTCACTTAACTTGTCACTTAGTTGGTGAGGCCAAACTTGGAGGCCCAGTTCATTATCGTTGGATGTATCCCATAAAAAGGTAAATGTTTCTGGCGCACATAGATTTTAATTTTTTTTACGTTTGATGTTTGGTTATCCTAATTGAAAAATTATTTTATAGGTATTTGGGACATTTAAAATCATATGTTCAAAACAAGGCACAACCTAAAGGTTCCATTTCTAAAGGATACCTAGCTGAAGAGCTTCTCACCTTTAACTCTGAATATATGGAAGACAAGAAATAATAAACCTTCACGTGTGGATGATTTTTGTAATACAAATATTCCACAATTGACTACCATTTTCCCACTAATTGGTAGAGTAGTAACTGTCTCTTCAACTTTTGAGATATCAACCATGCAAAGAACTCAAGCACATCGATACGTGTTATTTAATTGCCCTCAAGTTACCCCTTTCATTGAGTGAGTATTAACACAAACTATAAATTTAATTATATTGAAAATGTGTCTTTAATGGAATAATTAGTAACATGTTGGTTGTGATTATTTTCTTAGGAATTTAAAGATCATTTGCGAATGAGGTCTGGAGAGAGAAGAATTTCAAATACAGAGATAGAAAGGAGTGATAATAAGGATTTCATAAATTGGTTTTCTCAAAGGGTACGTAGAATACAATTTTATAATTGTGAAATTAAAGTTTGTAACATATGTTCACACATTTAATCCTTATTTTTTTACATTAATAACCCAGACATTTCGAGTACAGTGTCAAGTGATCTTAAGTATCTATCTCAAGGTCCGACTTCACATGCTAGAAGATTTCCTGCCTTCAATGTAAATGGATTCAAGTTTAGGACCGAAAGTCGAGCACATGGGTTAAAAACCCAAAATAGTGGAGTTTAATTAACTTCATCAACATTATGTGTTGCAAGTAGGAAAAATCAAAACATTAGGGAAGAAGATTTGGCATACTATAGGAAATTAGAAGATATAATTGAGCTGAATTACTATGGTCGTTTTAAAGTGACATTGTTCAAATGTAAATGGGCTGACACCACAAGGGATAAGGGGTTTAGAAAGCATCCGTGGGGTTTTACTTTTGTTAATTTTTCAAGATTAATTCACATAGGAGATCGTGAGAAGCATGATCCATATATTAAAGCTTCATAAGCTGAAATGGTGTATTATGTTAATGATGAAGTACAAGGATTGGAAAATTGTTGTCCACTTGAAACCACAAGACTTGTATGATATGGGAGAAGGAAATGAAGTTTGTGAACCGGAACCATGTCACAACAAGACTTAAATCGGTTTTTCAGCGAGTCTGAACATTTACCATTGTTTAGGGATGATGCAGATGATGAATTATTAAACAATGACAACAATGATTACAAACTTCATGAAAATGAGTCAATGATAGAGTAAAAATAAGTTTGGTCCAACTGCACTGTTAATAAAATTGCACATGTATGGCTATTATTAGTTGCACATGTATTTGATTACGTACTTTGATATGCACTATTATATCTTGTTTTTGTACTTTATTTTTTCATTTTTATGTGCAGATATGCCTAGGCCTAAGAGGATTAAGAACTTGCTTAAGAAAATTAGTGGACATGAATCAAACACATTTGTGGGGAACTATGTTCAACTTAATGCCTACGCCTCAAAGTACACGCCAACAAATGACTGAATCTGCAACCACATTTTTGGATCTCCATTACCACAGTTTAGGGATGGTCATAACTTGCCCACTAGATTACATGTGGTTGTCAACTATGATGACAACTTTCAACCAATTGGAGAAGCATGTGGTTTGCTTGTTGGAGTTTGTGGACAACTAGTAGAAAATCATATATTGTTTCCTATAAGTTTTGAAAGTTGGTCATTTGTGTCTAATACTTACAAGGATATTGTATGGGAGAATGCACTGAAGGTAATTGACCCTACATTCAATACAACATTAAATATGTACATTCTTATTTCATTTTTTGAATATATATGTGGACTAATTATTGTATTATTTGAAGACTTGTTTTTGCTTCAAGGTACATGAAGATTTTTCTAAAAGAGATGTTATATTCAAAATTGGCAAACTGTGGAGGGAGTATAGATGCAAGCTCTAAAATGAATTTTATGACCCACTATTAAGCAGAAATGACCTGATAAAGAATGTTCCAGATGGACTTAGCATAGAGCAGTGGGTTGTATTTATTGATTATCATCTTAAGTGTTCCACAGTGGTACATACTTTTCATTTCGTATATTTACACTAAGCTTGATTATTAATTTTCAAAATCTAATTTCATTTCACTGTGTTGAAACTTTTTAAAAGAAATAGAGATATAACGAAAAAAAAATTATTCCTCACACTAGTGGTGTTATGCCATTGTCAAGAAGGAGGGATAATTTGGTATATTTACTATATGTAGCTCTGTGAATTATAATATATTTTGATTTATAATATATTATGAATTTTGGTAATTATATTATCCTTTTTGGAACATATTAAAAATTGAGACTGGTAGGAATATTGGCCAAGATGAGAAGTGAAAAATCACATAGAATGACACCTATTTTAATGATGAAGCTATGGAGATTGTCTTCGTTGACTTTATTGCCTTCAAGCTGAAAAAAAATACAAAAATATATACTAATTAAGTCTAATTGAACTCAAATAAATATATCAACTACCGAGATATAATTATATAAATAGAAGTGTTTTAATTAATCAATAACATGTCTTAATCAAATCCATCACACTTTAATGTAACACTAGACAATTGCATGTATGTGTTTGTAACACAACATAAAGAGTACCACATCTTCCAATCCATATCACTAAACTTACTAACATGATCGACATTCAAATATGCTTATAGACCACATCTCTTCTTGCCCAACAACGATTTCTACACTTCGAACAAGGCCATAAAATCTCATTCCCTTGAGGTCTTCCACTAGTGTATGCAAAATCTAAAAATAACTCAACACCATTAATATACTCTTTACTAAACCTTGAAAATTTATCTCACTCTTTTGTCCATCATCTTTAATCTAATAGATAAAAAAACATAATATATTGTAAGTGACTCAAAATATTAAGAACTTTGAACAATAATAAGAATAAAATAAAATAAATAAGCACCTTATTTGAAAAGCTTAACTGACATGAAATCAATAAAGTACCATCATAATATAAAACAAGGAATCAATACATTATTTGGAATGTATTTACATCACTCATAATAAGTTAATAATTAACCAACATTTTAATTGTTTTCTCATCCTTGTCACTTAAAGGGTAGTGTGTCTAGATTTATGAAAATTCCCCTATTTCAGTGATTTGATAAGCTTGCTTGACGTTGGTATAATTTTATTCTAAGTCAGTAGGGAATAATTGAATTGAAGCTCCCACATTGAAGTGCAATATTATGCAATCTTGAGGAAGATTGTAATGTTAACAACCCTAGTGCTATATGTTATTGTTTGCAATGCAGTTATGCAATTTTGTTTGTACATCACCTATAACCTATGAAAATAAAATGAGAAAGAAAAAAAAGAGGTTTTGGATGGAATGAATAGGTTTATTCCAATTCATCATATTTTAAAATTAATGTATGTCTTTTTATTCCACTGCACTATATTCCCTTCCCTCAATCTGGTGTTACTCTCAACAACCATTCTGCAATATCTATCTTATAAAAGTTCAACAAAATATGAGTAAACCAAATTTAACTAGATTTTTTATTTGGTATTGAACTGAAAATAGTCAGTAATTCTATGGAGAGGTGGATTTCAAGCTGATAAAATTAATGTTGGATTAGTTTATTTATAATATAGAAAATTACACTGGTCATATTTGAAAAATTGTTGAATACACTTTCTACTTACAATAACATCTCTAATAAATGTTTAATGAATGTTTTTCAAGAAATTGCAGAAAGTTAGTGTAATGTAATAGTGGTGACAAATAATGTTTTTAAACAATTAAGGAATGTTAGTGTATAACAAGAATAAACAAGCAATGTATGTGAGTAATTTGACAAAATTAAAAAAAAGTAATTAGTATAACTTACTTTATAATATATCCTGACATGAATCTCTAAGTGCATCTCATGGTGATAAGCTCAACCTCTTGAGTGATTCACTTCTCCATTGGCTAAGTAGCTTTGATTAACCATTCTTATCACTGATGTTGGTTAAGTTGTATGTCTAATATGGTTTTGGATGGATCATATATGTTCAAAACCACATGGAGAAGGAGAAGTTGGTGATAAATGCCAATGTGTAGTATTTATAATTGAGAAAATTGAACACTTTAGAACTTAATTGTTGCTTAATGTAAGAAAATTACCCTAATATGAGAATTATTGAATCCGATTATATATTTTGAACCAGAAAACAAATGAAGAAATTTAATCCCAATTTTTGTGTAAATTTCAGATGAATGTGAAGCATTAAAAGAAAGAAAGCAAAGACATAATTGGATCACAAGGAGTAAAGAAGAAAAATATAAAGGAAGCATCTTGCTCAAGCTAGAAGATTTAGCACAGGCTAAAATTATCCAGATTAAATTAATGGTGCAGTACTAATCTAGCTCGGGCTAGAATTGCTCACCCAAGCTAAAACAACATTAAATGATCTAGCCTAAGCTAGATTAGCTCGCTTAAGCTAAATTTCATTAAATAAATTCTGAAACAAAATTAAAACAGGGCGGTGGAAAAGAATAGGAGGATTTTAGAGAGAAGTTAGTGAGAGAAGAAGAAGAAAACTCTGTTCTCAGGAGAAGAATCTGCTCAAGTCAACCTTTCTTATGCAATTCAGATCATGAATGAAGTTTGGAGGAGCTATCATGAGTGGTTAAGTGCTTTCAAACTTGGGATTGAATAATCTATTTTGATCAAATGTATTCTTGGTGATATATATATATATATATGTGTGTGTGTGTGTGTGTGTAATATTTTCTTTTATACTTGTTCTTGGTATTTTCGTTTCATGCTTATTGCTTGATTTTATCTGATAAATGAAGTCTTGATTTTGATCCTTAAATTTAAATGGAAAGTATTTTTAAGGATCTGAAATAGACGGAAATACTTGATAACTTGTAATGCTAGGAATAAATTTCAAGTTATTAATTGCATCATAATTTTGTTCATAAAGTTGGATGATTTGTTAGATATTTGAGGAATCAGTGTCTGAGAAATCATCTTATTTCATCTGTGAGGAATCAAGGTGAATGACTTTAAATTAAGCATCAAGAATAAGTAGTTTTGAGTATTATGTATTGTATTATTCCAACATACAAATGATTAAGATAGATGCAATTCAATCTCAAGTATTTTTATCTATATTTGATAAGTTAATTTTGTTACTTGTTGAATCAAATCGTAAACTTTGAATTATTTATGGTAAAAGTGTTAATTTGGTTATGAACAAGTTTCTACAGTTATTTTCTATACTTGATTAGTTTTATAACAAAACTTCTTAATTAGAATTGTTCCTTGTGGGTTCGACATTCGTACTTTAAATAGTACTATGTTACAATTGATTCGGTATACTTGTCGGGATAAATTAACAGTTGGCTCATAGGTATAGAGTCTTGCAAGAGCTGATTGGATAAGCTTAAACTATGAACCCAACTTATTAAAGGTATCAAGCATAAATATGAAACAACAATTTCAAAACAAACAATCATTACCTTTTTCTAGAGAATAAAATATTGGATAAGTCACTAAAAGTCCAACCATAAAGCAGTATATAGAAGGAAAAAACAATGTAACCAAGACTACTGCTAAGCTATGAAAATCTAATGTTCCATACATAGTACAAGATGTCATGGCACAAAACAAAAGGAAAAGTTGTTACAATCAATAGTTAATTTGTGGCTTCTACCTCAATATTTAGATTCATAGCACTTTCAATCAATCTATCTCAATATTTACACCAAATAATATTGTGAGTTATGAATATTTAGAGCTTCAACAAATGCCAGCATCATAGGTAAAGGGGAAGACGAAGAGGAAGATATTTTTTATTAGAGTAGATATTGATTCTAAATCAATCAAAGGTATTATATACTCCTACATGTTTTACAATTTATCATATTCATAGCTTTTACTAGTTTATATATACAATTCCCCTTTTTTCTATTGTTCTATACTTTACTTATCAAAATGAAAAAAAAAAAAAAAAATCTTAGTTTTCTCAATAGCACATTGCAGTTTTTTTTTATGTATGAATGGTTATTTTTACAATCATTTGAAGTTTGTTTATTAAAAAATTGTTAAAAATTATACAAACAACTTTAAAATCTTTATGTTTTATATTATTTATTTTATTTTTTAAAAGTACATGTAAATTATGCTAATGTTGGTACATGTCATTGTGATGTTTAAAACGAAAATCCCAGGTGAACATGCTAGTTTAAATAGTTAATGTACAAAGAGAAACTGAGTCTGCTATGCAAAAGATTAACTTCTCTATAGACAATGAATCCATTTGAAAAGTGTGGCGGAGATTACTATGCAAAGTGAACAGATAAATGTATTATTTTAACCTTTTAATATATAATATTATTTATTATTCTTTCCATCCTATAAGGTAAAAACAAAACAAAAATGTCAAACTAAATTGTGTTTATACCTTTTTAAGTGTCATTTTAAATTTTCAATGTAATATCATTCATTATTATTTTTCTGTCCTATCATATATAAGGGCAGAAATAATAAATCTCAAACTAAATGTAATCTCTATTTTATATCCCCATAGCATGCAACAATTTTAGAGGGTGACTAAAATAGGAATAAACTATGCAATGCTAAAGTAAAAAGAAAAGCAATTAAGTAGAATAAAACATATTTTCGTGCACTGATTTTTCAATCAGCTAGTATTAATTTTTTGTCCGAAAGTAGAAGGAATAAACGAGAAATCTAAGTATTTGTTAAAGTCTTATTGAGGGATGAAATTTCAATGTTCTATCAAATTCACATCAATAATCACACAAACCTCTTATTATAACCATATTTATGAAGATATCCACTGGTTGAGAAGAACACTACGATTTCAAAGGGAAAATATTATTAAAGCTTGAACCATCATTTACAAAACATAATTGCAATAAAATTCAATCATACCAACTTTATAAATGACAGACCCTAAATTAACATAACCAAAATTCTCATAGAATTAGTGCTTATTTCAGTGCTTCAAACAAATTAATCCTACCAAAACAGAAACCCTAAATTACATAGATGGAAGAGTGAGAGAGATGAGGGATATACTTACCAAAATTAAGCCCAATCCATGACCGTAAAACGATCCAACTATCATGTGACCGCAAGAGTGACAAAGAAAAAGTTGGTGAAAAGTCAAAAGTGAGACGCATGTTCAATTCATGTATTTAAAGATATGAAGGTTCATGCTTTTGAAGGTACGAAGGAGATGTGCATTTTTTCACCCAACACAAAAGGGAAGAAGCGAAAAAATTCCCAGTAAAATTGTATTGTTTATATTTGATCTTAAGAACACGATTTCTTTAACCTAATAGACAACATTTAGAAAAATGTGACCTAAAATATCTATAATTTTTAAATTGTGACCTTTTATGGTATTTAAATCAGAATTGTAAAACGGTTACATTTACTATTTTTAAGCAACACTTTTATACTCATACTCATGGTCTATTTTAGCATTGTTTAAAGTAACATTTGTTCCAGTGGAGTTTGAGTGTACATGCTTAATACACTAAATCTATGTTAATCACTGGTCTAAAAAACATCAACCAAACTTGTTCACTCATGTAAACACTAACCAACATATTATCAAATCATATAACTAGAATAGAATAAAAGAATAGTAAAACTTAAAGAAAAATGTTTTTCATTGTTTAAAATAGTTCTTTATGTTTATGTGTACACAACTATAATGTCTTTTTTCCTTTGATCATATGGATAACTAAGAGAAAGATTAAATGCCAATAATAAAAGTTGTAAAATGAAATTATGAACAAAAATTTTAGTATACACTTGTGAAAAGTCAAAATTAACTAACAGCGTAATATTAACATTTTAGTGAATTTAACAGAACAGCTTGTGCTAGTGGATATTGGATATTAAGTCCCACAATTTTCTTAACACTTCTTTTTAAAAACTTTTATCTAAACCGCATCTCGCACAGGGACAACTACATGGAAACAAAGGCTAAAGGTTACTTTGGATTTGAATCAATCCAAAGTACTCTCATATACATAAGATCCACAAACTAAGTTGGGGAGGAGACCAAGAAAACATGAAGATAGGAAAACATGGCTGCAAGAAAGAGGGAACGCATGATATTGTACAGTATGCAGTAGTTTAAATATGGATTGGATGGTGTGTATGGGATTGAACTCCTAGTACAATAGTGGATTGTACATGCTTAAGAACAAGGTTGAACGAGATTGTACGACATTGAACATGAATATTCAAGCTTGCGAATCTTCCAATGAGAAGAAATTTCGGGAAGGTTCTAATGGCCTTGGATGTCTCATAGTTATAGAGATAGTATATATTGTTGGCAAAATGTCATGCCAAAGAAGCTACTGGAAAAGCTTCACACTTTTGCGACAATGGAAGCTTCCAAATCAATGGGAAATTGTTGGCATTATCATCATTTGTTGGTACAGCTGTGGATTACATCTCATAACTATTAGGAGACCATTGTATAAGACCTAGCATCTCAGACACCAAACTAACATTTGTAGCAATCTCTTGAATATCTTTTCCAATGTTGTATTGCATATCATTAAAATTTATTATTACAAATTAGGCTCATTGCAAATGTTATATATACCTTCTTAGATGGTCACGAAAAGAGAATACCAATTTAAAAATAATTCTCATCACTTTCCCAACAACCTTTACAAATAATAATGAAATACAATAATATTTTAAAATTTCAAAAGTTTAGCTTTATCTTGTAGTAAAATATATTGAGAATCTTACTTTGAACTTAGTTTATTAAAATATGGTAATAAGAAACTAGTAACAAATGAAAATAAGTTGAATTGGTGTGGGGGATTAAACACAGTGTAACCACATAAATAATAAAAAAAAAGGCATTGTAAATAATTAAATAATTAGATTTGTTAATGAAGTTAGGTGATTGTAGCATTAATTAGTTGGGAGTAGGAGGTAAATTCGGGTGGGTACATGGTTTTAGCATGATGATTTCCATTTGGTGTGGCAGGGAAGGCAAAGAGACTCCATGGAAAGGTGTCAACTTTACTTCTCACAAGACTACTCATCCAATTCCACAGTCCAGCCACGTGCAGCTAAGCTCGTTCCACCCCACTCCGCACGTGGCACCATTTCATAACCGATGCTCTAAATCATTCACCTACTCCTCTCTCCACACAATCCTCAATTCCCCTTCCCCTCTTTCCCTCCCCTCAAACACACAAATCTCACTCTCAAATCAAATCAAACATAACACGGTAACCATCAAATTAAAACACACACATTCTAACACTACAAACTCCAACTTCAATCATTTTTTTTTTCACTTATTCACTTCACTATCTCCACTTCAATTTCATGCCAAATCAAAACCATGTCTGACCCTTCCACCACCCCATTGCCACATCCACCACTCTTGCCTGAGGCTCACCGCCAACCCCTCCACCACCATCCGCTCCCACTCATCCAGGGGGCCACCGCTGCAGCACCCTCCTCCTCCTCTTCCCTCGCCCGAGAATACCGCAAGGGCAACTGGACCATACAAGAGACCCTCATCCTCATAACTGCCAAGAAGCTAGATGACGAGCGTAGGCTCAAAACCCCACACGACCCCACCAGGCCTGCATGTAGCTCTACCACCTCCTCCTCGGCCAGAACCAGCGGTGAGCTACGCTGGAAATGGGTCGAAAACTATTGCTGGAGCCATGGATGCTTGAGAAGCCAGAACCAATGCAACGACAAATGGGACAATCTCCTCCGCGATTACAAGAAGGTCCGGGACTACGAGTCCAAATCACAACAACAGCAGCATCAACAATCCCACGAAATCAAACACTTTCCTTCTTATTGGACACTCAACAAACAACAACGTAAGGAACAAAACCTCCCCTCCAACATGGTCTACGAAGTCTACCACGCCATCACCGAAGTTCTTCAAAGGAAACAAACACAACCACAACTACAATCACAAACCCAAACCCAAAGACAACCACAACAACAGCCTCCGGTTGCATTAATTACTGTCTCATCGCCACCTCCTCCACCACCTCCACCACCACCGGTTAGTTCCACCACTCCGGCGGTTTCAGGTATGCATTAACATTAGCATTAGCGTTAGCAATGTGCTCCACAGCTCACACACACTTCTAACACTTTTTTTTTTTTAATTTTCTTTTTGACAATTTTGGATGTTGTGTTGTGTGTGGGTTATCGGTCAAACTTGCAGGGTCTGTAAACCCTGCCACACTTAATGGGACCCATTTTCCATCTTTTTTTTATCATATGGTACAATGACCTCCATGCTATTTTAAATACAACTTAGTTTGCGAGCCGTTTGATGAAAGTGTAGAGTGCATCGAATGGCGCGTGAGGAGAGTGTGGCAGTGCGGTGCTATTGGTGACATCTTACACCACGTTGCTCCACTGCACAAAGATTCTGCTCCCCATTAAAAAACTCGGGGAAAATGTTCTGGCTTCCATTTTTTTCATTTCTATTAATTAAAAATAACGCTGAGAGAAAAAAAAATAAAGGTCGCTACAGTACAATCATGCAGACCGGTGTGTGGAAGGGTACCACCTCATGATTGTCATGGATTTTGTGGGCTGTCCAAGAAAATAGATTCTAACTTGCTTAATCCTTCTGGGTGTAATCATTAACACAATCCTTAATCCTTAATGTTAACAAAATCTCAAATCTTACTCCAAACTAAACAAATCAACATCAACTAATAAATAAATAAATGTTTTCCACGTATCCAATGCATTCACTCACCAATACCCTCTCCTCTCATAACCCAACTCATGCAAATTAAATACTCATTAAATACCTTCACATTCTATTGGGGGACTTAGTCTTTGTCACATTATATTATATATCCTTCCTTCCATAAAATATAATAATACTGTCTCATATTGTGGCTCTAATAATTGATGAAACTTAATTGTAGTGATGTGACAGATTTTGTGATTGTGTTGTGGAACATGTTTGATTGTAGAGAGGTCGGAATCATCAGGCACGGAACACAGTGAGGACGATGCTGATGATGGGTCGGAATCAAAGCGTAGGAAAGTTAAAAACCTTGGTTCAAGCATAATGCGAAGTGCATCGGTGCTGGCACGAGCTCTCAGAAGCTGTGAAGAAAAGAAGGAGAAACGGCACCGCGAACTGATTGAGCTGGAGCAAAGGCGGCTTCAGATGGAGGAAGCTCGCGATGAGGTTCACCGGCAAGGCATCGCCACCCTTGTAGCCGCTGTCACCAACCTTTCCGGTGCTATTCAGTCACTCATTAATTCTGAACGCCACGGTCAAAGATAATTAATTAATTAATCAATTATAATATGCAAAATATATAATAATAATAATATATGCTTCTTTGCCTAGTTAGTTGTTTATTATTATCATCATGTCATTTATTAGAAAATCATATAATATTTATCAGCCATTCTTTTCTCTCTTAAAATTCAATTGTTGTGTTATAGTGTTGAGTAGGTTTTGAACATCAATTGATTCCACATGTTGTATGTCAGCCAGCTTATATGTGAAGGATGTTCCAATTCTTTAATGGATATGAAAGCAGGTCCTAACATTAATTGTTCATTGGGATACAGTTCAACTGGTGATTGTTATTATGTATATAACTTAATTTAATTATTGTCTTACATTTGTTTGTTTCTATAGTTATAGAAATCCGTATGTGCTGATGACCGATTTGAAATATTGAAGATGCCTCAAATTTTAGACATGGAGTTATTGTTTGTGTTGTTTTTATCCTTTTGTTGTCCACAGTGTGAACTTGAAATCCCTGACTCTTCACACCTAATTTCTGCATTCATCCCATACTTGTTTTATTTGTATAATAATTTGAGTGGAGATTTAGTGAGAAGAGTTTAGTTTGTGAAGTAAGAAGTTGTTATAAAGGGAATATTTGTGTGCAGAAGGAGAGTGAAATGGGCATTATGGGAATGGTAGGAGGGATTGAGGGAGAGAGAGGGAGAGAGGAGGAGGGGTTGGTGACAAGTGTGGCAGATGGCAGAGATTGATAAACCATTCTCTTCTCAATGCAATGCAATGTAATGTAAGAACAACACTACTACTACTACTACAAGAACACTAGGGACAGTCAAAGGGTCTGAGTCAATTTCTTTTGACCACATAGGACACGAACCCCACCACTTTGGCTTGTGTACCCTACCCTTCTCTTCCACACTCTCACTCCTCCTCCTCTCATATACGCCAAAACCATGATAGACTCTCCTCAATGATACACTGCACTTCCCAAAATGCCCCTCCATCCCATCTCTCTCTTCCTGCCTAGTACAGTCTACAGTCTGCCTTTCCAGCCAGCATCTTTAACTCACCCATCCTACTACTTTATCACCGACGCAGTCCCTCACCCAATCCTCCTGTTTTCTTCTTCCTTCTTCTCACTCACCACCTTCCCTTTTTCTTAATATCACAACTCCAATCTTATTTTTACTATTTCCTTTACACTTCCAAAACAGACATTACTATCACTGTTCATTACAATCATTCATTCAAAATTAAAACAATCTCAAGATACAGGTGCCATGCAAGTTTGAAGACGATCAAGGGATTCACCATTTATGTTATTATCCTAGTTTGTGGATATTTTACACTATAATAGTGAGAAATCATGTTTTTTCTACCAACTGAAAAAATCTTAAGGCTTTTGAATTCAATAATCTATTTTATTATCTTGAGACTTTTGAATTTGTCTTAACAAAGGAGTGAAAACTTTATGAGGGTGATTTATTTTTATAAAAAAAATTAAAATGTTCCATGATAAAATATATTATATATTTAAAAGAGGAATTTTAAAATAAATTCAATTTCTAAACATTTTTTATAATTATTTAATTATTGGAAATTAGACAATTTTAAAAATTTAATTAAAACTTGGAATTTCAAAAAAGTTATATTTTCAAATTTATATCTTTCCTTTTCGTATTCACTCTAACTCAATTTGATTGGATTGTCTTCATTTGAAGATCAGAATATTATTAAAATAATTACTTTCCCGTTGATGTCAATTATATATTTTTTATTGATGTTAATAAAAGTTAACTCAATTTGATTGGATTGTCTTCATTTGAAGATCAGAATATTATTAAAATAATTACTTTCCCAGTTGATGTCAATTATATTTTTTTTATTGCTGTTAATAAAAGTTGTTTTTTTATTTAAATTGTTATAGCTATTTATTGTTGCAAACAAATCTTACTTCTCGTTTGATATTAGTGGGATTTATTTTTTTTATAAATGCTGGGGAGATTACTTTTTGACAAATGTGAATTATAATATTTTGTGATTTTTTTATTGAAGTCAACATTAATTACAATTGCTTTTTTGTCAAATGTCAATTAGGAAAAAATTTCAGCTAACATAGTTCGAAAAGTTGCTAAAAAAACTCTAATCTCATTAAAATAATTGATGTTAGCTAAATATTGTAGAACATCATCTCAAAATTATTTTGGTCAACATCTTTTAAGAAATCATCTCAAAATAATTTCGGTCAACATCTATTAAGAAAAAGTTTTGTCAATGTCAATTAAAAAAATCTTAATGAACTTTGATTGTAAAATATCATTAACATAGATCATCTTAACATTTTTTAATTATTAATCATTATTTGATATTAAATAGTTTGTTGTATTTTCTAACAATCAAAATATTTTATTTAAAACAGAAAATTAAAATTCAATAAATCTAAATTAATATATTTAAAAATTATGAAAATCATGAAATTTTCTATCTAAATGCAAAGTGAAAGAAATTAAACTTATGTGTGGAAAAGAGCAAGGTAAACACAAAACCTAATTTTGAGTAAATAGGATGAGATAAATGGTATTTTTGTCCTTCAAATGTAAAAGTATAAAAAAATTCTTATATAGTTTTTTAGTGTGTAAAAAGTGTACTAATTACTTTCAACCAGTTAAGTTTTAATTTTTGGGAGAGGAAGGAATTAGTCATAGGAACTCACTTTGGTGGAAAGATTTGAAAAAGGTGTGGACTTCAGAGGGATGGGGGAGAAGTTTTGAAGAGGGCTTTAAGTGGAAAGTCGGTGATGGAAATGATATTTCTTTATGGAAGGATTGTTGGTTGGGTGATGATGCGCTGAAGAGGGTCTTTCCGAGGTTGAGGTTGTACTCAATATGTTCGGACAAAGAGGCAAAGATGGTAGAGTTCGGGTATTGGGCTAACAGTGTTTGGGTTTGGCAGTTAGTTTGGTGAAGATTTTTTTTCGACTGGGAGAAGCCTTTGGTGGATCAGTTACGTCAGCTTTTGCTTGAGGCTAGGTTGGACTCGGGGGAGGCCGATAGTTGGATTTGGAAGGGGGGGGTCATCAAACTTTTTCAGGTAACTCTGCCTACAATCTTGTTAGGAAGGATAGAGAGGTGGTTTCTTCTTTGGTTTTCTGTAAGCTGTGGAGGTGCAAAGTTGTACCCTCTGCAATTCTTACCGCTTGGAGGATGATAGGAAACAAGCTTGCTATAGAGTTAATTTGAAAAGAAAAGGGGTGATGGTAGAAAGTTTGATGTGTTGTTTGTGTGGGAAGGAGGAAGAGTCTTATAGACATTTGTTCTTTGATTGTAGTTTTGCTTGGTGTGTTTGGTGTTTATGTTTTAAGTGACTTGGTGTATCGTTTGTATCTCACATTGATCCGATGTCAAACTTCGATCAATTTGGGATGACCTTGTTTTCATATTTGATTAACATAGTACGGAGCACAATTTGAGTTGGGGTGGTGAGCGAAATCTGGAACTACAGGAATTTTATCATTTTCAAAAGGGGAGTGACTGACGAGTCCGAAGTTTTTGCGTTGGTGCAAGTGAAGGTTTGGTCTTGGGTTTCTGCAAAAGTTCGTTTTGCTTCGTTTTCTTATTCTGATTGGTGTTTGGAACCTGTGGAGAGTATGAAGTTGGTATCTTGAAGCTGTTTTTTAGGGGTAGCAAGGGCAAGGTGTAGTTAGTTAGATATGTGTTTTTGCATTTCTTTGAAGCTGGTATGTATTAGGGTTAGATCACTCTTAAAGTGATTCTCATTTATTTATTTTTTATTGCCGATAAAAAAACTAATTAAGTTTGTAAGATCTTGTGAGTAAGTTGTATTGTTTAAAAAATAATTTAATATTACATTTTTTCTTTTAAGGATCAAGTTGCCATTAAGATGTAAATAAGGTTTTTTTTTTTCTTTTAAAAATTGAATTTATCACCAGTTTATACTCTTTCATACAAAATGACCATTTATTTGATAAGCACATGGAAAATCACTATATTTATCAAACAAGTATAACTCTTGAAATTAACAGGAAGAATATAGTGGTTAGACCCACAAAAAGTTTCATTGTCCTATAAAAAAGATGGAAGTGTATATATTCACGCTAAAACAAAGTCAATACAAAACATAAACTTAGAAGGTTAAGTAGGGAAGTGAGTGGTGTGAACTAAGGGTTTAAGAACATTTTTGACAGCTTTAGTAAGAGGTCATGTTCAATATTTTTTCCCTCAAAACCTTGTTATCTTTTTATGCCTAATTTATTCCTAGTTGAGTTATGATATTTAAGTTATTTGATGTGATTATATATACTATAAGTCATTTAAAATAAATAAATAATTATAATTATTTTGAAATTGAATTGTTTTTGTCTGTAATTAGGTATTTAACCGTGCAATGCACAGGAAAGATTTAGTATTAATATATTTTTAAAAATTTAATTATAATATAAATATTAATATATAAAAAAATAGTCTATAACTAACCATTAGTATATACAAATAAATAAATAAAAATAATATATTAAAATTAATATAAATAACACATGAACTAATAATATAATTGTTCAAATATAAAACAATTCATATCATTTTGATTAAAAGATGAAAAAAAATGTACGTTTCTATAAAAAAAATTTCCGTTAACAACACTTTAAATCATACTATCATGCAGGTTTATAATATAAATTCTATTACTTTTAAATATTGTAAGAAATTTCATTGTAAACAACATTTTGATTTTGCTATATTTCCATATTTATCAAGAATCAGAATTTTCAACCCTTCTTTCGTTGTAACTCTAAAAATAGTAACATACAATTGTTCAAGAGTGAAAAAACGTGGAAGATTTTTATTTTATTTTTATCAGCAAAGACTGAAATTAAATTAAGAGGGATACAAAAGGATGGATATCCCAACCCTTTTACATAAACCAAATCACATTAAGAATCTCCAAGAATAAAGAGATGAACAAACACTCCAGAAGCAATAGATAGATAATGTTTGTTGCATAAGCTAGACATCCTATTCCAGCTAGCACCGTGCTCGTATTGGAATGCTATAAGCACTGCAAACTACAGCTACAAAACCATCAAAATATACCAAAATATTGGTTATCTCCACCACCTCATTGACATTCCTTCTACCCAGCTTGCAGTGGCACGATTGTAGCACTTGTCACAGAATTAATCACTTCAATGCAGCAACTTCCATTCGCTCCTTTTTGGACTTTGGCTTCTCCTTGTTTGCTCCTTTTAACTGGACGTGGAAGATATAAACCAACTTTGCTCAATGATCGACCTTGGCTTTTATTGATTGTCATTGCAAAACATAAAGTTATTGAAAATTGTCTTCTCTGGAATTTAAATGGTATATCTATATCTGAAGGAATCAAATTCATTCATGAAATGAAGATTTTATCACCAATATTTGATTATGTTATAACTGCTCCACAAATAACATTCTTCTTCAAATCAATAACTTGTAACCTTGTTCAATTACAAAGACCATTAGCTTTATCAATATTTCTCAAAAGCATAATAGGCATGCCAACTTTCAAACGAAGGCGATGATTTGGTATCCCTGAACATTTTATCTCATTTAAGAACTCAGACGTGAACCATTCACCTTTAATTTTCTGATTTTCATCTGATAGGTGTGTCCAAGTTAACATAAGTTATTTCCTCAACACTTAACAGAGATAAAATAAAATCATTTATTTACTCTACTGATTCAGTTGTCCGTCAAAATATTGCTTCATCCTCAAAGTACCGAGAAGACATCATGTCAGTCAACAAATTAGGATAAACAAAATTCACCAATGACAACAAAGGTGTTTTTGCAGCCTTAAGCAATAGATCATATGGGATTTCCACTACACACTCACCATTTTCATTCAAACCAATTTTGTGCATTGTGAAGGGTAAGATTCCTGCATTGAGATAGTTTTTTACCGACATTAATCAATTTTTTAATTTTTAAAATTGTCTTTTATTTAAGAATTAAAAATAAAAAATAAAAATATATATTAAAGAAAATAAAATTTAAAATATATTTTTTTTATCAGAAATGAAAGATTGGAAAACCAAAATCTCATTCTGCATAAACAATTATGAAATACAACAATTACATTTTAGAGAAAAAAATTCTACAAAAAAAAAAAATCCAAAAATTTAGAAAAATAATTCTAGAATAAAAAAATTCCAATCCAAAAATATATTTTGATCCATACCCTGTAATTTAAAAGTTAAAAAAAAAAAATATTTTTATCATCACATTAGTTATCACTTAAAAAAGATCGAATGCACGGAAGCAACTGACATTGTAAAAGGATCTTTCACCTTCCAAAGTTTGATTGGGAAATTGCATTCACGAGGTATAAATTAGGGGAAAAATTGGTAACGAAACTTTCTTAGAATGAGACTAAATTAAGTTATAATTTTAAGAAAGAATTGATTGAGAATTACATAAGAGGAGGAATTAAGTATATATCTCGATCATGGATTAGAGGTTGTAGGATAGTGGAAAGTTGAGAGTGTGGGGGGTATAAGTGTGAAGAAAGTTGAGGTTGTTTGGATTTAGGTATGTTAGAGTGGATGTCTGAGAAAAGTTTATTGAAATTGGTGAGTGATGTGATAGTTGTAAGAATATTATAAATTATTTTAAATATTAAAATTTGTAAGATTACAAATTTATCCTTGTATATAAAAGAAGAATAAATAATGATTCATTTTTTTTCATATTTTAGTTAATTAAAATAATTTAAAGTTTCATTTATAAATAAAAAAATGTAAAATTGAAAGAAATAATGAATTATAATTTTAAATTTAAGTATAACTTTATTATTTAATATTTTATTAATTTAAATTTATTTGTTACTTAAGTTAATTTATTTATATAATTTTAATATTATTTATGATTCTTTAAATTATGTTATATATATATATATTTTGTTATATATATATATATATATATATATACTTATATATATATATATAATTAATTTTAATAATGATTTCTATTATTATGAATAACAAAATGAATATATTTTAAAAGAAAAATAGATATTTAGAACATAACATGAATATTAACTAGTTGTCAAAATATATAATATAAAGTCATTACATTTGAACGGAAAGCGATATAAAGACATGTTAATTTGTTTGTAATCTTGAAATTATGTAAAAATGAAGAACATAATAATGTTAATTAGAAGAATAAAAGACATCCCTAGTAATAACATTCTAATCCTTCATGTGGAGACCTTCAAACAGTTTTCTAGAACACATATTTTATTCTGTTGTATGATAATAATTGCATCTTTTTCATTGGCAACGTCTTCAATGCAGCATTTGAAAAAATTAAAACCTAAAACCATGTCACTTCTAATCTGTTTTCAAGAAAAGAATAAAATTGAACAATGAATAAGTTTAAAATAGCATTGTTAATTTTGTATCAAACCTAATTGAATAAATTTTACCTTGTATTTGAGACAACCCAAAAAAAAAATTCCAGCATTTTTTTTTTCTGTTGTTGCTATTCTCAAAACAACAAACTGTCCACAGTCACAAATAGGAGCAACGAAGGCACTTGTGCTCCTAGTAGCATGGGTAAAAGTACCACGTTTTTGCACGCACACTGCAACCAGTACAACTAGATGACAATGTGTTCTGATACGCAGACATTGAAGGTCACTTAACCAATGTTGTCGAAGTTCTGTATTAGGTAATGGAACCCAAATAAAATTTATACAAAATAGAAATAAAATGTTAAAAAAGTTGCATTCAAAACAATATGATTATGTAAATAAGTAGCATGAAAAGTAGCGTAAACTTTAATATTAAATAACAATTTGTCAATGTTCAACGTCAAAAATAACAATAACAATTCATTAATGTTCAACATGAAAATTAGAAGTATAACATAATGATAACACAATCAATGGCCTTGATGACGTCGAATGTCATTTAGAGTATCCTCAATTTGGTCCATCCTTTAATCAACCTTGTCAATGCGGGTATTCATGTTTTGTATCCCAGACAAAATTTGGGTTAACAATTCGGTTTGATTGGGGATTTCCAGCTCAGGTTGATCACCTTCAACATGTTGTTCTAACAATTGATCCTCTTCATCATCTTCTTCGTTTGACTGGTGAGGCCTACCAAGTTGTCATACGCCATTGGCATGGAATATATTTAATTTTGTCATACTCTTTTTCCCAAAGTAATGATTCCATTTTAGCATTATTGCTTGTTCATTTGACAAGTCAAAGTCATACACCTGCAAGATCCTCCTTATCAATGTTGCATACGGAAGAGGCATGTTGTTATCCCAACTTTTGTTAATGTGTTGCATGATGTAATGAGGCCAATTAATGATTACATTATTTTTTATTAACCACAACATCAAAATATCGGTCATTCATTTTCAGACTACCGACATTTCTGGCATTTTGATCTTCAACATCTTCACGAATCATGGACGATAATGTCAGTGCTCGATCAAAATTCAGTTCCTTAGGGATCGTCCCAAGGGTTAAATTAAGACCGTCATACCTAAGATGAGCAATGTTCATCCAATCCATTTCTTTAATGTGTATCATCATTCCGCAAATCTCAATGGCAAGGTCACCAACAGGTGTGATCTTTACATTTGTATAAAATACTCTTACCGAGTCCTCATAATACAGAAGATTAATTCCAAGGAAAGGTTGTAAACCTTGCCAATTCCGAACATTTTGGAATTTAAATCCTAGAGTAGCAAAAAATGGAGTATGCATAACTTTTGGTGGTAACATTGGTCTTGCATGAAACTTTTTTTCAAACACCACCATTTGAAGTCTTGTACTAAAGTATCTCGAATAATCAAGAACTTGTTCAATCTTCGTTGTTGGCTGAAGAGGAACGACAACATCGGAGCTTTACCCTTATAGGTTCTATTAAGTTTATAGGATGATGATGTCATGTATAATGCAATTACTACAATAAATAACTAAACAAAAGTTAACATAATATCATAAACATAATGGTAGGTCTTGTCAAACACAATAGTACAAGTTCACAAAACAAAATATTGCATGGCCAATGAAAGTACAAGTTCACAAAGCAAAATATTATATGTCCAATAATAAACAAATACAGTCAAATATTACATGTCCAATAATTAAAAGACATGAAGGTAACGTCAATGCAAAGATATGAAATCAACGTCTAATCATAAACGCAAATAATTTTGTCATGTCGCTCATATGACATCCCAAATAGTTGTTTCACTCTTAATATCACAACTCCAATCTTATTTTTAATATTTCCTTTACATTTCCAAAACACGGTTTATTACCATCATTCATTCAAAATAAAAACAATCTCAAGATACAAGTGCCATGCAAATTTGAAAACGATCAATGGATTCACCATTTATGTTATTTTGCTAGTTTGTGGATATTTTAAACTATAAATAGTGAGAAATCATTTTTTTCTACCATCAGAAAAAATCTTTAAGACTTTTGAATTCAACAATCAATTTTATTATCTTGACACTTTTGAATTTGTCTTAACAAAGGAGTGGAAAATTTATGAGGGTGATTTATTTTTATAAAAAAATTAAAATGTTCCCTGATAAAATATATTATTTAAAAGAGAAATTTAAAAATAAATTCAATTTCTAATTTTTTTTTATAATAATTGAATTATTTGAAATTAGAAAATTTCAAAATTTACTTGACAATTTTAAAAAAGTTATATTTTCAAATTTATATTTTTCCTTTTTTATTCAATCTAACTCAATTTGATTGGATTGTCTTCATTTGAAGATCAGAATATTATTAAAATAGTTTATGTAAATTATATATTTTTTTATTGATGTTATTAAAAGTTGTTTTTTATTTAATAGTTATTTATTGTTGCAAACAAATCTTACTTCTCGTTTGATATTAGAAAGGATTTTTTTTTTTGGTCAATTCTGGGGAGATTACTTTTTGACAAATGTGAATTATAATATTTTGTGGTTTTTTTTATTGAAGTCAACATTAATTACCGTCAAATGTCAATTAGGAAAAAGTTTCAGCTAACATAGTTTGAAAAGTTGTTAAAAAAAACTCTAACTAACAATCTCATTAAAATAATTGATGTTAGCTAAATATTATAGTTAACATCATCTCAAAATAATTTTTGGTCAACATCTTTTAAGAAATCATCTCAAAATAATTTCGGTCAACATCTATTAAGAAAAAGTTTTGTCAATGTCAATTAAAAAAATCTTAATAAACTTTGATTGTAAAATATCATTAACTTAAATAGACTAAAAAATTATTAATCTTAACATTTTTTTAATTATTAATCATTATTTGATATTAAATAGTTTGTTGTATTTTCTAACAATTGAAATATTTTATTTAAAACAGAAAATTAAAATTCAATAAATCTAAATTAATATATTTAAAAATTATGATAATCATGAAATTTTCTATCTAAATGCAAAGTGAAAGAAATTAAACTTATGTGTGAAAATGAGCAAGTAAACACAAAACCTAATTTTGAGTAAATAGGATGAGATAAATGGTTCTTTTGTCCTTCGAATTTAAAACTTTGTAAATTTAATTCATGAAATATAAAAAATTCTTATATAGTTTTGAGTGTGTAAAAAGTGTAATAATTACGTTCAATTAGTTAAGTTTGTAAAATCATATGAGTAAGTTGCATTGTTTAAAAAATAATTTAATATTGCATTTTATCTTTTAAGGATAACTTGCCATTAAGATTAAATAAGGTTTTTTTTTTCTTTTAAAAATTGAATTATCACCAATTTAATGACCATTTGTTTAATAAGCACATAGAAAACCACTCTATTTACAAAAAGTTTCCTCTCTTGTCCTCTAAAAAAGATGAAGTGTATATATTGACACTAAAGCAAAGTCTAATACAAAATATAAATTTAGAAGGTTAAGTAGGGAAGTGAGTGGTGTGAGCTAAGGGTTTAAGAACATTTTGACAGCTTTAGTAAGAGGTCATGTTCAATATTTTTTCCTTCAAAACCTTGTTCTCTTTTTATGCCTAATTTATTCCTAGTTGAGTTATGATATTTAAGTTATTTGATGTGTTTATATATACTATAAGCCATTTAAAAAAAAAATAACCACAATTGTTTTGAAATTGAATTGTTTTTGTCTCTAACTAGATCTTTAATCGGTGAATGAAAAATATTTATTATTAATATATTAATAAATAATTTAATTACAGTGTAAATATTAATGTATAAAAAATAGTCTATAACCAACAATTAGTATATACAAATAAATAAATAAAAATTAATATATTGAAATTAATATAACACATTAATATAATTAATATAATGTAAATAAATAAATCGTTCAAACATAAAACAATTCATATAATTTAGATTAAAAAATTCATTATAAAAGGTCAATAACTCAATTATAAATTATGAACAAAAATGCATGTTTCAAAAAAAAAAAATCGATTAACAATACATTAAATCATGCTACCATCCAGGTTTATGATATAATTATATTAGTTTTAAATATTATAAAAAATTTCATTGTAAACAACATTTTTTGTCCTGTTTGTTACATTTCCATCTTCATCAAGAATAAGAATTTTCAACCCTTCTTTCGTTGTAACTCTAAAAATAGCAACATACAATTGTTCATGAGTAAAAATTTGGCGTGAAAGATATCAACCAACTTTGCTCAATGATTGACCTTGGCTTTTATTGATTATCATTTCAAAACATAAAGCTACTGAAAATTGTCTTCTCTGAAATTTAAATGGTATACATGTATCTAAAGGAATCAAATTCATTCGTGAAATGAAGATTTTATCACCAATATTTGATCCTGTTAGAACTGCTCCACAAATAACATTCTTCTTCAAATCAATAACTTGCAACATTGTTCCATTACAAAGACCTTTGGCTTGATCAATATTTCTCAAAAGCATAATAGGCAAGCCAACTTTCAAACGAAAGTGATGATTTGGTATCCCCTCAACATTTTATCCCATTTAAGAACTCAGTCGTGAATCATTCACCTTTAATTTTTTTATTTTCATCTGATTGGCAAGGTGTGTCCGAACTAAAATAAGTTATTTCTTCAGCACATAAAATAAAATCATTCACTTGTTCTACTGATTCAGTTGTCGGACAAAGTATTGCTTCATCCTCAAAGTACTCAGGAGACATCATGTCAGTCAACAAATTAGGATAAACAAATTTACCAATGACAACAAAGGTGTTTCTATAGCCTCAATCAATAGATCATATGGGATTTTCACTACACATTCACCATTTTCATTCAAACCAATTTCGTGATTGTGAAGGGTAATTGATTCCTGCACTCATATAGTTTTTTACCGACACTAATCAATTTTTGAATTTCTAAAATTGTCTTTTATTTAAGAATTAAAAATATAAAATAAAAATATATATTAAAGAAAAGAAAATTTAAAATAGATTTTTTTTATCAGAAATGAAAAATTTGAAAACCAAATTCTCATTCCACATAAACAATTCTGAAATACAATAACTACATTTTAGAGAAAAAAATTCTAGAATACAAAATCCAAAAAATTTAGAAAAATAATTCTAGAATAAAAAAAATCCAAAAATATATTTTGATCCATACACTGTAAAATAAAAATTAAAAAGAATATTTTTATCATCACAATAGTTACCGCGTGAAAAAAAGATCGAATGCACGGAAGCAATTGACATTGTGAAATGTTCTTCACCTTCCAAAGTTTGATTGGAAAATTGCATTTACGAGGTATAAATTAGGGGAAAAAAATGGTAACCAAAGTTTCTTGAATGAGATTTAGAATGATACTAAATTAAGTTATAATTTTAAGAAAGAATTGATTGAGAATTACTTAAGAGTACGAATTAAGTATGTATCTCAAACATGGTTGAGGAATAATTGAGGTTGAGTTAAGATGAAATTTAACTGTACAAAAGAGAAAATGGAAATCAAGTGTCAGATGTAAGAAACTAAATAAATTAAAGGGAAAAGACATAAACGAAAGACGAAAGAAAAATTGATATTTTTCATTTTGAAAATGTTATTTTAAAATAAATTATGGATTATTATTATTATTATGGAAAATTTATTTCATAATTATATTAGAATGGATTTAGTTTCAGGTAAATCTAAAAAGTTTCAAAACGAACTTGATTATGTCAAAAGAATTGAAAACTAAATTGAACTACACTATTTTTCTCTTTTCTTTTCTTTTTTTTACTCCTTTTAACTCATAATCTTTATGAATTCATGTTGTGCTGTCTTATAGACTTATAGTTTATAAAATAATATTTGTATTTTTAATAAATAATATTATCTATATCTATATAAAGGATATTTTTTATTATAACTCCTTTTGATGTAGAATTTTTTTTTCTTATTTTATCATTATTAATATTTTATTTTATTGTTTTATTTTAGATATTTTCGTCATTTCTTATTTTTTTAAGTATTTATTAAATAATTAATTATTTTTATAGTTAATTGAAAACTGTTTTTTTATCGTTCTTACGACTAAAGTGGTTTTTTTTTTTTATATGCATCTCTCCTAAAAATTATAATTTGTATCTCTTCTTATTATTTGGTTTAGGCCATAGTCTCCATGCACCATATCATTTTGGATTGCACTCAATATATGCAAAGGAAAAAAACCAAATTACCCTTAAATTAAAATTAGGATTTGTTTGTTGTCGTCGCGATGCCTCAACGTTGCTTTCGAGTTTCGATACTGCCACAGTCACGAGAAGAATAAGAATGGAGGTGTTTGGGTTGCTCTTTGTTTAAGTTTCCAAGCTTCCGTGGCGCTGCCTCACAGTGATCACAGCAAAATGAAGGGTGCATTGTTGGTTGGGTGCACATTTTACCTAAACCCTAATTTTCATTTCATTAAGGGTATTTTGGTCTTTTCTCTTTGCATATATTGGGTGCAGTCCATACTGATCTAGTGCACATAGAATCTATCTTGGTTTAGTTGTTATCATTCTTATCATTTGGTTTAGTTGTTATCCCTTCTTATTATTTGATTTTTATTTTTCTTTAAAAAATATAAATTTAAATATCATACATAAATATATATATATATATTTATAAATGGTAAAAATAAAAAAAATACAGATATACAAACACGAGAGCGTATATGTTCCCACTAGTTTTATTAAAACGTATACAAATATTCTAATTTATATATAAATCACTATATCTAAATTGAAAATAATTTTATCAATATCATTTAAATTTTATAAATAGATGAACTTGTTGTTTTGATACTTTTTAATTATAGAATTTTATTTTAGTAAAATTGTTAAACTACTTATGGAATGATAATTTGGAAAAAGTGTGAATTCGTTTCGGAAAGTCTTTCCAAGAGGGAAAAATTTTGTGCGAAATATGCCTTGGAATTTTAAAATTGCTTAAAAGATAATTTGGTCATTTCACACGTTTTGGAGGTGTGCCTGATGAAAATTTCACGAGACGGAAAGAAAACGAATACAACACACAATAACCCATTAACTTTGTAGAGGAAATTGCTTTCTGCATATTTTGGATATGCAACCAATCAATTTTAGAAATTTTAAAATTATTCTTTATTTTGGAATTAAAAAATCAGAATTAAAAAACACACCCTGAAAAAGGAAATTCAGAATAATTTGTTTTATTATAAAAATAAAATTCTGAAAAACAAATTTGAAAATATATTTTGGAAAACAAAATTCTAAAAAAACGTTATAAAAATTTAAATATAAAAATGTATTCCAAGAAATGTAAATCCATAAAATTGATCAGAGAATCAAAGTCTGAATTTCCAAAAATCCAAATTCAGAATAAATTTTACCTTGCACCCCTACTCCTATTTAAAAACTAAAAAGCATTTTTATCATTTTCCATAAAGCATAAAAGCATTGGATGCAGAAAGCAATTATGGGCTTGTAGCCCGCTAATGTCATTCTTGCAGGCCTGAATTTGGTCACTGGCCTATCTGGGCTAGGAAATTCATAATGAGCATGCCAATTTTAAATTGCATGGTAACGAAAATTTGTTTAAGTTATATATAGTTTGTTAACTACAAAAAGAAAAGAAAAATATAGTGTGACAATTCCAAAAGTTGTATACAATTCTGATGTGATAGATTTATAAATAAATATATATAGTAAAAGGTAAATTTGTAATTAAATAATATATAAACCCTAAAATTGTAAAGGATATTTTTAGTATTTTTGAAGAATGTAGGAGTGTAGGAAAAAAAATGTAGAAGTATAAGAAGAAATACGCTACCTATTTGTATATTTCCTTTCTAGTATAATGAAAAAATTTATAATTTTAACAAAAAAATAATTTTATTAATTTCGTTTGAAGTCTATTAATGGTTAGGATAATTAAATACGTGTCTGATCTTTAATAAATTATTATATATGTTGATAAAAAAAAATAATGTTAATATGTAATTAACTTTTGAAGATTAACTTTGAAGAGAGTCTTTTATTCTTTACTTTTTATTTTAGAAATTTAATCTTTTTAATAATTTATTTAAGGTTAACTGCATATATTAATGTTAACATTTTTTTGATAAACATTATCACAGTTGTTATAGACTTAACATATGTTTAATTAATTCAATCATTAACATACTTCAAACAAAATTTTAAAAAAAAATCACCCTACTTTATTATACTAAAATAAAACATAAAAATGAAATATATCAACATTTATTATAATAAACTGACTATTTACCCAAAATAATTTAACAAAAGTGTGATTTTAATAATATTTTAATCATAAAATATTATTAGAGAAGCAAGAAATAAACACACATTCTCAGATACTAATTAATGTCTAGTATTAAAAAGTAGTGTTATTGATATAATGTTGGATTCATTGCTTCACAATGAAAAAAATATTAAAATAAAATAGAAGGGTAGAGTAGAGAAAGATGAAAAGCAGAGTAATGTGGATGCATGGTTTGAATAATGTGACTGTAACAAAATATTGAGGATGCAGTAGAAGAAGACACAGTACCACCAAAACGTGAGCTATGCTGCTTCCACGTCTCTTTATTACTTTAAAAATTAAGTGTGTTTATGGATTCAATTTTTTAAGATCCAGGTTTTTGATCCAATCTAAATCTAATAAAATAATTTAGATCTAAAATCTAGATCATTTTAAATGGATTAAATTAATTTGGATTCTTTTAATTTTCATTTATGATCATAGATCAAAACTTGGTCAATGTAGATAAATAAAATAAATAAATAATTTAACAATTCAATCACAATTAAATATTAAAACTATCTTTCATATCATCAATTCAAAAATAGACTAAATAAGTCAAAGAAAATGTAACTCTACTATGGATGAAACTATTGATTGTGGTTTCATTTGTATAATAAATTAAATTATCTGTTAACCATTATAAATATAGGGTTATTGACTTCGGGCTGGACCCAAAAATTAACTCTTTTGAATAATAAATTTAAGACAATTAAATATTGTGGCTAATTCATTGTTAAGTTATTTATAAACTTTAATTAAGTAATTTTTTCGCCAAACTTTAATGATTATCAAATTTGAGTTTGATTAGTATAATATTAGTGTAAAAAATTTATATTATTAATTGATAAAAGAGTATAATTAGTATGATTTTTATACTGTTAACTTATAGTATCATTTATTTATTTTAATTATATCACTTATAATTTATAAATGCCAACATGTAAGTTTTCTTTACATTAAGTGTTTGGTATATCACTGTTTTATTTTATATTTAAAATTGATTATATTCTTATTTAGATAATTAAATGTTTGTATTTGGATATTCTAAAATCATTTTCTTGTTAAACAAACAATGCCAAACAAAATATCTATACCTATATATAAAAAAAGATTTTTTTTTAAATAACTGTATTTTGGTGTACACAATTTTTTTTTATGATTCTGCTCTTATTTAATATATCTTATTTTATTAGTATAATGAAGTATTTTTTTATTTTATATGAATTATTTAAAAGATAAATTTTTTAAAATTTTTTAAATTAATATTAATGGACAATTTATATATACAAATTAATTTCCCCACTATTTCTTTAATTCCTTATTTTAAGACAACAACAGAACGAGAAAGAACATACTTTCATTTCCTGTGAGTTTCTCAACTCCATTTTGAGCAATTTTATTCTTTGATAAAGTCATTATTCTTTTGTATCTACCATTAAGTGAATCCTAACCTTAAGTGCAAATCATCACATCCTCCAATCTCTAAAATACCAATGGAATAAGAGAAAAAACTTAAAAAAAGAAGAGAAACTAAAAAAAAAAAAAATAGTTGATTAATCAATTCATCATTTTTTTACATATTTTTTTTTTTGTAATTTTGACTCATCTAAAATTATTTCTATATATATGTTAAATTTCTATCATGATGAAATTTGAGTAGAAGAGAAAAATATGAATACACATATACGTCTGTAATTTCGCTAGTATTTATAATATATTTTATATTTTTTTTCAGCGGGATATGTTATTTTCTTCTGTCTACGAATGTTGGTTTTTTTTTATCTTTTAGAATATTTTTAAGAAAATTAAGAAAAAGAAAATATATATATATATAATATAGGTCAATTTATTTTAAAATTATATATTTTAATTTAGAAAAAAAGAAAAATTATTTAAAAAAAAATTAAACCACTACTTTTGTATTTATTACAAGTCGTGTTTTAGAACATGTTTTCTATATTAAAATTTGTGTTTTAAAATAAGATTTCACATATTTATATTTTTAAAAATTATTGATTTTGATAATTCTGTAAAAAATATAAAAAAAATGTAAAAAAATCATAAAGTATTGTTAGTAATACATTCTTTTTAATACCTATTGTTTATCAATTAAATTTATGAAATTATAAAATAAGAGAAAGAGTCGTTAAATAAAAAATATCATAAAACTTATTATTTTTCATATATATTTTATCCATAGTAAAAATATTTAATTTTTTTTATCAACAATAAGAATTGAATAACAGGAACCACAACCCTTATACATACCTATATAATATCAATCAAATCTCATGTCTCCCAAACCAACAAAATTAGAGAGACAAAAAAATCTACCACTAAAAAATCCGTACAATCCCGTTTAAACTCAAAACAAACCCAATACAAACCCACTGCAACCATAACAAGGGGCAAAGAGAACAACAACCATTATCCACCAACCCAGACACCAACCCAACAGTCCACAAAAACTAACAACCATCGAAATAGAGATACCTATCACCCTAAACTGCGTCATGCCAATTAAATCGATTTCAAACACGATACGATAAAAGTGTTTTGTTAATGTTTTTATGCAGTTATTATTATATTATTATAATAGTCTTAATGCACATTTAGAGAAGGAGTTTATCATGAACCTAGTTGTACTGGTGATTCTTTAATCAAAAGTAGAGGTAATGAAAAAACATTTAGTATACAAAAAATTTAATTTTAAATTTTTAAAATCTAATAAATTATCCAATTTATATTTAATTAAATGAATTAAATTTCAAAAATATGGATTAGGATTTAAAATTTAAATGAATTTAAAATTATATGGACTTGAATATTGCCCACCCTTATTAAAAATACAATCCATTTTATCTTGCCGTTAAGGGATTCTAAACGTTCTTCACAAAAAATATTAATAGCAAATAACTCACACATTCACTAGTACTACCATTACAGAACGTTTCCACATTCAATTACTAGTCAGTTATAGGATGAGGTTATTTTAAGCATACTCTATCAGTAGAAAAAAAAATATCATTATGTCTCACAATTTAGAATTACTTTTGATTTAAGATAAAAATATCATATGAAAACCCATTCAAATTTTATTTCATAAAAACTATTATTTTTAAAATATATTTTTTACCTTCTCTTTATAATTTAAAAGACGGAGTTTACATTAGAGATCACATGAAACATTTTTGTTTAATAAAAAATATTGTTTTTTTTGCTTTTTTGTTTACATGAGTAAGTTTTTCTTTTCTCTTTTTCTTGAGTTGGTGTTAGGAAAACTTTTCATGTCTAGGTTTCATGTGTTGAAATGAGTTATTTATAGGATAAAGATAAATTTCTATTAGTCCAATAACAGAATGTTTTATATCTGAGCTTAATTTTTTTTTGAGAACGGAGAAGTTGGTTAGGTAAATGATTTTGATATGAAGGTGTTGCAATCACAATATTTTTATTTTTTTTAATGCAAGGTTGTGTTTTGTTTGAATTTGGAGATGAATGTTATATGAAATGATGAATATTTAGAAATATAATGAATATGTTCATGTTGTAAGATGATTAAATGTTTCTTGTAAGAAAATTCTAGTTAGCTTTGTATAATATGTTTGAGATATTAAAGGGTTGAAAGTGATTGAGTTAAAATTTGTATAGCTTTAGTAAACAGATTTTAATGAGATATGTACGGTCTAGGCCGCGAGAGCCCAACCCGAGAAGAAGCCGAAAGCCCGACTCGAGAAGAAGCCGAGAGCCAAACGAGTAGAAGCCGCGAGAGCCCAACCCGAGAAGAAGCCGAAAGCCCGACTCGAGAAGAAGCCGCGAGAGCCCAACCCGAGAAGAAGCCGAGAGCCCAACTCGAGGAGAAGCCGAGAGAGTCCAGCCCAAGTTCGGAAGATTTGTAAAGGAGTTGATCTTATCAACCTTATTCTAGTGTTCTTGGTCCTTGTTGTAAGAACAAGATATATATTCTAGTAGTTAAAAGTTATAGTATGTCAATTGAGTTACATTGGGTTGAGTTGTTATTTTAGAACATAATATTTCTTGTTCGGTATAATTAAGAAAAAAAACTCAGTTTAAATAAACTAAATCATTTGTTATAGTTTGCAAAAATTTTGAATTATACAAAGTCATTGAGCGAGCAAAAATCTTGTTATGGGAAATTCAATTAATTGAAAACTCAAGAGTTTTGGTTGTTGGACAAGTCAATTCTTGTTGGGCAAGTTGTTTAATTAAAACTCTCATTGGTTTGTTCATTTGACAAAATTCAATCAATTGAAAATTTAAGAGTTTGGGTTGTTAGGCAAGTCAATTCTTGTTGAGCGAGTTGTTTTTATGATGAAGTCACTAGGCGAATACTTTGATCATTGAATGAGCGGAGTTTTTGTTGAGCAGCTAAAATTTGTTGAGCAAGCTTATGCCTTTAGCTAAGCGAGTAGAATAATGACAAGGTGAATGATAACATGTGCTTAATTTGTTGGGTGAGCAAAGTGGTGACTAAATGAGAGCGTGTTTTTTAAGTTTTGATGAATCATGTTTTCAAATGTTTTTAAATAATAAAATGCGTTATTTTCCCTTTAGTTGTTATATTTTATCGTCATAATGTATTTATATATTAGTATATGAGATAAATGAGAAATTTGTAATGGTATTGTATTTTGAATTGATTTGAAATGTATATGAATGAAAATCTATGATGTTATGATTGTAATATGACATGTAGTGTGTCGTGAACATAACTATTTATAAGGAGAAGAATTCTAGATGATTATGTATGCATTGAATTTAAAATTGTTATGAGATATCTTGACTCTATTGATATTGGACTCACCTAGAGAAAAAATATCAAGTGATGAGAGTCGATGAAGCTTCCTATGATCTAGTTTGTTGTGTGAAAAAGAAGTGTTTAGTACACTACAAATCATTAAATAAAAACCAATTTTAGAGACAAAAAAATAATTATTCACTAAATTGACTAAATTAAAAACTATCTTAGAGACTAAAAAAATTATTGATATCTAAAGTCGTTTATATTATTAATAAATAATTTCTAAATTAATATCTAATTAGCTACCAATGTTTTAACCACCAATAAATTGATATCTAACTTGATACCTAAACCCTTGGTAGCTAATTAGATACCAATTTAAAAATTATTTATTATTAATAAAAACTACATTATATAATAATAATTTGTTTAGTCTCTATAATTGGTTTCTATAATTAGTTGTCATATGAGTGGATTGCATTCTTATTAAGGAGTTTTATTATAGTGACAACTTAGTGAAGGTAACATGACAAGTGCATATATATGAGTTTAATTCAACATATATCTTCCGTAAATAGAGAGTTAAGTATTAATAGAGAGTTAAGTATTAAGTATGTATAATGTTTATGTAAGTAACTTATGACATGAGACATAATTATTAGTTGAGAGTTAAACATTTGATTTTGATAAACATTTAATAAATGAATTAATTATGTATCCATAATAATATAATTTTATGAAATATGAAAATATATGTTTACAATTTTGATGTTTGCATGTATGAAAGCTTTTAAAAGTCTACAGTTTTGTGTGTGTATTTATGTATGGTTTATCAACTATAATAATAATGTATTATATGAGAGAACTATCTCAACAAAAATAGTTAAGAAGAGATAATAAAATGGTATGTTTTTATTTTATTTAATTAATTGATGTAACTATTATAATTTTACGTGCACAGAGAAATTTTATTTTGAAATACTAAAAATGTATATGTATGTTTTCTTATTATATGATAAACTTTAGTAATAATGTAACTAATAAGTAGGATGTGTAAGAACCCCACCCCTACCACCTTTTTTTTTTCTTTTTCTCTCTTCCTATTTTTTTCCTCTTCAATTTCTCTTCCATACCTCATATATTCCAAAATCTGATCACGTCATGCTGTAGCTGAAGAGTCAAACTACATTTCTATCCGATCATATTTTCAAACAAAGTTAGTTCATTTTTACTCTAAAGATCCCTTATTATTTGTTTTTCTCTATGATTTAGTCATCAATCTTGGTGGGTCAATTGAGAAAAGTGTTTCTCTCAAATTGATTAAGCTCATACTAAAATTTGGTATTTTTTGGATAACTTGCTCTAGGTTCCTAAATTTTGGAGTGGTTCTCTTGTCTGAGGTAGAATTTCCATCAGAATAAGAAGCTTCAGGTAAGGGAAGTTAACTTTAATTTTTAATAGTACCCTAGGCTATAAGATAAGGTTATGGAGAGAACGTGATCCCAATATTCAATTTATCTTGCAGGGGTGTTGTTTGTTTATATGTTGTTTAAACTTGTAAAAAGATTAGATTTTGATGGTTTAGTATTTAAGTGTTGTTTTTTTTTATGTTAAATAAGATTTTAAATATTGTGGATTGCGTTTTGAATGATATTGTATGATGAAAATTGTATGGAATTGAATTCATACATTTGGGATAATGTATTACGAAGTGGACTTTAAGCCTAACTCAACCCCATAAAACCGGCTCATAGGGTTGAGGTTTGCACCCACTTATATACAATGAAAGGCTCTAATCTCTAGTCGATGTGGGATCTCCAACACACCCCCCTCACGCCGAGACTGCCAACTCGTGCGTGAGACTATATATTATGGGTGGTCTGATAGCAGCCCGATAGCGGGTGGCACGATAGGCCCAACAAATACTCGCTAGGATAGGCTCGAAAATGGCTCTGATACCATATTACGAAGTGGACTTTAAGTCTAACTCAACCTCATAAAACCGGCTCATAGGGTTGAGGTTTGCACCCACTTATATAAAATGAAAGGCTCTAATCTCTAGTCGATGTGGGATCTCCAACATAATGTATGGACTGATGTTTGTTTGTGTATTAAGTATTGATACCTATGTGGTAACAGAGATCTCCGAGTTTCACCGATGATCTAAGTCACATAGACTAAGATATTAGGTGATGAGAAGTTGATGGGGGGAGTTCATGCACACCGTGACATATGAGATGCACGACTTGGGTTGTATTGAACTTACCTTGATCCTTTCTGTTAGATTTGCTGGTAATCTTTGGATCAAGTGTTAGTCTCTAGTAAGACTTACTTAATACGGATCTTCCGGAAGACGATGGATTCATGTGTGGTCCGTGGGATTGAAATGAAATCCAATGCTTATGATTGAAAATAGATCCATGTGTGGTCTATATGAATGATGAAATTAATATTGAAATTTTATATGACAACGTTTAAAGAAATGTTTATAAATCATTAGTTTGATTGATTCTTTTTGCATGAATTAAAAATGTTATAGAATTTATTTTCCTTAGCTTACCCTTGTTTTTCTTGTTGTGTTGTGAACTGTGATGATTGTACTACGTACACAAGCAGATGATCATATAGGTGCCGGAGGGTCTGAAGGACTTTAGGATGTAGTTTTGAACTTTATAAATCATAATCTTGTAATAGAAATATTTTGAAAATCTCCAAGTCTGTATAAAAATCGCTAGAACTTGTAATGTAATAGTTAGATGTATTTTTTGGAGTGTTACGTGATGTTAGATTAGCCAACATTTTTCAATAATTTTGCCTATTAATTGATTTTAATACAATTTGAATGAAATACATTACGTTTAAGTTAATTTTTGCGTATTATAGGCAAACATGTGTATCTCTTCATTTAGATATATTGTTTAAATTAGAATATTTTATATAACATATTCAAATTGTTGAGAATAATATTAAAATTATCATATCTTAATTATAAATTTTGTCTTGTACCGGTACTGGGCGAGGCTGGGACCCACCTGGCTGCCCGATGCCTTAGTCAACCTGACCGAGACCTTTGGAGACTTGGCCGAGAGATCGAGAGGCCAAGACCTTTGGAGACTTGGCCGAGAGACCGAGAGGTCGAGACCTTTGAAGACTTGGCCGAGAGACCGAGAGGCCAAGACCTTTGGAGACTTGGCCGAGAGGCCGAGACCTTAGAAGACTTAACTGAGACGGTCGAAGACCACGGGTATTTGGCCGATGGCCGACCCTCACAATGGGAATTTGGCCGATGGCCGAACCCCATTACAATTAACGCTCAAACCGAGATCAGTGAAGCTAATCCATCATCAAGAACTAGGTAATGCAACCCTAAGCGGTATCCACCTCGATAAACGGGCCCAACAAGGTAGGCCCATTAGAATAATATAAATAGCACGCATTCCAAGGAGTAAGGTATGTCATTTATTACTGTTCACCTACCTGAGAGCTGACCACCCGTTTTACTAACTTGAGCGTCGGAGTGCCTTCGCAGGTACCCCCACCATCCGGTGATTCGTCCGACGACCGAGCGCCGAGTACCGAAGGATAAGCCAGAAGACGAGAAGAATCACAGTTCATCACCCAATCACCCGCCCGACCGAAGGAAAGAGAAGAAGACTTCAATAGTTCTCTAGGTCTCATCTCCCTAGCAGGAACATGTCTAATTAAATTAAAAATCTATGCATAGTTTTGATTCAAAAGACATTCCTTAAAAATTACAAACAGTCGACTCTATATCATTGTTGACGGCAAAGAGACGATACAAATAATTAGTTAATTAATTACGTCTATAATTTTTTCTTATAATTAACATTTAATTATTTTTCCTGATTGTTCTAAATTATTCTGAAAAAATAGCATTATTTAATTTTTATAAATTAAAAGAATAATATTATAATATTTTTTTTATCAGCAATAAGTATAATACTTTAAATATTAATATATGTAATATCCTTTATATAAGAATAATTTTTAACGGGTTTTGTTGTTTATAATTTAAGAGCTCATTAAAAATTAAGTGTTTATAAAAATATTATACTGTAGTGTTTGTTAGTTTATAATATAGGCAAGTTCAACTAATTTATAATTAAACAATTCCAAATGTAACTTCAGAGATTTTTAATCTCATCTGACAAATAGTTAGTTTTCCATTAGTCAGTCTTCTTTTTATATATATATATATATATATATATATATATATATATATATATCACGATTTGTTTACACTACATATTCTTAAGTTATTGACATATGTACTAAATTGAATAAGTAATAAAATGAAAACTTGCAAATATCATTTTCTAATGAATTGTGTAAGTTTAATTAATGCAAATTCTTACTAAAAGTACAAAATTAAGACATTGGTTCATTCAAGATTAAATTAGAGTTATTGTAAATATAAATTTAACGCATCCAAAGTTACTAAACTAAATTTCTAGTACTTAATAAGGACGAAAATTCCTTAAAATTGAATTTCATGAACTCAATTTAATGTAATTTTTCTTATCAATATATTTCTATCATACTTTCAATATTTACATCACAATCTCACTAGTCTTAATTCTTTGGAGACAAGTTTTAAACTTGTTCTTATACGGTCGAGATCTTAATTCCTTCTTTGTTTGTCTTCTAGTCTTCCCGGCCTCCAAGTATGATGATCTTCGGTTGATTCATCATTTCTCCAAGCCAAATGGGGGGAGGGGTACCTGCGAAGGCACTCCGACGATCAAGTTAGTTAGAGTACAATATGCATGTGAGTTGAGAGTGAAAAATTGGGGGGGGGGGGGGGGGTACCTGCGAAAACACTCCGACGATCAAGTTAGTCCGAGTACAATATGCAGGTGAGTTGAGAGTGAAAAATTACCTCTGATGCTAGGTCCCCTATGATATTTATACTTTTTGGATGAGCCTCAGTTGTTGTGGACTTGCATGCATTAATCATGATTTACCATTTAGCATGACTTAATTATAGTTAATTGTAAATTTACGGATTGTGTTTGGATTAGGGGAGTTAATCGACCTTCTCAACTATTCAGCCATGTCAGTCTTCTCGACAATCCGATAGTACAAAACCTTAATGTGAAAAATATTAATCTCTTAGTTCTTTTTATACAATATTTGCATACACGACAAGTGTTTAGAATGATCAAAGAGATATAATAATGTCTATAATCACATCTCTAAGTTGTTCAATCCTGAAACCATGTTTTAAAAACATTTTTCAATGTTTATATACAACAAAAGCACAAATAATTAACCACACAACATGAAACACTAAGAACATGAACAAGTTATTGCAAAAAGAAAAATAAATAAAGATAAGATTCATTACATAAACCTTAATGAAAAAGGAAGTTAGCTACTCTTATACATGTGGAGCACAAAAAATAATGCTTCCTTTTTTGTCATTCTGAGTTTGCCTTTTAACCATTTCATAAAGGTGACTTCTCTTTGTAGAAACTAATTGAAGGAAATAACAGGAGGCAAAAAGTTGTAGACACTAATTTAACCTAATTGCACGAAATTGCAAAACTGTTGAACTGATTCCTTCATTTTGATTTACTTCAATAATATATATAATAAAATTACAAATACTGGAAGCTATAAAATAGGAATACTAACATTTCTATAAACTGCCCATTCATGCAATAATAATGGTAAATAATTTAAGGGTAATAAAATCTGAATTAATAACCAACATCCTCCCTTAATTCTGATTTGGGACAACCTTCATGCCCAACAAATCTCTTAACTTGATGAAAACATCAATCTTCAATGACTTAGTGAGAATATCTGCAATTTGATCTTCTGATCTGCAGTATTCCAATTTGATCATGTTCTTCCCAACTTGATCTAGCAAGAAGTGATATCGAATATCAATGTGTTTACTTCTTTGATGAAAAATTGAATTCTTTGCTAGATTAATTGCAGAGACATTGTCAACATAAATCTTAATTGGAATATCTAGATTAAAACCAATTTGAGTCATGATATTGCTGAGCCAAATTGATTGACAAACACTTGCTGCTGCTGCTACATACTCAGCTTCATCAAGTGGGTCGTTTAGAAACACAGACTTGACGTCCATTTTGTGAATTTTCCATTGCCTTTGTGCAGCTAAAGCAATGATTAATTTCATTGTTTCCATTCGAGCTACAAGAGAAGGTATTTCTTCATAATCATAGCCTTTTCTTTGCTCGAATCCCTTTGCCACCAACCTTGCCTTGTATCTATCAATCTCACCATTTGCTTTCACTTTAATCTTGTACACCCACTTCACATCAGTTGGTTTGTGTCCTTTTGGAAGATCAGTGAGTTGCCATGTATTGTTTTTCTCAATCGCCATTAATTCTTCATTCATAGCCTCTTGCCATTTGGGGGTGTTGAATGACATCTGCAAGTCTCACGGGTTCTGAATCTGCAAGAAAAGAAAAGTGAACCAAATCTCCATTGTCATCAACTTCATCATCAAGATTTACTTCACAATCTTGAAGGTGTATAGGTTGTCGCTGCTGCCTTCTTCGTCGCTCCATCATAGTTGCAATTGGAGTTGCAACTTCAGGTTGAACTGAAGGTGCTTCAAGAGTGACTCCATCTTCCACATCATCCTTCAAAACGTAAATATATCGTTTTTTTCAAATCCGTTTCAGCTGTTGCATTCCATTTCCATTCCTCATCTTCGGCAAATGTAACATCACAATTGATAATCACATTCTTTGTCATTAGATTGTACTGTTTGTATCCCCCATGCTTATATCCAATGAAAATGGTCTTCCCTGTCTTATCATCCAACTTCGATCTTGCTGCCTTGGGACATGGGCATGAGTAATTGACCTAAATACCTTCAAGTGTTGCACATTGGGTTTGAATCCGCTCCATGCTCCATGCCTCAATCAGAGTTTTGTTAGGAACACTCCGAGTGGGTGATCTGTTTATCAAATATACTGCACATGTTACGACCTCAGTTCAAATATAATTTGGCATACCTTTCTCTTTAAGCATGCTCCTTGCCATGTTCATGATTGTTCTATTCTTTCTCTCGCTAACTTCGTTGTGTTGAGGTGTGCAGGGACATGTTATGTTATGCTGCAACCCAAGTTCTTCACAATGCCTCTTGAACTCATTAGACTTGTACTCATCCCCTCCATCACTACACACCATCTTAATTAGTCTATCACTTTGTCTTTCAACAAATGCTTTAAATATTTTAAAGTAGTGGAATACCTCATCCTTGCTTTTCAATAGATAAATCTAGGTTTTCCTAGAAAAATCATCAATGAAGGTTAACAAATATTTATTACCTCCAATTGATGATATGTTCATCGGACCACAAGCATCTGTATGAACAAGCTCCAAAGGAAATTTCGTATGTCAATGCTCCTTAACAAATGGTATCTTGTGATTCTTTCCAAAAATGAATGTCTCACACAATTGATCAGGGTGATGAATATGGGGTAAACCATTCACTAAATTTCGTTTGGAGAGATTTTCCAAAATCTGAAAATTTAAGTGCCCAAAGCGTAAATGTCATAACCACGATTCATTATTCACTATTGCATTCAAGCACTTGAAATCACCCATATGAAAATCTACTGAAAACATGTAGTTTTTTGATAAAAAAAAGGTTTTAAGAATCAAATTACATTTTTTATCAAAAATTGAGAATTTATTTTCAACTATGTGCATCACGTAACCCTTTTAGGCTAGCTGTCCCATAATCAACAAATTATTTTTCATATTAGGTACATAGAAAACATCATAGATGTACCTGAGATCACCATTCTTCAATGTGATAAGAATTCGCCCTTTTCTAGTCATTGGAACGGACCTGTCATCACCGAATTTCACTTTAGTGCGAAATGAGTCATCCAAATCTGCAGACAGCTCCTTCTGACCACACATATGATTCGTGCAACCTGTATTCAAATATCAAGTCTGATTGTTTGGAGTTTCATTTGATGTGGCTGCCATTAGTACTGCATGATCCTCTTCATCTTGTTCGTTATCTTCTTGAGCACAATTGGCAGCATGATTATTGCAGTTATAACACTCCACATTTAATTTATTATACATGCCTCCTCGTCCTCCGGGACCACGTCCTCCGCGCCAAGAGTTATTTGAACTTGGATTGTGATTGGAACCAATGCTGTTTTGCTCAGCGCCTCCATGATTCTGGCCACCATGACCTTTGCTGGAATAGCTACCACCACGTCCCCGTCCTTTTCTTTGTGAACTACCATGTTTATAATAGGAGCTACCAATTGAGGCTTGTACTTGTAAAGCCTGTTCAATTGGTTTTTCAATCTTATTGTCATTCATTCGCTGCTCATGCGCTCGTAGGGAACTGGACAATAACCTTATTGTCATTGTTGAAATGTCATTGGCCACTTCAATTGCAACAACAACATGTTCAAATCTGGGAGTTAAAGATCTCAAAATCTTTTCCACCTTTGCCTGCTCTGAATGTGTTTCACCATTGGTCTTCATCTGATTTGTCAAGACAAAAACTTTATTTATATAAACATCAATATTCTCTGTGGTTTCCATCCGTAACAGTTCATATTGGCGTCTTAGGGTTTGAAGACGCACCCTCTTGCTCTTGTCATCACCTTTATAATTGGTTGACAAAATGATCCAAGCCTCATTTTGCAGCTGTTGCTCCTTCTGCTCAAACGTCTCGTCATTCATCCCTTGATGGATGAGATACAAAGCCTTCTTATCCTTCTTCTTCTGGTCACGATGCGCACCTCAGTTGCATTATCAGCTAATGCAGACACTACACTCTCAACGACATCCCATAACTCATGATAATCAAACAAAACTCTCATCTGCACACACCACCGATTGTAATTTTTTCCATCAAGGATAGGGACTGATAATTGGGTAGAGTTCATGATAATAGATTGACTCTTGATACCAGTTGTAGAAACTAATTGAAGGAAATAATAGGAGGCAAAAAGTTGTAGAAACTGATTTAACCTAATTGCACGAAATTGCAAAACTACTGAACTGATTCCTTCATTTTGATTTACTTCAATAATATATATAATAAAATTACAAATACTGGAAGTTATAAAATTATAAAATAGGAATACTAACAGTCCTGTAAACTGACCATTAATGCAATAATAAAGATAAATAATTTAAGGATAATAAAATTTGAATTAATAACCAACACGGGGTGAGAAACAACTTTTTTTTAAACCCTTGTGATTTTTTTTTTTTTTTAGTAAATGTTCTTATGATTAGATGAGCACAAAAGTAATTTTACGAGTAAAGATATTGCTTGTTGGATGAGGGAGTCCAGAAATAACTTTCTTCCCTTCTCTTCTAGCTTTCAAATCTAAAAAAAATATATAATATGTATTCAATTATATTTCTAAAAGAAAGTGTTAAAACCCCAAATTTGACATGCAAACAAAACACCCATAAAAAGATAAATGAAAAGATCTAACTAATATGATAAAACAAATTATTATCATATTTATCATATATATATATATATTAATTTCAACTAACAAAAACAACATAATATATGAAGTATTAGTATGAATATATGCAGAGAAGTAAGTAATGCATACTAAATACTCTATCCATTGGCATTTTCCCTATTTAGAATAAAAGATAACACAAATGAAATAGTAATATTTTAAATACATATTTAATGAAAATTCAGTCAAATGTATTTTTTTTTAAATTAAACATATTTAGTATTATTTTTATAAATTACTGATAAAAGCAACTTCGAATGACATGTTTTGAAACAATGAATAACGTTGTTCGGATTTTAATGATTATTTAATGTTTGTTATTTTTTATGCCAAAGGAAAAAAAAAGTGTATGTAGAACAATTTACCAAAAGTCTTGAAATATATAACATTCTTGATAATTAAAGATTGGAATAACTATCTAGATCCCTATTTAATGATCATTTTGTTTGTATTGAGAAAAACATGAACCACAAAATCACAAACAAGATTTTATAATTATTCATCAACTTAAAAACTCTTTACTATAACCAAAATTTGGGTAAATTCCCTTTCTACACCATTTAGACTTTTATTTCCCTAACTAACACTCTTTTGTTTTTATTTCCCTATCTAGCACCCTTTTGTTTTTATTTCCCTATCTAGCACCCTTTTACTTTTTATTTCCCTATCTAGCACAATTTCACAAATAAATAAATAAATAATAATTTATTTATTTTTTGATAATTTTAATTTTGAATGCATTAAAAAATAAATATTTTTATTGTTTAAAATAGTTAGAAATATAATTAATGAATAAAGAAATGAGTTTTTATAAAATAAAATAAAATAAAAATAAAAATGTTTAGTTTAAATTATTTTTTTTAAGAATGAAGAAAATAAAAAATTAAACCCTACAACAACATAAAAGTTGAATCTATAAACATAAATTACTATTTATTGTTATTATTATTGATGATGTAATCATGTTAATTTCAAGTAAAAAATACATGACATAATTACAAAAAAATCAAAGTCAATTAGTATTAATTAATAGTGGATACACAAGTAATATTGAAGTGTCTATCCTAAATGCAAAATCCTAAAAAAAAAACTAATGCAAATGTTACACTTAATGCTTAAAAATGAGAAGCAAAAAATGAAAAAAAAATAAGTCTATAAAATAAAAATAGCAACAATAAAAAAAAAGAATGGTAGAAAAAAAATAATAACTAGAAACATAAAAGATATAAAATAAAGGCAAAACAAATTAAGATAAAGATAAAAGATATAAAAATAAATCTAAATAAGATAAATATAAGAGATATAAGGCGATACTAAATAAGTATATGTTGATCATAAAAATGAAAATAAATGAAAGATGATAATTCATTTAATATTTTCTTTAATGATACATTAAATAGTTTGTGCGAAATAAAACATAATTAATGACGAGAAGTGTACACTCCAGTAATGTTGGGACATATTCTTTATGTGTGTCTTGATGTTTGACAATATGAACATTTTTTTTCGATCATGTTGTTCTTTTATGTCCATATCAGTCATTATTTAACTTTGTTTTTTTATAATTATGTCCTGTATTTTTTACTTGAAATTAACATAATTACATAATCAATAATAATAAAAATAAATACTAATTTATGTTTATATATTCAACTTTTATGTTGTTGTAGAGTTTAATTTTTTATTTTTATTCATTCTTAAAAAAATAATTTTTAAACTAAACATTTTAAATTTATTACTTTTTTATTTTTATTTTGTAAAAACACATTTCTTTATTCATTAATGCGTTCAAAATTAAAATTATAAAAAACAAAATATTATTTTTTAATTTATTTTTGAAATGGTGTTAGATAGGGAAATAAAAAAATAAAAGGGTGCTAGATAGGGAAATAAAAACAAAAGAGTGCTAGATAGGGAAATAAAAACAAAAGGGTGCTAGTTAGGGAAATAAAAGTGTAAATGGTGTTAGATAGGGAATTTACCCCAGAATTTATCATTAAGATAAAATTATATTTTTAATCACCAAAAACTAATAGGCCTCCAAAATTTCAAAACCGGTTTAGATTTTTTTTTTTAATTTAATTTCTGGAGACTAAACTTATATATTTCTAGATTAAGAGACTCAAACAAATGTTTTAAAACCAGATTTATCTTAGATACCAGGAATTAAAATCATAATTCAAAGCGAATCAATAAATTCCTTCTCAAATTTATATTACATTGCCAATAATTACAAAATTAAAATACAGTTCATGAAAATGAAAGTTGTATAATTGTCATGAAAATAAGAGGCTACATTAGATAATAAAATGTAAATTTTGAACACACAGTAGTACGTGATAGATATTGTAGTTGAAAGTATGGTTTTGTTATTACTTTAAACTTAAGCCATTAATATTATAGTTTCTTCAAATCTAAGCTAGGAGTAGAGGTGCTTACAAAAGATAAGGACAAGGGTTGGTGTGTGGTCCTTCAAATATTCCAAATAGTTGTGGGTTTTGCAATGACTGAAATAAAAATTTTAACTATTTAACTTTATATATTTTTCTAAAAAAAACTATTTGAGTTATGTATTTTTTAATATGGTAATTTATGATTAAATTATAATATCAAAGTAGTAATATTATAAGTGTATAACCTGTATCTTTTTATTAGAAGAATTTATAATCTTAGGATATGAAGAGTTGTTATTGTAAATCATTCAAGTGCTATGTTATTTTTTTTTCAAAAGTGCTATATCTATTTTAGACTTTACATCTCCTCACCCTAAAAAAATATTTGAAATTACTATAAAGTTTAAATTTATTTTATAAATTTATGATTGAAATGTAAAAGATATCTTTTATTGAAAGTATTGACAAAACACGTTTAGGTGCAGATTTATTTTTCATCAACCATTTTGTATATATTTTAGATTAATTTACATCTCTAAATAAAAGTTGAATTAAATATTTTTATAATTGTGACATCATTTTGAATTTTATTTAAATTATCAATAATATCTTTTTGCATGATGATGGATTTAAAATTATTATACTACCCCTCCGATTGATTTAATTTATCCTTTAATATTATTTTGAAAGAACTAAAAAATATAAGAAATGTAGGTATCTAAATTATTTAAAAATGATAAAAGAACGAGTGTGATTTAAACCTTTAATTTTGTAAGGACCAAAATTAAATCTTTTTGTTTTCTTTTAAATAAAGACATTCTTTAAGATGCATGCATATCGAAGTATTATATTATATTTATTAAGTGATTATAGCACTGTTTTTCAAAATCATACATTACTTATAAAATATCATTCGCTTTATTACGATAACTGTTATTCCGAAACAATAGGTTTTTAAAGTTAAAATCACCCCAATCTTAAATAAAGATATTATTTTATATTTTAAGAATAAAATGTTAAAAACACTTAATTATACATTTTGATTAATAATTGTGCATTTGAAAAATAAATAAAATTTAGAAAATTATATTAAAAGAATTTAAACAACATATTATTCAATATTTCCTTTATTATTTGTTTAAAGTGACAGATTTTACTAAATCTTATTTCCGATTGTATCATACAAAAATACACGTCCTTAACTTTAAAGATCACATGCCAATACCTCAAATAATTTCTTATTATGTTATATTAATTACCTAATTTAAAAACTTTTTACTCATTTATCTTAACATTCTATATTTATTTCTTTAATTAAGATAATTTTACTTTTCACTATAATTGTACTTTTATTTTCACTTTCAAATCCAAACAAAAGTTTAATATTATGCTTGACTTTAAAAAAATCAAGAAAAAGTGTTTAAATAAAACATTGCTAATATTCTTAAAGAATTTTGACGAAAAATATAAAATGAATAATAGAAATAGAAAAAAAAGTAGAAAAGTAAAGATATTTCATTAAAAAATAAAAAAAGCTAAATATACATAATTAAAAACAAATAAAAATAATAAATAATTTCCACAATTTGGAAAATGTTTCCACTAAATTTTTCTCAGCAAAAGAATACCATTCATATTGTATCTTGTTTTCCCTTCAATTTCATCCGTAGGAAAGAGGGGTTAAGAAATTTGGTCCTTTGAGTATCGAAATTGTACTCCTCCTAATCATATACAGTAATTAATTGTTCTTAATATTAAGAAGTTTACGAATAGATAAAATTACGCAATAAATGACCCGGCAACATTGGAAAACTCCGGTCGGAATCTTGTACCTATTTTTCGCCTATCATCATTGAATTTGAATCGAAGAAACACACACGCACACACGTTCATCTTCCTTTACTTTTTCTAAACCCAACATCGTGTCCTTTACTTATCTTCGATCCACCAAGTGCCTGATCCTCTGCTTCAGGCACACAGGTTCGTTGGTTCTACCTCTCACCTCCCTCCCTTTTCTTTTCTTTCAAAAATATTCCAACTTTTTAAAATTATGCCGTATTTGGCTTCTAATAATCATTGGGTATTCCTTAATTTCTCTTTATTTTTTCTACTCCTTGATAAAGTTTTTTACTTTTGCCCAAATCTTAGTGGATGCAACCGTCTCCTGATTGTTGGATCTTGACCCTGTATTTGATTGTGAGGTTTCTCTTGATGCTGATTGTTTGAATGAAAAATTATTGTTTTGATTTTTGACATGTTGAAAGTTTCAAACTTTATGTGTTGGGGTTTTGTTTGTTTTTTATGTTTTCAAGTTAACTATGAGATTGGATGAATTTTCTACTGCTATTGAATGAATTAGGTGGCTTTGTGATGGTATCATAGTTATGATAGTTTTCTTCCGGTTGAATAGATTTTTTATTTATAACCTTTTTTTATTTCGTTTTATTACCTGGTAATTGATGATGCCCTTGATGCTGGAGATTAGGTTAAATGGCGAGGATCAAACCTCAGGCTCTGCTACAGCAAAGCAAAAGGAAGAAGGGTCCTGCTCGCATTAGTGTCACGACTATTTTATTCTATATTTTGATTCTTTCCTTGGTTGGGTTTTTCCTATTTGCTTCTTACAGACATTGGAACAACAGGTTAGTGAAAGATTTTCTGTTTTAGCTGTGAAGGAAGATTCTTAGTTTGAGAAATGATAGGCGGTGTATTTTTATTTACTAGATGGAAAACAAACAAAAGATGTGTTAAAAAATGATTCTTGGTGAAATAGAGCTCTAGCTCCATCTAGACTTGTCGAGCATGAATACTACAGATGATATTTTGGATGACATTGTTATTAGATAGAGGTATTTTATAGAATAGCACTTTCTTGCTAGAGGTTTTAACTGCTATTTTGACCGAATTCTCCCCTTATTTATCTTATTTATAGTGATGGAGCCATATATGGATTGGTACCCTTTGTACCTCTTAATGAAGTTTTCTGTTCTTGCTGTTCAAAAAATAAATAAATTAGGTTCGTTCTGATGTCAATAGTTTATGTTTTGTCTCTGATTGACCAAAGTTTTTGCTTGTCGAACATGAGTAAAAACTTCTCCCTTTTTGCTCTGGACTTTCTTAGAGTGATTTTCATGTTAGGGTGTGACTAGTTTAAATGGAACAAGCATTACTGATATGATGTATTTCACTCTCTCATTAGATATTAGGAACTTCAGATGAACTTTGACTTTTACCTAATAATTCATTTCTTACATGCATTCAGGTCGAGTTTGCAATCAGAAAATCACTTGTCCACCTCCGAGGTACATCCTTAAATTCATTATAAAGTGTTTTCATATTTTTTCAGTCCTTTTATTTTGCTTGTTCTCTGATGCCCGTGTAGCATTTTTTCCCTTTTATTTGAAGGGTACAATTTATCTCTGTATACGTTTGCCCATTAAGATAGGGCTGCTGCCAGGTCTATAGTTTTTTGCATTTATCAATATAATCACACCTCTTAATCAAAACACACTTTTGGTAGGGTGATAATACTTTTGCGGACTCAAAGAAATCTGACCTGCCGGGATATGCTGTAAGTTTGCTCCAGACTGCTATAATTACTTGTTTTTAACTTTTTGTAGTCAAGGGTTTCTTTGGTTGGATAAAACATTTTCATTTTTCATTTCTTGAAATTTATAAATGCATCTACTTGTTTTCTTTTTGTTTCCCTTGTTCAAAGATTACAGGAAACAGAGTAAAAACGCAGTGAGTTTTTTTTCAATTATTTGTGAAAAAGAAAACTTTTCTTAACCATACAGGCCCTAATTTCAATGAAGTTTAGATTACATTAATGAAATTATTTTGTCTTACAAGCTGGTTTTCTCTTTCTTCCTTATTGTAGGTTTTAAATACCTCTAAAGGTTCTATAATAATAGAACTGCACAAGGAAAGTGCTCCTGAAGTTGTTGATGAATTCATTGACTTATGGTGAGTAGTTGGTTGTCCTACAAAATTATAATTTGGAGGATGCTGGATGAATTAGGGTTTGATTCTTGTGAACTCTCCTGTTGTTTGTTGTTCTTTTTGTGGATTTGTGGCTGGGTTGGTACTGATGCCATCTGATAGAGATATAAGTGGGAAAATTTGATCTTGTTAAAATGAACTGATTATAGTATTTCAAGTTATGTTTACACTGATTTTCACTTGTCTATAATCCTTAGCAACATAAAGTTGAATAAATTGCTATAATGTCAGATGACTGTGCAGTAATATATTTTGATTGGATCAAGTGCATATCTGAGTAATTTTAGCTAAAATATATTGTGGTCCTTATCTGATCCAGTTTATAATTTAGGTTTCTTTACTAATGTTCAATCTCAACGCATTGTGAGATCATCCTTAAGATTTCAAGTTTTCTCATATTCACATCATAGATAATTTTTGTCTATGTTGTGCTATGTTTCATCGTTAGTTTGTCTGTCTGTAAATAAGTTGTTTATCAATAAATAAATGTCCAATTCCAATCGGATATAGGTAGAGCATAACCCAAGCAAGATGCTTTAGTTTTTCTCATTCAAAACTACAAAGTGATAATAGATCACAATAGTTGTTGCACTATGCATGCACAAATGTTTCACTAACTAGAATAGCAAAGAATGTCTATACTTTTAGATTGCTGTAATCGATTGTCAAAAAATACTATGTTTTTTTGTAATATATGCTATGGGTTAGAATATTGGGACTACAGTTGCACTTGGTTATTAGTATAAATGAGTCTACATATTAAGTCAGTCTTGTATAGTATTTTTTCGCATCACTGCTCAATTTTATTCAAAATTCTACTTTTCTCCTATCTTCTCTCAGTCAAATTGCTAAAATTTCAACAACGGAAACTGTTTAGCATGTCTATAAAACTGGCAAGAACATTTTGTAAATTTGCACTTACTCGTGCATGTAGATTTCCTTATGGCAGAATATATCAGTCTTCAAAGCGATATGACTGTGACTGTGACAGATGTGAAATCTAAGTTGAGTACAGCTGATTTGAATGTCGTCACATCACTTAATATAGGTTTTCTAACCCATGTAGTGTGACGGATGTGAAACTAGGTTGATTTTTACAACTTTTAATTGTAGCCATATATAACTGAATATGACAATACTGCCATGCCATGACATATAGGACCATCACTTCATGATATGACGGACAACTTTTCTGTTCAATACAACTCTGGGTGGTTTGATGTTTTTCTAACTTTTGTAGGTATCAATTTATGTTGGCAGTATGTTTGTCATGACTTTTGAGTGGTTTTCTACATTAAATTTGTTTGAGTCTACCTGCTTATGGATCCAACCTAAGCTACAACTTTTTGCAGTCAAAAGGGGCACTTCAAGGGGATGCTTTTTCACCTAGTAATTAAGCACTATGTGATTCAGGCGGGGGATAACCATGGAGCTGGAGCTACTGAAGATTGGAACTTGAGAGGAAAGCAACATGCTATTACTAGGTTTTCTTACTCATCTCGTTGCACATTTTAGTCGATGATATAATTCTTAGAAAATTGCAGTAACTGTCTAGGACATGTTTGCATAATTTTCTAATTAATTGGTTTTCGATTAACCAGTATGAAACATGAAGCATTTATGCTGGGGACTTCCAAGGGTAAACACAACCACAAAGGATTTGATCTTTTCATTACAACTGCACCTATACCAGATTTAAACGAGAAACTTATTGTTTTTGGGCAAGTCATCAAGGGAGAGGATGTTGTGCAGGTGACTGAATTTACTTATTCATGTCATGTCTGCATTACTGTGTGTGGAAATCTGTTTTACTTTCCTTTTTGTTGCTTATTTTTCCGTTTCATTTTCCTTTTCCTATTAGTTAAGATTGCATTTTGCCATTTTTTCTTGAGTTGACTGTTAACTTTTGTAATTTTTTAAAATTAATTTCAAACTATAAAGTATAAATGTGTTATTCAAAACAAATATTTGTTGTTGTTTTTATCACCTTGCAGGAGTTTATAATTAATTTTAAAACTAAGCAATAATTACAAAGTTGATTGTAGGAGGTAGATACCGTCCAACTCTTGATTATTGTATAAATGGAGTTTAATATTCTGATATTTTCTATTGTTTTTGGAATGACAATACATCAACCTTTTTGAATATCCGTTATGTTATGTTTTTTGTTTCTGAGAAATGATGGTTTAGTGGTTGCAAAATGTGCAAACTCAAGGAGTTTCAAGAAAAGTTTGATATGGAATGTTACTTAATCCTGTGGCAGGAAATTGAAGAAGTGGATACAGATGAACATTACAAACCTAAAATATCTATTGGGATTCTTGATGTTACTCTTAAACAGAAGGTCTGAAGGTTCTCTTTGCTAGATAAGTTCACAACGAGCTGTGATACTTTTTACCTGTTTTGGGACACTGGTCAAATATTTTGTACAGGAATGGACCTTGAGGAATTCACCTGGGTTCATCTACCAAGTGTCTGAGCCTTGATGTTGTTTTTGTTATTGGATTTTTAGTTAACACAGATTATGCAATTCCCTTTTCTTGCCTCATGTCATTTTATTTTATTTTTTTAAAAAAATTGGGAGAATGAGTGGGTTAGGTTTGTAGACAGAGTTTTGCATTTTGCTTGCAAAAGCATTACATTTTTATTTGGCATTACTTTTCACCTGTAACCTTATTGAGATCAGAAGATTACTTCCCTATGTAGTTCATGACTTGATGTATCATCTTTTGTGTTTTCATTGATGGCCAATCTGGTGGTGAGTCAGAATAGTCAACTTTGTAAGTTACATTTCAATTTGGTTATAGAAGCCATAACCATAAACTTCATTAACATGGTAGCAATTGGAGATTTGACCATGATAACGACAATTTATCCTCTCTTTTGTTGAGCTTCTAAGAAATTAGGCACTGAAGTTAAAACATTCAATATTTTGGTGGGATCAAGTCTCAGGAAATGATCCGTAGATTTTTGTGTGCAATTTGTATGACATGTTTTTAGTCTTTTAGCAAATATGACCTGTGCAATTGGAATATGCTGGCAAGACAAAGTCTGAACCTTGTTTGGATATAAGTGTTGAATCTTTCTTAGTATCCTGGAAGAAGTTCTTGTCACTTTGGTAGGATAACACTAGTGTATGGACAAAATTTTCACAAGAAAAAAAATTACAAAATGAAGTTGATCATTTGTTAAAAAAGCCTATGAGAAAATTTGTATTATATATTATGTATTAGGATGATAAATACAAGATAACCATCACTACAGAAAAAACTACACACCAAAATCTCCCTTAACTCCTATTACATGTATTCAACATTAGCTATCCAAAAATCAATCACTCATATATCATAAATATATTCCCCAAACCAACCCACAAGCACAAGTGTCTCCAAAAGCCAAACCCACTAGACCACATTAAAAAAAGCACTAACCTATTTGAGATTTGAAAGAGGTTATAAAATCCAACCAAAACCATCCATAAAAAACTTGTGTATTTTCTTCACCTCATGATCTTTTGATACTTCCCAAACTATGTTCCATAGATGATTTTCTACCAGCTCTAATTGAACGTTTCTCAACAAAAGGTGTCAAAACATAATTAAATGCTAGCAGGAAGTCAACCTGACTAGGAGTAAGATTGTTTTCCAAGTAACTCCTTCCCTTCTTTATACGTTGAACAAATTTATGTGGTAAGTGAATCAACAACATTAAATGTGAAAAACAAGAGATATGTATCAACATTCTCATAAAGTTAATACCTCCACTCAAATTGACTCTTTTCCTCGTATTTCAATGAGTTTCGTTAGGGAAACAAACAATCGCCATAACAACATAGGACCTTTAGAGAAGCATGAGAACAAGCGCTGTTGATCCCAGCCAAGCTCCCTCCCCCTCACATCTACAACAGTATATGCAAAGGTTACTGGCAAGCTAGTTCCAAATTTACTTTGTGCTCCTCTAACATTTAGAGTACTAACCTTCCATTTATCAGTAGCTTTGTTGCATTTGCAAATCTAATTATATGATTTTGCTTCGCAGTATATTCACCCTATTCCACCAAGTTATCACACTGTTGACTACAAAACAAAATCAAACATATTCCTCGTAGACTCAGAAGAGGATACCTTCACCAACCCTTTGTTAAGCTATACTTTTGGTTGTAGCATACTTCCAGCACCTCTAATACACTTCTAGTGACCCTAGTTCAAAATCAAAATGATGGTATCACTATAGAATAAAACCAATATGGTCCAATATCCAATTTAGAACCATACTTAACTGTAGTTTGCACCTTCATTCAATCAAGAGAGCCTAACATCTCACCTCTCAGTCTCTTCTACTTATAGTATGTTGCTCTAATACATTGTAATGAGAAATGCCATAAAAGACCTATAATTACACTATATACTTACTAATGTGAATGTCCTCATCGATTCCCTTCATCATTCCCTACCTCTAAACTACACTGTAGAAAATAAACTATAAATAGCATTGCATAAAGTTCCAAAGCCTATGTTGGAAGATAAGCCAACGAGCAGTCGTACACCACACACTTGCATAGACTTTTTATGTGGTACACCTGCTTATATCCTTGACCCTCTTCCTTGATTTTCTTCCATTTGTACTTCAAAATAGGGTTCTGCTACATTATGCATGACTGGGCCCATCCACCGAAAGCTACCTCGTACCTCAACTCACAATAAACGCTTCATATGTTGAAATGTCTCATCTCCACTCATTTACTTTGTCTCTCAATTCAATTTATCCACCATATCCTTTTTCCATACTTTGCCTCTAAAATTGAACACCAAGAAGACCTGCTAGATTGGTAGATACTCCATGCCTATTTAGCCATGAGTACTTCATTAAAATATTTTATGTCTTTCACCCTTAGACCCTTGGTTTGTAGGACAAAATGTATCCTACCAGCTCACCTATATAATTTTCCTCTCTATGAAAAAAAATCCTACACTATGCTTATCACTTTTACTATTTTTTGTTTATCCACCCTTGTAACATTACGATTCCTTTTAAAACGCAAAGCTGCTGAACATACTTTTGGTAATGATTACGTTGTTCATGGACACCTCTCATAAATTGGAAAAAGTTAACTTAAATACTCCCATCACCTACCTTCTAAACAACACTTTTTATTCTTTCCCTCATAAAACTACTTAAACCCACCATTATCACCGTAAATAAAAAGGGAGAAAGAGGGTCCCTTTGTCATAATCATCCGAACTCAATTGTGGGGCTACCATGGACAGATAAGTAGCTTGACCCAATGCACTCTCCAATCTAATCCATCCACACTTGAAGGTAACATCATTTGTCTTATTAGAAAACTAGAAAAGTAAAGTTACAATCGAATCTTAACAAAAGAACTACTATACTCTTATAACTTTTGACAAGTAGTTAATAGGGATAATAACAGATTAAAGTAGGTACATATTATACCTATCCACCACCCTCATCTAACAAAATTTATCCCCTTACTCGCTTATAAGTATCTATGGATATTTTTTTTTATATTTATGGGTATTCATGGGTATTGTGAATACTTTTTTTTAAAATTTTTAAATAAAACCATTTAAAGGTTATTCTTTAAAATATAAACTTATATAAAATATTGATTTTAAAGTATAATCCAAATAAAATTGGATAATAAGATGTTAGTGCAAGTAAATTTGGTCTTTCTAAAAAACAAATATAAATAAGTTGCACCACAAGCATGGATTTTTTTTAAAACTAACCTTTTTAAAGACAACTTTAATTTTACAAGTCTAAATAAAAAATATAAATATATAAAATTATTTTTTAAACAATTATTCAATAGTTAATATTTTTTCCCTAATAACTTTATTTGGATCACTTAATTTTTTTAAAAAGAATAAGGTATCCACGAACTAAATATCATAACACCCGTAATTGTCTCTAATTAAAATAGTTGTTAGATCTAGACTTTGTTTAGAGATATTTATTTATTGTCCGTTATGGATTTTATCCACAAATATCGGAGGGTGTGAATTTTTTTTCTATCATTAGTTGTAACTGTTTGATCGAAAATTGATATCAAAACTTAAGTTACAATTCCGATTATTAGAAGAACGATATTCGTGATGGAAAGATTATTGCAAGTAACGTTAATTGTTCTCTAATAAAAATTAATTGAATAAAGTTATAATCAAATTATTTGAACTAGTATGATCTTAAGTAAAAAATTATTCTTAATTATCGATTATAATTTTTGAATTAATGATAAAACTTTTCAATCCAACAACCACCACCTATTCTGACATTCTAGCTCCATATCATATAAATAAAGAAGTTCCAAAAAAACAAAATCATATATCTTCCTGTACACTTTGAAAACTAAATAGTCTATTTTCAATCTACAAGTTTCATCTACCAATTTATTTGTCATCATGTTTCTCTTTTCTGAGAAGGTACTTTGTCTTTTTATCCACTAATTAAAAAACTTTTATATTTCTATTTTCCAGTGGCTTAGATCCCTTCATACATGCAACTAACTAAAGAGATAGATCTAAAATTTTCAAGACCCAATGGATTTTCTACCTTGACTGTAAGTGAAATAAACGAAGAATTACAATCTCCCCCATGAATTTCATTATATATTCTTTAAGCATATGCAAAAAGTTCTTAATAAATTTGAAATTGTATCTATGATTGAGAATTTTTATCACCACCACACTCCCACAGTTTCTTTCACCTTGTGTTTTCAGATGAAGGGATTTGCACAAATGTTACCACCCCATCCATCGTTTGCTTACTAATATTAACCTTTTCAAACCTCTTCTAAGTTTTAACCTCCCTTATAACTAGAATTGGATCTTTCACCCATGTTTTCCACCCTCAAACCTATGGATGTATTTTTCCTCCTACATCATCGCATATCTCATCATTTCAAGATCTTCTCTTTGTTTCATGCATAAAGGGAAGTTTAATGTCATACTTTCTCAGTATTTTTTTTAGCAATAAACAATATATACATATAAATCATTTAAGGGGTGATCTAACCAATATACAAGGAGAACAAAAGCAGCCAAACAACATAAAACCTTTATCAACTCTAAAATGATATCAGAAGAATTCAAAATTTCGTCTTTAAAAATAATCTTATTCCTATGACTCCAAATCTCACTAACTACCGCAATTCAGATATGAGTAAGTGTGAAGAGGAGCAAACAACGAAATATCTAACCACGCATGACAAAGATTCCATACCAGCCAAATTACTTTGTAGTAAAAAAACATATGATTTAGCTCCTCCTTACTTACCCCACAAAAGCAACCACAAACACTTCCAACCCAAATCCCGTGTCTGAGTAAATTAGCCTTGGTAGCGAGCTTATTTTCTAGCATCCTCCAAGCAGTAACTTGACCTGAAGGCAAAACCTTAATCCTAAATTTAAACATCCTAACCCAGTCCCCCTCATTCACACCTCTTAGAATCCCGTAAGCCGAATTAATTGAGAATTGTTGAAACTTATCGAATTTCCAAACCCACCTATCAACTTTCTACAGAACAGGACACGAGACATGCACTACCTCGAGAAGTTGTCTAACCTGGACCCTCTCCCAATCAAAAAGACTTCTTCTCCACACCAAAGACCACTCCCAAACATCGTTTGTCCAAAACCTCAACGATTCAATGACGCATCTTTCTTGACGCTCAAAGAAAAAAGCCTTGGGAACTTAAACTTCAAAGGTTCAGCGCCTACCCACCGGCCTCCCAGAACTTGATAGACTTCCCATTACCAACTTCCCACTTTGGGCAGTCTTCGAAATTACTACTCCATTTCTCAATTTTTCAGATCAACTTCAAATCCTTCCACCAAAGGGAAGCATTATAGATACACGTATCCTCCTTCAGATTTCTCCAGCCTCCATATTTGTCTACAACCTCCTTCCACAAACTTACCTCATTAGACCCCAACCGCCACACCCATTTGTTAGAATATATGGTCTTAAACGAGAGGGGGGTGAATTGTTTAAGAGGGGTTTTTGAAATCTTTTTAATCTTTAACAAAATTCTTTTTATGAATCCAGAACAGAAATCAGGTTAGCCAAGAACAAGATCAATAAAACAGCAAAGCAGTAGAAAAACAATCGGTTGTTTCTGCGAAACAATTGGTTGTTTATACCAGTAAAAACTAAAAACAAAATGTAAACGAGTTTAAGGGTAAGAGAAAGATACACCAACAGTTTATACTGGTTCACTCTTAAACCAAGAGTTACATCCAGTCCCCAAAAAACCACTAGGTAATCCACTAAGTAATCAAACCAGATTACAACACACAATCCACCAAAGCAGTGACCCACCCTGAACCCTTCAAGAAACACACTCACTTTGGCAATTCACACACCAAGAGTATTGATCTTGACCACCTCAAGAGCACACAACACTCCTTGGCAACACAACACCAGAAATACAAAAGGTTGAGAAGAGATTACACTTGTTTACAGAACAATCTGAAATCAATACAAAATGCAATCCTATTCCACTCTCTTAGAAAACCCAAAGCTTTGATGTGAATGTTCAAATCTTGAATCAACTCTTTCACAACTGAAAAACTCAAATCTGTTTCTCTCTTTGTTTGAAAACATAAACAAACTATTTATATTTTTCAAAGATTGGTCAAAACATTTAATAAAGGAGCGTATTCATTTGGAAATCATTTAAAGCAAATTCAACCACCAAAACAGAATTATGTTAGGATTTTCAAATAAACAATCGGTTGAAACCATGAAACAACCAATTGTTTGGTTTGACAATTAAGTCAACCAAACTTAAACAGTTTTCAACCTTTCCAAAAACTCCTAAGAGTAAAACAACCGGTTGATTCGACAAAACAACAGGTTGTTGTTCACTTAGTTTGAAAAACACTTTATTTTAAAAAGGATTTAAAACACATTAGCTTTAGATTCAACAAAGGAGTGGATTACATATAAAACTACCCAGATCCCTCCCAAAACACAGCAGCAACACAACCTTGCATCAAGCATAAAGGATTTGGATTCTTCAAAGCATAAATGAATTCTTCAAAGCACTTGATCACTCTTGATCAACAATCTCCCCCTATTTGATGAAGACAAATCCTTGGTTGCTTGTGTTGGTCTTTGTTTGAATCTGAAGCAGCACCTACAAAGCAAAACTTATGCATACCAGAGCATCTTTAACAACAGGTTAGAATAACACATTGACTAGTTTTCTGCATGAACCTTAGAACAGAAAAATCAGCCAAAAAAACAAATTAAAAACAACAGCAGTAGTAGTAGAAATTAAACATCAAACATATCAGAGTTTGTCAACACAAAACCAAACATTCTCCCCCCTATTTGTCTTCACAAATAGACTTTAGGAAGAGATAAAACAGAAAAGTTCAGAATAAGGAAATCCAAAGATAGAAAAGAATAAAGCCTTGGCAGATAATCATAACAATCGGTTGTTTCGACAGATCAACCAGTTGTTTTTCTTCAGTCTTCGTTTCCTTACTGTAGCTCAAAGATTTGATTATAAACAACTTCAATCTGTTCATCAAGCGTTTGAAACCTTGTATCCATGCTTTGGAATCTGTTATCAAAGTTCTGAAAGTTTGAGACACAAAGATCATGAAGATTTCTTTGATTTTCCGCAAAGTCATCAAGCCTATCCACCATGTATCTCTCAAAGGAAGTCATTGAAGGAGTCCCATCTCCTTGATGTCCAACACTTGTCCCAACACCAAATTCAGTTGTAGGTTGTTCTGCATCTTGAACATTCATATCAGCACCATCTTGATCTTCGTCATCATTTTCAGCTTGAGCAGCACTTGAGGAACCACCATGTTCACCATCCTTGCTTACCCATCTTCCATTGATCTTGGTAAAACCCATCTTGCTTAGTGAACCATTGTTCACTTCAAGTGTTGATTTCACCAACTCAGATGTTTCATCCTCAAGATTCACTTCAAAATAGAGTAAAAACTTAGAAATCAAGACAACATAAGGATAATGGTAATCACTTAACCTCATAGACTTTTGCATATGCTCCTTGATGATATGAATCCAATTGATCTTGACATTGTTCATGATGCAATAGATATAGACAAGATCTTCCTCAGTTAAAACAGAATGGTTGCTTCCTCTAGGTGTTAAAATCCATGTAACAAAGAGAGCTAACAACCTTTCATTTAACTTCAAACCTCCAACAGAACAAGTTCTTATTTGAGTTTGAGGATTTTTCAAACAACTTCTACAGTACTGAACTTTGTTGAAGTTTTCCATCACACCAATGTTTCCTTTATTGATTCTCAGCCCAACATATTTCAAACCAGTTACAACAACCCATATATCATGGGTAATCTCCATATCTACACCCTTAACATGTGAAACAAGATTATTTCCTTCAAACTTCAAGTTTGTGTAGAAAACCCGAATTAGATCCGAATATATGTTTCCCTTCATCTCCAAGAACCTCTTCAACAACTGTTCTTTGAGAAGCCTTCTCACATTGTCCAACTTTTGGCTTTTCAACCAATCAAAGGAGACAACTTTTGGATTGTTTATCACTTTTCTACTTGTTTCAAAGCGACACTTCTCAATCAATTCATTATCTTCTGAAAAACCAGCCCTCAAGATGTCCTCCTGATCTCACAACCCTAGTTTTAATCCTCTTTGATGTAGGTGGAGTGGAATCCATGAAAACAGAATGAGAAAAAGGCACACACACATGGAGAGAAAGAGATGTAGCAAGAGATGAGCCAATGAGTTGTTTTTGTGAAGGAAAACAGCTGTAACAGATTTTATAGCAAAGCAGAATCCCTCTTTGATCTTTTGGTGGTAGTGGGTTTCGGTCTTCAAGGTAAAAACTGGTTTAAGCCTTGCACAGAAAACGTCATTCCAGAGCATAAAAACACATGGTCATCACATGTGACTTTGACTAGTCATAAAGGCACTTGAATTTCCAAGATATGAAATATATTACTTTTTATGACAAGATGTAACTTCCTTCAGAACCAGAATAGAATTTAAAGACAACTTTATTGACTCAAAATCCCTTTAAGATTGAAATCTGTAAAAGATAGAATTTATAGAGAAATTAAATCAATTCTTCACAGTGCAGTCAAAGAAGAAACAATCGGTTGTTTTTTTGCAGCAATAACAGAGTTTGTATTTTAAGCAGAAACTGAGAAGAGTTTAAAACAAATGCAATTTCTCTTATGTAGATGAAGAATTTGATATGAATTTATAATTGAAAAGCAGAGATAGGGAAGGTCTTATCCTTTTGTTATGAAGTTCCTTCAATGAGTCATTGTTTGTGATCAAGAATGCTTCTTTTGCATTTTAAGATAACTTGGACTGGTATATACCCTTAATTCAGTTCCAGTCATACTTCTTTTCTTCCAAGGACTTGATCAGATAACTCAGGACTTCATGTTTCTCTAGTATCCCTGCATCATAATGAATTCAAGCAACAAGATTTGGTCCTCTTACAAATGTGGGTCCTTTTGATTTATCTTTATCATTTGAAACCTCACAACCTTTGGGAATGCATTGTAAAATACCTTTAGGAACAAAATATTTCCTAATTTTACAGAATCTAACTGAGTGGCCTCTTTTCATGCAATAAAAGCATGTAACAACCGGTTGTTTCGGTCTTTCAATCGGTTGTTTTTCTGACACTTTTGAAAAAGGCTTTGAAATCCCATTTTTCTTGTTTTGATGATAAAACCCCAAACCAAATTTTCCAAAAACACATTGTTGGGATGCCAAGACAATTTCAAAGTTGGATTTACCTTTTGAGAGTTTATCCACAGTTCTTACAAGGTAGTGGACCTAACTCTCAAGAGTTTTACAATTTTCACAAACTTTAGAGCTACACAAATGAGAAGAGTTTTTACAATGCATTTCAAGGTTTTCAAAATCATTTTTTGATTTTTCCAGTTCTTCTTCAAGTGTCTTGACACTATTTTCAAGCCAGTTATTCAACCCTTTCAATCGGTTGTTTGAGAGAGCCAATCGGTTAGCTTCTTCATGAGTTTCTTTAAAAGCTTGAAGAAGTTGGCTATAATTTTCAGCACTTAAGGAAACACAAGAACTTACACTGCTTGAGCTGCTTGAATCATCATCTCCTTCTGCCATTAAACAAAGATTGGCCTTTTCATCTTCACTTGATGAGGAGGTTGATGACGAGACTTCGTTTTCATCCCAAACAATATATGCTCTTTTTTATTTCCCTCTCTTTTCCTTATTGCTTGACTTCTTTTCATTGCTTTCTTTATTTGGGCAATCAGCTTTTATATTCCCTTGTTCACCACAACCAAAGCAAATATAATTGTTAGAATTGAAATCACTAGTTTTCTTGTTTCCATACATTTCTTTGTTGGCTTCTTTGTTGCGATTTCTCTTCAAGAATTTGCTGAACTTTTTGAACAGCAAGCTTAAATTTTCTTCCTCACTTTCATCACTTGAATCTTGCTTCTTCTTGTGCTTGGCAGCTTTCAAAGCAATGTTCCTTACATGCTTATCCTTATTTTCTTGAACATTGAGTCTATTCATCTCCAACTCATGTTCTCTAAGCTTACCAAACAAGGAAGTGGTAGTCAAGGATGTCAAGTCCTTTGATTAAGAGATTGTTGTTACCTTAGGTTGCCAAGATCTATCAAGACACTTGAGAATCTTGATGTTTAGCTCCTCTTTATCAAAGGTTTTTCCAAGACTCATTAGATGGTCGATGATGTAAGTGAATCTCTTTTGTACTTCAGCAATTGATTCTCCCTTGAGCATTCTAAACAACTCATACTCTTGTATTAGAGTATGTTTCCTAGCTCTCTTCACATCATTTGTTCCTTCATGGGTGACTTCTAGAGTATCCCACATTTCCTTAGCCGATGCACATTGTGAGATCCTGAAAAATTCATCCGAATTCAAAGCAGAGGTTATGATATTCTTGGCAATGCAATCAAACTTGACCTTTTTATTTTCAGCATCAGTCCATTGGGACCAAGGTTTTTCAATAGAAGATCCATCCTTTTCAAATTTAGGAATAAAAAGGCCATTTTCAATTGCATCCCAAATTCCTTTATCAAGAGATTCAACAAAGATTTTCATTCTAACTTTCCAAAATTGATAATTCAAACCACATAACAGAGGTGGTTTGTTAATTGAGGCATCCTCCCCAAAAGATAGTTTTTCAGCCATAGAAAAAAGATTTTAGGATCAAACTTGAATATTTTTCAAGTACCAAGCTCTGATACCAATTGTTAGAATATATGGCCTTAAACGAGAGGGGGGGGTGAATTGTTTAAGAGGGGTTTTCTAAATCTTTTTAATCCTTAACAAAATTCTTTGTATGAATCCAGAATAGAAATCAGGTTAGCCAAGAACAAGATCAATAAAACAACAAAGCAGCAGAAAAACAATCGGTTGTTTATACCAGTAAAAACTAAAAACAGAATGTAAATGAATTTAAGGGTAAGAGAAAGATACACCAACAACTTATACTGGTTCACTCTTTAACCAAGAGTTACATCCAGTCCCCAGAAAACCATTGGGTAATCCACTAAGTAATCAAACCAGATTACAACACACAATCCACCAAAGCAGTGACCTTGAACCCTTCAAGAAACACACTCACTTTGGAAATTCACACATCAAGAGTATTGATCTTGACCACCTCAAGAGCACACAACACTCCTTGGCAACACAACACCAGAAATACAAAAGGTTGAGAAGAGATTACACTTGTTTATAGAACAATCTGAAATCAATACAAAATGCAATCCTATTCCACTATCTTAGAAAACCCAAAGCTTTTATGTGAATGTTCAAATTTGAATCAACTCTTTCACAAATGAAAAACTCAAATTTGTTTCTCTCTTTGTTTGAAAACATAAACAAACTATTTATATTTTTCAAAGATTGGTCAAAGCATTTAATGAAGGAGCGTATTTAGTTGGAAATCATTTAAAGCACATTCAACCACCATAACAGAATTCTGTTAGGATTTTCAAAGAAACAATCAGTTGAAACCACGAAACAACCGATTGTTTAGTTTGGTAGTTAAGTCAACCAAACTTAAACAATTTTCAACCTTTTCAAAAACTCCTAAGAGTAAAACAACCGGTTGATTCGACAAAACAACAGGTTGTTGTTCACTTAGTTTGAAAAACACTTTATTTTAAAAAGGATTTAAAACACATTATCTTTAGATTCAACAAAGGAGTGGATTACATATAAAACAACCCACACTACAAGAAAAAATAGTTTTAGTGAGAAAAAATTAGTGTTAAATATAAGATTTGTCACTATTTATATATTATTTGTGACTATATTTTTTATTGTCACTAATATTGTTTATAATAGTGACAAAACTAAAAATATCACAATAAGTATATTAAAATTAGTGATAAAGATCAAATCTGTCACTATTTATCTATTATTTGTGACTACTCATTTTATTTGTCACAAATGTTATTTATAATAGTGACAAAATTAAGAAATATCATAATAACTATATTAAAAGGTTAAGAACACATCATAAATAATTACTAAAAAATATATAATATTTTTTTATAATAAGAATATAACTAATATAAATTTATTAAATATTTATAAATTAATAGTTATTTTTAATTATTAGTATGTTATAATATGTCTAACATTATTTTCATTTTATGATAATATAATTAACAGTGATAAGTATAAAAATTATGACTATTTTTTTTTAATTTGTCACAAAAAGTTAAAAAATAATTGTTCTACTTTAGATTTGAACTCAAAACCCTTGAATGAAAAAAAAATCATTATTTCCACTATACCACTTTAGAATTATTACAATGTTCATATCAATAATAATGTGTCATAAATACGAAAAAAACCTATTAAATTTATGTTATTTTATATTTAAAGGTATGATGTTATTTTTCATAAGTCAATATTATTTTTATTTTGTGATAATGCAATTAATAGTGTTATATATAAAATTTGTCACTATTTGTATATTAGTTGTGACTATATTTTAAGTTGTCACTATTTGTATATTAGTTGTGACTATATTTTAAATTGTCACTATTTGTATATTAGTTGTTACTATATTTTAAGTTGTTACTATTTGTATATTACTTGTGACTATATTTAAAGTTGTCACTATTTGTATATTACTTGTGACTATTTTTAAGTTGTCACTAAATTTTTATTAAAAGTAAAAAATATACATGTTATAAATAGTTATTTATTAATGTAAAATATCATATGATAAATTTATTTTTCTTTCAATAAAAATATAATTAATAAAAAATTTATTGAATTTTTATAAATTAATAATGATTATTTAATATAAAATATCATATAATACCAACTTCATTATTATTATATCACTAGTAATTGTGAAAAAATATTAAATTTTGTCTATTTTAAATTTGAACCCATAATCTTTTATTAAAGAGACAATTTTACTTTCATTGTGTCACTTTATAATTACAATACTTATTTTGACACGATCGGTCGGTCACTAAGATCGAGTGATTGACTCGTCTAATACCGACCAATACATTAACAATTTAAGAAATTATACAACTAATGTGTTAAAGTGATAAAGAAAACATATAATCATAATTCATAAAATTATAAATGATAAAATTAAAAACATTGACTATGTTCTTCTTTTTTCTTCATACTTTATAAATGATATAAACTTGTACTATTTATAAAATTTTATCTCTTTTTAAAAAAAAATATAATTATAAAATATAAATGATTAAGTACAAAGTTTGTTATTATGTATAAATGCATAAATATAGAGGATAATGAATCAATCTCTATTTGTAGGCTTTTAGTTATAATTGGTTAAAATATTCAAAAATAAGTTTGAAACTTATAATTTAGTCAGTTATAACTAAATTAGTTATCATGTATTGTTCTCCATATATGTTGAAAGATATAAGTTATAACTAAATTAGTTATCATGTATTGTTCTCCATATATGTTGAAAGATATAAGTTATAACTAAATCAATTATCATGTATTGTTCTCCACATATGTTGAAAGAAGGTATATCTTCAAATATCTCAGAGTTAAGATACGAATAAGATGTTAGTATTTAGACTTATTATGAGAAAAAGGCAATTATTCTCTTTGAAATTAGGTTTATCAATGTTGTCTTACAAAAATATGTTGTGAAGTTTGTCATTAACATCATAATATATAATATATAATATACAATTAAAATTATTATTTTATTGTGGACCTTATAATATATTTAAATAAATAATAAAATATAATTATAATTATATTTAAGTTAATATATAATCAACGCTTATTGTTAAATAAAATAAGATAATTAAATAATATGGATCCATCACATATGTAACCCTAGGATTACACCTCTCCTCAACATTACTCAAAAACTCATGTTTGTATGTTTGTGAATATCTAAAACTGGAGTAGTTGTTTTCGTGAGATGGCTAATATGAATAATATTAATATTAATAATATTAATGAAATTAATAATATAAATGATATTAAATATATGAATATTATTAATAATTTTTATATTATTAATTATATTAAAATTGATAATCATACTAATAAGTATAACAATAATTATAACATGACAACAAAACTTGATTGGTGTAATGGTTAAAACTTCTTTCCTCATTTTATTTTATTTTAAAAGTGCTTTTGGAAAAATTTATCTAAATATATTTCAATTCCATAAGAGGTGGATGTATTATTTTAATCAACTAAGGGAGAACAATAGAGATTAATGATTGGAGAACATTTTTGTAACGGAACATATATATGAAGCGCATTTTCAGGATGATCTTGTTAAAATGAATAAACATTTTGAAGTGAGGAAATAATTATTGATTCACTGTTACATAACTTATAAACTTTTGTAACTATTCTAAATTAACATGGATAAATCTTCACCTTCTTCGCTTCAGATAATTATTGCTTGGGTTCCTAAATTTGGCTATTCCAGCAATGTCGTACAAACTAAAATCTATAAGCAATCTAATCTGACAACAGTGTTGGAGGGAGGGAAATGACATTAAGTACTACAAGTTATGCTATTTTCTGTAACATTTCAAGAATTATAGACTAATTTAAGTATTTTAAAATAAAAAAATAACATCTTCTACTATGAATCCTAAAAGTAATAGCTTTGCGTGATGAAATAAGAGGAGTTGTCTTTAGGGTTTAATTTAACTCCTAAATTTTCTTGTTAGATAAGGATGGTTTTTAATTATATATATATATATATATATTATTTTGATAATATAATCATTCAGTGTAGGTTTCCAACATTGATAAGAACAAAAGTAGCCCACTACCTATTGATCCCGTCATTAGACAACAAACAACAAATATCTAACTTAACATTAATACTGAAGAGGATATAAGGTCATAACTGTCGTGACCAGTCTTCGATTATCGACTCAGATACTGACCTCAGACATCACGCAATGATGCTTGGTAATGGAAGGGGCCACGTGAGGTGGATCCCAAACACACCTATCAAGGCATTGGTTAGTCTTTGGACATTGGTATCATAGACCCCGATGTTGGAGATCGACATCGAACCTCACCAGCAGAGGGAGAAGATCGGACATCGGTGTTTTGAACGTTGTATAAGGCCACGTAAGGTGGGCCCTATAGTTATGCTAAGTTAACAGTTAAGACATGAGATATGTGGGAAGCCTGAGTCACGAATGATCCATGCACGTGGTGTGTATAGCGTATGAAGGCGCGAAACGTATGAATAATCTTGGGAGGCGCTAAAGCCCATTAGGGTTAGGGTTTTCAAGAAAGGCTGCATGCATGGCACGTGAATACTTATGGCACCCACAAAGCAAATGACGCTAGAGATTAGGTGCACAAGTTGGTACCCAAGCGGCCACTCTGTTATTCGTTGCACTCTAGTTAAGGGAAGTTCATGTGCTAGAGACGCTAGGATTATGCAAATAGTGGCGCAAGGACGTTCCCCAGGGAACCCTAAATACAACATCAAGGTAAACCCTAGTTTTAACCTATATAAAGGGTGCCAAGAACCCTAGCAAGGTACACAGTTTCTAAGACTGAAGCTAATATACACTCTTGGTGTTTCTTTGCGCTAATATTGGCTTGAGCGTCAGAGTGCAAACGGCCGCTAGGGCGCCCCTTTGTCTTTGCAGGTGAGAGGATTCTTGATCAAGGAAGCACGATTCTCAGGTGGAGATAGAAGGGCTAAAGGCTGCCGTTCGAGTCAACCGGCAAAGCGAGTCAACCAGTAGGAACCATAACACCAATACTCTTTTTTTTCAGATTAGAAGATGAGATAAAGAAAAAAGTAAAAATGAGATTTTTTAAGTTTTCGTTAGAAATTGTTCTAATCATCCCCTATTTCTACTAGTCTTTGTTTTAGTAATTGTTTACATAAGACTAGCTCTTTTAGGTTCTTTAATATGTGGCTTCAGGATAAAACATGTATGGAGCTTATTCATGATTCTTGGAAAAATATTGTTGTTGGTTACCCTATCTATATTTTGCAACATAAATTGAAAAGTTTGAAAATTGAGCTCAAAATAAAATTTCTTTTGGTAATTTTCAAAATGAAGTGATTCTTAAGCAAAACTCCCTCTTGGATATGCAGCAAAAATTAGAGAGTGTTAGTCCACATGTCATTGAACTCTTATTTGTCAATAGAAGACTCCTAAAGAGGAGTTTGATCATGCCCTTCATATTTAATACTTGTTTTGAAAAGAGAAGGCTAGGATGCTCTGGTTTAAAGATGGGGACAAAACCACTGCTTTTTTCCATGCGGTGGTAAAAAAAAGAAATAATTCTAATGGGATTAATATATTACGAGATGAAAATTTTGTTATTGAGGATCCTAAGCTCATCGAGGATCATATTTTGGATTTTTACAAAAACCTATGTTGATTCTAATCATAATGCTTACATTACTGGTAATACAAATGATTTCATTGGTACATGCGTTCTTGATATGGTTTCTTCTAAGGAGAATATTATGCTGATTAAATGTTTGGATGATTTGGAAATTAGGAATGTTGTTTTTAATCTTAATGGTAATAATGCCCCTGGTCTTGATGATTTTGTTGATGTTTTCTGTCCTTCTTGCTAAGAGATTGTTGGGACAAATGTTTGCAAAGTTGTTTAGCAGTTTTTAAACAAAATTGGATTCTTCCTTGGATGAATAACAATGTGGTCTCCCTCATTCCTAAGATTCAAGGTGTTGATTCCATTAAAGATTCCAGTTCCATTGTTTTGGATGATTTCAAGTTTAAGATCATTTCTAAAATACTGGCATAGGCTTGTTATGGTGGGTTTAATAATCATTTCTCCTAATCAATATGGGTTTGTGAAGGGCATACAAATTCATGATTGTATTGGTATTGCTTATGAGGCTATTAACATGCTTTCTAAAAAGGTCAGAGGAGGCAATGTGATTTATAAAGTTGATATTCATAAAGTCTTTGATACTCTAAGTTGAATTTTCTTATTGCTGGTATTGAAGGACTTTGGATTCCATCATTCATTTTTCAGTTGGATTAGTACAATTATTTGATCAACTATGCTTTCTATTAGGATAAATGAAAGTTCTATAGGCTTTTTTCCTTGTAGTAGAGGTGTGAGATAATGTGATCTTTTATCTCCCTTACTTTTTTGTCTTGCGGAGAAGGTTCTAAGCAGAGATATTTCTAAGTTTGTGAATGATAAGAAGATTTTGCATATGGCTAGCCTTAAAGGTTATATCACTCTTTATCATAATATATATGTTGATGATATATTTGTTTTCTGTAGAGTGGATAATAAGTCTCTTAAAAATTTAAGTATTAAAATACGGTGATTTTTTTGATCAGTATGTGAACAATTCTAAAAGTAGCTTATTCTTCATGGATAATTCTGCAAGATTCAGTACAAAGGTTCAAAGACATCTCTCTTGCAGTTAGTTCTCTTTACCATTTAACTATTTAGGGGGTGCCCTATATTTGTTAGTACTCCCAAGCTCATATTTCTTCAACCATTGGCTAATAAAGTCAAATTGAAGCTTGCATATTGAAAAAGGGAAATCTCTTAGCATGATGGGTCATATCCAACTGGTTAATAATGTGGTTACTAGTTTCCTTGCTTATAACTTTAATGTGTATAAATGACCTACTTCTCTTCTTAAGCAAGTTGAGCAATGGAGCAAAAATTTCATTTAGATTGGTGACATTATGAAGATTAATTCTCCTTTTGAGAATAGAGGATTGAAGATTAATAACTTAAAGTATGAGAATAATGCTTATCTTCTCAAACTTACTTGGAACTTTGCTTATAGTAATAAGCCTTGGTTTCTTCTCCTGAAAGCTAGAGTTCTTAAATGTAAGTATCAACTCAGCTTGGCCTATAGATCCTCTTCTATTTGGACTGGGATGACACTCTTCTTGAGCATACCTCTTGGACTGTTGATAAATGTACTGATATTATTTTTGGAATGATTAATGATGTTCTTCTACCTGTTTATTAACCATTGCAGAGGTACCTGATGGTTATAGGAGTTCTCTGGTGAATACAGTTTCCCAAGACTGGAATTGTAGTAATTGGATTATTCCCTTGACTCTTCAACAAACAAATCATTTTTTTTAAATATCATTATTAGGTAGGAGAAGGATACTCCCAATTGGACTCTAGAAGACTCTGGTAATTTCACTCTCAAATTTGTTAGGAATTTTTTCTTGGATCTAGAAGTTCCTTGTGGTTGGGGTGAGCTCATTTAGTCTCAATATATTCTTCATTCCAAAACTCTGGTACTTTGGAAAGTTTTTCATGGGAGGTTTCCTATTGACCAACACATTCAACACACAGGTTTCATACATGCTCTATGTGTACTCTTTGTGAAAAGCAAGAAGAATCCATTCAACATTTATTTTTTGAACGTCCTCATGCTTTGCATATTTTGAATTGGATTCAATTTTTTTTCTTAATGTTCATTTCTCTAATGTGGATGACCTCATTTCTTTTATTAAAAGTGATGATAGTCCTTTGATTAATTTGATTAAACTTGTTGTGATTACCTTACCTATTTGGATCATATGATGTATGAGAAATTATGCTAGATTTATGGCTAAGATTATCTTTCTAAGGCCATTTCCACCATTAAAGACTTCACTTGCCTAGTGGGTAATTCGTCTAAAATCCCCATAAGGAATGATATGTTTGAATTCTCTATGCTTAAGTTCTTTGATATCAATACTCGTAGTGGCAAAGTTCTTAATCCTCTTCTTGTTAAATGGGAGTTTCCTTCCCCTAGTTAGGTTAAAATTAATATTGATGGGGCTGCTAGGGGTTCTCTTAGTTTTGCTACTTGTGGTGGTATTTTTTGTGGAAGTATGGGAGGGGGGAGTTCATTGGTGGTTTCTCTACATTTCTTGATATCCAAAATGTTTTGGTTTCTGAGTTCTATGGAGTTATTCATGCCATTGAAGAAGCTAAAAATATGAGTTTTTATAGTTTATAGCTTGAATGTGATTTTGCCTTGGTTTGTGCTGCTTTTACTGCTAGAACTAATGTTCCTTGGATTCTTCATAATAGGTGGAACAAAAGCCTTGATTATCAAGGAAAAATCAGATTTAGAATTTCTCACATTTTTTGTGAAGGCAATGCTTGCGCTGACAAGCTTGCTAACTTATATTTTATTCATAGAGAACAATTTCATTGGTATAATAGGCTTCCATCTAGTCTATTCTTAGAATTCTTTACTAATAGGTCTAGATTACCTAAGTATTGTTTTTCTTAGGTTTTATTCTATGGGTTTTGGCCTAGTCTCTTCTTATTTGCTTGCATTTCCTTTCTTTTTCTTTTTCTCATTTTTTTAATAATATTTTTTTCATGTGGTGGTAGATGATTGTTGAAACTTGAGGGATCAACCTAACTGAGATGTTAAGTTTCATAATGATGTCTAACATGATAGCTTTTAAAAAATATTGCGAAAAGAAAAAATAGAAAGTAAAGAAAAATAACTATAGCAATATAATTGATTTAATTGATGTGATACATTTTTTTATATATAGTGATATATTCATAAAATAATTAATAAAATAATTTTTGAAAAATATAAATTAAATTTAAAATAAGTTTTATATCAAATAAAAAATATCACAAAATTTAATACTCAAAACTAACATTTTTAAGTAATAATATATTAAAAATAATTATAATTAATTTAATTTAATTTAATATTTTAATTTTAATTATCTAACAAATATAATTACAAATAAAATATTAACATATTTGTAATTGATTATGGTGTTATCCAAAATTAATTATACATGCTACTTTCATTTCAAATATTTCAGAACTAGAAACTCACTAAATAGAAACAAATTTTAGATACAAAAAATAATAATTGCACTAGTGTAGAAAAGTTTAACAACGATGGCTTTCTAGCCGCTTTTGATCAGCGTGTAGTCTTATGTGTTAGAGTTAAGCAGTGTTTAAGATCAAGAGGGGAGAGGTGAATTGAGCTTATCAAATTTTCGCAAACAATCTAATTTACTATGTAACAGAGGTGAAAAGAACATATTGATATTAAAAGGAACAGATTGTTTTTACAGATGAATCTGACACAATTAAAACAAGATCAGCACATTTTAGATCAACCAGCAGCAATACCAGAACCAAATTGATTAACCTTCACTATTTATAAAGTTGCAGTTTAAGGTACAGAATTAATCAATTTTTACTTAACATAAGCCATCTAGAGTAATGAACCAAATGTCACAATTTAGTTAAAGGAACCAGTTTACCCTTCTTATCTTATTACAGATTCACACTGCAACTTGATTTATGATTGAAGGGTTGATTAACAAGTTAGAACAGCAGATCTAACCAGGTCCATAATTAACAGATTTAGTTTCAATATAACAGATTCCTTTCTTGACAGATTATGTGAAATTACAGAATTAAGTGCAGGGATGAGAGAAGAACCACACAAGAATTTTTATATTGGTTCACTCATCAAGAGCTACGTCCAGTTCACCTCACTCCAAGGTGTAATCCACTAAAAACTGATACAATCAATTACAAACACACAGCAGTTCTTGAACCCTTCAAGAACCTCAACTATCAAGGCTGAAAAACACTATTCCAGCATACCTTGCACTCCAAGAAACCCTATCCAGACTGACTAACGCTCAAAACCAATACAAGAGTGAATAAGGAAAAGATTACACCTGAAACAATGTTGCAAGAACATAAACCAGTTGTTCTATTTGCTCCAAGACAGTACCAGCACAAGGTTCTTCAAGAACAAGCTCACATGTATTTCACTTTTGAAAAACCTTTGCAAAACCTTTTCAATTCACTTTCTCACACACAGAATGTTGTATCTCTGTTAAAACTGTGATTGTTCAGCATCCCTTTACGTGAGAAGGGCATTTTATTTTATAGAGAACAATTTCTAACCACTTTTAAAAAAACAGTTACAGAGCAGTTAGCAAAACAACAAATTGATTTTGAAAAACAACAGGTTAAAAGATGATAAAGTTGCCAACTCAGCTTAACTGAAATAACAGACTGAGCTGTACCTTTGGTGCCCTAACAGAATTTCGAAAAGCCTTTAACAGAAAAGAAATAAACCGATTGCTTCTCAATAAAACAGATTTATTTTTGTATTGAATCAAACCATTTAAGAAAACTTTAAAAAGCTTTTCCAAAGTCGTTTAACCATATCTTGAGCTTGATCTTACTACCTTGATTTGGCATCTAGGATGGGTCATGCAGCAAAAGGCAAACTTGAATACACACAACCTTAAAGGACGAGATCATCTAAGACATACAACAACCTACAAAGCAACCTAGCTAACATCTACATCAAACACACTAAGACTGGATAGAGATGAGCTTCAGCCATCTTCAACATTATGTCCTAAAGCAAAGAAGGCGACTCGCCTTCTTAGATTCAAACAAAGAGGGTGACTATGGTAAAAACCGCTCTTTTACACCTCCCTATGTTAATTATTAATTTATAATTAATATATGCATTATTATATAATATGTTAGTTGTTAGGTTAGAATAGATGTCTATGAAGAGGTAACAATGATGGTGAAGAGCGGTGGCAATGGCAGTGGCGGACTAGTGGCAGCGGTGAAGAACCAAATGGAGGAATAACAAAAACTCAAAGAACAACGTGGAAGACAATGAAAGTAGGAACGACGAAGAACCTTCACAACAATGGGAGAAAAGAAACAAATAAGAGAAAAAAAAAAAAGCAATGGTGAAGAAAAAGCAGAGAGCTCGAAAGAAACTTACACAATGGCTCGAAGAAGACAATGACTTGAGGAAAACGAAGAAGAAGCACAGAGCAGAAGAGAAAACGAAGCGTCAAAGATAAAGGAAGTATGAAAGCGTAACTGGCGTACTCTAAGTTGGGGTAATAAAAAGAGTCTAAGAGGACAACTATTTGGTAAAACCGTCTTCTTACAACAAAGCGCTTGGTGTAAGAAGGCGGCTATGAGATAAAGCCGCCTTCTTAGACAAAACACTTTCTTTTAAAAAGGCGGTTTTAACTCACAGCCGCCATCTTACACCAAGCACTTTCTTAAGAAGGCAACTTTACCAAATAGTTGTCCTCTTAGAGAAATTTAATTTAAAAAATGTCACCACGTTTTGAAAGACGACGTCTGGCCGTAAAAGCGCCTTAAATGTAGTGTCGAAATAAGTCTTTTTTGCACTAGTGTAGAGACTAAAAAATTATTGATATCTACATTAGTTTCTATTATTGATAAATTGGTATCTAATTAGCTACCAATATTTTAGCTACCAACTTTAAAATCTAAGTAATTGGTAGCTAAAACTTTGGTAGTTAGTTAAATATCAATTTAGAAAATATTTATCAATAATAAAAACTAATTTAGATACCAAAATTTTTTTTAGTATCTAATTTAGTTAATATAACAACTAATTGTTTTTATCTCTAAAATTGTTTTTATTTAATGATTTTCTTGTAGTGTTTTCATATATATATACAGAAAAAGTTTAGTATAATTTTTTTCTTACTTGAGTTTTCAATTCATATTCTTGTACAGTGCAAATAGCTTAACTAAAGACATGGGAAGAAAATAATACCAGTCATAACCTCTTTTTTTTTTATCAGCTATAAAGAAGAATATAAGTGAGAGTAGTAAGAGCACTGCAACCCTTTTACAAACATACTAAAACGGAAAAAGGTGATCTCAAAACCTTCACAAAGAAAGCATCACCCAACCCACCAATAGTTTGAAGACAAACAAGTTGCCTAATTAAAGAAGCAAAGGAAACCTAACTTATGAACATCCTCAACACAAACCTTCAAACCAAAAAGATATACTGCAGTTCTGATGACTAAAGCTCATGCGGTCACTGCTTCAAAAAACATCGCAAGTCTTGTTGGAAGAGGTTGCTTCCATGCAGAAGAATGTACTCCAACCCAAAGAAAATCAACACATGAAAAAGAATGCTCAAAAAACATTTCAGATCAAAGTTACATTGCTCCAGCCCAACAAGAACTCCCTGCAAAAAGAAAATCTAAGCTCAACGAAGCTTGATGGGCTTAACTTATCAAAAAGAGATGCATGAGATAATCATAATTTATTTACATTCATCCATTCAAATATCTTAAGAGCCTAGTAGGAATCCTATATATTGGAGGCACTATGGTAAAGAAAATATTTTTGTGTAGAGTGTAGGATTTGTAGAAGTTGTTTTTAGAACATAAATTATTTTTTTAATGAAGGTTGAGACACCTTAAATATTTCAATTTATTTATTTTATTTTTTATTGAAAAAATAATAATAAATAATAAATTTTAAAAAAGTGAAACATATTGTGAGAAGCCCTCTTATATTTACTTCAAGAATCAAAGCATTTTATAACATAAAAGAATTTACTTCAAGAATCAAAGCATTTCAACATAAAAGAATTTTCTTTGAAATAGAACTAGTAATATTTTTTTTATAAGTTTGTTAGAATCTTTTCGTGATTAATTTTATGAAATTTAATCACAATACATGTGATATATTTCCTGTAAGGATCTAGAAAATTACTTTAGAGTAGAAGTGGTATATTTTAAATGATTCCTGAATAATTTTAAATGAAAAGGGCATATAAATAGAAATTCAGTTATTCAGGTTTCATTTTAAAAAGAACCACCATCTCTCTAGAAAGTTCTTTTCCTTTCCTCTCCCTTCTCTCTACAATTCTGACTTCCTCGTTCATTTGTTCGACGATCAGAGTCCACCATCAGACTCCTGGCAGTGAGTACTACAAGACTGCTCGATCAGAATCTCTGATAGAGTAAGTTCATTTTTGCTCTTCTCTTTGAGTCAAATTTGGAACTTGTTAGGTTGTTTTCTTCCTTGCTTGCATGTGACCCTTTTAGCTTCAGGGTTAATCTCTGTTAGCTCAGGGTCTTAGTGATATAGTTAGATTTTTTTATTAGGACTCTGTGTTACAGGTTAAGTTACCTTTGGGTTCTTGGTGGTTTTGGAGCTCTTATTGAACATCTTCTAATTTTCAGGTAAGGGAAGCTAGCCTTAATTTCCAATAGAACACTAGGTTAGAAGATTGAAGGTGAAATTTGATATATGGTTGCTGTTATACAATTATAATGTTGTTGAGTATTGGTTGTTTGATGTTGATGAGAGAAATTTTAGCTATAGCAGAGTCTTTGTTAATCTGGGTGCTCTCTGGTGTGTTTTCGATCAACCTAAAATATTTTCGTTCAAACCAAAATTTCTGGGTGCTCTCTGGTGTGATTTCGATCAACCTAAAATATTTTCGTTCAAACCAAAATTTTGTATACATATATGAATATTGCTACTTTTATTATTTTAGCATAGTTTATTTTAGATTACTATTGTTAAATAACTTTTTGGATATATTTGGATTATTAGAAAGTTAATTTATATGTTATGATTGTATGGAGTATCGATGTGTTAAAAGAAGTGTGCAATGATGTGAAAGTAAGATCAAGACATAGTATTTTCAGGAAAGAAAATACCGTGTTAAGATTGTTTAGGATGTGCATTGACTAGGGATTCGTCTAGAAGGAGATATCCTGACTCTACTGAGATAATGGAATCATATAGATGAAGTTATTCAGGTGGTGAGAGTCGAAGGAGGTTCATATGAATGGGTAAGTTGTTTGAAAGATAACTAACTTGACCTGTTATATGAGTTAACCCTGTCATACTAGGAGAGAGATGATATTGAGATTATATATGCGCATAGCTGTGTGGATTTCACAATGATATAGTATGACAGGTGCCGATCTCTGAGTCTAAGTCAACGCACGAGTCTTCCGGAAGTAGAGTCAAGTGTCTATGTTATATGAGTCAGTGGAAGTCTGACATTTGAAAGATGAAATTGAGAATTTGTATGACACTTGATGATTTGAGAATTTGTATGACACTTGATGATTTGAGAATTTGTAGGACATTTGATGATTTGAGAATTTGTATAAGACTTATGATTTATGTTTTATTAATTTCAAAGTGAAATTTTATAGAATTTTGTGTTTTATGGCTAGCTTACCTGTTATTTGGTTGTGTTGTTTCTCTAACTGTGATGATCGTGTATTCCCACGGGAGCATATGAGATTGCAGGTAATAGAGCTCCTCAATGAGCAGCAGAAGGATTAGATAGTTTTAAATTGAATGCTTTGCTTTGTTTTTTTTTAAAAACTTTTTGGATATATATATTAAATATGAGAAAACAATATATGTTTATATGTTAATTAGATATTGCACACATAAAATAAAAAATAAAAAATTAGGGATGTTACATTTCCAAACTTTTCTTTTTTGTATTTTTTATAATACTTAAAGCTTAGAGTTGTGTTGTAGTAGATTTCTGCGCTTATGTTATTATTTTTTATAGGTTTTTAAGAAACGTTCATTTTTTAATGTGTTGCATGTTATCGAAATGTATATACAACTTTGATTTTCAAGATTGAAAATGTACATTTAGATAAATGGAGGTGGTATAATAGTTTTTATCTTTTTTTCTTCTATTATTTATACTTTATTATCATATTCTTTTTGGTTATCTTTGATTTTAAAAATTGTTGCTTGAGAATATTTAAGAAACTTTCAAATTTAAATTTTTTTAAAAAAAAACATATAATTAATTTGTAGATTAATATGTTTGGTCCTTCGTGAATAACTGCTGATCTGCGGACCGTATAAATAAAATAAAATAAAATAAAAAAGTTCTTTATAGTTTGGAGTATCTCATAATAAAGATTAATAATAATAACTTATTGTGAGTAAATAAGAAAACATATTAAGAAAAACAATATTAAAATAGATCATAAAATAAAATATAAATCTGTATTTATAAATATACAATATTAAGGAAAGAAGGTTGGAAAAGATTTTCAACACATAGTACTACACAATAATAAAAAATCAAAATATAATTAGTTCTGGTTGCAATAATACTAAAGAGTGTTTATTCCTGTATCTCATCAAATTTCTTTTTTTATACATTCCATCAAGGTCAAATATTCAAAATGTTCAATCTAATTCGTCATATTTTGGAAAAATTTTTCTAGAACATACTTTAGAACATACTTTGAAAATTTTATTTCAAAAAACATATTTCTAAACATATATAATATGTTATGGAAAGTTTATTCCAAAAGTTTTGTTCTAGAAATTGTTTTCCAAAAATATATTTTATGAATTCCGAAAAGTATGTCCAAGAAACATTCTTAAAAAAAGAATTCAAAAGTTATTTTTAAAATATGTAAAATAATTTTTTTGGAAATTGATGGGGTATAGGAGATATTTGTTAAGGTGAGGATACCAAGAAATATTGTATATGTCCTTAATTTTTAGCGTTTATTATTCCTTTAATTAATTAATGCTTCTCAAAATTCATTGGTCAACAGGTGAAATTGGTGTGTATGGATTAAAGCAATGAATGAGTGACAACTTTAATGGCTTGAAATTTATTTATATTAGGAGTTCCACCTAATCTTTTATATATACATAATTAAATTTGAGTGAAACCATAATTTATTACATAAATGATACACTGGTTAATCTTTTAAGATGATTAAATCCATATATTCAAATTTTAGAATAAATTTTGATATCATCCATACTCCACGCACTTCTTTTTGTTGGGTGTCATTGGTACTTTTTAGAATAATTATAAAATAAAGTATTTCTGTTATATAAACGTAATTACCAAAGTGGGATTTGTGTCAAAATAATATGTGCATGAGCTTATATTTAAAATATCAAGTGTCTTAAAAAATGATACAAAAATATAAGGTTGCATTACGATTACTTTTAGTGTGCACTAAGTATATTTCTATCCAACGTTTTAAAGTTATAAGATTATCAAGTGAATTTGATAGACGTTTTTTTCTCTCACACAAATACGGACAAGATTCTAATTAGCATGTTTTGTCTATAATATTCTGAATCGCACTGTATGTAACTTGATCCACATATATATGTGTTGTAAAACTGTATATATTGTAAAACGGTAAAAAACAAAGACGGTGCAAAAATGAAAGAAAAACAGAGTGTGTGCAGAACTCTAACAATTTTTTGGTGACGTTGGAGTAGATCATGGAAGTGTAACGATTACTAAATTTATGTCAAGTTTAATGTGCATCGTTGTCCTCTACATTCTGGATTGTGGCCGTACGTCTAGGGAAGGTTTACGTCCTTCACTCTCGTTGCGTTCCTTCATCTTCGCGATCTTCGCCAATCTTTCGGCGGTTGCTCCGTTTCCAGCAGCCAGTCAACGGAACGTGCCACGATTTCAGTTGTGAAGATGCAATGAATCCTTGGCTCCTGTCCCTATATAAAGAGGGAGTTTCGTTCTCCTTTACACACATCTCTCACTTACGCTTCCTCTCCTCTTCATCTTCCCTATATCACTCTCCGTGCAACCTTCATCTTCTTCTCTGTCCCTTTTCACTTTTATTATTTTATTTAATTATTATATTTCTGGGTTCTATTGGGTATTTACTCTTTTAAGAGTAACTTGCTAGTTCTGATCCTCGGAAATCTCTGGGAAGTTCCTGTTGTATCCTGGGGGACTTGCGCAATACACCGCAGATAAGTCCTTACGAACAGTGATCACTCACGACTCGGGAAATCAATTTTGTTAGTTTTTAAAGCCTCATTTACTACAATCGTAAGGACTTATGGCTGACACGATGACAAAACCAACAACGCTACTCCAGAAACGTCAAACATCGTTTCCGCAACGCAAACCATTTTTGCGAAACCATTTCCGGATGTCTCGAAAATTGAAGTCTTCACCGGTCAAAATTTCCGACGCTGGCAAGAACGCGTGTCCACCCAATTGGACATGTATGAAGTTGCTCTCGCACTTACAACTTATAAACCCGACTCAAGCACGACTGCGAAACAAGTTGATGATTGGATTCATGCAAATAAGGTATGTCGTTTCACCTTACTCAATGTGTTATCTAACGATCTGTTTGATGTCTATGCTTTTTATAAGAATGCAAAAGATATTTGGGATTCTCTTATCCTCAAATACACTGCCGAATACATCGTCAAACAAAGGTTTGTAATCGAAAACTACTACCGCTGGGAGATGATCGAAAACAAAGACATCAAAACCTAGATAAACGAATATCAAGAGTTGCTTGAAGATATCAAAACCGAAAGCATAACCTTGCCGGATGAATTCGTTTCCGAACTCTTGATCGAAAAACTTCCACAATCTTGGACGGATTACAAACAACAACTGAAGCACAGGCACAGACATATGTCACTATTAGATCTGATCACCCACATCATCATTCAAAACACAAACATGAAGGAGTTCGTTGCTGCAAAGGCCTAAACTTTGTCTGCCAAAGCAAACATGGTAGAAGACATACCAGCTCAAAAAAGGTACGAGAAAAAATCTGATAAAAAAAAGAAATATAATAATAAATTCTCTTGTCCCAATGGAAAGAACTCCACTTTCAAGAAAAAGGGTAATTGCTTTGTCTGTGGAAAGCCAGGTCATCATGCACCTCAGTGCAGACATAGGACAAAAAACGACTACCTTCCTAAGGCAAATCTAGCCGAAGGGGAAGATACAACTGTGACAGTCGTTTCACAAGTAAATCTTGTGACAAATGTGAGCAAATGGGTGGTAGACTCTAGGACTACCAGACACATTTGTGCAAACAGAAATGTGTTTACCTCCTACACAAGTGTGGGGATGGAGAAAAACAAGTTTATCTGGGTGACTCCAGGACAACTCATGTGCTAGAGAAAGGAAAAATTCTTATGAAGCTCACATCTGATAAAACTCTAGCTTTTAGTGAAGTGCTACATGTGCCATCAATTAGAATTAATTTGATCTCTGTGGCATTGCTAAGCAAAGTTGGGGTTAAAGTGTCATTTGAATCTGACAAGATTGTTATGACAAAAAAAATGTTTTTGTGGGAAAGGGATATTATGATCAAGGTCTTTTTGTATTGAACATTTCTGATGTTATGAATGAATTTGAATCTTCTGCTTATATTGTTGACTCGTATGATATATGGCATGCTAGAGTGAATTCTTCGTATGTTATGAAATTGCAACAACTAGGATTAATCAACATGCATGACAAACAAAATAGTAAATGTGATGTATGCGTAGAATCTAAAATAACGAAGAAAACATGTCACTATGTAGAATGTCAAACTAAACTTCTTGGTTTAATTCATACCAACCTTGCTGATTTAAAACAAACAATGTCTAGAGGTGGTAAAAATTATTTTGTAACTTTTATAGATGATTTTTCTAGATACACCAAAGTGTATTAATTAAACATAAGGATGAAGCTCTTGACATGTTCTTAACTTATAAAGTGGAAGTAGAAAATCAATTGAATAAGAAAATTAAAAGAATTGGATCAGATAGAGGTGGTGAATATGTTTTATTTAATGATTATTGTGTAAAAGAAGGTATTAATCATGAATTAACCCCACCGTATTCACCTGAGTCTAATGGAGTAGCTTAAAGGAAAAACAAGACTCTTAAAGAAATGATGAATGTCATGCTTATTAGTTCTAATGCTCCTGGTAATTTTTGGGGTGAATCTCTGCTTATTGCATGTTTTTTGCAAAATAGGATACCACATAGAAAAACTGGTAAAACACCCTATGAGTTGTGGAAAGGTTATCAACCTAATATGAAATACCTAAGAGTGTGAGGGTGTTTAGCTAAAGTGATTTTACTTGATCCTAAGAAAAGGAAAATAGGCTCTAAAACATCTGATTGTATGTTCTTAGGATATGCAAAACATAGTGCTGCCTATAGGCTTTTAGTTCTTAATAGTGATATAATTGAATGTAACACTATAGTAGAGACAAAAAACGTTGAGTTCTTTGAACACATCTTTCCTCTAAAGAGTAGTGGTACATCTGAACAACTTATAGATAGTGTTAGTGATGCCTTTAGTGAGGATGTTAGGAGAAGTAAAAAACATAGAAAGGAAACATCATTTGGAGATGACTTTTACACTTATCTAGTGGAGAATGATCCAATAAGTTTTTTAGAAGCTACAGTGCTCCTGATGCTAAACATTGGGATAAGGCCATTAAAAATGAGTTTGATTCAATTAAGAAAAATAATACTAGGACCTTAGTAGATTTGCCTAAAGGAGCAAAACCCATTGGTTGTAAGTGGATCTTTAAGAAGAAGTACCATCCTGATGGATCCATAGATAAATATAAGGCAAGATTAGTTGTTAAAGGTTTTACTAAAATCATAACATAGATTACTTTGATACTTTTGCCCCCTGTTACTAGGATTTCCTCTATCCGTGTGTTGCTAGCCTTAACATCTTTCCATAAGTTAGTAATTCACCAAATGGATGCTAAAACAACCTTTCTGAATGGTGAACTAGAAGAGGAAATTTATATGACTCAACCTGAAGGATGTGTAGTTCTAGGTCAAAAGGAAAAAGTATGCAAACTTTTAAAATCTTTGTATGGTTTGAAACAAACACCAAAACAATGGCATGAACAACTTGACAATGTTTTACTTTGTGAAGGTTTTTCTACCAAAGATGCTGATAAATGTGTGTATTCTAGATATGAAAATGGTGAATACACCATTATATGTTTGTATGTGAATGACATGCTAATTTTTGGTACATGCAATGATATAGTTTTTAAAACAAAATTATTTCTTGGATCTAAGTTTGAGATGAAAGACATGGGGAAGCAAGTGTGATTTTAAGAGTTAAAATCATAAGGAAGGGAGATAGTATATTACTATCCCAAGAAAAATACACTGAGAAACTTCTTAAGAAGTTTGGTTACTATGACTTTAAGTCAGTAAGTACCCCTTATGATGCTAACTCTAAATTAAAGAAGAACAAGGGAGAATCTATTTCTCAAACTCAATATGCCCAGATAATATCGGGAGCTTATTGGATTTAATGAGCTTTTCTAGACCAGATATTGCTTATGTTGTAGGTAGACTGAGTAGATACACTCAATGTCCTAGTCAGGATCATTGGGATGCACTTGCGAGACTCATGAAATACTTGAGAGGTACAATGGATTATGCCATTGAATATAGTGGATTTCCCGTTGTGCTAGAAGGGTACAATGATTTTAGAAACATCGAGGGGAATGGGACTTAAGCCACTTGCAAACAAACAAGTGATGGAAACCCAACCTTTGTGATTAGAAATCCCATGAATAAGGTTCATATGGGTAAAAACAAGTCACTTGTTAGTTCTGCTAGCAGTAATATTGATTCAAAATCAATTTTGTCCATTTCTATGGTGTGTGTGAAAGTCCTATATACTGCATTATCGAGAGGATAAATCTTGTGGTTAAAATTCAGAGGTAAAAGATTTTTAACGATTTACAAAGTTTTAATGATTTTCATATCCCTTATGGGTGGTGTATGATTTGCAGCATACACTTGATGAAATCACCTATATGAGTGTCAAGTGGGGTCACTTGCATGAGATATTAGCAAAATCTCTATAACACTCATGAATACCGAGCACGCGCATGGTCTAGTAGCGCAACACATTGATAACAACAAGTAATGTGGGGGTGTATTGTGATTGATAAACCTCTAACACATACTAAGTGTCTTGGTTCATATAACTTGCTATACCAGCTCTGATGCATTACCTCTTAGATAAACCCAATATTTTTCTTTTTCTTTCTTTATCTCTATGTTTTATCTTTTGCAATATGTGGGGGATTGTTGTAAAACTGTATATATTGCAAAACGGTAAAAAACAAAGACTAGCAAAAATGAAAGAAAACTGAGTGTGTGCACAACCTTAGCGATTTTCGGTGACGTTGGAGTAGATCGCGGAAGTGAAATGGTTACTAGATATATGCCAAGTTTAATGCGCATAGTTGCCCTCTACACCCTGGATCGTGGCAGCACGTTTAGGGAAGGTTCACGTCCTTCACTCTCGTTGCGTTCCTTTATCTCCGCGGTCTTCCCCAATCTTCCGACGATTGCTCCGTTTCTGGCGGCTAGTCAATGGAACGTGCCACGATTTTAGTTGTAAAGATGCAACGGATCTTTGGCTCCTCTCCTTATATAAAGAGGGGGTTTCATTCTCCTTTACACACATCTCTCACTTACGCTTCCTTTCCTCTTCATCTTCCCCATATCACTCTCTGTGCAACCTTCATCTTCTTCTCTTTCCCTTTTCACTTTATTATTTTATTTAATTATTATATTTCTGGGTTCTATTGGGTATTTACTCTTTTAAGAGTAACTTGCTAGTTCTGATGCTCAGAAATCTCTGGGAAGTTCTTGTTATATCCTGGGGGACTTGCGCAATACATCACGGATAAGTCCTTACAAATAGTGATCGCTCACGCATCGGGAAATCAATTTTGTTCGTTTTTAAAGCCTCATTTACTAGAACATGTTAGGGTTGAAAACTTGCTTGGACAACACGATGGACATTTGTCAGGAAAGGTGATTTGACGCACATCAAGTGATGCACAATGGAGGTATAACGATGAAGCAATAATAACACTGTTAGAATCACTCAATTTTCTGATGAATATGTTTTTAGCGAAAGAAATTCGTCACAATTTACACAATTAATATTTTTTATTAGCAATGAATAAATGAATTAAAAGGGATACTTCAGATATGTTCTAATCCTTTTACATAATCCACCTTCAAAGATACAAAACGAAAACAAATAGAAAAACAAATGCCTAGACATCTTTGACACTTGCTTTGTCAAAACATAAAAGTAACTTAACTAAAGAGTGCTCCAAGGAAGCACATGGCAGCAAGCTGCGCCTAAATGACTAGGCCAAATCTTATTTAACCATTGTAATAAAACAGCTGTTGGACATAACTACACCAAAGCCTAGGCTCCACAAGGTTGCATCTGAGGATCACCAGAAGAGCATCGACTTTGCAGATTTTCACAGATTATGCAACACAAAAACTAAAGGCAACCATGGTACCTATGGCTCCAACAATTCCACACGCTTGCACCAATAATGCACCGAAACCCAACTTTAGATTCAACACCTCAGCTAGTTCCCCACCCAACATTCAGCTTGACGTACACCTATACCATCTTCCATTCTATTAAACCTGCAACCTTCCCTTTTGTTTCCCTTTTCCATACACATCACTGCTAGAGAACTACCCTCCATCAAGATCTTTCAAAGAGCACCTTGTGGCCACTATTATTAAGATTATTTATATTTTTAATGATTTTAATGATTTTAATGTTGTTATTAAAAATATTTATATTAATAATAATATTGAATTTATTTTTGAATATAGATTTGTGGGTAAAATTTGTAAATAATGTAAAATTTACCTACGATTAGAGATCCATGCATAATAATATGTAGATAATGTTGAATTTACCTACAAATTTATATTTGTGAGTAATATCCGTAAATAATGCTAAATTTATCTGCAAATTCAGATTGTTAGTAATATTAGTAGGTAATGCTAAATTTATCTACAAATTTAAATTTATAGATAAAAATCTATAAGTAATACTGATATTTTTTTTTTAGTCAAAGCTTATAAGCATTTACCACTTCTTGGAACTTGACAAAGCTTAACCTTTACTTTACTTGCCTTTAGCATTCTTGAAATAAAAACATCAACTACCCTTCCCCACCTTTAGAACACCTTCCACATATCCTATTCATTGAAAGCCTTGAGAAAATTTGTGAAGAAGAACACAACCAGTTCACCCATGAAACCTCCTACACTAATATTTCTGTAAGTGTTTGTGATTTTATAAGTTATATTATGTTTATTTTATTTTTTTATAATGATTAAAACACTCTTCAAGTATTTCCTAACTAAAAAAACAACATATAAATTAGTCAATAGGTTCGTAATGCAGTTTGCCATAAAATGTATACGGTTATCGGCGACAAAAACCTGCATAATTTTGTTCCACACGTATCCATTAATTCCTAAAAAATAGCCACGTTAAAATTAAGGCTGAATATTATATCCTTTAAGTACGTATTAAATTCTGCTTTAAACATCATCTTTTAGGTTAACGTAAGGTCTTGTAAACCACTAACATTATTATAATCTTTTGATAATGATATTTAAAGATGCATCATCTTAATTATTAAAAACTACAATATTTTAAGTAATATTTTTAAATTTTCGCTTAAATTATTAAGACAAGAAACTTTTATTAATATAGACATAAACATTAAAATTTTTAATTGTGATTCAATCACCGCATCTTAAAAATAATGAATTAAAACTATGGAAACGAATTCTGCATTTGTAATGTTCAAATGCAACTTCTCACAATGTAAATAATAGGTTAATTAAGAAAAAAAAATCATTCTTGTAACCCATTCAGCATAAAAAAGTTTGAGAACTTTAACTTCTCTCGTGAATAATAAATGAATATAGATTATAGAGAAAACATTATTATGTTTTGAATCTATGAGGTTGGATTCATTAGCTTTTGGAGATCATATTTGTATTTTTTTATCTGTTGTTGTATGTGTTGTATTTTTGTATCTGTTGTTGTATTTGTCAAAAGGAAAATGAGACAACAAGATATTTATTTTTTTTACTGTAGAATTATTTGGTTAGTTGGAATCAGTATTATGTTTGGTTTGGGGTGGCATCGGTATATCATATTGATTTTGTTTCATATTTCTTGCATTTTAATTTTTGTAATGTCCCAACCCATGTAAACGTTGTTGGGAAAGTGTTTTGATTGAAGTTATGAGTGATATTTGGAAATAAACACATCTTTAAAGGTAGAGTGATTGATTATTCTGAAATTGTTTATTTGGTTTCCTTGGCTAAACTATAGGCTTGGTCTTGCATTACAACTAAATTTGCTTCTACTTTTTTTTTTTTTTTTGATTAGTGTATTGATGTGTTGACTTGTTTGCTTATGATCAAAAGTCTTTGATAGTTTGTTAGTTTGAGTAAATTAGTTTTATGATGATGTTCTTTTTAGGGTGACTTTGTTGATTTTGAATTGACAATTTCTAGTAAACTTGCAAAGAAAATAGTTGTTGTACGTATAAGGTTAGACCAATGATGAAATGATTCATATTTATTTGTTATTTTTTGTTCATAAAAAAAAATCTTTGTATTTTGTTGGAATTATCTTTATAGGAACGGTAACAAATTAGTTTATTTTTTCTCATGTTTTTACATCTTTGATAAGATTATCGTTTTGTGTGTATGACTTTAGATTGAGTTTGGATTTGATTTTTAAAGGTTAATTAGTAAACATAAATTTTCTGTGTAATAATTTTTTATGTAATAGAATTGTAACATCCTAAAATGCTCCACATTATTTTACGTTAATCATGGATACAGTTTTTTTTTTCTTCAGAAGAACATCAACATCGAGAACGTTAGGGTACATTAGGGCAGCCAGTGAGATTTTAATTTGTTTTTAAATAGGAGTTGCTAAGATTTACTATTATTAATAGTAATATTTTTTTATAGGCCACCCTCCACCAACACCCAACTCCTAGTGGAATTTGGACTTGGAACAAAAGTGTGAGGAATCCCACATGAAAGTAGAAAACACATCACAATAGAAAAAAACAAATGAAAAGCCCTATTACAATACGAGATAAGTCCTCCACAAAGAGAAAATAGGTCAACAAGCTCTTATTATAGTTGTGATTATATAATGTAGACAAGCAAGCACCACTAGACCACAAATTATATTCTAGTTTAACAATTCTTTTTGGTTTGGATTTTTCAATCTTCTAAAAGTCTTTCATATTTTTTTATAATTACTTAGAAGGATCGCGTGCAATTGCCACTCCCAACCTTGTCCCATTCAAAATGTTTTTTTAATTTAAAAGTAGAACATGTGTAAAGGAGGTCTTGTAATTGAAATTAATTCATTTATTAAAAAGGAAGATTATAACGTACAAAGCATGTCAAGGTAGGACAAAGGGTAACACTATTACTCGTTTGTTTTGGATACCCTTATCTAATTTGGTTTTAGCCACTCATGTCAAAAGGGTTTTGTTTATGTTCACCTAATTTGTTCTTTATATAAGAAGGCCATATGAAATCTTTGTTACCTAAGATTCATTTAGATGATTAAGAATTTAAACATTTGACCAATCACAAGTAGATGAGGTGTGTGCAAACACATTCAGATGATCTATGATCTATATGTAGTATTGATATTAACACGAATATATAACACAACACGAATACTTCGATACGGATACCAAACATAATACGAATACAAACATGAACACAAGACAAACATAACATTTTATAAAATACTTTCGAATTTTGTTTATAGCACCTAACATAAAATACTTTCGAATTTTGTTTATAGCACCTAACAAACATCTACAACTTAGATAAATATTGTTTGTAAAATTAGGAGTTGAATAATTAAATATTTTTATATAAAGGTTGAGTTATCTCTTAAATATTTTTATTATTTTTTAATAAAAAAATACCAAACACAACTTAAACTGACACTTTGACACGTGTAAATTATATATGTTAAGTTTAATACACTGTTTGTAACTTTTAATATAATCTTGCGATTGATTATTTTAAAAACAATAATTTAATGTAACTATCATCAAAAGAATTGAGTGTAAAAAAGGTTGCTGAGTTAGCATGAAGAAAGTATAAAGACATATTTAATTACTCAGACATTAAAATAGTAAAAAGCTTTACTTTAGTGCATGTTTGGAAAGTTTGAGTAGTGCCGTGTTCATCGAAGATGAAACACTGCTGCACTTACTTTACAAACAAAAATTTCAAGAACTTTAACTTTTGAAAACATGCCAGATAGCAAACTATGAATTTAGAAACTAAAAGCTTTCAAGTGTTTGGGCATTCGCAATTTCAAGAGTCGTTATTATCTTCTATCAGTTTGTAAAATAAGAATTACATCCACCATTATACTATATTTTGCTAATATGATACCTAAGATGGTTAAACATTGACATCTGACATAACTTCATCAAGAACTTCACAACCCACTTGCATTAAGCTCTCACAAACCCTGATTCAATTATGCGGGTGATCATATTCAAGAGCCGGTTGTATAAATTTTTACAAGAATTTAAGGGGCAAAATATTTTCTTCTAGGATTATAGAGAAATGTATGAGATGATTGTGCAGTCATCCTAAGAAAAAGGAATGGGTGAATTGGGGTTCCTTTCTGCTATTAAACTACTGGAAGAAGGAAAAATATGCTGATTTTGTTACAACTAATGGAAGGGGTACTGATTGAAGAAAGAAGATGTTCATTTTGAAAGAGAAATTGTGTTGTTCGGGTTGTCGGTTACATTGATCTGAGACTGGTGTTCGGTACAAGTGAATAAGAATTTTTCTTGTATTATTTTCTTCTAAAAAAAGAAATTGAACGGAATTGATAATCCTGGAGATTTATTAAGAAAATCAATAAGCAGTGAAGGAGCTAAACCAATTGGTTATAAGAAGGGAATATGAGGATTTGGATGGGCAAAAAGTGAAGAGAAGGAAAAGTGGAGAAAGAATTAAAAACTAATGTGATTTGGAGCTTATTGTGGTAATCCATATGGAGATGACTCAGGAGGGGATTCTAATTCAGAATGTTGTTAAGGTGACACAAACACCTTATACTAGAAGATACAAAAAAAATCTCTTCTAAAATTTTGATAGAACCAATGAATAAGTGTAAAGCCTCTGAAATAAATTAGCCAAATTTTTTGCGTCATTATATTAGAGTAGAGGAATGGGACCATGCCATAATTGGATCATTTACGAATCCCCAAAATTAGCACTCTAAGAGTCAATATAGATTTTTTTTTTTTGGGAAGCAGACAAACAAACAATTTGAAGTTCTGAAAGTTTCAAAAGTCGGAGATGAAAATGAAATATTTGAAAAAAAAATCATAGATATTTCTGGAAAATCTTTCTCACGAATTAAAATTAATTTTGAGTAAAAGTATTTTGAATTTTTTAATATATATATATTATTTTCTTTTTCTTTTTCTTTTTTTCTACAAGAAAACGCTAATAACATTCAAAACTTAGCATCATTCGACTCTATAAGCTGCCACAACACATTTATAATTTTTTAATTAATATAAAATTATTATAAATTTAAATGTTACATTATAAAAAATCGATACATTGGTAAAAAGAGATATTAAAGTCGGTTTATTCGACTTTAATAAAAATAAATATAAATTAAATATGTATGTTAATGACACTATTATATTATATATTTTTATTAATAGATATTTTTAAATGTTAATGTAACAGACGCAATAATATTGTATTATTATTTGTATTTTTTTAAGAAAAAAGAGTGTGTTAGCGTGAGATAAGAGGATATTATTACATTTGGACTTCTTAAAAACTAATGAAAATATTTATATCACTCATACTAATATAATATAATATATTTTTATATTTATTTAAGTTGTTATCAATTAAGAAAAAGATTAATTTATATATTATCAATATCGGTTCATGATAACAAATACGAATATTATATTATTTTTAATCTAAAGAATCAGGTTTAAAAAAATAAATATTCTCATTTACTATTTTTCTTTCTCACTTTCTATATATAAATTTTTACACTTATCTTTTTCATCAACAAGCACCTCTTCACCCAAACTTTTTTCCTTATCTCTTTTATTCACATTCATCTCCTTCATACACTCATTATTTTCACCCAAATCATCTCTCTCATTCAGATTCATCTCCTTTATTCAAATAAATTTTCTTTCATCCACAACATTTGTTCCATCCACACTATTATCCTCATTTCACTATCACACGAGATGCTATTTACATATGTTATTTTTCACTTTTTTACGTCAGTTAAAGCTTAGACATGAATGTGGGTAACATATATTTATGTCAGACACAATTCCCGATGTAAAAAAACCTTGACATTTACATGTAGGTGTCAGATGTAAATTTGTGAGAGGTTAAGAGGATAAAAGTGTGTCAAATTTCCGTCGGAATGATCCAATGTAAATTTAGCACTTTTTTTAAAAATATTTATTGGATTTTAGTTCTAAAAAAAACTTGAATACTAGAAATTTCCCAAATAGAATATAAACTTCAACTAAAAATTCAATAACAATGGTCTAATCTAACCTAAAAACAAACTAAATAAGAACATAAACATAAACACTACAATTTGAATAAAAAGGGTCTAATCTAACGTAAAAAAAAAAAAAACTACAAAATAACCTAAATTACACTATACTTGTTGGAGGAGGAAGGTTGATCAATGAAGACATAAAACATTTCACTTACATTATCATGCAATACTCATAAATATAAAATACACTTTAGTTCATGTCAGAAGGTGTTATCTTTGTCTAAGTGTCATAATACTCGTCAGAATGATGACTTTCATCCGGTACATGATGTAGTAGCTATATTGGAACAAATCAACTTGCCTATTATACTAAAATGTCAAAAAAGTGAAGCAAATTAATTTCATATATTGATTGTATTAAAAGATGTCTAACCTCAGGGTACTCGAATTATAGTGACCTTGTTCTGCCCCTTCCACATAAAATGTCTGTGTTAGCCACAACTATAATTAAAGTCAAGGCATATGTTAGTCATAATTGTCATACACTAATTCAATGTAATGAAAAACTTAAAATTTACTCCTATAATAAGTTTTTCAATTTTTCAAACTTAAAATACACAATCATTAAAACTAAGCCTTCAAAGTCTTGAGTCCGTCAATATGTCTTCGTGAGTCACTCATCCATGTTTGCAAATATTGTTGGATCTGAACCTTTATGATCTTATATTTTTAAATGGATTGAGGCTAAAAAATCCATATAGACACTTACAATGTGTACGTATTAACAAATTATTAAAAATAGTTTTCTCAAATTGTCTAATCGAACAATTCAATATTTAATACAAATTTAACCATTTGCACTAAATCTCAAACAGTAACTAAGGTTTGCTCAATGCCTACATGAATATGATACTTAATTTAAATCAAATTAATACAACAAATACAAACAATATAAATTTCCTATAATTTAATCCATATCATTTTAAATAAATTAGAGACTAAAAGATTGAGTCAGTCTAATGGACTAAAATAATTAATTAGTCCCTATAATTTGTATTATTCCTAAGATCCATTAATCGTGATATAATATCATTATAAAAAAAAGAATTCGAATAATTAAATTAAAGATACAAAATATCACAATTTAAATTACACAAGTATTACACAACAAACAAATTCAAGGAGACATTAATGCATTGTTGTGATTGAGATGTCTAAAAACAACCATGATTTCAATTTGAATAGTACAATCGAGATATGGAGCACCTACCTTATTGACACAATTTAAGCCATAAAAATAATTCAATCGAAGGAACTCATCCACCAGGATAAAACACTCACACCAACTAGTTCAAACTTTCAAAAACATCTCAAACACATCTAGAAACATGCTTAAAACGCTCATCGAAGGAGAAAACAAATAGCTTTCTAGTATTGCTACCGTAGAATGCAAAGAAGATGGAGTACAATGACCTAATGTAGGAAATTTTACGTTGGACCATGTGGGTTTTGCGTTAAATTGTATGGTGGAGTAACTGAGATTTTTTATGTTGAAGCCCACAAAGTCTGTCGTAGATCTCTGCACTTAATTACAAAAATGTCGAGTAGCTCTTGGTATGCCGTAAATGGAGTGACGTGGAAAACTAATTTTGTACTAGTATCTCCTTTATCCTTACTCATCTCTTCCACTCACTATACTTTTTTTTCTATTTTTTATTTATTTTATTTTGTCGAAGATGGAGGTGTTGTAGGAATATATTTTTATATTGTTATCGTTAACATTATCCAAATTAACACAAATTAAATTAATATTAAAAATATATTTTATTTTGCCAGCTGACACTATTTATTAATAAATATTTAAATTTTATAACTTTTGAGTCAACCAAATTGATGCTATATTTCTATAATTAATTAATGTTTAATATATAATGGTCGTCTTAACACAATACTAGCAACATTCGCTATCGAAAGTTGATGCAAAGATCATAACACCCACTTATGGAGAGTCAATTTCTTTTATTCATGTAAGAATACTAATCATAAGTTGCATTTACCATTTGTGTCAAATTTTATGAAAAAACTAATTATTTTAATAGAAAGTGCTTGTGGAATTTTTTTCAAACAAACCCTTTATACTTCAAAAAAAAGGTTTTTAAAGACAATAAAAAAACTTATTCTTTTAACTTTTTGAAAAAATCCACATAAATAGGAGGTTTGTCAAAGGTTGGAAAGTTCTTTTATTGATGTATAAGGTGTATTTGAAGATATTGACAAATAAAGTAGATCGTCCAAAGTTATCTCTTCTATTCTCTATGAAAATTAATTGGTCATAATAATTGAGATTGTAATGATAGAAAGCGGAACGCGAATGTTAGCCGATATAGTACTTATTTTATATCATGTAAAAAATGGGTTTTGAGGTGCTGGTGGAGGGATAACCAAAAAATGTACTTCTATTATTAGAGAGTTAGAACTATAATAATGGAAGTTCAAGTAAAAGATTATTTTTTAGGGTATTATTGTGCATTTTTCCCCTATTGCCACATAGGGTTTTTGTGTCATGCTCCACAATGCTATGAGAATTGGCCTTTTTAAAATATTTTCTATAAGGAAACATGAGGGTAGCATAACAAATCTCCAATTAGTGTCATGGCTTAGGGGAGAGCAAAAAACAGAAGATTGATTCAAAGAAATAAATGGCAATAGGTTTAGTAAAATCTAACTGAAATGGACTATGTGAATCTTTTTTTTTTTCTGCACTGTAGGAAAATTCTTAAACTATATATAATCTAGTTTTTTTTATGTATACATTGGTTGGTAATCTACAATATGAACTCTGATTATATGATTAACTAAGTTTTGACTAATGTAAATTGATTTGGATTTATTTATATAAGAGTTGAAACAATTTTCGTTTAATTTAATTTATTCATTTTGTGATAAAAAAAATAGCTTAGATAGGATAACTCCTGTTTTGGGTAGGAAATTTCATGAGAATTATGTACATTATTAAGTTAACTTATTGTTATCTTTAATTTAATTGCATGTAGGATATTGTCTTTAATTTTAATTTTCTCTAATTGCTTTCAAAATTGTCATTATAAAATGATTTTTAAGCTATAAGTTGAATGAAATTGAATGCAAGAATGTACTTTACTGATTAAATACGTTTTCACGCAGGTGACATACCTAAAAAAGTTAGGTATTTATTTTTTTTATTAACAAATAATTAATAAAATTAACATGAACATATTTGAGAATGTTCCAATCCTTATAAAATAAATTTAAACACTTATAAAAAAAAATAGATAAACTATCTTAACCTTCAAACTATACCAACATCCCTAAAGAAATTTTAAGATGATAAAACTGAAATTATAACATTGATAAAACAAGAACAACAAAAGAATCTGATTGACTCATTGTTGACATAAACTAAAGGATACCACTAGGTACTAATTGATAATCACTTGAAATAGTTAGCACTTGATATGTGATTTCATGGAATAGGTATATATATATATATATATAACTTTGAATACAATGGACCAATTTATGTGAAACATGTCTTCCACAATGAATCTGTAACCATTTCGTCCTTTTCATGCAATTAGTAGCTTTCTTCTGGGTGGGCCAAAGCAAATGAAATTTCTTAAATCACACGTAAAAAATTCATAATAGTAAACAATTGATTAAACTGTCTCTCTCATGGTTAGGAATAGTTGTGATTGAAACAAAAGGACAGAACGTTAAAATAAAGCCACCTAACCTATCAACTTTCTGTGTATATGGTCTCCTATCCTACCTTTACACCTTTCAAATTAAAGATAGTAGTATTAAATTATAGGGATTATTTGGTTATTATGGCTCCCATTCGATCTTAGTTAATTAATTTCATTGTAAAGTGAATGGATTATGTGGCTCAGGAACATCTGTTTCTAGTGGTTTGGCTAGTGCAGGAACTAAAAGGCTACTTTCTGTTTAAGCCAATGGTGTTTTAAGTCACATACATTTTAATTTATTTTCTTTAAGGAGAAATAAAATTGTAAGTTGCACCAGCTTCATACTTCTCTTATTCTTACGTACTTACATGGATGTGGGGTGGTAGGTTAACAAAAAAATAAAAACTTGATGCTTCAACATACTAATATTTATTGTTTAACTTATTTCTAGCACATCTGCACTCCTTACCTATCTAACTTTTATTGGATCCCGATGGGCGATAGTGGAGCACGAAATTCTTTGTTTTGGTTTCAATGTCCAATGATCATGCTTAACTTAGCAAGCCCTTTTAATTTAAACAAATTTTAGGATTGTATTTTCTGGTCGACTTAAAAATCCCAACAATTTCAAAGAGTTAGGTCATAAATTCTTTAGAATCCCAAGGATTATCTAATTTCTTATCAATGTTTAGCTTCTAATTTCTTATCAATGTTTAGCTACAATTTAGAATTTAGAATTTAAAGTAGTTGGTAGCTAAAATTTTGATAGCTAATTACATACCAATTTAGAAACTAATCTACAAATTTTATTAATAATGAAAATTACTTTAGATACCAATATGTTTTTAGCCTTTCAAATAGTATCTAATTTAGTTTGACTAATTATTTTTTATTTCTAAAATTAATTTTTATTTAATGATTTTCTTGCCGTCTAAGTTTCAAAGCATAAAATTAAACACTACTATAAATTAATAAATAGAAACCAATTTTAGAGACAATAAAATAATTAGTTTCTATATTAACTAAATTAGATACTATTTTATAGATTAAAAATTATTGGTATCTAAAGTTGTTTCTAAATTTATAAATTAGTTTCTAAATTGGTATCTAATTAGCTATCAATATTTTAGCTACCAATTTTAGAATCTAAAACATGGTATTGGTCTTCTCATATAGTTCTTAAACTCTACTAAATGTGTGGTGTTACTTTAAAAAGGAAGTTTAAGTCTAACTTATGTTCACACAATGTAAGGTGAGATTTATCTTTATTTATGTACATTGAATTGACTTAATCTCTATTCGATATTTCTAACACTCATCCAATGTTGATGTATGTTCATCTCGTACGTGTAATTAAATATTTATTGGTGATTCAATAGTGGCTTGATAAAGTGACATGATAGATTCAACTACTACAAATAATTTTAGATTTATTAATGAAAATTTATCTTTCAGACGGATACCGATCTTTCATAACCCAAAATAAAACTCTAAAGCCTTCCAGACTCTCCTGCACTTGTATGATCATGTGCTCGTGTACATAGTACCGTCATCGTAGTTCAAAGAAAACAAGAAAAACAAGGGTAAGCTAGTGAAAATAAAATTTTATAATATACATAATTAAATCAAAAGAGAAAAATTACATGAATTAATTTTTGAATTATTCAATTTTCAAATCCCAACATAAAACAATCACATGGATCTACATATCCAGGATATTCAACAACAAAAAATACAACGCCTTTCAGAAGACCTGTATTAAGTAAGTCCTACCAGAGACTAACACCTGATCCAAATATTATCAAGAATCGAAGAAAAATTATTAGGGTAAGTTCAATACAACCCAAATCATTCATCTCATATGTCACGGTGTGCATGAACTCCCCCATCAACTTCTCATCACCTGATATTTTAGTCTATGTGACTTAGATTATCAGTGAAGCTCGGAGATCTCTGTTAACACAAAGACATCAATACTTAATACACAAACAAACATCGGTCCATACATTATCCCAAATGTATGAATTCAATTCCATAGCATTTTAATCATACAATATCATTGAAAAAGCGATCCACAATATTCAAAAAGTCTATTTAACATTAAAAAAAAACAACAGTTAAATACTAAACCATCAAAATATAATATTTCTACAAGTTTAAATAATATACAAACAAAAAAACAACACAATATATAAACATACAACATCCTTCAAAGAGAAATTGAATATTGCGACTGCGTCCCTCCACATCCAAATCTTCTAGCCTAGGGTGCTATTAAAAGTTAAAGTTAGCTTCTCTTACCTGACATTTCTTATTCTAATGGAAATTCTACCTCGAACAGGGGAATCACACCAAAATTTAGAAACCTAGAGCAAGTTATCCAAGCATTACCAAATTTTAGTACGAGCTTAATCAAGTTGAGAGAAACACTTTTCTCAATTGGCCCTTCTAAGATTGATGACTAAATCATAGAGAAAAACAAAGAATAAGAGATTTTTAGAGTAAAAATAAGTTTACTCTGTTTGAAAATCTAATCGGGTAGATATGTATCCTGACTCCTTAGCTACAACATTATGTTATAGAGAGTTGTCTTTTTTTTTTACAGCTCTTGCAATTATTAATAATTGTTAATATTAATAATAATATTAACATTATTAATAATAAAATTAATATTATTATGAATAATAATATTGATATTTTAAATAATATTTTTTATATTTTAAATAATATTTATTATTATTATTATTAATGTTATTATTAAATATATTAATAATAATAATATTATTATTATTAAAATTATTAATATATCATTAACATTAAAAATTAACATTTTTAATGTTTTTAATATTATTATTATTATCATTTGTACCGGTACGGGGAGAGATCGGGACCCACCCGGCTGCCCGATGCCGTGTCAGCCTGACCGAGACCATGAGAACCTGGCCAAGACCTTTGAAGACTTGGTAGACCGGCCGTGGGCCGAGACCTTTGGAGACTTGGCCGAGTGGCCGAGACCTTAGAAAACTTGGCCGAGAGGTCGAGACCTTAGAAGACTTGGCCGAGAGGTCGAGACCTTAGAAGACTTGGCCGAGTGGTCGAGAGGACGAGACCTTATAAGACTTGGTCGGGAGGCCGAGAGACCGAGACCTTTGGAGACTTGGCCGAGTGGCCGAGACCTTAGACGACTCAACTTAGACGGCCGAAGACCACAGGTATTTGGCCGATGACCGACCCTTACCATGGGAATTGGCCGATGACCGAACCCCATTACAACTAACGCTCAAACCGAGATCAGTGAAGCTAATCCATCATCAAGAATTAGGTAATGCAACCCTAAGCAGTATTCACCTCGATAAACGGGCCCAACAAGGTAGGCCCACTAGAATAATATAAATAGCACGCATTTCAAGGAGTAAGGTATGTCATTATTACTGTTCACCTACCTGAGAGCTAACCGCCCGCTTTACTGACTTGAGCGTCGGAGTGCCTTCGCAGGTACCCCCACCATCCGGTGTTCACCCGACGACCGAGTCTCGAGTGCCGAAGGGTAAGCAGAAGAAAGAGAAGGATCCCAGTTCATCACCTAGCCACCTGCCCGACCGAAGGAAGGAGAAGAAGACTTCAACAGTTCTCTAGGTCCCATCTCCCTAGCAGGAACATCATTACTATTAAATAAGAATAAAAAAAATTATAATATAATTAAAAGGTGTCTTCAATATAATGATGAGTTGAATGTGTATTCATGAAACATGGATTCAATTTTCTGTTGAATCAAAATGTTAATGATAATAATGAAAATGTTAATAAATAAATAAATAAATAATAATAATAATAATAATAATAATAATAATAATAATAATAATAATAATAATATTAATGGTAAGTTGTAAGACGGCAGATCAATATATCACGAGGTGAAAGAGTGAAATTAATGGTACATCACACATCCTTTTCTATCTCTCACAATTGTTGGAGATCTTTATATTCGATATTTTATAGGTGTAAGATGAAGGTCAATTTTCTTCAGCAGTTCCTTTAGATAAAGAATTTCGGCTATATATGGCTTCATTCTCCATCTCATTGAATACAATTATCTTCGAAACTGTATTTAATTTTACAAAATTAATTTATATAAAATCAGTATTATTTTATTTATACATTATAATTTCATCATTCTTTCTAATTAATTTTAACATATTCTTTTACAATGAAAATTAGACCTATTAAGAGATTAGATAGTTGGAACTAATAGTAACTCTAAGAGGGAATATTGAATTTTCTCAGATCAACATAACTAGTACATACACAAGATAAAAGATAAGATATTAATGTTTCAATTATTTAATATTTTAATTCATATATTTTTCATAATCAATAAATTAGACTTATATTTACTTCTAAGAATACGTTCAAAACAAGTTTATTTTCATCTTTCACTGTTGATTCGAGACAAAAAAGTATTTAATTTTATAATTTTTACAATTAAATTTACAGTAAATTACATATATTTGTTAGACTTTTTTGAAAATCTACACAAATATTCCCTTTATTTTAAAAACATTACATTATCTCTTTTTTATATTGCACATGCACTCCTTCAATTTAAAAAATCATTATACTTACACTCAATAAAAGACTTGTCTTGAAGTTTTTAAACTAAATGCTGATGTGGTGAAAATGGCAAAAACTCAAACTTGGTTATAAATAAACGTGAGCTTTTAAAATGTAACCATGGGTTTTTATAGTAGCGGTTGAACCCAACTCAGTTTTAGCTTTTTTTTTCTTTCTATTATTAAGTTTACGTACCTTTGTGTAGTGAGCCTTATTGGTTTGTTTTTGGTTTGATTATATATTCATTAAATTTAATTGAAATATAATATAAATCTTGATTTTTTTTCAAATTTAATATATTATGACGTTTTGCCGTTGTTTAGATTATAACTCGAGATTAAAAGTATAGTTGAGGAGGTTTTAATACTTATAAAAAGTTTAAAATAAATTTTTTGTATTAAAATTTACACACTACAATTACATAGGTTTTAGTTATTTTTAAAGATCTTAATATTTTTCAATTCTCTTTGAGATCCAACAATGATGCAAGAAGAACAAAACTCCATCAAATTTCTTCAAAAGAAGATTTTGAGAGGCGAGGATAATCCATCTTTAAAAAAAATAATCTAACATATAGAATTGAAAAAAAATTAAGTCAAAATTTATGTTCAGATCGACTCCTATCGTAAATAAATTAAAAAAATCGATATAATTTGATCCGGATAGTATATCACTTTGATATAAATTTCAATTTTCAATAAACTTATGTTAGACATTATATAATTACATTATTAAAAAAAATAATTATCTTATTGATCCTTATATTTAGGGTCAATATTCAATTTAGTACAGTGAATTTTAAAAAAATCAATTTGATTCCTATATTTTTTAAAAAAACACCCAAATTTGTTTTTTTGGTTAAGTCCCACCCTATGACATCAAGTGCGGCTTATGTGGCAGAGAGAAGTGAGATTGAGTGTTGCGTGAGGTGGCAAGTGGAATGGATTGACATATTAATGACAAATCAATTGGGGGTTAAAGTTTTTTTAATTGCAACGAGTGAGTGGGCAATTGGGGTTATGGATTTTTAATTGCAATCAATGTGGCAACCAATGAGTTTGTGAGGTGTGATCCCGTGAAGTGCAATTCGGGTTATAATTCAATCCCGTGAAGTGTGAGACTGGGAAATGCGACAGTGTGGGACAACGATTTTGTGAGGTGCAATGATTGTGTGAGGTGTAGCCATTATTGAGCATGGTGTAGTTTTGTACTTGATCCTTTCTAAGGATAAGACTATTTTCACTTACCCTGTGTTGGTTCAATGATTATGGGGTCTTTAAATGTTGTTTAATTGATTGCTTTATTTTATATGTTGTTTTGTATTTGATTACTTTAAGAGAACATTTACAAAGTAGTTAATGATGTAGGGTCCCACCATGTGTAAAAAAAAATTGTGTGTGGCAACATTTGATTTCTGACATAATTAAATGACTGATTGGTTTGTAATTTGTTTGGTATATGTGGTCATATGTATATTTTACAGGAATACCTTTTATAAACTCCGTATCATGTCAGAAGGTTATTTTGAGCTTGTGGTCCACCATAGTGGGACATTTTCTGATGGGAGATATGTTGGTGGTAATACATCAACATGGCCATGTGACTCTGATAGATGGAGTTACTTTGAAATAGTTGACATTGTAAAGGAGATGGGGTTTTTAATAGTAAAGGAGATGTGGTATTCACGTGGAGGTTGTGAAGTGTTGGAAAATAGATTGCAGCTTCTGGTTGATGTTTGTGAAGGTGTGGAAGGTGTGATTGATGAGGAGGAGGAAGGTCATGGTGGTCAGGGTATTGGTGCGGCTGTTCATGAAGACATGAAATGTGATCATGATGGTGGGGATGATGATGGTGGGCATGTGTCAGAAAATTCTTCTTAGTTAAAGGAAGTTGAATTTATTAAAGATGTAGTTGAAGTTCAGAGTTAGGATACTAGAGATAAGGGTGAGGGTGAGGGTAGGCAGGGGCGCAAAAGTAAAAGGCAGACCAATAAACCCATAAAAGGTTTAAAACCAAATTCTGCAAATGATTTGCAAAATTTGGGTGCTAATGATGATGAAAGTGAAGGAACATTTGTGCATGATAGAGGGTTGTTAGATACAGAATGAGAATTAGAAGAGTTAGATAGTATTGACGAGTTGAAGATGGTGAGGAGGATATCAATATTGGTGGTAAATTTCCATCCTTTAAAATGCCGAAAACATGACAGATTTTTCCTAGGATTTGGGTACTTATTTTACAGACAATGAAACGTTTAAAGATGCCATCAGAACTTATGTTGTCCATTTAGGCAGATTTTATGTTTGCTTAAAAGTCTGCAAGGATAGCTTTATATCTTGTCGGCCCATAATTGGTTTGGATGGGTGCTTCTTGAAAGGCTTTTATAGTGGTGAACTGTTGACAACAATTGGGAGGGACCCAAATGATTAGATGCTACCATTGGCATATGTTGTGGTTGAGGTTGAATGCAAGGGTTCTTGGAGCTGGTTTTTTAAGCTTTTAATTGAAAATGTTGGGGGTGTAGAAGTATGTGCAATCATCACTTTCATGTCTGACCAACAAAAGGTATATTCTTTGTTGTCCATTATTTTTTTGTTTGTGTATAATTTTCATTTAACTATTCTATATATGACCTTTCACAGGGTTTGTTGCCTACCATTCAAGATTTGATACCTAGGGTAGTCCAACGCTTTTGTGTTCGAAACTTGTACTCGAACTTCGGAAAAAATTTCCCAAGAAAAAAATTAAAAACTTTAATGTGGAGGGCAACCAACAACACATATTCCCAAGCATGGGAGAGAGTGATGAGGGTAATAAAGGAAGTCAATGATGGGGCTTTCAAACATCTGATTACACTACTTCCCAAGCAAGCATTCATAAAGCACATACTTGTACTCACATGCATTATCCCACTTTTTTGTTTTGGATGAATATTATTGCACTTTATTACCTCTCAAGCATAGTTTAACATGAAAGCGACCAAATGTACCTACTTGTATATAATCTTCTAGTTACTTTTCTCTTAGTTGATTGGTCTGGTACTTTTGTTATTGATGTGTTGGTACTTTTGTTATTCATGTGCTTGATACATGCCTTTTTTCATTAGGGTTAGTTAAAGCTCATAGATGCATGGTTGAGACACTTCTACTTTAAGAAAAAGTGTGTGTTATACGTGAGAGTATTATTTATTAAATAATATGTTTGGATATGCCTATAATCTTCACATCCGAATCAAATTCATGTTAGAAATCTTATATATTTATTTCTTGGTGGCTGATTTGTTACATATCTTTTTTCTTAAATGATAGTGTTTGTATTTTAATCTATAGAAAAGACTTATTTTTAAAACAAGTACTTCCAATGCAGTTACATGTTGTATGACTCGTGTTCCACTAGTTTCTTTGGTGCCTTAGCGTTTTGTGCAGTAGTTTTTTTTTTTATTCATTTTTAGTTTGAGATACTTGTTTGAGTGTCAAATCAAAAAAGAAATATAAAATCATTTATTTTCCTTTACTAGGTTCTGGTCTAGATTAAGGTTCACATTTACTTCAAAATGTGACTCACTTGTCGACAATATTTGTGAAGGGTTTAATAGTGTGATTGTAGTTGCACATGCAAAACCTATCATTAACATGCTAAAAGATAAAATGACTTATATAATGCAAAGATGGGCAAAGAACAAATTGAAAATTGCCTCATTTGAAGGATCAATATGTCCAATGATTTTAAGCAGATTACAGAAGGAAGCAAATCAAACTCGATATTGGATACCCAGGTTAAAAGACAACATTTATACATTATTTTAAAAAGTTATTGTGTTAGTTGTTAGATATGTCTAACCAATTCGATCATCACAGCTTTTCCGCATATCAACTATTTGAAGTGAGGCATATCTCTATCATTGAAGAAAAATTTGTAGTTAACTTGGACATACATGACTACAGCTGCCGGAAATGGATGTTGATTGGAATACCTTGTTGTCATGCACTTTCTGCAATGAAATTTGTGAATGTGGATGCAATCAACTTCATTTCATTTTGGTTCAAGAAGGCAACATATGTAGAGGTGTACAACTAAATTATCTATCCAATGAATGGTGAACAGGTGTGGTACAAAACGAAATGTCAGATGTTGTGCCACCTCCAACAAAGAAGATGCTTGGAAAACCAAAAAAGAAAAGAAGGTTGGAGGCATGGGAGGTGATGAAGAACATCAGTTAGTTAGGTCAAACTGGTTTAAATAAAAAATGTAGGATCTGTCATAAGCTTGGCCACAACAGAAAGTCCTACATTGAAAAACCATCTCAGAAAGCTCCAAGTGAAGCATGTCCATCTCACCCAAGGCCATCTCAGCAAGCTCCAAGTGAGGCAGGTACATTCACACCAGGGCCATCTACAAACTCCATGTCAGGCAGCTCCAACCGCCCCCCCTCCACCATTTCCCCGTAGTCAACAAACAAATTCACAACCATCTCAGCCAACTCGAATGACAACAAGATCAAGTGAAAAATTTGTCAAACCTAACACGAGGCTTAAGTTACAGTCCATGAGAGGTTGGTTTTTGAAGCCATGTCTGCTTTCGGAACCCACTAATTTCAGTTTATAGCTGTGTATTTTGAAAAAATATTATTGCAGGCTCCTGTTAATGTATTTTGGAATGACATTGAGGTTCATGTAACCAATGTATTTGATAATTTTTGCAGTACATTGATGTTATCAGGTCGTATGATAATTAAGTTTGATTCATTCCAGATGTCTCTGCTTATTTTATTTCCTTCATGGTTAAATTTTATATTATACAACACATTACTTTATACTGAAATAGAAATTAAAATTTCATTTTGGTTTACTTGATACTGAAATATTATACACCACATCAACTATTTGCTTCATTCAAATTCATTTTGTATTGATACAGATTTCGGGATAACCTGAACAGACTGAACTCAACACACTAATACATATTATATTAACTCATTTAATCATAATCCCAAAATAAACATATGTCATGTGAATTTTAAGAAAATAGTCAACATAACAATGTTTATTATAACAACAACAAACAACCTTACTAACAACATCTTAATCTACTTTCATGACATCCTTAGATGTTTTTCCAAACTACATATCTTTTTTCTATGTCTAGCAATAATTCCATCTTGGTCATCCCAGTTTCTTCAATGGACCGTATAAAGAAATTGCATCCCATTCTTACACCACTCCTACTTTGTATTGGACAAAATGTTAACCAAAACAATCAATACTAATGCATATTTCCTCATAAAACACAGTTCAATACATCTCACATTATACTTTGGACACCCCTAAAATTGCCTCCCACCATTTTTAACAGTTGTTGTTGTTGCTCTCAAAACCGCAAATTCCCCACAATCGCAAATGAGAGCAACCAATGTGGTCCTGCTCCCACCATCATGGCTACAATTAGACTGATTTTGCTCTTCCACCCGATTACAGGTCCATGATGATGCAGATGCAAACCTATAGGCAAACGTTCCCACTCAAGGAAACAACAAAGAATAACAAATGTAGGAACTAATCACAAAAGCTAACTCCTTCCTCCTTCCAATGAATCCATAAAACCGAACTCCACCACAAACAATCCTCGTATCCATTTACAAACAACCATAAAAAAAACGTTAACGAGAAAAAGAAAGCCTAACCCCCACACTTTATTAATCTCTGTCAAACCCAATCTGATGCCACCTCACACAACACCCAATTTGACGTGTCTTTAAATTGATAGTCCACATGAACAATTCTCTTTGCCACATAAGCAACACTTGATGTCATAAAGTGGGACTTAGAAAAAAGGACCAATTTGGGTACTTTTTAAAAAACATAGGGACCAATTTTTTTTTTTAAATCACAGTACTAAATTGAATATTGATCCTAAATGTAGGAACCAATAAGATAATTATACCTAAAAAAATGAAAAAGCAAGTATGGGGACTAGGTGAAAACTCGTACATAAGAAAAAACTTCAAATATAGACCAATCAAAACATGGGTTTTTAATAACTTTTAAGAAAGAAACCCAAAGATAAACTATGGAGAAAACAAAAGAACCAAAACAAAACCTATAGATGAAGATCCCAGAAAAAACAAGGACTCTCATTTTTTATCAGTATACATCTTAAAACATTTTCTAGAACGTTCAGGCCTCCTAGTAATTTTAACAACATCATCTCCATTATCACTAAGAGGTTGTCCCATATCAACCTCAGCATTCAAATACCTAGCAAAAATTTCACATTCTTTCAGGAACAAAGCAACACTTGAAGAAAGGACCACATTAGGCTCTAAAGCAACATCTACATCAGGCACTACAGTCAAAAGATTAAATTTCTTAGCGACAACATCAAGCACAAAAGCAACATCTAGAGAAACATTTGTTAGACCATGAGATGCAACATTTTTGTCTAAATTCAACTCAACTTGGGTAGTGCAATAAATTTTAATTTTTAAATACAATAAATTAATAAAATTCTAGTGAAATCTTACTTCAATTATTAGAAACCCTAAATTCTAAATCCTAAACCCTAAACCTAAACCTAAACCACATATCCTAAATAAATCAAGATCTTATTCATATTTCAAAGATTGTTTGGGGGTCAATGGAATCCATGTATGGGTTTAAGGTTCCTCGCTCAGATGCAACTTGTTTTTGGGGCATAAAAGATTACCCCACTCAAAATACTTTTACACTTTGGGATTTCGACATGAAATTTAAGGGAGCAATTGTTGGTTATATCTCAAGGTTTGGTCTCTTACAAAGTTCATAATTTTTCTAGGCATGTTAAATTTTGATTGTGTTTACTAACTACTTAATATTGTTTGTAGTAGGTAAATATTACTTGGAAGATGCATGGTTCATGCTAAATGGTCAAATTATTATTCCATATCGTGCAGTCAGATACCACTTGAAGGAGTACACAAAAAGTGGTCCACAAAACGAAAGAGAATTATTTAACCATCGTCACTCGCCTGTGAGAAATGTAGTTGAGAGAACATTTGATATGCTAAAGAAAATGTTTCCTATACTCGGAAGTGGTACATGAACTCATTATTACTTTTAGACTTCATGAAACATAGAATTGGTGTGTTGTATTCTTCATAACTTCTTATATGGAGTTGATAATGACCAAAGTTTGTTTAACGAAGTCCATAAGGAATTGATGGATCGTTAAGATGATAGGTCTGCTACATAAGTTATTGAGGATGATTACAAGGAATGAGCCTAGTTGAGGGACATGGCAGGGTCTTATATGTGGGCTGATTATCGAAGATAATAGTTGAATAGTTTGTTGTTGATTTTTTGGGTTATCACATTTCTTATAGTGTAAGATTTGTACTTGTGTTCACGTTGATTGATGCACCTTCCTTAATCTATCATATTTCATTAGTATTATTAGCTAACATTTAGCTTATGACACAAATTCTTACAATAAGAATTACCTCAAATGTTTTGTCAGGTTAAGAATGATCAATCTCAATTGTGACAAGGATCAAGCTTTGTCTAAAATGATAAGACTAGAGTTTCACAAACATAATTGCAAGAATTCCTTAGGACAAATTACTACATTACGTGTATGTATGTGCACATTCAAAAGTTCTCACATAGTAATCACGCACAACTTCTACACAAGGATATATTCATGATGTAGATAATAAAACATAATATTAGCATTAATTGGCCACATTTATCATTCGACATATGCAAAAGTGTTAGAAAAATGGCATGCCCTTGCCTTATATTTCTTTTATAACTTTATTCTCATGCGTGTGTGGGTTTTGATTTGACTTTGGAGGTCAAATGCAAGTTAATTCACACTAAGTTATTATCAGAATCTTGGATTTATGAAAGTTTATTTTTAACCTAGCTCATAGCACCTCGGAATAACTTTTACCGTAAATGGTTAGCTTGGCACATAAAAAGCGTATCATCAGCAAATTGTAGTATACTGACCTCAACCTCAGGATTGCCTAATTTCACCCCATCAAGTAGTTTAACTTTAACAGCTTGTCTTACCAACTTAACCAACCCTTCAGCCACAATTAGGAACAAGAAATGAGTTAAAGGGCCCCCTACCTCAAACCCCTAGTTGGTTTAAATTTTGTTGTCGGGCTATCATTAACTAGAACGGACATTGATGTTGATTTCAAACAACCTTTGATCCAATTGACCCAATTTTCGTTGAAACTAAGTCTAAACATCATATCATACAAATAAACTTTCTAACAGGGTTATATGCATTTTCATAGTCCACTTTGATACATACCACATTTTTCCCAAGCCTCTTAAGGTCTTTTACAACCTCATTATCTATAGTTACATTATCCACCATCCATCTATCTTTAAAGAAAGCAAATTGATATTCATCAATAACCCCAGATAAGACTTTCTTCAACCTACACGATAATACCGTAGAAATAATTTTATACAAAGCCCCATCAAGTGAAATAAGTCTAAAATGGTCCAAATTTAGGGGATCCCAAACTTTAGGTACTAATGCTATGAACGCATTACACCCTTTTGGAATATTACCCGTGTTTTAAAATTGGTTTACCCCTGACATAACATTTTCTTTAAGTGATTTCAAGCTATTCTTAATAAAGTTTAGGTTAAAACCATCAAGCCCCGAGCCTTTTGAGCCATCACACTACCACTATATTGCCCTTCCTTCATCCTCTATAAAATTGGAGATTGGACTACATTATCCTCAACTAAAATAGTTTCAAACTCTACATCTCCTAACCTTACCCCAAAATCTTTTGTTGCATTGAATCTTTCTTCAAAGAGTTTTTTGTCTCTCTTCTTACAACTTTCAGTTCCTTAACCCACTGCTCATTCACTTTCACCCATTTGACCTCATTTCTCAACTTTCTTCATCTAATGACAGAATGATAATATTTTAAGTTCGTATCACCATGCTTAAACCAGTTGATCCTATCCTTTTGGCGTAACAACGACTTAATATTTTTCTCAACAACCCTAAGTAACTAATTCCATTCTTTTTAACTTTAAATTGTTCTTTAGCTCCCTGATATCATCCTTTGCGTCAAACTCCTCAATTTCTCTGACAATTCTTTTCTTAGTTATATCCATCACCCCAAAGACATCATAATTCCATGTTTTAAGATCTTACTTCAAATGTTTTCGCTTCTCTTTTAGTTTCTTACTCCATCACCATGAACTGAGTAAGAATTCCACTTCTCCTTCACAAAATCTTTGAAGCCTTTCTCCAGCTGTCATGTCTCTACAGACCTAAATGGTCTAGGACCCTATAATCCTTGATAGATGGATTCAAGATAATAACACTATGGTCGGAAATTTCGCTTGGTTGAATATATTGTTTACACATTGGCCACTTTTGGATAGCATAGAGTAATGTTGCTTTTCATTTATCTCTGTTGTAGTTTGTTATGCTACAATGTATTTGTTTTCTTCAATTATCCAATGAACAAATAATACTTTTATGCATAATTAATTTTAATTTTGTTACGATATTAATTGTGTTTAAACTTTATATTTCATTTATAAATCAAATTAAGAATGACAACTTTTTAAATTTTTTAAACTGATTATATTTATATTTGTATCGTCCCAGATTTGATCGGTCATATACCGAGTAGCCCAACCCACCAAGTGGCCTAAGGCTAAATTCATCGTTATTTTGGGACTGTTATTGGTAAACCTCATAGAATTATCACCATGTAATAACATTAATTTGGAGAGATATATTATAGAAATCATTCTTATAGACGCACAATAAGATTTTAATGCACAATATCCCGACCTCATTAAATTCTCTGATTTTTATATTACATAAATGCTTTGATTTACTTACACAATATCTCTTATTATATTACAAAATGTTCCGATTTATATACATGAAATTCAAATTTTATGAAAGAATAATGTGATATGCCACATAAAACCTAGAGAAACCAGTGTTAACGATCCAAGCCCGCAAAGACTTATAAATAGATGACACTCACAGAGAGTGACTAAACTCGTATTTGACACTATACTCACTATATACACATAATTTAATGTTATTACTGGCTTAAGCGTCAGAGTATTTTCTGCAGGTGGAACCCCCTCATTTCTTTGGCGTTGAATCACTAAAGCTTGAACGGAGGTCACTTGGAGTCACCTCGAATTCTAACCGACCTCATCTTAGCGAGAACAATATTATATATATATATATTTAATTTCAATATTGTAATACATATTTCTAAAAAAAAATCAATTATTTTAATATAATTATTCAGTATTCAAATAGTATTTAAATATATTTTTAAATTTCTCTTATCCACTAACATATAGTAATATTTAATATAACACAATTTTTATACTTTTAACAATTTGTTATAAATCATATCAATTCATTTTTCTTCCATACAAAGAACTTTGTTTTTTTACCCTCTTTCACCTACTTTCACTCTCTTTCCAACCCTAGCCAATCCAAAGAGAGCATTAGAGTTTGTTTTTATATCAGCATATTATCAAGACGTCCATATACTACATGGTGGGTCCTACAACCTCAATTTAGTCAAACGCATATGGGAAATAAATTCAGCGCGCGACTCCAAATATAGTGTGCGCGAGTCTATCATTCTAAGTAATCAAAAAGCTAAAACCTCTTCCTTTTTTTTATTGCCACTAAACCCTCTTCCTTCCCCTCCAAACCCTATTAATGTGCAATTAAGCTGATAACACTATTTAAAAATATCATTAAATCCAATTTTATTGAACTAATTATTTATTTATTTACTTATTTATTTATATTATTATAATACGGTTGTGTTGTTTATCAAAGTATTTTTTTACAACTTTTAAAAAAAAAATTAGCGCTCGCTTTAACTAATTTTATTAGTAATTAGTAAATACATTAAATCTGAAAACAAAATAAACTTTTGGTATAATTTAAATTATTAGATATTTTAAATTTTTAAAAACTCGTCTAATTTTTACATAACACTTGTAAACCTAATAAGGAGGGGCATAATTTTTTTAACAAGTTTTAATTGCAAGTTTCCGCAAATTTTAAAAATATAGTACTAGGTCAAAATCGTCTCAAAAAGGCTCATCTCTATCCAATTTCGACCCCCACATTAATAAATTACACTAGTTTTAGGATACATGCAGTTCGTTTAGAACTGCGAGATCTCATCCTTAAACGTATTTTATTACATGATAAAACAATTTGATGAGTAACAATATTGTTACATAAACACAAACAATTGCATGCGAAATTACTTTATGCTTTTTGGTAGGTTTTATCACTCCCAACGTTAATTTATTCAACTTTTAGGATATTAGATAAAAGAAAAATATTACTTTAACAATAAAATAGTTAAATGTTCCTATGTCTCAATTTACAATCTGGAACATTTTACTATTGAGTTGTTAATATATCAAGTTTTTTAGAGAAAATTATCTATCCCCATGGAATGAGTGATCGATGAATAAAAATTGTTATTTTTTAAATCAATATTTTCTAACTTTTCTTTATTAAAAACGCAACTATATATATATAGAGAGAGAGAATGTGTGTGTGATGCAATTATAATTTTAATTATCTATAATGAAAGTAATTTAAAAAATGAATGTGTAATAACCAAAGTGGTAATGAAACTTAGCAACACTAAATACCATGCTCGCCAACATTAATTAGCAACATTTAGCGAAACTGGTGCTGGCCCATCAGCTCTTATAATAATTGCCCACGAACGTTAGTGGAAAAACTCAGGTTGCATATTTTATTGTCTCCCCTATAATTGATATAACCTACAAATTTATACGTCACTGAAATTGAAGCAATCCCCTCCACAAATCCCCAACAACAAAGAAACAAAGAGAGTTATATATCCAACCCTAGCTAGGTCCATTTTTCAACCAATAAAAGGGAGAGTAAGAAGGCAAAATTTGAGAGATATTATAGAGAGATGACTGAAGAAAGTGCTGGAAACACAGTTGCAGCCTCTATTACCCCATTAAACTGGTGGTATCTCCAGGCAAACTCCATTTCTTCCTGGAACGATACTAATAACACATGGAACAACCAACAAAACCCTAATTCCTCCTCTTCTTGTGAGGAGGATATATCTGTTTCTACATCCTTCACTAATGCTTCCAACCATTCAAGCCTCACTGTTGAGTCCTCTCGCAGACTCATTGACCCACCTGCTCCTTCCTCCAACGAGTTGATGGGAGAACATGCTTCAGATAACCAACTTTGGAGCCATGTTCTATCGTAAGTTTATATGTTCCTAATGGTTTTACATGAATAAAAAGCTTAAGATTAAGATTATTTAGAGTACTTTTTATAAATAAGTATATTCCATGTTGATTATTTGTATTCATATATAGTCGGCAGGGGTAATCAGACATAAAAAAGTAATCTTTAAGGATAGTAAGGTGAAGTTTAAGGTTGCATACATATGTTGTAATTGATAATAGGGTTAAAGAACTATGAGTTTCATTGGTCACACGATGTTCTAGGCTTTGCTTTCCACTATCTAACAGTTATGTGCGTCCAGTCAACTAATTCGTTTGTGTATTCATACTATAAAACTATGACCTCTTATTCTCTCTCAGTTTCTTTCATATACATCCACACCGATAAAGCCACTCTTAAACACTATAAGGTATACAACTTTAATATATACGTGCTTTATTATTGAAATCTTTATACAGTGTTGAATTAATAGATATTTTGTTTGTTAATAAGATTGGTTTGCTATATTTTTCATTTAGTTTACCTACAACTAACTTTTTTATCACATGATTTTAGAGGTGTTGGATCAAACGGCGAGTTACATAGCAGCCAAGAAATTGGAGAGAACTTTCTGGGTGCACTGTCATCAAAAAGCATGACAAGCACTATGTTTCAACCAGTCTGTGACTACTTGAAGAAACTTGATCATACCAGTTGGGAATATAGTGGTTCAACTTCATTAAACAGCTATGAGAAGCACTTAAACGGGTTTAGTGAGGCGATGATTGAGAATAATGAAAGCTTAACCAAGTTATCTAATCTTGTAAGCACTTGCTCTATTGCCCCACCAGACCCAGAAGTAAATAGCCACTTTGACCCACAAACAAACAACATATCCTTGAATTCTTCCATGGATAATTTCCCACAATCTGATCACTTCAAGCAACCTTTTGGAGACTCCACATGCTCTCTTGGAGGAGTAGCAAATAGAAATTCTGGAGTGTTCCCATGCTATGATCATGACATGAAGATCAAGCAAGAGTTTCATGCAGGTGAAGTGCAAGGATCTGTATATGGAAAATCATTAAATGCAAATGGATATCAACATGGATTTAATGGCCTTTCAGTGGGTGATAGTTGCAAACTCTACCATGGGATGCCCAATCTTCCTTCATGCACAAGAAATTTCTCAGATGTTATATCCTTTAATAGTCGATTTGGAAGGCCAGTTATTGGAATCCATGCTCAGAAGCCAAGCATGAAGTTCCTGAACGTATCTGAACCAAAGAAGCAGGGTCTTCAAGCACCATCACCGGTGAGGTCATTATATACGAATGAATTATTATACATGGTTTATCATACTGATTTAGCACAATTTTGTTTATGAAATATGTATAATATGATGCGATGCAGATAAGAACTAATATTAATGGAAAAGGGGAAGGTACAACACGTGAAGTAAAGAAGAAAAGATCTGAAGAATCTTCAGATGCAATGTTAAAAAAGCCTAAGCAAGATACATCAACAGCTTCTTCTTCAAAGGTAACATATAAAATGCCCAAGATGAACTTATGACTGTAAAGAAAAGCAGAAAGTGGAGAACCTCCTTTTGTGCACTGTTAAGAAACTTCTATTCATTGTTTAAAAGGTGCAGGCACCCAAAGTCAAGCTAGGGGACAAAATCACAGCCCTTCAACAAATTGTGTCTCCATTTGGAAAGGTTACTACACGTTTTGCACTAACACTCTCCCTTTTTCGTTTCCTCTTCTTTATAAATATATATATAATTAACAGTGCTCTACTTTTCTCACTACCTACTTCATAATGATCAATTTTTTTGTTGAATTTCAGACAGATACTGCATCTGTGCTGTTTGAAGCAATAGGGTACATAAAGTTTCTTCAAGAACAAGTCCAGGTGGGCACCATCATTACGCAAAACTTTCTTTCCATTGCATTATCCAACTATATAATACACTATTATTGTTGTTGTTGATTTCTTTGTTCTTCTTCTTCTCACTTTTAGTGCCAACGAAACTAGACTTCATGAACAAATCCCTTATTAAAATGAATAAAGGAATGTTACGTTGAACGATTGCACATTTTGTCGATCCCACATCAATCATGCACTATGATCGGACTTGAAGTAAATTAAACACCCAAAAGAAATTATTTCTTTATGACTGGCCATCCCCAACATACAACGTGGAACAAAGATGCAATTTTTAAACACCAAATTATTTTTGTTAGAATAACAATAAAACAAGATTTTAACCAACAATTTCATGCAAACCATCCAAAATGTTATGCCGATTTCAGTAAGTTATTAGACATATATTTTAACAAATTATATATCCTTCTTGAATATGCAATGGTTAAATTTCTTGTTCAATTTCTTTCCTATTTCTTTAGCTTAATTTACAGTTTCGTTCATGCACAATTTGCAGCTACTGAGCAACCCTTACTTGAAGGCAAACTCTCACAAGGTAAGAAAGTTCTCCATTTCTCTTTAGTCTTCCAAACTTTCGATGGCAGTAATTAACCCTATTGTCAATGGTTTTCATGGGATTGAAGGATCCATGGGGAAGCTTGGATAGAAAAGATAAGGATGATACAAAGCTAGATCTTCGGAGCAGAGGTCTTTGTTTAGTTCCTACTTCATGTACTCCTCTAGTTTACAGAGAGAGCAGTGGACCAGATTACTGGACACCAGCATACAGAGGATGTTTGTATAGGTGAAAAATGTGTCATGTATAAGACATAGTATGTGAATGTACGTACGTTGCTTGAGTCTTGGAAAATTATAAATTAAGGTAGTGAATAAAGTATATGGTTAAACATAACTCTTCTTTTTTTCTTTATTGCTGCAATGTACGAGTTATATGACTAAACAGATTTTGGTTAATCTTCAAAAGATGCATATATAAATTATAAGCAATTCGGTTCTTAAATAAAAAATTAAATGAACCATATATAATTCTGACATGAACCTATTTTATTCGTTAGTAAATGATATTATTTTATGTTGCAACAGTTTATGTAGTACTAAAATACAGTTTATCTAGTAAGTGCTAACTCTACAGGATTTCCTATAAAAAAAGTTAATTTTAAGTGTGAGGCAAATTACTACTAGTTTTGATCCTTTTAGTGTAACAAAACAGCATCATGGAAGAGGAAAGTTGTTTATAGGTTGATGTTTAACTTTTACAAAGATTAATCTAATAGTTTCGGATGTGGAGATATTTTGTTCACAAGAAAAAAAAATGGAAAAGGAGATATTGGTAAATGCCATGTTGAAAATTAAGGAATCTTAATGACATTCTTTTATGTTATATACTAATAATACACTTTTTCGTTTGGTAAAAATGCCTTTCAAAAAGGTGTTTATATGTTTGACACCTTACCATAAATAAATATTATAAGAAAAAAAAAAGTCATTGATCCATTTTAGCGTCCAAAATAAATTAGTCATAAATTATAATTAAAATAACGATCAATTTGGTTTTGGTCATTAAAACCGTGTAAATTAGCGATTAGTTTGATTTTCGTCGCTATTTTGCACTTATTTAGTCACCGAACTCAAATTGATCACTAAATACATAAATATCATTATAAATTAGAGACCGATTTCATTTCGATCGTTAAATCTCTATGAATTAGCGATCAAATTTAATTTTCATCGCTAATTTTCACTGATTTAGCGATTGATTTGATTTTCGTCACTAAATTTCTACAAATCAACGATCAAATTTGATTTTCGTCGCTAATTATTACTGATTTAACAATTTAAATCAAATTGATTGCTGAACACAAATATATCACTAAAAATTAATGACGAAATAATAATTATTTTATTATTATGATTATAATTAATTTTTTATTATTATAATTATAATAATTATTTTTATTATTAAGATTACTATAAATATAGTAATAATATTAATTGTAATAATAGTACAAATAGTAATAATATTAATATTAATATAATTATTATTGTTATAATAATAATAATAATATACATATAATAACAATTATAACCATGATCATAATCCTATGATCACAAAGTTTTGGTCAGTCAAAAGACTTAGGTTCACGACACATTTTTAATATTAATAATAGAATTAATAAACATTAATAATAAAATTAATATATATTAATAATAACATTAATATATATTAATAAAATTAAAAAATAATAATAACAACAATATTAAAAATAATGGTAATAATTTCGAATTAGTCACTAAAAAATATTTAATTTAATTTTTAAGTTATATTCCATTAACGATCTATCAAATTTCTCATCAACTTTTGGTTACTGAATTGGTATCCTAAAATTCACGTGACCAAACCCTCTACGACCAAAATAATGACCGATTTTTTATCGCAATTTAGCGACTGATTTTTTTATCGCATTTTAACCGATGAAAAAAGTTATCGCTAAGTGGTTTGCAACTAGGATTTTTGCTACAACCTGTGGTTGGTTGATATTTTGATCGCAAAATAGTTTAGCAACTGATTTTTTTCTTTTTAGCAACTAATTTTGTTGTTCACAAAAAGACATTTTTGTTATACTGAAACATTCACTTGATAACCCAATAAATTTATATTTTAATTATATTTAATTTATTTTTTAATTTAAAAAAGTATTATATTATAATGGATTGTAAAGTATATATGTTTTAATTTATGGGTGTCAAACAAATCTTTTACTTTCAAGAATCATGTGAATGAGAATGTGGAAGCATAAACTAGTTTGAATTATTATAAGGAATAAAGGAACTGAGATAGTTGGTTTAGTAGGAAGGAAGGATGATCATGACCATTCATGGTGGCCAACAATGTGCAACAAGAAAGTTGAGTCACACTACAAGAAAATTATTAAATAATACTAATTTTAAAGATAAGTTAGATGTTTTTTTTTATATAAAAGCTTTCATGTTAGGCATCACTATGCAACTTGGCATCTCAGTTAGGCTAACACCTCAAGTAACAAAAGTCATCTGTCATCACATGAAAAAAGTATTATTAAAAAAGAAACAATAAAGAAAATACAAAAAAAATATTGGAGGACTAGACTAAAACCCGTATATTAACAAAAATGATACATAGGTAGATAATACCTATTCATAAAGAATTTTAAGAACAAACTAGATGGAAGCTTATTATACTAATGAAATGATTCTCTATGAATAAGTCTTAAATTAGCCAACTTATTAGTACACGTATTCTCTCACGAAAAAAATATGAGTAACCCTAAACCTGATTTTCTCACAGTAATTAAGATAAGTATTTTATCGATTACGAAACAACCACGGAACATTAGTCCTAACACTAAACGCAGCACAAACCAATGCAAGATCACATTCAAGCCATATATTAGTAAGCCCCATCTTTTGAGCTTCCTCCATAGCATGTATAACTCCATAAAACTCAGCAACTATAGCAGTCTGAACTTCAAAAATCATAGAGAAAGCACCAATAAACTCCCCCATACTCCGGAAAACAACTCCACAAGTAGAAAAACCATGATATCCCCTAGCAGCCTCATCAGTGTTAATTTTAACCCAGCCTGGTGAAGGGAACACTCATTTAACAAGAAGAGGACGAAGATTATTGGATATTATTTTATAAACTTAAAAATTATTATTATTAATAAAAATTTATAAAGTAGTTTTTAAATTAATATCTAACAATAACTACCAATATAGTAACAAATTAGTTTTTGTCTTTAAAATTAATTGTTATTTAATGATTTTCTTCTAGTTTAAATTGTGTGCAAAAGCCAAATTCTGAAAATGCATTGTGGAGGATAGGAAATAGAGATAAGGATTAATGAGGATTATTAGTTATAATATAAGATGGTTGGATAGCCTAGAAAAAGAAAGATACTTAAGAGACATAGTTCCCAATGAGGAAATTTATATGATGTGTATTCGAGAAACAAAAATGACAAACATAACAAATGAGAAATGTTATACAATATCTAAGCACATGAAAATATAGAGTGAGTACATGATGATTGTGATAATGGTGTTGGAGGTATTTTGTGTGTCTAGAACAAAAATAACTTTTCTTTGCTTAAGTCAATAAGTAATAAAGGTTTTAAAATAATAGAATAAAAGTGGGGGATAAAAAAAGTTTGTTACAATACTAAATGTTTATTCCATGTGTGCTTTAAGTAAAAAGAAAAGAACGTGGGAAGAATTAACTAGAGGTAGGTGGGAAGATGTAAATAAGGTATGGTGCATGCTAGATGACTTTAAGGCAAGAAAACCATATGAAAGGAAATGATTATTTCTAATAGGATCTGTTCCTGCTAGGGAGATGAGACCTAGAGAACTATTGAAGGCTTCGTCTTTCTTTTTCCTTCGGGTAGGTTGCTAGGGTTTTGCTGTGATCCTTTTGGTCGTCTCACTACTCCTTCGGCTCTTAGTCTCGGGTGAATGTCGGGGGGAGGTACCTGCAGAAGGCACTCCGACGCTCAAGTCAGTAAAGAGGGTATTCGACACTTGGGTGTGTACAGTGATAATGACGTACATTGTTCCTTGGAATGTGTGTTATTTATATTATTTTAATGGGTTTACCTTATTGAGCTTGATTAGTGGAATGGATCAGACTGTTGTATTACCTAATTTTAGTGGTAGTTTAGTTTCATTGACCTTGGTTTGAGCGTTAATGGTTATATGTGTCAGTCGGCCAAGCCGTCCATGGGGGTCTCGGTCATCTCGGTCAGGGAGACCGAGTCTCAATCATAATAAATTAATTAGAGGTAGGAGGGAAGATGTAAATAAGGTATGGTGCATGCTAGATGACTTTAAGGCAATGAGAAAACCATATGAAAGGAAATGATTATCTCTAATAGGATCAAATAGAAAGGAAATAGAGGAAATTTAATTCCTTTACAGAGAACAAAGAAATGTTAGACATACCTATGATAGGAAGGAAATTTATATGGTATAGAACTAATGAGACTACAAAAAGTAGGTTGGATAGAGTCTTAGTGTCAAAAGAATGATTATATTTGTAACCCAAAATGAAATAGTATGTTTTAGACGGATCATGTACCTTAGTACTTAAACATTGTTGTATAGACAAGGGGTTTAAATCCTTTAGATACATA